>NC_136408.1:109360288-110560288 GCF_051521515.1 Lactuca serriola
GGCCATAAATAAATAAGGTTATTTCAAAGATCAGGAACATACCACCAAGCAGGTTATCAAACCATACCATCATGCATTTTATAATAGCACCATGCAACCTCCCTTAATACAATGCATCCCGTCATCACCCATTTTCAGCGTTCCATTGCAGTATTTGAAATATCCAAACCAATCACAGTTATTGGTTATATGGTGAGATGCAACTGAGTCTAAGATCCAATCATATGTAGAACTAGCCATTCATATAGCCAAATTATCACCTATGTCTCCATCTTCTAAACTCTCTTGAACTAGAATAACACTGTTATTACTGTTTAATTCAGCCTTGAAAACCTCTTACGTAGTGCCTATTTTTTGTAGTTGTAACATATAATATTAAACGGAGCTTAGATTTGGAACCTGATTTTCCCTTGTTTCCTCCACCTCTGTCTGTTATTCTTTCCCTGCCTATGAAAAAACTTAAACTGGAAACATCATCACTAAAAGAAAGTTTTCATTTCAGATCTTTATATAGCGAATAATCATTAACATCATTCTTGTTAGTGTTTTTCTACCATACAATATGGTATCAACAAAATCCACATAATAATTCGGTAGTGAACATAATAGAATGAGAGCTTGATCTTCATCTTCAATCTTTGCGTCAACTCTTGTGAGAATTTGCATGTCCACCTTCCATGAAACTAAGAGTGCATTCACTCTACATAAGGGCAGATTCTCCCTGATTGAAGTACATCCAACATAGTCTGGAGTACATTATGGAGAGCTGGTGCATACCTAGTAGCCTATTTTCCATTAGCACATTCTTCTTCATTGTATTCATGAAGGCCAAGAGCACCTTCAATAATAATTGGAGTGCATTTGGCTAATTCCTTAAGCGTATTATGATGTCTCTAGCATATTTTCCTATAGAGTATTTTGGAAAGATTAAGCATTTCCAAATGCTCCATTGTGTTTTCTAATGTAGTATCGCGTAGTATCGCATATTTCAGGTCATCAATGCTTAAGTCACATTTAAACCTCTCTTTTAAAAGCATGTTGTGTGTTATTGAATTCCTTAAGAGTATTACATTCAATTTTTTTTACGGGGGTGGGGGGTGATGAAAACATGAAAATATATTAGGATTCTTAGAAGAAGGTCATTAACACCAAGGAGAAGTATGATCAGTGAAATTGGAAGTCATGTGGCCTTTAACAATGTTCACTTACCAAAACAGTGATGGTGGTGTCATACTAATGATGTACCCATTATGTAAAATTGTTCTTATGTTCCACGAGAGGGACGGTGAAATTGGGAGAATTTCTTTAATGGTTAAAAGAGTAGGTGTTTGGGGCCATATCAATCACTTACACCCGACCCAAGAGCATTCCTAATTTGAAACCAATAATGTGTTGGTTTTTCAAGACCATCTTTGTAGTTGGATTATAATAAAGAATGGAATGTTCATTGTTCCATCTCTTGGAGTCTCATTGATTATAAGTTTATGGTGCATTACCAATTCAAGGATACTTGGTACCGAATTGGCTATCTAAATTAAACCTCCTTGTATGGAGACTGAGATTACAAAGGCTGCCAACATGCACACATTCATTCAGAAGTAGGATTGCAATTAAGTTGTTTATGTGCCCTTTAAGCAATAACAAATTTGAAATCAACACTATTTTTTTTCGACTAGTGTACTATCAAACCAAAGCTCAACATATGGTGGAATGACATTTTTCTTATATCCTGCTTAAAATGGATAACAATAACTTAAGACCCTCGACGGTCATGTATATTGTCATAGCGGTTCTAATTACCCTTTCAAGGGTAATTTAGACATATGGAAATGATTTAATTTTCAACAACATTATGAGAAATAACAATATATTCAGAGGTGAGGGGGATCGATATTATTTAGACTACGTAGAGAGAAATAAAAGGAACTCATTATCTAGAAAAATTAGTGTATTTACTCACTTCGAGAATGCATGAAATGTTTATAATTCAAGCATTTTGCTAGCTTTTGTTTTAATAAATTCTTTTTTTATGGAAACAACATATATATATATATATATATATATATATATATATATATATATATATATAAGCCACTCGATTAGCAGGTAACTAAACCGAGGGCAACATGTACAAAGAAAGTAGTCTGAAATAGAAATAGAATAAGAAACTTAACAAAAGGGAGAGAGACTCTATTCTATCCACCTGCATTTCTCCTCCTTAGATCTGAACTTGAACCATGAGAAGGTCTGTGAGATTACCTCAGCTGCAATCTTTGCAAGATTAGTGTGAATCCCTTTAAACCTCTTGTGTTTCTAGCTAACCATATGAACCATAAAAGTCCATATGTCACCACAGTTAGCCTAACTCTCTTTTTTGGGCAGTTACCCCATGTTGATGTGAAGTTAAGAAACTCATTAACATCATCAAATTAAGAATTAGGAATTCCATACCAATTTATGATCCATTTTCGAGCCTCCATAGCAACATCACATAGAATCAGCAAGTGATCACTAGACTCCTAAGCCATATTGTAGAGAGAGCACATATTTGATTGAACTTTGACTCCTCTTACTTCCAAATTTTCCACCAATGATATTCTGTTCAGAGCTTCCCTCCGGATAAAGCATCTGATTTTTAGTGGGATTACATTTACCCAACATATCTTGCTACCTGTACGAGGATTGATATTGGACTCCATTATGTTGTGCGTAGTACAAGCGGTATAAAGACTACCTGCACTTAGATTGAATCGAAAACCATTTTGTGTTGGTTGTGTATTAACCCTCTTAAGCATATCACATAGATTTGTCAGATCAAACTAGACCTCATCTTCTATAATTTGTGACTTCAGCGCCAACAGAAGCCTGATGAGACTATTCTGTTAGACACCAAACATATTTTGTCGTTTCTAATTCATAGAATCTGGGAAATCTCTCCTACAATGTTAAGGACCCACACCAACAGTCTCTCCAGAATAGAATCATTACATTGGTACCAAGTACAAGTATAAATAGCTCATAATAATTTATATCGAATACACGAAGAGCTTTGATGGCTTTAGCAATGTTGTTCCACACCCCACACATCGATGTTTTTGCTATCGCAGTAACCAGTTTTCATGACAAATTATGTATACTTTTTATGCAAATTTTCCATAAACCGTCACTCACTGCATTGAGTTTCCACCACCATTTTTGTGAGCAATGTTGCATTTTGAGATTTTAACGATCCAACTCCTAGTCCTCCATCCTTTTTTGGTGCCACAACTTTATACCATAAAACCCAATGAATCTGAGAGTGGGACTCACTACTGCTCCAAAGGAATTTCCTTCTCATTTTCTCAAGTTCATCAATTATACTATTTGGCGCCTTGAAAAGAGAGAAGTAATAAGTCGGAAGACTATTTAGTACTTACTTGATAAGTGTCAGTCTGCCACCTAATGATAGGGTTTTAGCCTTCCAAATAGAAAGGCTCGACTGAAATTTGTCAATTATCGGTCTCCAATTCCTTTTTAATGTCATATTTGCACCAACAGGTATTCCAATATAACTGAAAGGGAATGAACCTTGAATACAGCCCCATCACCCGTGCTTGACTGTATCTCCGATTCCATCACACCAATGCGAAATAATCGTGACTTGTGAAAGTTTACTTTCAAACCAGAGCAAATGTAAAAGCATTTTACAATTCTAGCCAGATTCTTTATGTTTTTTTCACACTATTTTCCCACTAATATCGCATCATCATAAAATAAGTGAGATAAGTTGGTCCATTTTGTGGTAGAGTAATACCTTGGATGATGAATATTTTATGGGCACTTTTCAGGGCAATGTTAAGTCCCTTCATAGCAATAATGAAAAGGAAAGATGAGAGTGGGTTACCTTGTCATATCCCTTTGGTGATAGGAAACTCTTCGGTAGAAGAACCATTGACTAATACCGAAGCTCTGTCTGATTTGAGAAAACCTTGAATCCACCCACACCACTTACAATTGAATCCCATTTGCTCCATAATTGAATCCAAGTAATTCGAATTTAATGATTCAAACGCTTTCTCAAAATCAACCATTAATACAAAGATTTTTTCTTTTGCTTTTTTGGCCCATGAACACACTTCTCTTATTATTAATGGTCCTTTTAGGATATGTCTACCTTCGATATACACAGATTGTATTTCATCCACCACCGATCCCACCGCAAGTTTTAGTCTTGAATCAAGTATCTTGGACATAATTTTGTACATGCTTCCGATGAGGTTTATGGGTCTGTAATCCCCAAGGTTTAACAGATCTTTTGTCTTATGAATGAGGGTTATGAAGGAGGAGTTTTACCCATTAGCAAATATGCCATAAGACTTAAAGTAGGATACAAATCAAATAATATCAGCTTTCATCACATCCCATTTATTTTTTATGACATTGAATGTGTAACCATCTGAACCAGGGGATTTGTCACCACAACAATCCTATATAGCTTGCTTTATTTCCTCATGGGAAATTGGTGCATCAAGGAGATCTCTTTGAGTCATAGATAACATCTTGAAATCACTGCTGATAAGTTTTGGCCTCCTCGGCCATCTTTTGTGAAATTTGTTACCAAAAAATATGTGAACCTCCCTTTTGATTTCCATAGGTTCTGTCTTCCATTCACCATTTATTACTAGACCATGTAATCTATTTTTTATGTTCTTGCATTTAATGGTGTTATGGAAAAGGCGTGTGTTTTTCATCAACATCAACAACCCACCGGATTTCAGCCTTCTGCTGGATATCCAATTTTGCAAACTTCTCCGGTTCAACAATCTTGGATTTACTATCTCTTCTTTCAGATAATCCGCCTCTAACTGTTTTCTTAATTCAGCAACCTCCATAAATTCTTGATGTTCAAATCAAAAATTATCATGTTCAAAATGAGGTAAAACCAACCTCCATAAGTTTTATAAAGGTCCTTTAATCAATGAAATCCACCCAAATTAATGCATGTCCATTAGTTTATACTAAGTGCAAAAAATGATTCTAAATAATTTAAACATCAACAATCGGAAAAAAAAAAAGTACCTTCCCAAAATAAACAGCGAGCCAGTGAAAATAGTTGTCTTGATCCAGTCTGATTCTTTGTAGAAAAACCACGACTAAAATAACCAACATACAACAAAATGTTAGTTTATATATTTGATTAAAACAATTGTTGTAGAAATATATTGTGTTGTATACAATGGCGGATCTAAAAAGAAACCTAACCGAGGTCGTGTATATATATATATGGAAGGGTTATATGGAAAATAAATAAAAAAAACTTAAAAGAAACTTAAAAATCATTAAAATGCATAAAAAAAATACCAACACTTCACAAAACTTTTTTTGACTTTATACATCAAAAAATCACAACTTTTTTGAAAATTTCGTTGAAAAAAGAAATCAAAATTTTTTTAATAAAAAAAATTCAGCGATTTTGTGTTAAAAGGTACGATTTTTTCAAAAAAAAAAGGTTTTGTGATCTCTAAGTATATTTTTTATGTATTTGCATGATTTTTAGAATTTTTTTTAAGGTTTTTTGTTATATATATATATATATATATATATATATATATATATATATATATATATATATATATATATATATATATATATATATATATATATATATATATATGAAACTTTAAAATAGGTTTGGGTTTTTCTTTATAAAATATCAATGAAGGCTATTTGGGTGTAAAAATAGTTGCAAAGAATGATATTTTACCATTTATATATATATATATATATATATATATATATATATATATATATATATATATATATATATATATATATATGTGAAATTTAGAATAGATTTTGGGTATTTTTGTGTATAAAATGTTTTTTGGAGGCTATTTGGGTGTAAAAATGTGTGCAAACCAATGTTTTAAAAACCGGTTTTTAGTTGAACCCGTATGGTGACATGTTTCCGCTTCAACCGGTTCGACAACGGGGTGAACCGGTTTCTATATTTTTCATGTTTTTTTTTCTATTTTTCTACACGTACATACGTATATAAATTATGAATTTGATGTTTCCAAGTTCAGACATTAAAAATAGACATAAAAATAAGTTGTATATGAGTCCAAATACATTAAAATAACACATAACCATAAGTATTAGTATTTTACATCAATCCATATACGTCAAAAAGAAAATAAAGTATAATATCGAAACGACATATATAAAGATGAATACACACACATCAAAAAAATTTATTACATTTACCATATGTTTTTGTTTAAAGAAAACTAAATAGATTTGAAAAATATCACGAAAGTTTATTATGTAAATGGTTCTTTTTCATATATTTTTATTCGGTTTAACCAGTTCAACCGAATTATTTTGACCTATTTAATCGGATTTTTCTAAAAACTGGCCGGTTCAAAAATCAATGTAAAACCGGTGATAGTTAAACCGCTCCCTCGCTCGGTTTCCAGTCCAACCGGTTTGACCGGTCGGTTCAAACCGGTTTTAAAACATTGGTGCATTGTGGTTTGTTAGAAATAGATTTTGTTTCAAGATCCTTACATAATAAATAGTATGGGACCCAATTCCATGTGCGGTCCAAGCACCTCACATAAATGGGGTCATTGGTTTTTTGTAAATGACTATAGTAGATATAATATACACCATGAAAAATAGTGCTCTAGTTTTAGTCAATGTTCATCAATACTCGAAAAGATATGAGTTTCTAAATCGATGTAGATCACATATGTTAGATGATTGTTTTTACTTTATACATTTTATATATATATATATATATATATATATATATATATATATATATATATATATATATATATATATATATATATATATATATATATAAGTAGATGTAGGAAATCATAAGCCAACAAAATAAGCCTGAAAATGTATGTTTCGGTAGATGGACATTCCACTTATTAGTACTAGCGTAGCAAGGATTTTGTTTTAGGATATGCCAAATAATATACAAAATATAACTATATATGCATTCTTAATTAAATTGTTTGTTTTAAGTTGCATACGATATTGTCTTACATCATCAAAATAATATAAAATTGAGTTTAATCGACATAGATAATGTATTCACTCTTACTAATTTCATGTTTTGAATGCAATAGGTCATATCACAATCTCAATTCCTTTTATTTAATAGAAATATAGCCATTATATATATATATATATATATATATATATATATATATATATATATATATAACCTTAATTTTGTATGGATGAACCAAGGCTCATTCTTGTTCTATATCGGCTACGTCTCTACTTGTTAGCCCACTTGGCGGACCATCACATAATTTCAGCAAAATAGTATATTAGAATTCTTTTATTGGTCCTTCATGTGTTTATAAGCCACCATATTTGTTTGGTCAAAGAGTACACGGTCCACTTGTGTCTGGTAAAGTTTGTAATTTTGGTCCATGTTAACTATTAGGGGTTGTTGGGTTTTAGTATTTCCTATGTTTATTAAGTTGAGTTGAGTTTAAAACCATTTGAGAAGGTAGTGAAAAATGATTAATTCATTTTTCCAAAGAGCACAAATTGTTCTTGTTAGTTATAAGCAATTTGGTATGGCTTCCATATATTTCCTTTCCTCATATTTTCTATATCAATTGATATCAGAGACCAAGTAAGATGGTCGACTATAATTAAGGGCCTAGTGTACCCATACAACCCAAGTTTTATAAAACTAGGGAAAGCGACATACCATTTAAATTAGATAACATGCTTTACATAAAGAAACCATATTCTTTAAGATCTCTTCGTGGGTGTATCGATGCAATTGTGACATAAAAATTTTATATATTTTCAAGTTTTCGGATACTTCTTCAAAATGTCGAATAGGTTCTGAGTTAAAAATAAATTAGCTTCATATCCAACCGTTTTACATATCCGGATGTGAAGATATCCCCATGTCTTCCTTGATTTTTTGTTAGATACCACCCAACATTTTTCTAGATATTCTTGAGATATGTTTTGTACTTTTCTAGTTAGAGAATGCTTAAGTGGAGTCCTTTACCATTTTAATAATAGAAAAGTTAGGCTATATATAGAAGTGGTTTCCAAGCTTTGTAAACTTGAAAAGTTGGGCTATATATAGAAGTGGATTCCAAGCTTTGTAATCTATCAAGTTGTAACTAATTTTTCATTTATAAGAGTAAAAACTTAGCTGTGGTTGTACCTTTCTCTCTACTTCACACAAATATAACCTATTTTTGTGCACTAAGTTTTGCTTTTAATAAGCATACAATTGTATCCATAATTTCAAAAAGTGGTATCAAATCTTAGTAATTTGTATGCCCAAGTGTATGCCAAGAATGGCCAATATTGAAGATGACAACGCTCAAAAAATAGGAAGGATGGAGGTGTCATTTACAGTGTCCGATGCTAACGAATTTAAATTAATAGATGTAGGCTTTAAAGATGAAAATCAATTTGTAAGAACAAGGAGTGTGGGATGCAAATGAAATCTTAAAAGTGGAAAAACGGAAAGATCGTATAATCATTGCAGCTATCTACCAAGCAATTCCGGCGAACGTACTTCCTTTGTTGGCCCAGGATGACACAGGTAAAGAAGAATGGTAAACGCTTAAGACGATGCACATGGGAGCTGATCGGGTAAACAGATCTAAATTACACACCTTGAGAAGTCACTTCAAAGTTATCTGCAAGAAATACAGTGAATCGAAGGATGATTTTATCATGAGATTAAATACTATCATGATTTGTAGTATATATTTCTAGGAAAAAGATGAGGAGATTATGGTGGTGAAAAAGTTTCTTTGAGCCATCCTGATAAAATTTAAATCATGACATCTATTGAATAGTTTGGAGATTTAAATAACATGGCGATGCAATACATTGTGGGTCGTCCTAACAATCCATGAAAAGAGACTACAGTGTTATAGAGAAAAAAAGGAAACGAAACTTCCTTGTTGCCTATCTATGCCGAATGTACATCATGATCCAAGCAAATCAAAGACGGAAACTAGTCAAACACCTCAAAGGAAAGATAAAGTCACAAAGGTTGAGGTTGAGGTCGAGGTCATAGGCATGGTAGTGAAAATTTTGGTCATTATACCAAAGAGTGCCCACAAAAAATAATCGTGAAGAGGTGAAACTCACTCAAGACAATGAATAAGATCTCATCTTAATGTTGGAAATCTCACAACAATACAATCCCAACAAGATGTCGCTAAAAGAGAAGATTTATGTTCACCTTCTTGCAATGAGAGAAAGTGGAGTCGAATCTGAGGTATGTTATCTCAACAACGACACGAGAAACCATATTAGTAGAGGCCACACAAATCTATGTTCCGCCCATTATTATGCATAATGTATGATTTAGTGATGGTTCGACTGTCGCTGTTTAGGAAATGATCAATTTTATTTGACTGTAAAGATAGAGGAAAAATATTTCTTAGTGAAGTAGATTACACTCAATGTTTTAAAAATATATTAGTAGTCTTAGTAACAGAAGAAGGAAGGCGAGTCATAATTGATGGGTCATACTTGAGATTATATGATAGAAAATAAATTCTACGTTTGAGAGTTTAAATATCCCCAAACTGATTATATAAAACTCTTTTGAGAACTTGTAGACCAACTTACCTTTTAGCCATAAATGACAACACAACTTGGATATGATATTCTAGACTTGGTTACGTTATTTTTTATATCTTAAAAAAGGTTTTTAGAAAGTAATATGGAAATCGTTGTTCCAAGGGTTGAATACCCAAACCAAGTTTCTGAAGGATGTGTTCTTGCCAACAATCCCAAATTCCTTTCCAGAATTAAATAGTTTTTTGAGCACAAAAACCTCTACAACTTGTCTATGCAAACTTATTTGTTTTGATTACACCCACCTCTAATGGAGGAAGCAATTATTTCATTCTTTTACTAGATGATTTAGTCAGTGGATGGGGATTTATATGTTATCCACGAAGTTTGAAACCTTGGGTACTTTCAAACGGTTCAAGTTGATGATACAGAAAAGTATGGATTGTGAAGTTAGACTCTTCGTACGGATCGAGGATGGACTTTACCTTAAAAATGCACCTTATGACACCACATTCGCCTCAACAAGTTGAAGTTGTCGAAATGTGAAATATTATCACTATGGACATTATGAGGAGTCTTCATAAAAGAAGAAATGTACCCTGTGAGTTTTGGGAAGAAGTCATTAGACATACAATTTATATTCTCAACCAGTTACCTATAAAATAACTTTCTGAAAGAACACCTTATGAAGTTTGCTTAGGAAAAAAAAAACCTTGAGCATTTAAAGGTTTTTCATTTTGTTGTCTTTGCCAAATTTTAGGTTCTCATTTAAAGAAACTTGAAGACTAAAGCCAAAAAAATGTTGTATTTTGGGTTAGAAGATCGAACTAAAGGGAAGCAATTATTTGATCCGGAAACTGGAAATTGCATGTTAATAGCGATATTGTTTTTGTTGGAAAAAAGATGGAATTGTTATAAAACAAGGAAGAAAATATTGTGATTCCTAAAAAAATTGTAATAATCAAATATGATAGCGCCATGGTCAATCTGGAGCATCCAGACAACAACCTCAGAGTCAACCCGAACATGCAGATAACCCCAAAATCAAAGTTTTCCAAACCGAACATCCCTATACTTGATCTATCCAACTCGAAACATCTTTTAATACCCTTATTTCATCCTAGATTTCTTTATCATTAATCCACATAGAAATCCCTTCAATCGAGGTTAGTCCTTAAGGAATTCTATGTCTAGTCGATACCTATGAAGAAGTCGAAAATGTGTTCCTTGAAGTTGGATAATTTTTGATGATTTCAATCCATAAAATCTAAAGTGTGGTGGGAGGCCATGCAAATGGAGTTAAATGCAACTGAGAAAAACAAGACGTGGCAAATTACCAATTTTTCATCCAAACACAAAGGAATCAACTTAAGATGGGTCTTTAAACTGAAAAAATACAATTTGGGAAAAATGATGAAACATAAAGCTGGACTCCTCACAAAAGGTTTGGTGCATAAAAAGGAGTCAAATTTATGAAGTTTTTTCCAGTGCTGGAACGACTTAACACTATAAGGCTCATTCTTCCTTAGCGGCTCAACGCCAGTGGGTTGTCCACCACCTTGATGTCAAGTAGGATTATCTCAATGGACATCTCTAGGATGAGATCTATGTCACCCAATAGAAAGGATATCTTGACAAAGTAAATAGTTACAAGGTGTTATAGCTCTGTAGATATGTTTATGGTTTATTTTAAGCTCCTTGAGCATGGAACACTCCCTTATAAAAAATCTTTAAAGGGATCAGTTTTTCAAAAGTGTTCAAAAAACATGGCGGTTTACAAAAGGAACATAAATAATAAAATTCTCATTGTTAGTGTCTATGTTGACGACTTGATCATTACTAGATAAAACATTGAAGACATTGTCAAATTCAATCAGAAAATTAAAAAATAATTTAAAAATAGTGACTCCGATTTACATTCTTACTACCTTAGAGTTGAGGTGTTACAAAGGATGTGCGGAGGAGCTTTGCGATAAACAGTATATGCAAAAACAATTTTACAGGAATTCATATTACAAGATTGCAACCCGGTAACTTCATTAATGGAATCGACTTAAAGATCAGAAGGATGAATATGATGAAAATGTCAACCCAACTGAATATATGAGAGTGGTGGATTATTTGAGTTGACTCAAAGTAAAACGAAGTTATCATATGTGGTTGGAATGTCAATCCATTTCATAAAACAACCCAACTATGTTGCATTTCCAAATAGTAAAACATATTTTGTGTTTACTGATTCTAAAGGTGACACGATTTGTAGAAAGTACAAGTGGCATCATTTTTTTTTCTTGGAGGGAATGCAGTTACGTGGCAATCTCAAAAGCAAAAGATCGGTGCTTTAAGTTTATCGCAGCCACGACGACGACATATCAAGCCTTTTGGCCTAGGAATCTCATAAAGGAGCTTAATAGACCCAAAATCACACCACTGACTTTGTCTGTTGACAATAGTTCATCATTTTCTTTGACTTAGAATCTTATGTTTCATAGTAGAAGCAAGCACATCGACATTCACTTTCACTTAATACAGGAATGTGTTGAGCAAGGAAAAATTATAGTGGAATATGTCAACTTTAAGCATCAATGATCAACCACTTTTACAAAATCCTCAGCACATGTGAAGCATGGAGAAATGAGAAATATGCTTGATGCGAGACATACCATGTTTGGTCTGATTTAAAGGTGAGAATGTGAAATTAAATCGAATATTGTTTCAAGTTTACATATTCTTATAAAAAATGGTTGAATAACTTCTGAGTAAAAAAGAGGTTGGTTTCCTATCCACAACCCATTTGTATCTCGCTCTCGTGTCGGGATGTACATGAAGATATCTCTATATCTTTCTTGTTTTTATTATTAGATATCACTTAACACTTTCCCTGATTTTCTTGAGATGTGTTTTCTACTTTAATATTTCGAGAATTCCTTGGTCATTTCCTTTACCATTTTAAATGTATCAAAGTTAGGTTATATATATATATATATATATATATAAGTAGTTTTCAAGCTTTGTGATAAATCAAGTTTTAACTACTCTTTTATTTTTAAGTGTAAAAACTTAAGTTTTAGCTGTAAATATTGTTCTCTCCACTTCCTACAAATATAAACCTATTTTTGGTGCACTAAAATTTTCCTTTAATATGCATAAAATTTGATCCTTAATTCCATCACCAATTGGAGATGATTCAAGAGGATGTGATGGTCGCGTCACATATGGGAAGATAAGACGTGGGACGAATTAGTCAATTGAAATGAAATGATTTTTAGTGTTGGAAGTATTGTATTTAAAAGATTCTCTTATTTGTTCTAGATATAGATTTCTATTTTTCTTTTATGTTTCCTAAGATATAGATTTGTTCATTATCTCTTGTATTTAAAAGGCTTTGCCTCTTTGGAGTTCAATATCATGAAATTATGTACCATGAAATTTATCATGGTATCAAAGCAGGTCTAACCTAAAAGCATTGAAAATTGTCATCCCTCTCCATGGTCGGCGACGAAACAGGATCTGGCCAAGGGTCAAAGAAGACAATGGGACCGATGCAATCTCACCACTCTACATACTTCCATCAGATTACTCAAAGCAAATGCAAGTCAACAATTCCTTAACTAATAAAAATTACATCGACTAGTCACAGGAGATGATGAACTTCCTCTTTGCCAAAAGCAAAGTCGGTTTTTTTTATGGATCTATAAAGCGACCAGAAAAGGTGGATGTAGATTACATGGCATGGATGCATTGTGATGCTATAGTGAAAATTTGGGTTACAATAGCCATAGAAACAAATATCTAAAGTAGTGCGAAGTATGTAAGAACTGCCAATGAAATCTGGAACGGCCTTCTAGAATGTTTTGGGAAGGAAAGTACCCTAAGGCATATGAACTAAAACAAATTATCATAAGAACATGCCAAGTAGGGGCCACGGTATCCACTTATGACACGAATCTACAGGGCATTTGGGATGAGATGCAATCAATACTCGCAATTCCATGTTATACATGTCATGGTTGTACACGCAACATTGAAAGACAAATGGTGGAGCTTAGAGAGAAGCAAAAACTATATGAGTTCCTTATGGGACTCAATAGTGAATTCTCAGTCATCCAAACACAAGTCCTTTCCATGCACCCGATTCCAATTTTGGGGAATGCCTACCATCTTATTGCATAAGATGAGCAACAGAGAACTATATCCAGATAGATAAAACCCACGACTAAATATGCTGCTTTCAAAACCTTCACACAAACTCGAAAAGAAGGTAAACCTAATCAACAACGCAACATATGCTATACCAAAGACAACAAATGCAGCGAGCCACAAGAAAATTGAAACTTTTATGGAAAGGATGGTCATAATCGGAAAGGCTATTTCAAGGGATTTGGTTATCCGAGTTGGTGGCCAGGAAAAAAAAAGGCGAGATCAGGCCAAACCTAATGTTGCTTGTGTTGAATTTGGTATGTGTCCAGTTCTTGGCTTGACTAATGAACAATATGAGACCATCTTGAAGCATTTTGGAGGCAAATCAAAGACCACGGAGGGTAATCAAACTTCCACCGCCTTCATGAAACGTAAAAGTGACCTTGAAGAAGATTGGGCAATCGATTCTGGATCCACCATACACATTACACAAAATGTTGAGATTCTTGAAAATGTGGTCCAAACTAAGAAGAAGAATCATTTTGTTATTCCTAATAGAGAATTGATATCTATCAAAGGAAAGGGTGAATGTACCTTACAAGCGGGTGATGTAACTAAAAATGTTATTCATATTGTAACCTTCTTTCATTTAGTCGTCTAAGTAAAGGACTTCGTTCGACTACAACCTTTTTTTCCTGAATTTTGTGTAATGTAGAAAGTGCACATGAGGAGCTTGATTGGTGCGAGTGGGTGCAGAAAAGGTCTTTATCGAACAGGGATGTTTGGAACCGTGAAAAAGGATTGCATGGCAACCATGGATATTTGGCATAAAAGGCTTGGTTACTCTTCTGGTGATAAAATGACTCAAATAGATTTCCTTAAGAATGTTCCATCTGATTATATTTGTGATTCTTGTTCCAAAAACAATCATAATGGGATGCCTTTTTAATTCAGTGAGATTAAGACCCTTGATTATTTTGAATTATTACATTGTCATGTTTGGGGAATGTATCGTTTTTACTCTATTTTTGGAGCCAACTATTTCTTAACAATCGTTGCTGACTTCAGTAGGGGTGTTTTGGTCTTTCTACTCAAACACAAAGATGAAATTGGAAAATGTCTTATTAACTTCTACAACTTAATAAAAACTCAATTTGGAAAAGAAGTTAGGAAAATTAGAAGTGACAACGAAGGGGAATTCACCAATCAAGATATGATCCATTTCTATAACAAGGAAGGAATCTTACTTGAGACCACCTGTCCTCACACCCTGCAACAAAATAGGGTTGTTGAAAGAAAGCATAGTTCTCGAAACCGTATGTGCCCTTAGATTTGAGGCAAACATACTAAAAAGATTTTAGGGTGAGGGAAACTTACTAAAAATATTTTGAGGTGAGTGTATCGTAGATGCTGCCTATATTATATATAGAATAAGATTTTAAGAAACAAAAGTCCTTATAAAGTTATTTTTAAGCAAGATTTGGACTATGAGCACATGAAATTTTTTGGGTGTTTAGTCTATTTTAAAAGTAATGAAACAAAAGGAGAAAATTTTGAAGCAAAGGGGAGGCCTAACGTGTTCATAGGTTATCCTCAAGTGATCAAAGGTTACAAAATCTTTGATATGAAAAGAGAAAAGGTTATTGTTTCTCGTGATGTCAGGTTCCATGAAATTCATTTCCATTTCCTCAAGAAAGCCGATGCATCCAATGATGACAATCCATCAGAAGTCTTTAGGCCATCTCATCACAATAATGACTAGAATACGTGGGACCATCATGATATGCGGCCGGTTGATGTTCATGATCATGATGAAATGATAATACCAATTCAAAATCTCGATAAAGAGAGATCTCCTTTAGAAACCAACAGGTCTACTACCAATCTAGACACTATCGAAGGTGACCAACATACCAAACAGGACCACATGGCATCACCCAAGAACCAATTGCGACAACTCATGAGAAAATAAACAAAACCCAACCAAAACACTTTTTCAATTATCACGTTCAACTCCCCACTTCGATAGACCATGCACAAGCTCCACCAAGTCAAGCAACCTCCATAGTACATCCCTTATCCAATTTTTTCTCATATCAAAAGTTTTCTGATTCTGATAGGGCTTACCTTATGGCCATCGACTCTAATGATGACCCAAGGGCCTTTTATCAAGCCATTAAAAGTGACAAGTGGAAAGAAGCTATGAAAAAGGAGATTCAAGCCTCTGAGAAAAATGGGACATGGACTTTAGAAGACCTTCCTACAAGAAAACATGTTATTGACTCGAAATAGGTATACAAAGCGAAGTATAAACCTAATGACAAAGTGGAGAGATACAAGGCTCGTCTCGTTGCCAAAAGGTTCACTCAAATAGATGGTGTGGATTATCATGACACGTTTTCACCGGTTGCAAAGCTTGACACTGTCAGAACTCTCCTAGTTGTGGTAGTAAAAAGGAATTAGGATATCCACCAACTAGATGTCAACAACGCTTTCTTGCTTGTGATCTTAATAAAGAGATCTACATGAAGATTCCTCAAGGCTTAGAAAAGGAAGGAGAGACTAGAGTTTATCGTTTATGAAAGTCCTTATATGGTCTAAAGCAAGCTTCACACAACTGGTTCCAGAAGTTTTCTAATGCCTTAATCAACCTTAGTTTCAAACAATCCCATGTAAACTATTATCTTTTTATATACGAGCAAGGAAACAATATTGTTGCTGCACTCATCCACATTGAACATTGATGATGCCGTTTTGGTTGGAAATGAAAATCAGAAAATGCAATCCATAAAGGATGAGTTGGATAACAAATTCAGCATCAAGGACCTAGGAAAACTCAAATACATTATTGGGATAGATTTCACTTGCACTCCCGAGGGACTAGTTTTGAATCAATATAAAAACATACTTAATATACTAGAAGATTGTGGATTACAAGGATGCAAACCGAGCTCGCTTCCAATCAAACAAAATTTGAAGCTTGACAAAGGTGAAAAGGAACCAAGGGTTGATGTTGGTTAGTATCATCGCATACTTGGAAGACTACTCTACTTGCAATCCACACGAACTGACATCACATACTCAGTAAATGTATTATTTTACTGACTCAATTTGTTGATGCCGATCAATGACCCCATCTGGATGTTGCAGATAAGGTTCTTCATTATTTGAAGGGTACAACATGATAAGGTGTCCTTTTCCCACATGAGGAAGGTTATCATCTCATCTAATACTATCACTTGGACAGGCGTGGATGTCCCTTCATGTGAAAGTCTAGGACTGGATACCTCTTTTTACTTGTAGATTCCCCTATTTCTTGGAAAACAAAAAAAAAACAAACAATTGGCCATCTCTCGCTTTTCTACTGAAGTACAATACATGTCAATGACGTCTACTATCAGTGAAATGCTTTGGGTTCGATGGCTTCTAAGTAAGTTGGACGTTCATTCTACCAATCCAACTCCCTTATTTTGTGATAACTAAGTTGCATGCCATATTTCTAACAATCCGGTCTTCCATTAAAGGACGAAACATGTTGAGATGGACTGTTTTTTGTTTGTGAAAGAGTAGAGTTGCATGAGATTGAACCTCTTCCTATCGCCTACACTATACAGATTGTTGATCTCCTCACTAAAGGATTAGGGACTGAACATTTACATTTTCTACTTGACAAGATGGGCGCTTATAATCCTCATGCTCCAGCTTGAGGGGGAGTATTGGATTTAAAAGATTCTCTTATCTGTTCTAGATATAGATTGATATTTTCCTTTTATGTTTCCTAATTTCTAGCTTTTTTCGTTATCTTTTGTATTTAAAAGATGTTGCCTCTTTGGAATTCAGTATGATGAAATTAGGTACCATGAAATTTATCAGGAAGCACAAACAATAAACCTACCCATGGCCTATTTCCAATCACCCAAATCAGCAAAGAATTGCAAAGAACGAAAAGCATTCCTATTAATGGAGATCCATTCAATAAAACTTGCCTCGTCATTGATTATGATCCCGCCCACAAATATGGTTCTCTCTTATGACTTGAAAAATGTTAAAATGCCATAATGTTGATAACAACAACGAGATGTTAAAAATGAAGTTGACATATATTTACTAGATATTAAGGTCAAACAAGAGAGAGAAATAGGAGTATTCACCACATCAAAGGATAATTTTTGTTCATCATGTTTGATCGGTTAATCCTTTTACTTACAAAATTATTTTTATATCATCCAAGAAAAGAGGCATGTCGCATACTAGAGGTGACTATTAAATTCATTGTTTTTATCTATATCACCATAAAAAGAAAATCATTACCTCAACAATCATATCAAAAAAATTTCTTAGATTATCCAAGAAACATGACGATCACCACCACCATCAAATTTTCTTTAGTTTTTCTATTCATCATCAAAATTAGGAGCGAGGGAATCAGATCGTAGCGAACAAACCCAAGAAATGTTTTTAGGTTTGTATTTCATAACTTTTTGTCCCCGTGCTATGGTAACATGTTTTTTTTACACATCTCTCTGATACGATGTAAGGAGTAGTAATAATTGAATCAACATTGTTTTTTCTAGACCAGGAAATAGATATCATCTGTGGGTTTTATTGATTCCAATAAAAGCTCAAACAAAATAAATAGTGCATAAGCCTGATTGTGAACAAGATTGCATCCACTAGAACGATCAACAATGGTTTCTTCAATTCCAGACCAACAATAAGTATCTTCCATTGGGTTTTGACTAGTTGTAAAATCTGACAAATTACAAAAAAAAAGTTATAACAAAAATTAATGGTGCAAAAGGTGAAAGACTTAAACAACACTCACCTCTCTATACCTCCACAACTGCCTCTCTCCCATGCGACCCTATACGTCTACCTACTACTATCTTATGAAATTATTAGTTTGTATATCCTCATTATTAATGCAAATTCAATCAATTAATTAATTACTTAAAATACAAGCACATGTACACTTCAACAACTCTCACCAGTTTGAACGTCCTTAGGCGTGTGAACACTCAAGTTGGATGAAAATTTTGAGAAATAATAAGTAAGAGATGCCCTTAGTGAAGATATTAGCATACTGAGAAGTCGAAGTAACATGTAACACATAGATCTAACCTATTGCAACTTAATCGCGACTAAAATTTATGTCAATCTCGATGTGCTTGTTGTGCTGATGTTCCATAGGATTGTTCGATAAGTGTACCGCACTAACATTATTGCAATAGACAAGTATAATGGAATGGAGATGTTTTTGAAGCTCCCAAAGTAGGTTGGGAAGGGAACATGTCTCTACAACTTTATTAGAAACTCCGCAATACTTGGATTCGACACTAGACTAAGCTATGGTTCTTTCTGTCTGGATTAAGAAGTAAATATTGTGACCAATAAATACACAATAACCAGATGTTTCAATAAAGAGATGAACTATGTGGGTGTCCAATAAATAAACAATAACCACATGTTTTAATAAAGAGATGAACTATGTGGGGGTATCATAAATGTATCAAAGTATCTGGTTGAGAGGAATATAGTGTGGTTCTTGTGGGTCATGCATCTATAAAAATATATGATACACTGCATATGTGGGTTCTTGTTCCACATATATATGATACAGTGCATGTGTAACATCTAGTTTGGTGAACGTTAGATACTAGAGAGCACTTGTGGTACTACAAAACAAAGTGGGTTCAGAATAGGTAGGCCAAAGTCGTCAAGCGTGGTTGAAATATCAGTTCGAGTGCATGTTAGTTTGTAATTAAGCATGTCAGCACACTAAATAATATCTTAAACATAATTTTTGATGCAAAAACATGTTATAATGAGCTTTGGAGACAACAATACTTTGTAAATAAGTTGGCTCACATAGATCAGTCCTAGAGAACTTGGTGGCCAAGGTTGACGTGATCTGACGGAGTAACTTGGTCGATGATACAGTAAGAATGATATCACCACATATATTAATAGACAATCCATGTGAGCACCATGGTAATATATGCGTAAAGAAGACTTACATTTTCTATGTGTGAAGCCATGATGCATTATAAAGTGAGAAAATCACTAAAACTAGATTTTAGGGGCATGTTTGAGGCCATATAGGGACCGCTAAAGTAGGCACACATGATCTAGATGGTTGGGGTGCCCAAAGTCATGGAGGTTGTTTTATGTAAACTGTTCCTATAAATGACCATGAGGAAAGAAATTCTTGACATCAAGCTGACAGATCTGCCAATTTTGCGAGACGATAATGTTGAGAGCTATACGAATGGTATCCTATTTGACCACATGACTAAACATCTAATCATAGTCAATGTAAGGACATTGATTTTTTCTATTGGCTATTATCCAAGCCTTGTATTGAGCTAGATATCCATATGCATTATGCTTCTTTTAAAACAACCAAATTAAAATAACCACATTAGTATTGAAAGATCTAGTATTCTCAATAATCATATTAAAGTGATATTTCTAATTAACATATGATGCTAATTGGTCACACTAACAACAACTTAATATAATTGATTATTTATTAGAAATTGTTTTTAATAAATTTTCAATAAAATCTTATAATTAAATTGGGAATTATTTATTTCTAAGAAATAATAATTTTCATTAGTATGTAACATTACATAATTCATATGGTATGAATTAATAAGTCACGCACAACATTTTAGACTAGATAAATTCTTTTGTCTTTTACCAAAAACTTAAAGTTTATACTTTATAAACTTGGTTTATAAAATATAAAGTTTTTGTCCTCTTTTGACTTCTTAATTACGAAACTGAGGAAGAAGAAAGAAAGGTATGGTTTGTAGCTTATTTTAATCTAGGCAACATACTTTAGAAGTATGGGATTAAAGTATTACAAAAAGAAGACATGCCTATTGATTATTTAAATAAAAGCACGACTTTCATGATTGTTTAATAAAAAGATATGAAAGCATGGCTAGTCTTACAAGCATGGGAGACATGTTTGTCTAAAGTGCTAAATGGTTAATGACTTATAGAATTTTTCCTCATGCTATAAATACTAGCTTCATCAGACTTTTATTCTTGCTATTCTTTTGGACACAAAACCATGAGTTGTGAGAGTATGCATACTCTTTCCATTTTGTTCATCCTCTTGAAGATATTACTTGCTTTTATACTCTCTTGAAGTTCATACTTTGGTTATGAACTTCAAGATTAAATGTTATGAGTTTCTTACAAGACTAACATATTAAATCAAGTTGACAATTTGTTGGTGTCTCAAATGTTCCACATTTTCCATCAAATTCCAAGCCTCTCCTTGAGCATTCAAAGTGTAAAAATGTTTGGTGCTTGTTTTCTTTCCAAACTTTGCAAGAAGATCCTTGGTGGGTATAAACTTGGTTTATCTTTATTCTAATTTTTAAAGTCTTATATTGTTAAATCTTATGTTGCTAAAACTAACTTTTTGAATAACAACCCAACAAGCATTAGTCGGAGGTGGAACAAGAACCCATGTTTCATTAGAAATAAGTGTTGTGTATTCATCTTGCATAGTGTTAAGCCAATGTGGTTCATGAGATTTTTTAGTATACGAATGGGGGACCGGATATGAGGAATATATATGGAGATTTAGCTTTTTGATCAGTTTCAGGATCCCATTATGAGATATAGTTATCATAAGGTGAGAGAAGGCATGAACATGATATTGATTTTTTAAAGTAGGTGTAAAGGAAGGGGTTACCGTAGTGGATAAGGGCGGCAACATCAACGAGAGGATAACGAGTTATATAATTGACGATGATGAGGGTGGATCATCAGACGGTTACGTTTTAATAAGACTAGGGTCGGGGTGGGAACCAAAAGAGATAATAGAAGTTTGAGGGGATAACTGAAGGTACATGGAGCTAAAACGGAGGATGGTGTTGTCAAAATTAACATGATGGGAAATGATACTATTTTTTGTTGCTAGGTTGAGGCAATGGTACCCTCGATGGTGTGTGACGTAGCCAAGGAAAATGTCATGTGTGCTTCGAGGGGCTAGTTTGTGAGACGTATGAAGGTAAGGAAGTAGAAGCAACTAAAAACGCGTAAATGAGTGTATGAGGGCTTCAAGCTAATAGGTAGAGGTAAGTAAGGATGAAATAATAGGTTACTAATTATATTATTGATGGTTTTAAAGATGTATTTGGATTATCCATTTTTTCAAATGTATATAGGCACGAAAAACACAGGTGAATTCCGTTGGTGGTACAAAAGGTTTAGAATTGAGTGATTTTGAAACCGTTATCACATTGAAAGGTTTGAATATGACGTTAAATTGTTTTCTGACATATTTTTGAAAATGAGCACATTTTGAAAACACGTCGTATTTGTACCATAAAAGGTACCCAAACAAAATCAGAATATTGATCAACAAACACCACATAATACATTAAAACACCAACACATCGTTGAAGTCTTAACATAGAAATGAATAATTTGAAATGGATATGTAGCCATAAAATTAAATTGTGAGAAGACAAAAATTGAAAAACATGATGCATGACTTGAGAAGTGATTGTATACAATACACTCACACTATCACATAAGAGTAGAGTTTGACAAGTCCCATAGTCCGTCATAGAAAAACCAAATTCATCAAATTATATAGTACATCTACTACCACGAGTAAAACGTCTAACATAAATAAATATCTTGATTATGTTGGGTGTAACATGGGCTAGAATTAAGCTAAGAGTGCGATATAGATTATACAGAGACAAAGATGCATTTTTGAACGTGGTGACAGTACAACTAAACTGAAGGAATTAAGCACTTTATTACTAAGGGATGTGTGTATACATGTATCGACTTGTAGATGACAAGTGACTTCGAATGTATGTACCACATGTTAAAGTTTGGGTCTTGTAATGTCATGGCATTAAACATTTTGGGGAGACTGGTTGGTTGATTTGGACCCTTTATCGAAGGCAATGTCCATGGAATCACTGAAGTGGGTTATCCCATGATGTTGCCTGAGAATTATGAGTGGGTAGGCGTAATTTATAGAGGCACTAAGCTGATAATTAGACCAAACAGTGGGCTAAACAGTGGTGCTAGGACCTATGGGTGAAGCCAGTAGCCTAAACAACCTAGACGAGGCTCCTAATGATCGACACTAGTGGGAGGCGCTAAAGGAAATGACCGAACGATTGCATATGAGGGGTACAACCACGTATACCATCATACTGAATTTTTCTCCAGGACGATGACATCAATATTTTCATGAAAACTGTCAATTGTTTTAATCTTGGTGCAATACATGGAAATGGAAGAGTCACCAATAACGATATTCCACAACTCGTTGTCTAGTAAAATCATCTTTGCGTCCTTGTTGTAGTAGAATAGGGTTTCTAAATTTCATCATACTCATGAGCCTACATTCTTAAAATGCAGTCGTTACAGTCTAAATCACATATTAGAGGTATGTATGACTTTATGTTAGTGATGTCATACGGTTTCTCAGAGGGTTTTTCAGTAGCCATGAAGAAAGAATGGATAAAGAATGTTTTTTTTCCGGTGGCGACTCTAAGGAACCGATGTAAGAGGGTGTTGTGAACGAGATTATTTAGAAAAGATAGTTTTCAGTTACCTACTCTAATATCATGTTATCTTATGGAATTATTCATACGCGTCTTCTCATTATCAAGGCAATATAAAGTATACTATACAAAGGACCTAACACACACTATGGGTCGTAAGCCCATCAATTAATTAAATACATAAAATATACACATACATATCAACACCTATACCTCCATTCACAGCTAACCAAAAATCAATATCCTTACTCCTTCCGTTCCGTTTATCGGTTTTCCATTTGCCATTTAGAAAACTAAGAAAATGAATAGGTATGATTTGCAAGTTTTTCATTTACCACATCTTCAATTTCTAAACAATCTAACGGCGACAACATGTTGTTTGGTTCTAATAAGACCTTCAAATGATTTGATCAACAGGGGAAGGGGAGGTTGTAGCAGGAAGAAGTGAACGCCACCTCCACAGAACTTGATTCTAGAAATTTTGAATGAGATGAAGGACGAGTGGGTGTTAAGGGTAGGATTACTTTATTTAGATAAACAACTATATGAATATGTGTGTTACATTCATGGCATATGGTTAAGTACATGTGAGACGACCGTCCTAATTTTATAAGACCGTGAGACGCAATCCTAGCCACTCATTTATTAGATAAAACAAAAAACATTTTTAAAATGCAAAATAATTGAAAATTTTCGAAATTTTTTTTTCCAATATTATTTTTGGAATATATATTTTCCAAAAAAAATAATAAAAAAATACAAAAAAATGCATTTTTTAAAATATTTTAGTAGAATATTTAGAATATTCTACATATCTGGAAAATCAAGTAGAATATTCTAAACATTTTAAAAATAATATTAGAATATGTACAATCTAATATTCTATTAGAATATTTCATATATTTTTCAAAAAGAAAAACATTAATTTTTTTAGTTAAATAAAGTTCCGAATTAAAAAAAAAATTTGGATTTTTTATTTTATTTTGCATTATAAAATTATTTTTAGATTTGTTTTCACGGTCTCATAAAATTAACATGGTATCAAATGAACCTGAATATATATATATATATATATATATATATATATATATATATATATATATATATATATATATTAAATTTTTTTTGTTATCATGAAATAATAATTTTATTATTAAGTTGATAAAAAGCATAACTATTATCTTAAATATATGATAAGATAATAATATAGTAAATCTATGTGATCTTAATCACCTTTTTTGCAAGGTTAAGTACTGAAAAGTTAAATTAAAATTTTGGTTTATAAGTATTTCGATTATTATTAAATTTAATTAGTTTAAATGTATCTTTTATACCCATATCATTTGAATAGTCTCTAGCCTCGGGTTGTGTACAAATAAAACTAAATATAAGTTTTGAACCGATATTATTTTTTAATATTGTTAGTTTAATAATCAAAAAACAAAATATTTGAGATTTTTTAGTTTCGGTCATGATTATTATTTCAAATATCAATCATCATTTATAAAAAAAAAACGTAATATTATTTCTATATTTTTTTATTTTAACTAATGTTATTATTAAATAACACGAAATATATTACTTAAATAAATTTCATTATTATAAAAAATAAATTTTGGTTAATATTTTCTTCAATTTTACATTTCAATTTAGGTTTTACATTTAATTGTATATTTTGATTTTGTAACTCTTTTAAAAAAAAAGGTATTTTGATCAATTGTAAGTTTATTTGACATAAATCAATAATTTTAAGTAAATTCTATTTTGAAATTGAATAGTTAATACTAAATATAAAATTTAAAATAATTTTGATATTTTAAAATAAAATTAGTTAATTAGTTGGAAGTTAAGTAACTGTGTACATTTCTAGTTAATACGATGGAACAAATCAATAATTTAAGTATATTTTATATTGAAAACTGAAAAGAGTCCTAAATTTAAAATTACAAATGAGTTCAATTTACAAAAAGATTTAACTAATCACAGTTAATTAGTTGGAAGTACCAAAGGGTTTGAAGTTAAGGGCTTAAAATGCTTCCTTTTTTAAAATTTAAGGGTACAAGTCATATGGTGAACAAAATAAATAGTTTTTTAAATGAATTATCCTTTTAATAATATGGTTTAATAGGTGTGTGTCTTCCTTGTTTAAAATAATAATTGAAAGTTCTTGAGTTATGTAGTCTTTAAGTGGATATGATGTAAAAATAATATCATCTATTATAATATAATAGATAGTAGAAATGTTATGTTAAATGTTATAGTTTAATTAACAAATAATATTAATAGTTAATATGGTAGCAAGATCGTATTGTACATACAATTTACATAAATTAAATAAGTATTTATGTTCGAAAGTGAAAAGTGAACATTAAAATTAGAAAAATATTTGAGATTAATTTATTAATTAAAAAAGATATAAAAGATTTTAAAGGTTTCAAATAAATATCATTGAAGTATTTTTATATTTATTATAATTTATAGATACGTATGTTTTAACATAATTTCTAAATAAAAATATATTAAAGAATTATAATAAAACTAAAATATTAATTTCAAATTCGATATGATTAGAAATGAAAAATATAAGAACCAAACATACAAAATTTAGAATATATATATATATATATATATATATATATATATATATATATATATA
Source organism: Lactuca serriola (assembly GCF_051521515.1). Lineage (NCBI taxonomy): Eukaryota > Viridiplantae > Streptophyta > Magnoliopsida > Asterales > Asteraceae > Lactuca > Lactuca serriola. Next base: position 109,386,215 of record NC_136408.1, read on the forward strand.
TATATATATATATATATATATATATATATATATATATTCTTTTGAGAACCAAGAGATTCGTGAAAACATGTAAACACATAATCACCTCATCATATTTCAAAATCAAAAACAACAAACTTCTCAAAATATGTGTCTAAGTTATATTTAGGCTCAAAAAAATTGACGGATTTTTTTTGGAAATGTGGGTTTATACACAGATAGTAGTGTATAAGACTGCGAATGTGCATAATCAACAGTTATGAGTGCTCATTATGTGCATATCCGTAGTCTATATAATTGTTGATTGTAATTATCAGTTGTTCATATGACTACTAATTGTGCATACATGTAAATTTCCAAAATAAATAAAAAAAATTGTCAATTTTTTTAGCATAGATAAGGCTTAGACACACCATTTGGAGAAGATTGATATTTTTTGGTTTTGAAAAAAGATAAGTAGATTATGAGTTTACACGTTCTTACGTTTTTTTTGTTCGCACAATAACTCAATCGTGTATAATTGTTAGAATGTGCACAATCAATATATATGAGTGCTCATTGTGTGCATATCCATAGTCTATATAATTGTTGATTGTAATTATCAGTTGTCCATATGACTACTGATTGTGCATACATGTAAATTTCCAAAATAAATAAAAAAAAAAATTCAATTTTTTTAGCATAGATAAGGCTTAGACACACTATTTGGAGAAATTTGATGTTTTTTGGTTTTGAAAAAAGATAAGTAGATTATAAGTTTGCAACTTCTTACATTTTTTTTGGTTCGCACAATAACTCAATTATATATATATATATATATATATATATATATATATATATATATATATATATATTTTATATATACATATATATACAATACATATATATACAATTGCGAACCAAAATATATATATATATATATATATATATATATATATATATATATATAGAGAGAGAGAGAGAGAGAGAGAGAGCGCTTTAGATATTAAACGATTTGTTCAAAATAAATGTTAATCATTTGTAGTACCTAAAGAACTTTTTTGTTCAAAACGGAGTGTTTTGTTAAACGTTAGAATCTATTAAATGCCCTCTAAATTTCGGAATAGCTATGTACTTTAGTTTAAAAGATATTAATTTTGCGAAAATTACAAATTTAGCCATTTTTTTAATTACATTGTAAAAAATAGCAAAAAAAAAACAACAAATTACAAAATTAGCCACTAAAATCGCAGATGGATTAGAGTGATCTGCGATTTCGACATTTGATCTATGAATATACAAGTATTTAAAGCGTGAACGTACTTTGGCAGTGTATGTTCGCAGATGGACCCACTCCATCTTTGATTTTATTAGTTGATCTGCGATTTTGACTTTTAAGGATATAAATACCTAATATTTCTTAGCTTTTATTTTGCAAGGTTTTTGTTGGAAGGACTCTCTCTCGAGGCGAGAATTGATAGCTATGGAGGATTTCATGTAACATCATAGTGAAACCTTATCATTTTTGTAGTTAAAATTTAAAAAAAAAAATCAAAATTTTAAAAAATTAAAAAAAGTATGCTCAAAATCGCAGACGAAACATCAAAGGAAATCGCAGATGAACTTAATCGCATATGAACTAAGTTAATCTGGGATTTCCTCTGATGTTCCATCTGCGAACGTACAACTCTCAATGCACGCCCACATTTTAAAAACTTGTACATTCGTAGATCAAATGCCAAAATCCTAGACGGCTCTAATACTTCTGTGATTTTGATGACTAATTTTATAATTTAAGTTTTTTCCTTTTTTATGTTTATTTTTTATTTGTTTTTTTGCTATTTTTTACAATGTAGTTAAAAAAAATTGACTAAATATATAATTTTCTCTATTTTTCTCTATTATTTTTCAATGTAATAATGTCTATTATCATTTTCTATGTTGCTTTGATTAATTCCACATAAAAAGTGGTAAGCGCAAAAAGCAACGACTGAAACTCATAATAATTAATAAATGATCAACATCCTTACGCCCATAACAACAGGATATACGGAAAACTCCATCAGGATTGCCACCCCCCACCTGCAATAAATTTCACAAAAACATTACTAAAGAGGAAACTCAAAATTAAAGAAGCAAAAACATCAACCGTTTACTTGTGTCTTGAAAATCTCTTCCATATATATGATCAAAATTCATACCACCAAAATAAAACGTTAATTGAGATAGATGGCAAATAGGTTACGCTCGTAATTACCTGGCGCTGAAGTCAAAGCAAGAAATAAAACCATGAATGGCAAATAGTCAAGGAACAAATAGTCCAAAAGAACCTAGCCTCTTGGAGGGGTAGTTTTGCTCTGGAAAAATGTTGCTGATGTCTCAAGCATCCTAGGCGGAGATTCTGGGCGTATTCAAGTTTTGATTTCCAATGTAACTCGATAGTTTCAGCTTTTAATTAGTATAGGATGTCTTATCCGCATCTTTGTTCTATTGTCTTATTATATTTGTACTGAATTGCCAGCGTCCTGCTGGTTTTAATGAATATATTAACCTTGCCGTTCAAAAAAAAAAAAGAAATAAAACCATGAATGGCAAATAGGTTAGCAAACACAGCTACCATCACACAAAACAATACGATCAATAACGCCCTCACCCCCACTCCCACGGCTGCTGTTGTCGTCATTATTGCTCCAATATGTGTTGCAAGCACGTCAACTTTTTATAGTCTGGTTTTGATGATGAATGATAAAGCAGTTAATTGTTTATTTTCGGTGGGTTTCATAGCCAGGCTTTATAATGGCAACTGTAGCTATCATCTCTACCTATGGTGGAGATTTCAGACATACGAAATGCTTATCTTTTTGTACGATTATTTTATTTAATTCTAGTTTGGTCGTGTTCGTAGTTTTTGTCAGTAAGTTTAAACATTATATGGTTTATTGCACCAAATGTGGTTGCTTTATCTAAGACCAACTTATATAAAAAAAATTATGTATTTATTTTTGAGTAAATTACAGAAATGGTCCTTTTAGTTTGATCCTTTTTGTTCGTAAATTTAAACATTATATGGTTTATTGCACCAAATGTGGTTGCTTTATATAACACCAACTTATCATTTCTTTTTCTTTTAGTATATATATATATATATATATATATATATATATATATATATATATATATATATATATATATATATATATATATATATATATATATATATATATATATATATATATATATATATATATATATATATATATATATATATATCATTTATCTAAATTATATAAAATCATATTATTATTTATTCTTAAGTTTATTTATTTATTTATCTTTGTTTTTGTGGTTTACTAATTTTTTAATATATTTGATACTTATCTGAATATTTTATTTAATGTTTGTTTACTCATTTATATTATATAATATTTTAATGACATTTTGGTTCGAACAAACAAATTAAAATATAAACTCTGATAACTACCAATCGTCCAATATAATTATTTAATGTTGTTTTTTTATATGTTTTTCGATTACATCATTCGTTTGTATGTTAATGTTTGCTTGTTTATTATATATATATATATATATATATATATATATATATATATATATATATATATATATATATCCTAAGTCCCCTTTGTGAACAGTGCTTCACTGTGATCGGTTGGATATCTTTTTTTCTTTTTTGTTTGTTGGGTACTTTTTTTTGGAATCTCCTCTAATTTGGTGTTTATCATTAACACACGTTTCAATTTATTGTTTCACTATTTTCGGTCCAATGAAATCCTTCCAAAACATCGACTCCACCGCCTTCTCTACCGACTTATACTCTCGAATGTTTAACAGTCGACCCCCACCGCTTCTTCCTCAAATATCACCATTGATTTCATCGACTTCTACAATCCTAGAACACTACCTCTCACTGGTTCAGGAGTTCTGTTTACCTCAGAGAAGAAGACGGCCGATCAGGGTTACCACACTGAATGTAGCACCTGGTTCTTGGTATGCATTTCTTTTTATTTTTATCTAAGTATTTTGCATTTTTGGCCTTGGACTTGGCGAGTTGAAGGACTAACTCGCCGAGTAGAAGCAAAATGGGACGCGGGGTTTAAGCCGTCTACTCGACGAGTCGGGTCCCGGACTCGGCGAGTAGAGGCTATCTGGACAAAAACTCTAATCCAAGGTTTTGCACCCTATTTAAACAATGTTATGTCGACCCAAAACGTCCCTTATGCTCCCAAAACACCTCTTATTGAAGCCCTAGCCGTTATTGAAGCAATCTAAGCCTTGTTGGTGGATTTTGGTGCTTGTGGTATTAAGAAGGAAGGATAAAAGCTTGAGGAAGCAAGTAGAGACCAAGGGAACCCGGATTTGTGCACTTTTTACAGCTCATTGAAGGTAAAAAGTTGTAACCTTGCTCATTTATTTGTTAGATCCCTCTTTGGGGAGATTTAGGGCTTTTATAAGCCATTTTTGGTGGCTAACCATGTTTACAAACATGGTTGGGGGTTAAAGCTTTTGAATCACATCCTTTAATGGGTCACTAGGCAGATTTGAGTGGCTTTTGTACCCATGAAAGGCCACATACATCTTAAGAGCTTGTTTTATGTCTTTTTGAGCTCAAAGTCCCATGCAAGCACGTAAAGTTTGTAACTTTACGTGCTAGATCGATTGTAGAAGCTTGGATCTATCTTTTGATCAAAGGTTGTACATAAGAAATCAAAGATTTAGAGTGTGGACGTGACCAACTCGGCGAGTCCCTTCTTGGACTCGACGAGTCCAAGGCTTTGAGCCCATATCTGTTGAGTGTTAGAAGGTTTGTAACCGGACAGAAAGAGTTACCCAATGCATTGGACGTGATTTTAGACATGGAGCTCATGGGACTCGGCGAGTGCTAGAACAGACTCGGCGAGTCCAAGTCAATCTTCTTAAGGATGAAGATGAACTCGACGAGTTGTTCATCAACTCGGCGAGTCGAGGGCAGAACTTGTTCATCAGATGAAGGTGAACTCGATGAGTTGTTCATCAACTCCGGGAGTCAGATGAGTTTCATGCGATGTTCATATGAGAGAGGAACTCGTCGAGTGACGGCTCAACTCGACGAGACGGGTCATGGATGAGGATGAGTAAAGGGTGAGGGACTCGGCGAGTTGACGACCCAACTCGGCGAGTCGGGTCAACTTGAGGTTGACTTTGACTGACCCTGTTTAGGGTTGTGCTTGCTGTGTGTTGACTTGAAGGTTGTCGTGTAGGGATCGAGGAGTCGAAGGGAGTCGAATTGTGCGCCGAGGATAATTCAAATACTGCACGACATTGAGGTGAGTTACCTTCCAGTAGGGGTGGGTCTAAGGCCACAATGTCGGCCCACCAAAAAGAGGTATTTAGATGATAATGGTCTTTGTGATAATTATCTTAGTTTGGTTATGTGTTGGTTGTGAGATTTATCTGGATCATATTTTATGTGTATAGTAGGGATTAGTTTCCCTAACAGTGGTCCTTAGGACCCAAGGGTAGGTCTGTACCTAGATATGCCTGACTGTATGTTTATATCTGTTGATCGTATGCTAGTGGTAGGGAGTGGAATAGTCCCCAGTTACCGGTTGAAAGATACTGATGTTGAGTTGTCACACCCCAAAACCTGAACGGCGGAAACGTTCGGGGGTGGAGGACGTCATGTACAGTATCATAACAATGAATAACAGTAAACAAGCAACAACATCATCCATTGCATTAATAATATAATTTCATACATGTGTGTTCTGTCAAGTTATATAGACACCAAAATATACATATCAAAATAAAAGATGAGTCTTGAACGAACTCCATCTTCTCAAAAGACTGGCACCTGTACCTGTCTATTGGTGACCTGAGAATAAAAGTTATTTTGAAAGCGAGTATTAGCTTTAAAGCTGGTGAGATCATAAATATATTAAAGTCTGTGTTTGTATGAAACCATTTGTAAGATGTTTTGTACAATGTTTTGTATAATGCTTGAACTGTCCTAGAAAACCCTATGTTTCCTACTAATGGTAGCCTTCTAGTGTCCGTGTGTATGTCTCTTGTAAGAGTGTGTATTTTCCCAATACTGACTATCATTTACCAAAAATATAGTTTTTACATTACCGTGCATCGTTTGAATATTCACAAACTGAATGAAATGGGAAAATATCATAGCACTGTAGTATTTGTAATATGTGACTACTGCTGTACTAACTATCTTAATAACAAAAGGTGTTTAAAGTAACATGTGATCGGCCTGTATCCTGCTACTGACTCTAGTAAAACGACGATGTAAGATGCCGTAAGAAATGACATTTGGCACCCGTAGACTTGCAAGTCCCATTGTAGCGAGCAGCAAGGTGTAGGATAGTCAATCCAGTACAGATCTATACGCAAACTCATACGCTCCCCAATTAAGGAGATTCTAATACAAAAACAGTCATGGCAGGTAGTGCCATGCCCTGTTTAATGGCTCACATAACTGTGTTAATGTATATGAAATGTATATGTGTGCTAGCTGTATTGTGTGTTCTTTCTCTGTCTAGCCTGTATGTTTGTTTCTCGTCATAGTGTCTATTGTTTGTTTCTCATCATAGTGTCCATTGTTTGTTTCTCATCATAGTGCTAACATGTTTGTATACCCTTGCTACCCAAGGGCATTGTATCTTTTGACTCATGTATGAACTGACTCATTATATGTTTCATTGTTCTAGTAATAGTATTAGTGTCTTCCTAAACTACTCCTATAGTAGTTTCCTAGCAACGTATGATCATGTTTGTGTACCCTTGCTACCCAAAGGTATAGAATTGATTGAAGGAACTTTTATGACTATGTATGTATACATGATATACAACTAATATTTAAACGACCTTTGGATGGATAACTGATGCCCTAAAGCCACATCCAAACAAGGAAAAGGAATTAAAGCGAGCTGGCCTTCCTAAGTCTTTTAAACATTGCTTGTATAACTATACATACATAGACATGCATTTGACAATATATAAGTATGAAAGAGTTTAAGTAAAAGTATTTGATAAGTAGAAGAGTTTGTAAAACAGTTTGAAGCAAAATAGTTTGATAAATAGTTTGAACAGTAAGAAAACCACTGGTTTTGTAGTTATTAATCACATGTGATTGATGTAATAACTATAAGTATTTAACTTGTATTACCCCCTATAAAAGCATTTAAAACATTTAAACCATTGATTAAGGGGTATGAACTCACCTGTAGTGAGTGGTACGGATGAACTGAAGGTGTAGGATTGCTAGGTGTCAAGTGAAGTCTTGAACACACTCTATGATCCTAGTTAACATATAATATCACATATATGTATCCAATTAGTGTTTAAACAACTAATAAACAAAGTCAAGACACCTTAGGACATGCTAAACACCTTATACAAGTGTTATAAGTCCCAAGGATTGCATCTAAGTGTTGTAAGGAAAGGCTAGTGTGCTTGGGGTTCAAGGAGCACTCCTTTACGGAGTTTACGATTTTATGGTCACTAGAAAAAGGGTTTACGGTCATAAACCATTGGGTTTATGGTCGTAAAATCACCCCCTTTGTGACCATTTGTTGTTTGAAGCTTTAAGAGTCCCTAGAAGCTTTTCTACTTGATGTATGTGACTATGGAAGGTACTAGGGCACCATTTCACTCCTAATTGGAGTTTACGGTCCCTAAACCATTTTCCTTTGGGTTTACTACCATAAACCCATAAGGTTTATGGTATTTGGGTCTTTTCAAGTCCTTAGCTCATCAAGGTAATAGTCTAGGTTAGATTCTAGGCATAAGGAGTAAATATGGGACATTTATACACCTTTTGGGGTGTTTACAGTTTTGGGAGATCCCCAAACTGTAAACACATAAAAATGGGTGTTTTCTTGTGCTTTTTATGTGAAAAATACATCAAGGAAGGATCTAGACTTGTTACAAAGGCTTGTGATGGACTAAAGCACCCTAAGGCACCTTAACTTGGTGTTTACGGTTCAAGAACTTCTTAAACCGTGAACACTTAGTTCTTGGTGTTCTTGGGTGATTTCCTTGATATAAAGATGTATAGCAAGCTTTAAAAGACTCTAGGATAGAAGTACTTACTTTGTGGAAGCTTGAAAGGAGCTAAAAGTCCAAGAACACTAGTTTGTGTTCTTGGTGTTCTTGGTGAAAAGGAAGAATCAACCTTTTTGGAATGATTTCACGGTTAGAAGTGTTTTAAAGAAATAGATCTAAGCATATAATCACTTAAGGAAACTAGAAACACTTACTAGATTGAAGATCTTGAAAATATTTTTGGATGATACTTGAGAGAGAATGGTTTTGGATCTTGAGAAGTTTTGGAAAAACTGAAAATAATGACTAGATCTTCTATATATACTCTCAGATTTAGGGTTTTTGTCAGAAAATATTTTATTCAAGTAGTAAACTCTATTTTCTTAGAGTTTTGGAATAACTGCATTGCACAATAACCCTAGTGAATCCTCTCTCCTGTTATCACTAAAGTGTGAAATCCTGAAATACTCAAACTTACTCTAAAAAGTCTAAAAATTGACAGCAACTGATCTGACTTCTATTGACTTGATATGTTTGTACAGAATAGAAATTTTGGGTTGTCATATCATCCCCTCCTTAGAAGGAATTTCGTCCTAAAATTAGAATTTAAGAAAATAAGTAGTTACAAATAACTAAGTAAAAAGACGAGGATATTTCAGCTTCATTTGATTCTCATGCTCCCAAGTGAATTCCGGTCCTCGCGTGGCGTTCCAGCGAACCTTCACTATCGGGATACGGCTTTGTTTCGTTTGCTTGACCTCTCGGTCCATGATCTCTACTGGTTCTTCCACGAAGTTGAGGCTCTCGTTGATCTCGATCTCGTCGAGTGGGATAACAAGAGTCTCGTCGGACAGACACTTTTTCAAGTTCGATACATGGAAGGTAGAATGTACGTTACTGAGTTTGCGCGGTAAGTTAAGTTTGTAAGCCACATGGCTGATTCTTGTGAGAATCTTGAAAGGCCCAATGTACCTTGGATTTACCTTTCCACGCTTTCTGAAGCGTATCAAGCCCTTTCAGGGTGAGACCTTCAATAGTACACGGTCACGCACCTGGAATTCCAACGGTTTCCTACGTTTATCAGCGTAGCTTTTCTGTCGGTTTCTGGAGGCTTTCAATCGTTCACGGATTTGAACGATCTTCTCCATCGTTTCCCGTATGATCTCTGGACCCGTGAGAGTGCTTTCAGGAACTCGTCCTTTAGCTAACTGGGTATCACCCACCTCAGCCCAGCACAGAGGGGATCTGCACTTTCGGTCATAAAGGGCCTCGAATGGAGTAACCTTTATGCTCGTGTGATAACTATTGTTGTAGGAAAATTCGACAAGGAGTAAATGAGTATACCATGTTTTCCCAAAGTTGATCAAACATGCCCGCAACATATCTTCCAAGGTTTGGATAGTTCTCTCACTTTGCCCGTCGGTCTGTGGATGGTAGGCTTTACTCATGTCCAGCCTAGTTCCTAGGGAACTTTGTAACGACTGCCAGAACCTCGAAGTGAATCTACTATCTCTATCCAAGATAATGGATAAGGGAACACCGTGCGGTCATACAATCTCCCTAATATATGTTCTTGTAAGCTTCTCCATCTTGTCTGTTTCTTTGATCGGCAAGAAGTGTGAAGACTTGGTCAATCTATCGATGATGACCCATATGGTATCAAGTCCACTTGTTGTCTTGGGCAACTTGGTTATGAAGTCCATAGTGATCCGCTCCCACTTCCATTCCGGTATCTCAGGCTGTTGTAATAGACCGGAGGGTTTTTGGTATTCGACCTTGACCTTTGCGCAAGTAAGGCATTTACTCACGAAGGTAGCAATCTCTGCTTTCATGTTAGGCCACCAATATATCTTTTTAAGATCCATATACATCTTATCAGATCCCGGGTGCACGGAATAACGAGTGTTGTGCGCCTCGTTCATGACCAAATCTCTGAACCCACCGAGTTTCGGGGTCCAGATCCGGTCCATGAAATAATAAGCTCCGCCACCCTTAACCTCCAAGTTCTTATCCATCCCTCTTAAGGATTCACCCGCCACATTTTCAGGCTTCAAAGCGTCGATCTGAGCTGCCTTAATTTGTGTGGACAAGTGTCAAAGGATAGTCATAGTCAATGATTTGAATCTACGTCCAGAATATTCCTTCCGACTCAGGGCGTCAGCTACTACGTTGGCTTTACCCGGATGATAACGAATTTCGCATTCGTAATCACTGAGTAGCTCGACCCACCGTCGTTGTCTCATGTTGAGCTCCTTCTGGTCGAATATGTGTTGTAAGCTCTTGTGGTCTGTAAAGATAGTGCTCTTCGTTTCGTACAAGTAATGTTTCCAGATCTTCAGAGCAAACACAACTGCTCTTAGTTCAAGATCGTGGGTTGTGTAGTTGACCTCATGTGTCTTCAGTTGTCTCGAGGCATAGGCGATAACCTTACCTCGCTGCATCAGAACACGTCCGAGTCCTTGATTTGACGCATCACAATAGACAACGAAGTCTTCTATTCCTTCGGGAAGGGATAGTATTGGTGCGGTACACAAGGCTCGTTTGAGCGTTTGAAACGCACTTTCTTGCTTCTCTTACCAGTCAAAGGCCACGCCCTTCTGGGTCAGTGTTGTAAGAGGTTTCGCTATGCAGGAGAAGTTCTGAATGAACCAGCGATAATAGCCAGCGAGGCCTAGAAATTGACAAATTTCTGTAGGCGTCTTCAGTGCTGACCAGATCTCAATGGCCTTTATTTTGGAAGGGTCCACGTGTATACCCTCTTCGCTAACCACGTGCCCTAAGAATTCGACCTGTCGAATCCAAAATTCGCATTTCGAGAACTTCGCATAGAGCTTCTTCGAACGTAATGTTTCGAGGACTTGACGCAGATGTTGACTATGCTCCTCCTTACTACGAGAGTAGATAAGTATGTCATCGATGAAGACGATGACGAAATGATCTAAGTAAGGACGAAACAACCTATTCATTAAGTCCATGAATACAGCGGGCGCGTTTGTCAATCCGAACGACATCACTACGAATTCGTATTGCCCATAACGAGTTCGGAAGGCTGTCTTTGGAACATCCTCCCCTAGCACTCGTAATTGGTGATATCCGGATCTCAAGTCGATTTTTGAAAAGAATTTCGCCCCTTGAAGTTGGTTGAATAAATCGTCGATATGAGGCAATTGATAACGATTTTTGATCGTCAGCTTGTTGAGCTCCCCAGGGTGAGAAGCTTGGTCTTATAAAGCCCTTGCTGAGCAGTTCGTTAAGTTGACCGGACAGTTCTTGCATCTCTGCAGGTGCTAGACGATAGGGCGATTTGGCTACTGGGGTAGCCTCTGGAACTAAGTCGATTCGGAACTCGACTTGACATTGCGGAGGTAATCCTGGGAGTTCTTCTGGAAAGATGTCGGGAAAGTTGCGTACTACTGGAATGTTCTGAATGTCTTTCGTTTCTTGGCTCACATTGACCACATGAGCAAGGAATGCACGACACTCCTTTCGTAATAATTTCTGAGCTTGGATGCTCGAGATGATACGAAGGTTCGTGTCGGGTTTGTCGCCATAAACTACTAAGGTTTTGCCAGACAGCAAATTAAGGCGAACAACCTTTTTGTAATACATGATATCGGCACGATGAAGACACAACCAATCCATGACGATAATGACGTCGAAACTTTTAATTGAGACCGGCATAAGATCGATGGAAAGTGAATGGTTATCTAAAGTTAGGGTACACCCTATGAATATGCTGCTAGTGCTCTCTGTCTTTCCATTAGCCATTTCTATAGTGAACGGTTCTTTAAGTGCCCGTGATTTTTGCCTAAGTAAATGAGCAAATTTTTGGTTCACGAAACTCCTATCCGCTCCACTATCAAATAGAATGCATGCATAAGAGTTATCGAGGAGGAACGTACCAGTGACCACTGTGGGGTCGGCAACCGCTTCCTCATGGCCTATGCCCAGAACTCTTGCTGCTCCACCGGCAAACCCTGCCTTCGGGCAGTTTCCCTTGAAGTGGCCTACCTCTCCACATCCGTAGAAAGTTTGGCCCACTCCAACACCGGGAACTTGGTTGATTGGCTTCACCGGAGCTTTGCAGAAACGGGCAGTGTGCCCTTTCCTGTTGCAGTTCATAAACTGCATTTCCCGGCAGGCGCCGGCGTGATGGAAGTTGCACTTGCTGCACTTGGGCAAACTTCCAGAATACTGCTTTACCGGAGCAGCAGCGGCAGGTGCTATCGCAGCATGTACTGCCACGACCTGCTGCTTTTTGGCAGCCTTAGATTTCTTTTTGTCATCCCAAAACTTCCGCTTGGAGTCAGCGGTTCTTGCAGGTTCTGAGATGGCCAGGGTAGTTATTGTTGCGGTCGGGGTATGAACCCCTTGGTCTATGAGCCGCTGTGCCAATCGCTTGGCACTATCAAATGTAGTGCGGTGTGATGCCAAGACATTTCCTTGGTATGGTGGCACCAGCCCCCATATGTATCTCTCGATCTTCTTTCCTCTGTATGAACCATGTTGGGATAGAGGGCCACTAGTTCACAGAACCTGGCGGTGTAGGCAACTACATTGGAGCCCTTCATGGTTAGGCTCCACAACTCTTCCTCTAGCTTCTGAATCTCGCCCCTCAGGCAGTACTCCTCAATCATGAGGTCTTTCAAAGTTTCCCAACCCATCGCATTAGCCACTATAAGAGATAGTGACTTAACATGGCCGTTCCACCACGTTAGGGCTTTAGTTTCGAAGGTGCAAGCAGCGAACTTCACCTTGCTCTCCTCGGAACAAGAGCAGATTTCGAAAACCGATTCGGTTTTCTCGAACCATTGCGAGAGGGCAATGACTCCGCCAGTCCCCTTGAGGGACAATGGCTTTCAGTTCGTGAAGTCCTTATAGGAGCACTCTCTTGAGCGTACAGGAGCTTCAACATGAATAGATTGTGGAACCTGATGAATGGTATTGAGCCATGGCTGTAGCCATAGCTGCAGCTACAACAACATTTAAGGCTGTTGTGTCGAATTGAGGAGTAGGTGGTTGAGGAGGTGGTGTTTCGTTATTGAGGTTTCTCCTTGGATTTCTGCGAGGCGGCATCTTTGATCTATAAGTTTATGAAGTTGAAAACATTGATAAGAATTTAATGGAAGGATTGATGAGAGCGAATCATGGACTAACTCTCCATAGCCCAACGATACGACTGAATGGAAATCTAGAACTAAAAGATGATCACATTTGGATAATAATTCTCATAAGATTAGGCACCTGTCAATATTACTGGAATTACAGATGTAACAAGTTTGGGAAAAACGGCCAACAGAAATAGGCCTTACTTCAACCAAAATGGGAAATTTTTGACAGAATTACAACCTATCCAAGATCTAACAGGCCTATGATTTACAAAAATAGAGAATTAGACTAGAGTTTTACATAAATAGGTTATATCCAAAAGAGAGAAGTTGATGAGAATCTATCGGCGAGGAGTACTACCAGAGTGAGTTCTTGACCCCGACAGAAGACGTTCTATGCCCCTCATGCGCCTGTTGGCTCTTGCTTGCTGAGCTCGAAGTTCTCTGACTTCAGCTCGCGTTTCAGTGAGTTCCCTCTGAAGAGCTGCATTGTAAACCAGAGCCCTTTCATGAGCAGACTCTAGTTGGCGAATGTGGACAGTGTTAACACCAGTGTTGGCGTCAATCTCCAAGACTCGATTGATAGATGATTGACCCAGTATCGTGTTCCGAGACATCCTACGAACCATGATGGGTAGGACTCTGTCAGTAGAACCTCCATTAGTAAGGTTGTAGAAACTTTTGTCTCCATTGTCGGGAATGGGTTGACCCTGTTCATGGCTCCAGGTATTCAAGTTTGTTGCCCACAAAGGTGTGGGTCCTTGAAATGTTGGACGAGGGTCAGGGTTTTGATCAGCTGGGGGCAGGTTGTTGACTTCTGGCTCTGAGTCTAGCTTCATGATCATCCAAAGGAATTAGGTGATCATTTTCTGGTTCATCTTCTAGCCATCCTGCATTGCCGTGGTTGGGATAGTACGGGTCTCCGGGAATGTGGAATCCAGCCATTAAATCTACGCGAGAAAAGAGGTATAAGAATCTAGTATATAAGTAACTCATAATAATGCAAAATACTCTTATAGGATTTTAAGTTTAGGTTCTATTGTTCTCATTGTGGTGTTATAGGTAAGTTCTTAGACTTGTTGCAACCTCACAACCACACTTAGGCACATGCTAGTCAACCCTCGGATAATATAGTTGATCAGGCTATATCTTCCCAGTTTTGACCATATGTCTCTAAGTCTAATTGTGTTGCCCAACAATTGTAATACTTTTGTACAGTCTTAGTGACACTGATTTTAGTATGAATGCAGGCACGTATACTTAATTAAATATTTTAAATATTTAAAGTATAAACTCTTAGTCAGAGTATTTTAATCCCAATCTATTTATAATTAGTATATATTTTATGGGTTGATATACTTAATTCACTATAAACAATGCTCTGATACTAATCTGTCACACCCCAAAACCTGAACGACAGAAACGTTCGGGGGTGGAGGACGTCATGTACAGTATCACAACAATGAATAACAGTAAACAAGCAACAACATCATCCATTGCATTAATAATATAATTCCATACATGTGTGTTCTGTCAAGTTATATAGACACCAAAATATACATATCAAAATAAAAGATGAGTCTTGAACAAACTCCATCTTCTCAAAAGCCTGGCACCTGTACCTGTCTGTTGGTGACCTGAGAATACAAGTTATTTTGAAAGTGAGTATCAAATTTAAAGCTGGTGAGATAATAAGTATATTAAAGTCTGTGTTTGTATGAAAGCATTTGTAAGATGTTTTGTAAGATGTTTTGTATAATGTTTTGCATAATGCTTGAACTCTCCTAGAAAACCCTATGTTTCCTACTAATGGTAGCCTTCTACCAAGGCATCTAGTGTCCGTGTGTATGTCTCTTGTAAGAGTGTGTATTTTCCCAATACTGACTATCATTTACCAAAAAATATAGTTTTTGCATTACCGTGCATCGTGTGAATATTCACGAAGTGAATGAAATGGGAAAATATCATAGCATTGTAGTATTTGTAATATGTGACTACTGCTGTACTAACTACCTTAATAACAAAAGGTGTTTAAAGTAACATGTGATCGGCCTGTATCCTGCTACTGACTCTAGTAAAACGATGATGTAAGACGTCGTAAGAAATGAAATTTAGCACCCATAGACTTGCAAGTCCCACTGTAGCGAGCAGCAAGGTGTAGGATAGTCAATCCAGTATAGATCTATACGCAAACTCATACGCTCCCGAATTAAGGAGATTCTGATACAAAAACAGTCATGGCAGGTAGTGCCATGCCCTGTTTAATGGCTCACATAACTGTGTTAATGTATATGTGTGCTAGCTGTATTGTGTGTTCTTTCTCTGTCTAGCCTGTATGTTTGTTTCTCTTCATAGTGTCTATTGTTTGTTTCTAATCATAGTGTCTATTGTTTGTTTCTCATCATAGTGCTAACCTGTTTATATACCCTTGCTACCCAAGGGCATTGTATCTTTTGACTCATGTATGAACTGACTCATTGTATGTTTCATTGTTCTAGTAATTGTATTAGTGTCTTCCTATACTACTCCTATAGTAGTTTACTAGCAATGTAATCATTTTTGTGTACCCTTGCTAGCCAAAGGTATAGAACTGATTGTAGGAACTTTTATGACTATGTATGTATACATGATATACAACTAATATTTAAACGACCTTCGGATGGATAACCGATGCCCTAAAGCCACATCCAAACAAGGAAAAGGAATTAAAGCGAGCTGGCCTTCCTAAGTTTTTTAAACATTGCTTATATAACTATACATACATAGACATGCATTTGAAAATATATAAGTATGAAAGAGTTTAATTAAAAGTATTTGATAAGTAGAAGAGTTTGTAAAACTGTTTGAAGCAAAACAGTTTGAACAGTAAGAAAACCACTGGTTTTGTAGTTCTTAATCATATATGATTGATGTAATAACTATAAGTATTTAACTTGTATTCACCCCCCCCCCCTATAAAAGCATTTAAAACATTTTAACCATTGATTAAGGGGTATGAACTCACCTGTAGTGAGTGGTACGGACGAACTGAAGGTGTAGGATTGCTAGGTGTCAAGTGAAGTCTTGAACACACTCTATGATCCTTGTTAACATATAATATCACATATATATATATATATATATATATATATATATATATATATATATCCAAATAGTGTTTAAACAACTAATAAACAAAGTCAAGACACCCTAGGACATGCTAAACACCTTATACAAGTGTTATAAGTCCCAAGGATTGCATCTAAGTGTTGTAGGGAAAGGCTAGTGTGCTTGGGGTTCAAGGAACACTCCTTTACGGAGTTTACGGTTTTATGGTCACTAGTAAAAGGGTTTACGGTCGTAAAGTCACCCCCTTTGTGACCATTTGTTGTTTGAAGCTTTAAGAGTCCCTAGAAGCTTTTCTACTTGATGTATGTGACTATGGAAGGTACTAGGGCACCATTTCACTCCTAATTGGAGTTTACGGTCCCTAAACCATTTTCCTTTGGGTTTACTACCGTAAACCCATAAGGTTTATGGTATTTGGGGATTTTCAAGTCCTTAGCTCATCAAGGTAATAGTCTAGGTTAGATTCTAGGCATAAGGAGTAAATATGGGACATTTATACACCTTTTGGGGTGTTTACGGTTTTGGGAGATCCCCAAACTGTAAACACGTAAAAATGGGTGTTTTCTTGTGCTTTTTATGTGATAAATACATCAAGGAAGGATCTAGACTTATTACAAAGGCTTGTGATGGACTAAAGCACCCTAAGGCACCTTAACTTGGTGTTTACGGTTCAAGAACTTCTTGAACCGTGACCACTTAGTACTTGGTCTTCTTGGGTGATTTCCTTGATGTAAATATGTATAGCAAGCTTTAAAAGACTCTAGGATAGAAGAACTTACTTTGTGGAAGCTTGAAAGGAGCTAAAAGTCCAAGAACACTAGTGTGTGTTCTTGGTGTTCTTGGTGAAAAGGAAGAATCAACCTTTTTGGAATGATTTCACGGTTAGAAGTGTTTTAAAACACTAGATCTAAGCATATAATCACTTAAGGAAACTAGAAACACTTACTATATTGAAGATCTTAAAAATATTTTTGGATGATACTTGAGAGAGAATCGTTTTGGATCTTGAGAAGTTTTGGAAAAAGTGAAAATAATGACTAGATCTTCTATATATACTCTCAGATTTAGGGTTTTTGTCATAAAATATTTTATTCAAGCAGTAAACTCTAATTTCTTAGAGTATTGGAATAACTGCATTGCAAAATAACCCTAGTGCATCCTCTCTCCTGTTATCACTAAAGTGTGAAATCCTGAAACACTCAAACTTACTCTAAAAAGTATGAAAATTGACAGCAACTGATCTGACTTCTATTGACTTGATACGTTTGTACAGAATAGAAATTTTGGGTTGTCACATGAGTACCGGTTGAAAGATACCGATGTTGTGTATCGGTTGAAAGATACTGATGATGGTTACCGGTTGAAAGATACCGATGAAGGTTAGCAGTTGAAAGATACCCATGAAGGTTACCGGTTGAAAGATATTGACAATATTGTATGGTATGTGGTACGATGGGGGAACTCACTAAGCTTTGTGCTTACAGTTATGGTTTTGGTTCCAGGTACCTCTTCGTCGAAGGGGAAGGAGCCGACGGTGTAGCATTGCATCACTCACACACTCATGGTTTCCTCAAGGAGTTTTTGGGACTATACTCTGATTTTTATTACTTTTGACGTTATGGTTTCGGAAACAACAATATGATTTTGTGACGTGTTGTTTATTTGACAATATTTTGGTAAAAATGTTCATGGAATTGTTACCTTAAAAATGAAATTTTCGGGCTCGAATTTTGGGATGTTACAAGTTGGTATCAGAGCCCTGGTTTGAGGGATTCGAATACACCCTCGGGGGTGTCTGGACTCAAACTGAGGGACTAAAAGATTTTTACAAGAAAAATGCTTTTCTAAAATCTAAATTGAGAAATTATAAGAAAGACAAAGTGTGTGATGCGTGCGACCGGCCGGGCTCAAGTAAGTTTTCCCCAAGATAGCCATACTTATTATGTTATGTTATATGGTTTTGATTTAGAAAATTGCATGCTAGAATACGACTAGGGGTCTAGGAGGATGCGTTGTGTGCCTGATTTATGATTTTGAGAATTGGATGCTAGTTAGGGCTAAGGGTCTAGGGAGGATGCCTTATATGCCTGTTGTATGAGCTG
Source organism: Lactuca serriola (assembly GCF_051521515.1). Taxonomy (NCBI): domain Eukaryota; kingdom Viridiplantae; phylum Streptophyta; class Magnoliopsida; order Asterales; family Asteraceae; genus Lactuca; species Lactuca serriola. The sequence goes on from NC_136408.1 coordinate 109,404,543, forward strand.
TATGCTAGGGCTGTATAGTCAGCAGTAGGATGGCCTATGTAGTTTATTCCTGGTTTGGTTACTCAATGCACGAATGTTGCTTTCTTTGTGCTATGGGGTTTGGGCCAACTCTAACTAACTAAGAAGCGGATATGTAGCAGTATCCGCAAGCTAGTTAGGGGGAGGTGGTGGGGACTCCTAGTGCAGTTGATGATGGAGAGTAGGTCGGAGAGTGCCTTAAGGAAGCCTAGGATGAGGTCAGTGGAAAGGGTATCGGTAAAAAGGACTTGGCGAAATCAAAGCAATCCTTGAGGAAAGTACGTGTAGATGTGGAAGGTTGTATGGGCCCGTACTACTGAAAGCAGAGGACCCGTACTCAAATCAAGGAGGGCCTAGATGGAACCTGGAAACTTGGAAAGTGTGTGAGACCTCTAAAAGGTATATGTGACCCTGACAATCATATGTTTATTTTCAGAATGGTGATCATGCAACATGGAGTAGGAGGTTCAGGGTCCGGGTCAGGATCGAGCTCGGGCGCAGGATCCGAGCATGTGGATGATGGGTTACGTGAGCTCATCGCGTCCTAGATCACGAGGGGTATCCTTGATGTGACGCTGGTTATCTTCGGGTCAATCAAGGAAGGGATCATTGAGCTGATAGAGGATCGCCTCAAGGCGTTCAGGAGTGACTTGGCAACCAGCCAGTTAGGGCCACACACACTGTCCTTTAAGGACTTCAGAGGGAGTGGTGCGCCAGATTTCCATGGGGTGAAGGACCCCATTGCTGCTAGGAGATGGATTGCAGACATCGAGTCTGTGCAGCTAACGAGCTTCTGCCCGGAAGGGTCGAAGGTCCGTTTCACTACAGGATGTTTGAGAGACAGGGCCAACGATTAGTGGGAGTCAGTTGGTGACTCTTTGGGAGCCTCGGCTATTGAGGCTATGACATGGTCAGACTTTGTGACATGATTCAGGGCAGAGTTTGCGCCAGCTGTGGAGATTCAGCAGCTGGCCAGGGAGTTCTTGGATATGAGAAAGACTACGGAGACTGTGGCGGAGATCACCGCCAAGTTCCGGGAGAGGGCATTGCTGGTGCCCCAATATGCGGGTGATGAGGACATGAAGAGGACCCGCTACCATGAAATGCTACGAGCTGACATCCGAGAGCATGTCATTTTCTCAGCTTGCCCTACCCTGGATTCCATGATTGCCAGGGCTAGGGAAAGGGAGATTGATTTGGAGCACATCTGGAAGAGGAAGGCAGCGAAGGGGCTGACGATGGGGGCTTCAGGGAAGAAGCCCAAGGGATCCGATGGTAGGCCAAAAGACCAGTCAGGGCGAGATCGCTGTGGGAAATGTGGTCGGTCACACGAGGGAGCTTGTCGAACTGGGTTGGGTTCAAGTTGCTATAAGTGCGGCAAGGTTGGACATTTTGGCAGAGATTGTACTGCCCATACTCTTGCGATTCAGATATCTGACCTGATCTGCTTTCATTACAATCAGAATGGCCATAAAAAGGCTAATTGCCCTAGATTGACAGCAGCAGCAGCGGCGCCGGCGGTGGCACTGACTCCAGCGACAGCACGGGTTGTGGATGGCTGGAAGGCCAAGTTAGAGGCTTCATTGGTTCGGAGCCGTGCATTTCAGCTGACAGCCGAGGAGGCACGCGCTGCATCCGATGTGGTGACGGGTATGATTTCTTATTTTATGCTTTTATGTTATGCTGCTGTGATTTGGATATATTATGTGCCTTGCTTAGGATCGTTCCATGTGAATGGTATCCCAATTCAGGTGTTGTTTGCTCTCTAGAGGTCGAGATTGCGGACGAACGGTCGGTACGAGCGTCGGAGGTCTACCAAGATTGTGTTTTGAGGCTGTTCGAGGAACGTTAGCTGGTGGACTTGGTTCCCATACATTTGTGGGGGAACAAGGTCATTATTGGTATGGACTGGCTGAGCCCCAATGGGACAGTGATCGACTGTGCGCAGGAGTCAGTGCAGATTAGGACCTTTAGTGGGGGAGAGTGGGCGGTTTAGGGCGAAAGGCCACAGCGAGGACCAGCTTTATGTTCAGCAGCGAGGGCTAGGCGCTACCTTCAGTAGGGTTGCGCAGGTTATGTCACCTATGTTATGGATACCCGGGAGGCGGGTAGGGATGGTGGGCGATGTGCCTGTAGTACGGGAGTTTGAGGACTTATTCCCTAAGGAGTTGCCCGAGGTACCTCCATAGAGACAGGTGGAATTCAGAATCAACTTGGTCCCTGGTGCGGCTCCGATAGCCAAGGCACCGTATCGGTTGGCTCCTCCTGAGATGCAGGAGTTGTCTACACAGCTGCAGGAGCTGTTAGACAAGGGATTCATTAGACCAAGCAGTTCACCCTGGGGAGCCCCGATTTTGTTTGTGAAGAAGAAGGACGGGTTGCTTCGGATGTGTATAGATTATCGGGAGCTGAATAAGGTAATAGTGAAGAACCGTTACCCACTCCCGAGGATTGATGTCCTCTTTGACCAGTTACAGGGAGCATCTTGGTTCTCCAAGATTGATCTGCGCTCAGGATATCATCAGATGAGGATCAGAGAGGAGGATGTACAGAAGACGGTGTTCCGGACATGCTATGGCCACTATGAGTTCGTGGTGATGCCTTTCGAGCTCACCAATGCTCCCGTCGTGTTCACGGATTTCATGAACCACGTGTGCAGACCGATGTTGGATTGGTCCGTGATAGTTTTCATCGATGACATCTTGGTCTATTCCAAGACGCAGGAGGATCATGAGGAACATCTGCGAGAGGTTCTGGAGACTTTGAGAAGGGAGAACTTGTATGCTAAGTTCTCCAAGGGTGCAATTTCTTGGGCACCTTGTCAACCAAAACGGGATTTCGGTAGATCCGGCCAAAGTGGAGGCTGTGATGAGATGGGAGGTTCCGAGGTCACCATCTGAGATTCGGAGTTTCCTAGGCTTAGCTGGCTACTATCGGAGATTCATCTAGGATTTATCCAAGATAGCCATGCCCCTGACCAGGCTAACAAGGAAGGCAGTGGTCTTTCGTTGGGGGCCTAAGTAGCAGGCTGCATTCGAGACATTGAGACAGAGATTGTGCATGGCGCCAATCTTAGCCGTGCCAGAGGGCATAGAGGATTTCGTCGTGTGTTGTGATGCGTCCATCTCGGGTTTGGTCGTAGTATTGATGCAGAGAGGGCATGTCATTGCTTACGCTTCGAGGCAGCTAAAGCCTCACGAGGCAAATTACCCGACGCATGATTTGGAGCTGGGGGCTATTGTGTTCACCCTCAAGATTTGGCGTCAGTACCTCTATGGGGTTCGTTGTATGATTTACACGGACCACAAGAGCCTGAGGTATCTCATGGACCGACCAAATCTGAATATGAGGCAGCGTCGGTGGCTTGATGTGGTAAAGGATTACGATTGCGAGATCCTTTACCATCCGGGAAAGGCCAATGTGGCGGCCGACACGCTTAGCCGCAAGGCAGTGCTGATCAGGTATATCTGTCTGAGGATCACAGTGGTGACTCTGCCTTAGGAGCGAATTCGGGAGGCCCAACAGGAGGCCATGAAGGAGGATCATCGGAAGAGCGATCAGATTGTGGGGCATGTTTCCTCCTGCAACTATGACAGCCGATGGTTATTGACACTACACCGTAGGGTGTGGGTGCCGTACCATGGGGGTGTGCACCAGGTTCTGATGGAGGAGGCACGCAAATCTCGATTCTCCATTCATCCCGGGGCGACAAAGATGTATAGGGATCTTCACATGGACTATTGGTGGCCATGCATGAAACGAGATGTAGCATTGTACGTGGAGCGGTACTTGACTTGCAGGAAGGTCAAGGCCGAGCACCAGATGCCACACGACAAGATACAGCCGTTGGACATTCCGCTATGGAAATGGGAGGACATTACGATAGATTTTATAACAAATCTTCCAAGGACCGCACGAGGGGTGGATTCGATTTGGGTCATCGTCGATCGATAGACCAAGAGTGCTCATTTTATTCCGATTCAGGAGAGCATCTCGGCCGAGAAGCTGGCCGACATCTATATCAGGGAGGTGGTGGCACGGCACGGGGTGCCAGTGTTGGTGATTTCAGACGGATATGTGTGGTTCACTTCCGGGTTTTGGAGGAAGTTTCACTATGAGCTGGGTACTCGTATGCATTTTAGCACCGCCTTTCACCCTCAGACGAATGGTCAGAGGGAGCGGACCATCCAGAATCTAGAGGATATGTTGCGAGCATGCGTGTTAGACTTCGGAGGTAGTTGGGATACGTACCTCCCTTTGGCGGAGTTCTCCTATAACAATTGTTATCACGTGAGTATCGATCGTCCTCTCTTCGAGATGTTCTATGGGAGGAAGTGCAGGACCCCGATATGTTGGGGCGAGGTTGGCTAGAGGGTAATGGGGAGCACCGAAGTAGTGCTCAAGACGATAGAGAGGATTCAACAGGTCTGGAGCAGACTTCAGACTACTCAGATTCGGCAGAAAAGTTATGCCAATAAGCACCAATCAGACCTGGAGTTCCAGGTTGGGGATATGGTTCTCCTGAAGGTGTCGCGATGGAAGGGCATTATCTGATTCAGGAAATGGGGAAAGTTGGGGCCCAGGTACATTGGACCATTTATGGTTATAGCCCCGGTGGGTAAGGTGGCGTATAGGTTGGATCTGCCAGCTGAACTCAGTCATATCCATAGCACTTTCCACGTTTCCCAACTGCAAAAGTGCCTGGTGGACGACTCAGCAGTGGTGCCCTTGGAGGACATTCATGTCGATGGCAGCCTGAACTACATTGAGTGACCTGTGGCAATCCTCGACCAGAAGTCGAAGGATTTGAGGAACAAGAGAGTGGAACTCGTGAAGGTGCAATGGCAGCACCGGAAGGGCTTGAAATGGACTTGGGTGCCGGTGGACGAGATGATGGAGCACTACCTAGAGTTGCTTCAGGAACGAGCAACAGACTTCGAGGAAGAAGTCTAAAATAAGTGGGGGAGATTTGTAGCACCTGGTTCTTGGTACGCATTTCTTTTTATTTTTATCTAAGTATTTTTCATTTTTGGCCTTGGACTCGGCAAGTTGAAGGACCAACTCGCCGAGTAGAAGCAGAATGTGATGTGGGGTTTAAGCCGTCTACTCGATGAGTCGGGTCCCGGACTCGGCGAGTAGATGTTGTCTGGAAAAAAACCCTAATCCAAGGGTTTGCACCCTATTTAAACAGTTTTATGTCGACCCAAAACGTCCCATATGCTCCCAAAACACAGCTCATTGAAGCCCTAGCCGTTATTGAAGCAATCTAAGCTTTGTTGGTGGATTTTGGTGCTTGTGGTCTTAAGAAGGAAGGAGAAAAGCTTGAGGAAGCAAGTAGAGACCAAGGGAACCCGAATTTGTGCACTTTCTACAGCTCATTGAAGGTAAAAAGTTGTAACCTTGCTCATTTATTTGTTTGATCCCTCTTTGGGGAGATTTAGGGCTTTTATAAGCCATTTTTGGTGGCCAACCATGTTTGCAAACATGGTTGGGGGTTAAAGCTTCTGAATCACATCATTTAAGGGGTCACTAGGCAGATTTGAGTGGCTTTTGCACCCTTGAAAGGCCCCATGCATCTTAAGAGCTTGTTTTATGTCTTTTTGAGCTCAAAGTCCCATGCAAGCACGTAAAGTTTGTAACTTTACATGCTAGATCGATTTTTGAAGCTTGGATCCATCTTTTGATCAAAGGTTGTACATCATAAATCAAGGATTTAGAGTGTGGACGTGACTAACTCGGCGAGTCCGTTCTTGGACTCGACGAGTCTGAGGCTTTGAGCCCTATATATGTTGAGGGTCAAAGGAACCCAGTTGAGTGTTACAAGGTTTGTAACCTGACAGAAAGAGTTACCCAATGCATTGGACGTGATTTTAGACCTGGAGTTCATGGGACTCGGCGAGTGCTAGAACAGACTCGACGAGTCTAAGGTAATCTTCTTAAGCATGGAGATGAACTCGACGAGTTGTTCATCAACTCGGTGAGTCAGATGAGTTTCATGCGATGTTCATATGAGAGAGGAACTCGTCGAGTTGACGGCCCAAATCGACGAGTCGGGTCATAGATGAGGACGAGTAAAGGGTGAGGGACTCGGCGAGTTAATGGCCCAACTCGGCGAGTCAGGTCAACTTGAGGTTGACTTTGACTAGACTTGGACTGACCCTGTTTAGGGTTGTCCTTGATGTGTGTTGACTTAAAGGTTGTCGTGTAGGGATCGAGGAGTAGAAGGGAGTCGACTTTTGCGCCGAGGATAATTCAAATACTACACGACATTGACGTGAGTTACCTTCCAGTAGGGGCGGGTCTAAGGCCACAATGCCGGCCCACCAAAAAGGGGTATTTAGAAGATAACGGTCTTTGTGATAATTATCTTGGTCTGGTTATGTGTTGGTTGTGAGATTTATCTGGATGATATGTTATGTGTATAGTAGGGATTAGTTTCCCTAACAGTGGTCCTTAGGACCCAAGGGTAGGTCAGTACCCGGATATGCCTGACTGTATGTTTATATATGTTGATCATATGCTAGTGGTAGGGAGAGGAATGGTCCCCAGTTACCGGGTGAAAGATACCGATGACGGATACCGGTTGAAAGATACCGATGTTGAGTATCGGTTGAAAGATACCGATGTTGAGTACCGGTTGAAAGATACCGATGATGGTTACCGGTTGAAAGATACCGATGAAGGTTACCGGTTGAAAGATACCGATGAAGGTTATCGGCTGAAAGATACCGATGATATTTTATGGTATGTGGTATGATGGGGGAACTCACCTAGCTTTGTGCTTACAATTTTGGTTTTGGTTTCAGGTACCTCTTCGTCGAAGGGGAAGGAGCCGACGGTGTAGCATCGCATCACATACACACTCATGGTTTTCTCAAGGAGTTTTTGGGACTGTACTCTGATTTTTATTACTTTTGACATTATGGTTTTGGACACAACAATATGATTTTTTGACGTGTTGTTTATTTGACAATATTTTGGTAAAAATGTTCATGGAATTGTTACCTTAAAAATGAAATTTTTGGGCTTGAATTTTGGGATGTTACACTGAATCACCGATATCTCTACCGGTGGTGCTCAACAAAACCCCTAAAATGTATTTCAATCGTCTGTGCCTCCAGCTTCGCTTTCAATTGCATATGAGTTCAGGTATTTGAGGTTTTACAGCAAAGCTGTAACATCCCGACTCCCAGGTATAAATTTTAAAGCTTTTAGATTCATATTTTTGGACCTACTCGACGAATTGGATGCCTCAACTCGTCATGTAGAAACTTATCAGGATGTGTGGATTATGAATCCTACTCAATGAGTTGGAGGAACCAACTCGACGAGTTGAGACTGTGCATGAAAACCGTAATTCATAGGGTTTGCACCCTATTTAAAGGACCTTAAGTCCTCCCTGCAGCCATCCTTACCACTTTCACGTCCAAAAGAAAACCCTAATCGAGCTAACCTCCTATTTTGAGTGTGTGTGAGGCTAAAGAGTGTGTGTTTGGTGCATTTCTTGAAGAGACTTGAAGATTGAGAAGCTTGGAATGATAAGGAGCTTGTAAATCCAGCATGTACTTCATTTTGGCATTCATTTGAAGGTAAAAAGTCATTACCTTAATCATTTACTTGTTAGATCTACCCATTAAAGAGTTTAGGGTCATTTCTAACTTATTCTTCAGGCATTTTTGGTATTGAGCACATTTTGAAGTGAGGAGTTCAGATCTAGACTCCTTTAGGCCGCATAAACATAGAGTTCTCTGCTTTATCTAGTCTTGGCCTTTCTTCATGCCCTAAACCTCTTCCTAAGACTAGTTATGGGTGTTTTAGCCTCTTGAGGCCTTTCATGCACATAAAGTTGGTAATTTTACGTGGTAACTAGACCTTAGGAGGCTAGATCTATAGTTTGGAGTCTTGGTTTCAATTAAAATAGTCTAAATGAGAAAAGGGCTGAAGGAACTCGACGAGTTGGATAGGGTTTACCCGCCTACTGGAGTCTGAGTGAACTCGACGAGTGGATGAGATGAATCGGCGAGTTGATTAGGGTTTTCCCAATATTTTATACACTTCATAGACTCGATGAGTTATTTGGCAACTCGTTGAGTTGACTTGAGTTTTCACGGGTTTCCGAGTTCTGAAGGAACTCGACATGTTAGTTGCTGCACTCGACGAGTTGGGTCAACATGGATTGTTGAACTTGACCGTTGACTTTGAATTTGACTAAGGGTTAACCAACTTTGACTTTTGAGGGGATTTTAGTAATTTGAGATTTTAATGGAAACCATTATATGGTGGTTACAGGCAACTGAGCTGGAGCTGAGAGTTGGGGGTTTGATCTTCTTGATTCTGCACTACTTATAAGGTGAGTTGTCCGCACTATACTAACAGGGTCGAAGGCACCAATGTCGACCCTTTTTGGATTGTTATCCTGGTTATCACATGACGATATTCTTAGTGATCTGTTAGATCTGTATCATGGTATATAGGATGATGCTATGTTAGTGACTTGTTAGGTCGGTATCCTTGTATGTAGGATGACGTTATGATTAGTGATCTTTTAGATCGGTCTGACTATTTATACATGCTAGCATTGGTTATCTATGTGTTGATTGTATGTGTGGGGGTGGGTTGAGGCGGATCTGCTTTGTGCTGAAGGCCAACATACCTAGGGCAGCCCGAATAGACTGGAGGTCGATTAGGGGCGTACTAGTCAGGCCGAAGGCTCGGAGAGCGGCCCAGATGAGCTGAACGCCCTGTAGGGCTAGATAGACTGAAGGCTGGGTGCGGGCTGCACTGCTGGTAGCCGGTGTGCGGTCGAATCTTTATTCATTTTGCTTCATGATTGGGTGTTAGGAGTAGAAGAAAGTAGGTACGTTTTAAATATGTTACCATTTTTTCCTGTTTTATTTCATTTATTTTTGGAAGTAAATGAGTTCTTTATTTTATTTCCTCAATATATGTGAACTTTGTGATCAGGTACGCGAAGTATTTGGGGAGATTTTTGATAGCTAACAACTTAAAATGTACTATTTCTAAGTCTGGTAAGGTTGACCTTCTCAGCCATCGGTAACGTCGATTCTCTGAGCAATATTCTAAAATTAGTCAAAAGATTTCAACATTGAACCGCCTCTTTCAATCTTAATTGATGATTTCTACGGGATGAGAAGATCAAGAAAGGGATAACGATAGAGGGGTTTTCTCAAGAAATTTGTATTCTGCTCTCTGATTTGACATTGCCTTCTCAATTTGACAGACATTTCATTTCAATTTGAGTAGTTGAATCGTGTGTATCACTACTGGAACAAATGAATCTTCACGAGAAAGAGCTTAGGCATAAGAAAGGTTTGTATTTCAGCTTCTTTGTTCTACAAATCTTCTTCAACATTTATGTTTCCTTTCCCTTTTCATAAATTTCTAATTGCTGATTGTTTGTGGTGTTATTTGAAAAAGGTGGTGTATAGAATTGTCAACCTCCCAAAACGAGTCTAAATCTCAACTTGAAAGGTAACCCAAATAGATTTCACCTCTATTTATTGTTGTGGGTTTACTTTAAGGCAAAACGTGACTATGTTTGTACGTAAAAGCTAGATTGGACTACTTATTTGGATGAAAACTAAAATTGTTAAGCTACAGAGTGTTTGATTTTCATATTTCACGAGCCTTTATATTAGATATACAGATAGAATAGAAAAATGTTCAGAAAACAATCCAGAAAAGACAAGGGTTCTCAGTTGTTTTGTGTATTGCCTTTAAGGTGTTTGTCAAAATGCCTACTTTATTGTACTATTTTTTTTAAGATAAAAGTTATTTATAAACAACAAAAACCAACAAGGGTATTATACTATTTTACAATCTATGAATTAAAACTTTTAAATCTACAATCAGATATATAGGTTATCAAATGCATAGACCAAATTAAAGATATGATGTAGGGTGTTCGTGGCTGCCATATAAAGGATTAAAACCACCCCTAAGTTTAAATGAATTACCAAAAAACCCCTAATTTTTTTTACCAAACTGGTTCTTTTTCGTTATTTTTAGTTCTTTTCCAGTTCTTTTGGTTGCAAATCAAATTACCCATAATTTTTGGTATTTCTTTTCCGGTTCTTTTGTTTGCTATCGTTGTCTTCCGACGATTGCTGGTGCTTCCTTCTGGCCCGCCAATTGTTCCTTGGCATTTGCCTTTCATCAGTGTTAGATTGCTTTCGTTCATTCCTTGTTGACCCAATCAAATGAAATCTCAGGCATAAAAAGCCCTAATTTCGTTTAAAATTTGATGAATTAAGAAAAATAACTCCTACTGCAAGAATCATTTTATAAATTAGTCCCAAACATTTTTAACATAATTAGTCAAATTCCCAAACTTAAATTCCATTTAGACCATTTTAGCCCCTTTGTTAGTTTATTTTAACCAAAGAAGAGCAAAGAACCAATATCTTCGCTACTGAGAAAACCATAGTTCCCAATCGATCATTCAATAGTCTCTAAGCTTGTCTCTCTATCATTTGAAATTGGTTGGATTTCAATTCTCTCTCTATCATTTGAAATCGGTAGGATTTCAGTTCTCTTTCTAAAATATGGAAATCTATAGGATTTCTGGAAACATTCACTCTCTATAATTTGGAACCTTACCATGAGAGGATTGGAGGAAACTTCTTACACCTCCCGGTTTAACGACCTCGCAAACCGTTGCTCGGATAGGGTGAACCCGAAATACAAACAAACTGAAAGGTACATCTGAGGATTAGATTCACCGTTTTAAAGTCTAGTTTCTTCATCCATACCCACTATCTTTGATAGTGATAAGAAATTGACATATTAATTAATTGAGATGTATACCCTTCAGGGTACCATGACACCACAACCTAAAGACAACCAGACTAGGAGTACAAAAGGGAACTTCCATGGCAAGTCAAAAGAGAACTTCAAACATCGTTGTGTACGCCGCAATCACAAAGACTTCCAATCCATCAAAACCATACTCTAGGACTTTAACTCACTATACCAAGTGCAATTTCCACCATCTCGGAGATTACATGGTCTTTACATTTGTAACTAAAGAGGTCATACCTCTATATTTTGCAGAAAGGTCTCGAACAACACAACCTCAACCTCCACTGTAGGAAGAAGCCGAAATTGATTCGAATGCAATCAACCAGCGCATTTTAAGGGGGACTGACCGAAACTGAAGAATTAGGGTGGGAAAGGAAGAGCATTCGTGATAGGTGTTGTAGATGCTCTCCAGGAACCAACTGTGATGACTGGTATGCTTCCTATCAACACTATTAATGCTTCCGTAATATTTGATACTAGTACCGATAGAAGCTTTATTTCCCATATGTTTTGAAGCATGATTAACAATAAATCATGCAAACTTAACAAATCTTACAAAGTAGAAGTAGCAAAAAACCAGTTCGAAAGCAGCTTAGAAGTACTCACTAGTTGTCTTCTCACCCTAAATAACCATGTCTTTCCCGTCAACCTAATACCTATGACCATTGGAAGTTTGGATGTGATCGTCGAAATTGAATGGTTGTCACTTCATCGAGTAGAAATTTAATGTTATAAAAAAGCCATGCGACTACCTTTACCCAACAATGAAACTCTGAAGATTTACGGAGATACATCATGAAAGAATCTACGAATCATCTCTTGCATGAAGGCAAGAAGGTGTTTGCAGAAGAGATGCTTCACTTTCTTGGCCTGCATGGTAGATATTCAAGAAAAGGGTAAGGAATTAAATATATTCCATAAGTGTGTGATTACCCGAATGTATTTCCAGAGGATCTACTTGGAATGTCTGCAACTAAAAAGTTCGAATTCCAAATCAACCTAATCTCGAGCAGAACACTAGTGGCGAGATCTGCTTATGGTCTGGCTCTATCAGAAATGCAAGAACAATCTAGTTAACTTAAAGAGCTTCTTGGCAAAGGCTTTATCCGGCTAAGCTTCTCTCTATGGGGAGCTCCGATATTGTTTTTCAAAAAGAATGATGGATCGTTTAGGATATGCACCGACTATCAAAAGTTGAAAAAAATCGCAATCAAAAAGTGATATCCACTCCCGATGATCGATGACCTATTTGACCAGCTACATGGACTTTGTTACACTTCAAAGATCAGTCTAAGATCCGGCTATCATCAGCTCAAAGTTCAAGAAGTACACATTCTAAAGAAGACATTCAAGACTCGATACGGTTACTACGAGTTTCCGGTCATGAAATTCGGACAAACCACCAATGCCAACTGAAGTATTCCGATTCCTAAGGCTTACTGGTTATTATTGGAGATTCATCGAGAACTTCTCTGAAATCTAGAATGACAAAAATTTCTATTGGGGATACCTCCAAGAGTCTGCCTTCCAGAAATTGAAAACAACAGTTCATTAGTGCACAAAATGTGTCTCTTCCAGAGGGAGCAAAAGAGTGCATAGCATTCTGCGACGCCTAACACCAAGGGTCAGGATGTGTTCTAATGCAAAGGAATAAGATCATTTCATACACATATCGACAACTTAAACCAAACGAGACCAACTACACTACCCTTGACTTAGAAGTTGGGACCCATAGTGTTTGCCTTAAAGATTTGGAGACACTACCTATACGGAAAAAAATGTGTCGTGTTCACCAACCATAAATCCTCCAACACATCCTAGACTAGAAGGAGCTCAATATGAGACAACGAAAGTGTGTCGAATCGCTAAATAATCACGAATATGAAAATTGTATTCATCCTGCTAAAGCAAATATTGTAGTAGACGCTTTTAACATGAAAGAACAAGAAAATCCACTTTGTGTAAAGGCTCTAACGCTAACTATCTACTCCAATCTCACCACCCAAATTCGAGATTCTCAACTAGAAGCGCTCAAACCCAAGAATACCATAGAGGAAAACCTGTGCGGTAGGGACTAATAGTTTGACCTTAAGGAAGATGGAACACGATACTTCATGAACGAAATTTGGATCACAAAGTTTGGTGAAGCCGGGAGTCTAGTCTTAAATGAAGCTCATAAATTGAGCTATTTGGTACATCCCGAATCATATAAGATGTATCTCAATCTCATGAAGTTTTACTGGTGGCCCAAAATGAGGGCAGAGATTGCCATCCATGTCATTAAATGTTTGACTTGTTCCAAAGTCAAAGTATAGTACCAAAAGCCATTAGGACAACTACAACAATCGTCAATCCCGAAATGGAAATGGGAGCAAATAACCATGGACATCGTAACAAAGTTTCCAAGAAGTTCAAGTGGTTAAGATACCCTTTGGGTATTACTAGACTGTTTGACCAAGTCCGCCCATTTCCTAGTGTTGGGTCGTGTTTTGTATTAAGTGTTGCGTCTATTGGGCTCGTTAGCTAGTCCGTTTTTGTATCTCCGGTATGGGCCTGTCCATCCGTGAGTATAGTAGGGTTTATTATAAATATAGGTGCTTGCATGCATCTTAGGTTAACAATAGTAACGATAGATCAGAGCATTATTCAGAAGTTTTAATCATCGTTCTTGTAACCCTAAATCCTCTATAGCGGAAGTTCTTAGTCGAGCTCTGCTGAGGATTGTTTGAATTAATCATTCAACACATTGTGATTCAATCTTGTCTTGTTTATTGTTTTATGTTCTCCACACTACCTATTACAAAGATCTAATCGATCTTCAAGTTTATTTAATAACTTATCAATTGGTATCAGAGCAGGAGGCAGTGTAATTCATACACTTCTTTTCTGTGAGAAAGGTTGCAATTAGGGTTATTCCGCATTTACTGATATTTATTGAGCCGTCATCCCATAATTGACGTAACTCAACATTTATTTGTGTTGCCCTAATTTAATATATTACAAGTCTGATCTTTTAAACAGGTTATTCGATTAAGCATGGACGAGTCACAATCCAATCCCATCAACATCTCAAACAGCATTGGATCAACGACAAAGATTCTCATCCTTTACACCCAGGATTACGAGGTCTGGGCACATCACTTTGAAGATTATGTCATCAGATCTGAGGACAATGGATATCTCATCTGGGAAGCAATCGTATCCGGACCATTCGCTCATTCAGCAACTTCAAGAATTATTAAAACTCAGAAGGAGTATAATGATCTTTTGAAAGACGTTAAAGATATTGCTCAAGACAAAAAAGATAAATTTCAGTGCAATATTAAAGCATTGAGAGTAATCAGATTCGCTCTTCAATCTGACACTTTCAGGCTAGTGAGTTCATGTAGCACTACCAAAGAAATATGGGATAGGCTGCGAGTGTTATATTCTACAGACGAAGATCTCTAGCATTCCATTCAAACCTTGCTTTTGTCCGAATTTGGTGAATTCAAGCAGAGTCCTGCAGAAACTGTAACTCAGACGTTCGATCGCTTCAATCATCTTCTTAGTAAGATGATTAAACATGATATTGAAAGGAAGTTGATTGAACAAAAGGTTACATTTTTAAACGGTCTCAGATCTGAGTGGAGAGCGGTTGTGTCCACTGTTAAAGCGCATGAGCAATTCAAATCTTACTCTTTGGCGAAACTGGTAGGGATTTTGAAATCTCAAGAAAAGATTGTGTTATAAGAGAAAAATGTGGTTTTAAGCTTGGGATCATTGGCCCTTTTGTCCAAAAGCAAAGCTGTGATGGAAGATGAAGACCTCAACCTAGAGGATTATGACCTTACCTCTGAAGACTATGCAATGACGGTCTCAAACCCAAAGAGGTTCATCAAGAAAAGGTTCCCTACAAATAAGAACCGAAATTGGCAGGGAAGTTACAGTTCTGAAAATGTTAGGGAAGAACCGAAAGCAGAAGAACCAAAGAAGGAACCGAAAGTTGAAGGAGATTCGGGTGTGAGCTGCTATTATTGTGGAGGAAAGAACCACTATGCCAAAGATTGTGTTTTCAAGAAAATGGCAGAAAAGGATGAGGAAAAAGATGAAGAAACTGTGCTGTTGAAAAAGCTGGAAGAGATTAAAAGAAAGAAATCCACCGCTAACCCCTCTATGAATGCTTTAATTGTGCAAGGTTTGGTAGCGGATGATGAGTTCGGTGGCGTGGAGGTCTGGTCAACCGATTCTGAGGACGATGAAGTCAGGAAGCCATCTCATGGAAAGGCCTATGTTGCAAAAGGTGAAGGGAGTGGTGGAAAGTGTTTAATGGTGTCAGACGTGTCTCAGATGAGGGGATACAACACAGATGGTGGGAATGAAGACACAAAGGAGCGAGAGGACTTGTGCTTCACAGCAAAACCTCTCAGCGTGCAGTTTAACGAGCTTGATGAATTAATCAAGAAGGTACAATCTGTTTTTGTTTCATTCAAAGTCCCACAAAGTTCATATGAAAAGGAATTAAAAAATGTTAATTTAAGAATCTATCATCTAGACAGCAGTTTAACTCAAACACGAGTCACCAATTCTAACCTAACTGACCAAATAAGCAGGGTATCTTCAAAGAGTGAGGAACGAAGGATGTGGATCGAGCTAAAGGAGTCGGAGTTAATCAAATCCAAGGATGAAAACATGTATTTACAAAGAGACAATTTAAAACTTTTAAAACAGAGAAATGTCTGTTGTTTAATTGCTAAGCGTCTTTACACTAATATCACTCAACTTCATTTAAACTGTGAAATAGGGCAGAAAATTCATCGCATGATTTTGCCCTTCCTTGAGTTTAAGGAGGATGAAATTGACGCTGAAGCATATAATTGTGAAAGTGTTGTTTCGTCTGAGGATGTTAATCCGACATATATGTATGGTCTAGACAAAATCGAATCTTTCATAAAGTCCAAGGACCATAAAGACATGCTGAAAAATCTTTTGGATGAAAATGATAAACTAAAACTAAGAACCGAAACCATACAAAAGTTTGACTCATTGAATGCCAACTTGAGCTTAGAAAATAAAATTGATGTTGAAAATGCATCTGAGCTCAATGAGGACGATGATATGAGTGAAATTTCTGTTGAAGACACAGTTGGCTGTTCAGAGTTTGTCAAGAGCGAACCCGAAAACCACAAAAATCTTATTTCAGAAAATTCTATGGAGTTTGCTCGTCTGTCCCAACAAAAGTCCCCGATCCTTGAAGAAAACGCTGTTGTATACCAAAAAGTGAGAACAACTCCAAATCAGGTGTATAAAGTCACAGGCGTAACAGAACATCAGACAGCCGAACTCACAGCTATTGTAAACGAAGATAATGCTGATGGTTGTGATGAGTTCTTCTGGTCTGCTCCTATCGACAATGCTGACGAAACAGTTGGTCTGTCAGAAAGGACTTCATGGAAAACCAAAGGCAGATATGTGCCAGAGCCTTTGAACAAGCCTGATAGCTTCGACGTGCCAAGTACTAGTGGTACAAAAGATGTTCCTGAAGAAAAAGGAGTTTCTGCAAAAGAAGTCACTCCTTCAAGCAACACATCTTCAGTTCAAAGTGAATAAGCTGACAGAAAGCAAAAACAAAAAGCGAATATCCATCGTCAGCCGAAGCAGGTGAGAAATCAGAAACAGCAAAGGAATTAGAGATACAAGAAGAATCTCTCTGAAAGAAAACAGTTCTGGCAATCTCAAAATGCCCATTTCTCTTATCATGACAAAAATTTAAAGTCAGAGAAAAACACTGTTAGGTCACAAGAAAGTCATAACAACCGAAGAGAGAGGTTCGGTTATGAAGGTCAAAACAACCAAAAGGATACGTTCGGTTCTGAAAAATTTGACAACCAAAAGCAAAGGTTCGGTTCAGAAAACACTATCTACTGAAAGCAGAGGTTCGGTTCCGAGAGCAAAAGAGACCAAAGATCTAGGTTCGGTCCCACTAATGATCAAAAACAAAAGGGTCACTTAGAATCTTAAGCCAAGAACTCATCTCAGTCTAACTTCTCTCATTCTTCATCTTCTAATTCTTCTAATTCCTCTCAACCTCTTTCTAAATCCAACTCTGTTCGCACTCAAAAACCTAAATCATCAACAGATATGAAAGGAAAATCAAAGTTTTCATCAGTTGAAACAAATCAAAATAATCCCAGAGTCCAAATACCTAAACCTGAATCCAAACCGAAAGAAACAAATCACAACAAAATTAAGGTTTTCACCATTAAAAAGAAAGATGAAACAACGTTAATAAAAAGAACATATCTTGTTGACATCTCTCTAACTATTCCTGTTCCAATGAAAGGCTCACGTGGACCCAAGAAACTTTGGGTTCCTAAATCTGCTTAATGTTTGCAGGTTATTAGTGACGAGCAGTTTGACGAAGAATGGTACATTGACAGTGGCTGCTCACGTCAAATGACAGGAAGGAAGGAAGAACTGAGGGAGTTTAGGTCTCTTTCAAACGGTGGAAATGTCAAGTTCGGGAACAACTCCTTCGGCACCATAAAAGGCTATGGAATGATTACAAATGGTGATTTTACGATTAGGAAGGTTGCATACGTTGAAGGACTACAACACAACCTCATCAGTGTATCTCAGCTTGTTGGAGGTACCGGTCTCAAGGTTTCATTCGATAATGAGGGTTCGGAAATAATTGAGAAGAAAACGAAAAGAGTCATTCTCAAATCGGAGCGCAAAGGCGAAATGTTTCCCTTGAACCTCAAACCCATCAAAGGAAATCCAGCTATCTGCCTGTTATCCAAAGCACAATCTAACGAAAGTTGGCTGTGGCACCGAAGGCTCTCTCATCTCAACTTCAAGGATATCAACAAACTTGTCACAGGTGGTCATGTTCGAGGTCTTCCATTGCTCAAATTCGATCGAGAAAATTTATGTGCTGCGTGTGAAATGGGGAAGCAGAGTCGTCAAAGTCACCCATCGATTGTAAACACTAAAGTTGTTGAACCATTAGAGTTAATTCACATTGACTTGTGTGGTCCATCATCTATCGAAAGCATCGGCGGTAGCAAGTATATTCTTTTCATCGTTGATGATTTCTCGCGTTTTACATGGGTGTTCTTTCTGAAGCACAAATCTGAAGCGACTCTCAAGCTGAAGACATTTATCAAGCAGATTGAAGTACAGCTAAAGAAAGTCGTTCGCAACATCAGGAGCGATAATGGTCTAGAGTTCAAAAATAAAGAATTCGAAGAATTCTTAGCTGACTAAGGAACCAGTCATAACTTCTCAGCTCCCTACACTCCTCAACAAAACGGGATTGTCGAAAGACGAAACCGATCTTTGTGTAAGGCGGCCCGAAGCATGCTAAGTTTTTCTTCTTTACCTTTATATTTTTGGGCTGATGCTATTGCTGCTGCTTGTTTTACGCAGAACAGGTCATATCTCAATAAGCGATTCACTTTCACTCCTTATTAGATCATCAACAACAGGAAGTCAAATGTCAAATTTTTCCATGTATTCAGCTCACGGTGCTTTATCTTCAATTCTAAAGAAAATCGTAACAAGTTCGATGTCAAAGCCGATGAAGGGATATTTCTTGGCTATTCTCTCACTTCTAAAGCCTACAGGGTATTAAACAAGCGCTCGAGGAAAATAGAAGAAACCTATTATGTGACTTTTGATGATAGCTATGTCAAAAAGCTTAAGGCCAAAGAAGACACAGTTGGAGAAATCTTTTCTCACACAGGCCAAGTCACAGCCTCGATTGCAAACCTATTTGAGAAGTTCGTCGAGTTATTTGATGAACCAGAGAAGGCAACTCTCTCAGAAGCGAGTGCAGCTGACAACAAAGTAGATCATCTGAAGCAACTCATCGAAGATACTGCAATGAGAATGAATGAAGGAGGATCAAGTTCTGACGACCCTCCACAGTACGATACTTCAGTTGAGGGGGAGGGCATATCTTCGTCATCACAGGCGAGCTCACATGTTGAGGGGGAGAACTATTCTCCAGCTGCTCCCGAAAGCTCATCTGCACCCGAAAGTCCAGTGGTACCCGAAAGCTCAACACCGCACGAAACTCTTATAGCTCCAGAAACTCAAGACACACCTGAAAGCTTATCTGTCGAGGGGGAGAATGCAGATATGTCTTACGACTATGATAGTCAATCTGAACTAGAAGAGATGGTAAATGCTGAATTGGATTGATCTTATGATCCAAATTACCCTCCTCTTGTCAAATGGACCAGAGATCATCCTGTTTCTCAGGTTATCGGTAATGTCTCTGCAAAGGTCCTGACCCGATCACAACTAAAGGCAAAACAAACTTCCTTATTTTTAAAAGTAGAATTCTGTATGTTTAACTCCTTCGTCTCAACAGTTGAACCAAAGACAGTTAACACTGCTCTTGATCACTCCGATTGGGTTCAAGCTATGCAAGATGAACTAAACGAATTCGAAAGGAATAAAGTTTGGCGTCTCATTCCAACTCCTCAAGATGCCTTAGTTGTTGGTCTCAAATGGGTCTTCAGAAATAAGATGGACAAGGAAGGCAACGTGATATGAAACAAAGCCCGTCTGGTAGTGAAAGGATACTGTTAGGAGGAAGGAATCGACTATGAAGAAACTTTCGCTCCTGTTGCTAGGCTGGAATCCGTTAGTATATTTCTTGCCTATGCTGCACACAAAAACTTTGAGGTCTACCAAATGGATGTCAAGTGCGCATTTCTAAATGGAGAACTTGAAGAAACCGTGTACGTGGAGCAACCTCCTGGATTTGTCAATGAAAGGTACCCCAATCACTGTTACATTTTGGACAAAGCCGTATATGGACTGAAACAAGCTTCGAGGGCCTGGTATGAAACGCTAACCAAGTTTTTAAAGATGTCCAAATTCAAACAAGGTTCGGTTGACCCAACCTTCTTTCGTAAGAAGGAAGGTAACCACCTTATGATTGTTCAAATTTATGTTGATGATATCATCTTTGGCTCAACGAATCCTAGCTTAACGGCTGAATTCAGAAAGCTGATGGAGACTAAATTTGAAATGAGCTCAATGGGTCCAATTAACTTTTTCCTTGGTTTAAATATTAGACAGGGACCCGAAGGAATCTTTATTAATCAGGAAGCTTACACGAAGACTCTCCTTGCAAAATTTGGCATGATGGGAGATTCAAAGGTTAAAGTTCCAATGGCGTTCGGCACCAAGCTCACTCCATCATTGGATAAGCCAACAGTTGATATTACGCTATATCGCCAGATGATCGGTTCTCTGATGTATCTTACTGCTAGCAGGCCTGATATAATGTTCTCTGTTTGTTACTGTGCTAGATTTCAGACGAATCCACGTGAACCTCATATGCTTGCAGTGAAGAACATACTTCGTTATCTCAAGCGAACTACCTCTTTAGGCCTATGGTATCCATCCAACTCAGGCTTCTTCGTTCAAGCCTACTCAAATGCAGACCTTGGAGGTTGTGGACTAGACAGGAAAAGCACCACGGGAGGCTGCCAATTCCTAGACGGGAAGTTAGTTAGTTGGCAATCAAAGAAATAAACCTGTGTGTCTTTATCTACAGCTGAAGCGGAATACATTGCAGCTGCCTCCTGTACTTCCCAAGTGATTTGCATCCAAAGTCAACTCCGGGACTATGGACTCAATATGAAAAAGATCCCATTATATTGTGACTCTGAGAGTGCAATTAGGATCTGTCATAACCCAGTGCAACACTCCAAGACCAAGCACATAACACTGAGGTATCACTTCATTAAAGATCATGTGGAAGATGGGAACGTCGAAATTCATTTTGTTCGAACCACTGATCAACTGGCTGACATCTTCACCAAAGCTCTTCCTGAAGCATCGTTCAACAAAATTCTACAAGGGCTAGGTATGATGGAATCGGTGTCAGTACCAAAAAATTACCTCTCAAACTCAAACGAAAAAAAGCGAAATAGACCGAATGTTCGGGTTCGAGTCTTGCACTAATGTACCGAAATGAACCGAACGCTCGGGTTCGGTTGAATCATCTGGTTTTCGCTCCTCAATCAAAGGTAGTTTTCTTGGTTGTAAATCTTTTGTATCATTGTTCCAAATGCATTTCTCTTATTATCAAAACAATTCTCTTTTTGAAAATCTATTTTCTTTGGTAACCGAAATAGACCGAATGTTCGGGTTCGGTTTCAAAATCTTTCTCACCCGAAATAGACCGAACGCTCGGGTTCGGTTCCAAAGTTTTCCACAACCGAAATAGACCGAACGCTAGGGTTCGGTTCCAAAGTTTTTTTTTAAATTATTTTTTTCTTATTTTCATTCCTTCTTTCTTTTTATCAAAAATTCCAATATTTTTTGCTTTTTATCTGTTTTTTATTTTATTTCATTTTTTTATTATTATCAAAAACTCCAAAAATATTTTATTCTTTATTTTCTTTTTGGCTCTAATTTTATTTGTGTGTTCGTTTATGGAGAAATTGTTAAAATTAGCTAAGTGTCCCTAGAAGGATGCTGCTGTATGTGTCCAAAGCATCACTTGATTCCGAATAATAGGCCACACTGACTTGGTATACACAAACCTTGTCTTCCCAATTAGGCCTTCTTATTTATTCTAATCATGAGCTAACTAACTCTCTTCTCACATGAGATAAGAGTTTTCTGCTTGGTCCTATTTTTCGCAGCAGAGGTACTTTGATTTCTTACACTATCTACATTTCATTTATCCATCACACTCGTTTCACATACGTAACCCTTGAGACTCTCAGAAATTACCACTGAGGTTTATGGTTACACAATAACTGTGTTCATGATCTTAGTTTCATTCCACTACGAGCTAAGTGAAACCCAAAATTCAGTACCCAATACGAATTGACGGTGAACAATTAATTTGCTCTAGTTTTCACCATTGAATTGACGGATGTATCTTCATGCTATCTCAAGTTTTTTTCTTTTGTGTGATTCCTATGAAACTGTTACAACCCATAACATTTCTTCCATTGGGATCCGGTTTTAAATTTTTTTGAGATTTTATATTCCCAGCCAGTTTAAATTATTCCCAACCTACTTGTTCAACAGACTACACCGGTCTCACAAGTACTTCGTTCACTTTTTATCTTATATCAAGATTAGGAATGTTGAATCGAAGCGAAAGCCACCCTAATAAGCCTAATTAAAAGAAGCCTTTCAACACTTCTTAATAAGTGTTTGATCGTTATTCAACGGGAAACCACACAAACACTTTAAGGTCTCTCTTGACTTTGAAGGAAGAGATTCGTGCCCGGGATCATTTGTTTCGTGTCTTTATTGACATCACATTTTTCCCAAAAATTATTTCTTTATTTCTTTTCTTTTACACCCTTAGCACGAAAATCTTTGTTTTTCCAAAATTCAGGTTCTATTAATTACAGGTATTTTACTTGGATTGGCAGTCGATTAAAGGCTGTGGTTGATTTTAATCCACGTGGCGGTATTTTTCAAAAGATGCCATTACAATTTAAAGGGATAAGATGAAGACATGCTGACTCAGGCGGGAGTCTAATCGATTTGATTTCAAACGGCGCAAAAGGGAACGCGTGCGAATTGGAACCGTCTCATCTCTAAATGGTGCAGAAGGGGCGCGTGTGAATCTGAAACACTTCATATCCAAACGACGCTTGATGGGAGGCGTTTTCTTAGGGGTCTGACACTCTCTCTCATGCGTGATCATCGGCTACCCCAACTGTCACGCATCAGTCAACTCCGGAAAACTCTTCGTTTTTCGATAGAAGATTTGGGAAGATCTTTCTCTCTCCTTACCCCACAGTATAAAAGGCAACATCCTCCACCATTTACCTCTTTACTGCAATTAAAATTCCCAGAGCGCAAGAAATCCCTGAACCTTCACTGTTCATCATCTTCTCCACTTTCTTCAAGCAATGGTAGATTCATCTTCCGTTCACGCAACATCCCACATACTGCCCATTCGCCCACAACAAAGCCTAATCATCGATTTATCCCCTCATGTTTACGATGCCTTCATGTTCCCCATTATCGAGTGTTTGAAGTTTTCGCCGATTGCTCCTGCACTTACAAGAGTTGAATCCGTTCCGATGGAGTTCTTGTCGCATATCTTTGCGACTGCTCACTACGACAAGGTCGTTGACAGAATCTTCTTTGATATTTTTCAGCACAAGGCCTCGATTTCAAAGCAAAGATTTTTCTCTTTGTTAGGATTTGAACCTGATTCCTCGAGGGTTAACCCCGAAACGATTCCAATGGGGCATTTGTTCAACATGTTTTACAACATGGGTTATACGGAGGTGCTTACTTCAGTCGCGAAGTTAAAGAAGTCGTGCCTACCTCCACAGTGGAACGGGATGTTCACTGTTCTATTCAAAGGTTTATCTGAAAGAAGCGCTGGATCTGATGGTGCCAGTCGGTTGTTTTTTTCCATAATGTATGGTGTCTACAATGGCATCAACATGGATTATGGGTCTGTTCTGTGGCAACAACTCATCCAGAGTCTCTCCTCTACATCCAGGCATTCTGAAATTTCTTACGCTAGGTTCTGGACTTTGGTCACGAAATGGGTGATGGACAAGTACCACGTCCCTATTGTCGCTGGTGCTCCAATGTCTTCTATTGGTACATTCCATACCACGAAGATCATTGTCTCGGACGCTTCCAAGTTTCCATTCAATGGTTCAATTCCGGAAACTATGTATGGAGATGTTCCTGCTGATAGCCGGATTATCCAGACGTACAAAGGATTCAAGCGTTCTGGTCCGAGGGATCTCACTCCGGAGATGTTGAAGTCTATTCATGACGCCGACAAGCCTGCTCCAAGAGGCAAGAAGGCTGATAAAGGGAAACAAGTGGCGAAAGGGGCTAAACGCCCTTCTCTAAAGAAGAGGAAACCCACCAAAGTTGCTCAGTCTCCACAACAAAAGAGACGAAAAACTCAGTCGAGGCGAAAGCTGATTATCGCTTCATCTTCAAGCGAGTCCGAGGGTGAGAGTTCGGATTCTGACGATTCTCCACGAGGCAACACTCCACCCAGATCTCCTACCCCAGAGGTTCAGATCTCTACTTCTCCCATTAATTCTCCACCTAGAACCATTCCTATTTCTATTCCCCCCATAACTTCCACTACTTCAATACCACCCACTTCAATCCTAATACCAACACCAATATTCACCGAAGCAACCACAACATCTACTGCAGATGTTCGAGCCAACGTATCTGATACGGGGGTTCATACTGATGCACTCGAAACCACCCCAGCACCCGAAACCACAAAAGCATCGGAACCTACACCTATACCCGAAACAACCCAACCTGAACCTACCCATACTTCTACACCACCAGCTTCACCACCACCACCTTCTCCTGCTCATGCTTCAGAGAATGAAGAACCTTTCCTTGGCGGGGAAGATATGACGTTTGACTCGGTCTACTATAGTCCGTTTCAAATACAGAGTGATGACGATGACGATGCTCCTGTTACAAAACGACATCTCAAGGAGCTCCATGACAAAGTTGATTTGCTCATTGCCTCCTCTTCCACTTCTCATTCATCCCTTTCTGAAGATGCAGTTCAGAAGATTGTTGACGCTTTCTCTAAGGCTCAGCAAGATTCCATTGCTTCTGCAACCTCCGCCATCGACGTCTTAACAAAAGCCTGTCAGTCTGCGACCGAAAGAGTCGATAAACTATTTTCTGATGCCTCTTCCCTGTTAAAGTCTTTACAGGAGAGTGCAAATGCTGCAAAGACTACGTTGGAACCAATTGTTCAACAGTTGACAACGTCTGTCTCAACTGAGTTGAAGTCCTTCTCTTCATTTCGTCAAACGCTTTCCGACGACAACTCAGCCTTTCGCACAACCATAGACGAGTGTCTCTCGAAGATCGAAGAAGATTTGGCTGCTGAGAACTCTCTTATGGATGTTCTTGCCAAGAAGACCACTACTCTGAAGGTCAAGAGTGTTGAACTCTCCCATTCTCAACAGGAGATTGACTCTCTTCGGTCCGAAAGGGAGGTGATAAAGATGTATGTTTCGGATGTCCACTCAGCCATCTCAAACATCCTCGAAGCACATGATCCTATCATTAACTATTCTGTGAGGCGTACCCTTGCAGAGAAGCTCGCTCCCGCCCTTGCCCTGTTAAGCAAAATCGAAGGGCTACTTGATTTCGTGTCCATTCCGAAACAAGGGGGAGAGAAGAAGTCTGTATCCCAACCACCTCATTCCTCAAAGGCAACTCACACTACCGAACCTTCTCCAGTAGGCCAAGCCTCCGGTTCGGGTGTGAAAGACAAAGGTAAAAATATTGCTGAGGAAGAAGAGGAAGAAGACAAAGAAACAATTGCCGACTTGTTGAAGAGTAGAAGTCGACGCAATGAGGCTGATGTCAGTGCTCGTGTGGCAAAAGAGGCTGAAGAAGCTGAACGAAAACAGAAGGATGCCCACGACCTTCTTGAGAGTAGGAAAACTCTTTTTCCTGTTGGACCCTCGAGAGGATGATAAAAGAAGCCATCGACACACCGAGTATCTTGTGGCTGGAACCTATAATTTCTTTTGATTGTTCCAATACTATCGACTCTCAGTTTGACATGCCACTGACCCGAAAGGCGTTCATCTTTCATGCCTTCTCCAACGTTGCAGAGTTCCCTCATCCTTATCCACAGGTTGATCGGGACTTAATCGATTTCTATCTGAAGGCTGCTCAACCTCAGTATCAGACTTGGAGCGCTCAGAAGATTATCAACGTTCGGGTCTTGAAGCCGTATACTGAAGGGAACTTCATTAATATTCGGTTCAAGGTACTTCGGGGATCTGCCAAAACCGAACATGCCATTTCCCTTGCAGATCTTCCAAACCTCAATCCCCATGATTGGATTATCTTGCACAACATCCTTCTCACCAACGAAGCTGAATATGGTCCGATCATCGACCATCTCAAGAGGATGCTGGTGTGCTACATCATGGAAGTTGCACTGATGGATCAGGAGATAGCAAGCGTATTTAAGAAGAAACCAAAAATATCTCCTGTTGGCTCGGCCAGTGATCTGAACCAAATGCAGATGGGTAGAATTGACTCAAGAAGGAATTCAGTCATGTTCACCAGAAACGAAGGACATAAATGTCTTTTTGCCTTGGCTGATAAACATCTGTACACTACTGCCTGCTTAGAGCATGTTTTGGGGATCATCCACAGATGCAAGCAAAACTCAGCGGATGATGTCAAGTACTTCGATGACATGATACAATGCTACATTCGGTTCAGACAGACTATTCTCGCTCTTATCACACGTTTGTTTGATACTGTAAAGAAGACACCCGCTGCTGGCCCAAGCAAGAAGAAGAAGTAGTCTCGCTCCAATTTGACGCAAAGGGGGAGATTGTTGGGTCGTGTTTTGTATTAAGTGTTGCGTCTACTGGGCTCGTTAGCTAGTCCGTTTTTGTATCTCCGGTATGGGCCTGTCCATCCGTGAGTATAGTAGGGTTTATTATAAATATAGGTGCTTGCATGCATCTTAGGTTAACGATAGATCATAGTATTATTCAGAAGTTTTAATTATCATTCTTGTAACCCTAAATCCTCTACAACGGAAGTTCTTAGTCGAGCTCTGCTGAGGATTGTTTGAATTAATCATTCGACACATTGTGATTCAATCTTGTCTTGTTTATTGTTTTATGTTCTTCGCACTACCTGTTACAAAGATCAAATCGATCTTCAAGTTTATTTAATAACTTATCACCTACCCTTTAAAGAAACCAACAAGATAGAGAAATTCACCAGGACCTATCTCAAGGAAATATTCAGACTACGTTGTATGCCAATATCTATTATCTCCGATGGAGATAGTAGATTCACTTCCATATTTTGGCAATCATTGCAAGGGTTCCTAGGAACCAAACTCAATATGAATACATCATATTATCCTAAAACAGATGGACAAAGCTAAAGAACAATACAAACTCTAGAAGATATGTTCCATGCTGAGTTGATAGACTTTAGTAATTCATGGGGTATTGACTAACCGTTAGATGAATACTCATATAACAATATTTATACAATAGAATAAAGGCCGCTCCATTTAAGGCCTTGTACAGACATAGATGTCGTTCTCCAACATGCTGGGAATAAGATGGAGATACCCAACT
The DNA here is from genome assembly GCF_051521515.1 of Lactuca serriola. Taxonomy (NCBI): domain Eukaryota; kingdom Viridiplantae; phylum Streptophyta; class Magnoliopsida; order Asterales; family Asteraceae; genus Lactuca; species Lactuca serriola. Next base: position 109,431,500 of record NC_136408.1, read on the forward strand.
AGCTAAAAAGCAAGTTAGAGATACTCTATACATTTGTCTTGCAATCATTCATGAAACAACAGAAGAAGATCATTCAGGTAAAGGAACGATTAAAGGACACACGTAGTCATCAGAAAATCTACACTAACACAAGACGAAAATGATTAGAATTCAAAGTAGGATAATGTGTCCTCTAAAGGTCGTAATATGGAAAGGTGTCATTTGATTTAGAAAATAAGCTAAATAAAACCCCCGTTACATCAAACCTTTTTAAATCCTAGCAAGGGTTGGTCCAGTGCCTTAGAACCTTAATTTACCTCAAGAACTAATAAACGTTCACAATACCTTCCACGTGTGTAATCTTAAGAAGTTTCTCTTTAGTGAGAACCTTGTCTTTTCTCTTAATGAGATCCAGGTTAACACTAAACATTACTTCATGAAGGAATCGGTAGGGATCATGGATCGAGAAATCAAAAGCCTCAAACAAAGCCACATCCCTATAATAAAAGTTTGATAGAACTCTTGTAGAGAATCGGAGTTTACTTGGGAATGTGAGGACCTGATGAAACAAAAGTATTCACATTTGTTCATCACTACTCCCTCCACTATTGGAATGAAAAGATAGTGGAACAAAGTAATATAGAACTAAATAATTTTGGGACATATTTCTCTTAACTGTGAGGTAATGTGATGTTCTGAAATATAGGACAAAGACTATGAATGGGTATGGGACATGAGTCATGATCAATTACATGTGGTTGGTTAAATATTCATAAATATACATTATATATGTGTCATTTTGGATTTAAGAGACCAAGGTTTAACAAATTAAAAAATTTACATTTCCTAACGTATGAGTTTAAATTTATATATGTATATCACAAATTATGTAACAAACTTATGACATAGATTATAATTATCGAGAAATGGTTTGTAAAAGTCTTAAGTATAGATACATGTGTACACAAGAGGAAAACAACCAATAATACATACCAAGCCTAACAAATACATTGCCTAAAGTGTGTGAACCCCTAAACCAAAACCTTGTTTCCAAGAAAGAATCAAATTTCACCGAACCAAAATCTTCCCAAAATGTCACAACTAGCAAAATTAGGGTTAAGAGGGTGATTCATGTAAAAAACCATTACCCCTATGTAACTTATAACATCAAACTAGCGAAATTCAAACTACAATGTTATTTGAATTCATACGTACATACATTGAGAATCAAGTTGAAATAGTCTCATACAAGACCAAAACATGATCCATTTCGGGTCTTGGTCCAAGAATCATCGGCCCAACACCCTATTGGGCCGAAAACTTCTCCTTGGGCCTTATTAGGCCGAAAATTTCTCCTTAGACCTTATTTGGCCAAAAACTTCTACCATTGGGCTCTAAGGGACTGAAAACCCCTTTATGGGCCAAGCCAAAATCGAAAGCCCATTTAAGAAGCCATCAAGGCTGAAAACCCTATAGGGTTTCGGTTAAGGCTTGAGTAAAAAAAAGAAAAAGAAAACCGAAAATGCATTGCCACCTCATGTTTACCCGCCATAGAACCATGATATGGACCTACATGCATCCAAGCCAACTTCACATGAACCAACAACAAATTCAACCCCCCTCTCTCTTATGTTGCGGCCGAACATACACACACACACACCTCACAATTTCATTTTCCCCCACTTAGCTCTCAATAACTTCCTCCTATCTCTTCTCTCAAAATATCGAGCTTCATCACCACAAAAATTGGTTCTAGGCATCTTGGTAAGTTTATTGTGAAACTCAAAGTGTTTTGTTACATGTTTATGCTAAGATCATCCCATTTACACACACCATTTCATGTGTAGCTTCGTTAGAGCATCATCATTTCGAGTAACCTCCAAGATACATAAGTGTAGGCTAAACAATTTCTTTCTTCTTCTTCTACCACTCGAAATCTTCAAGGTGAGCTTCATAGCCCCATGTTTTTGTAATTTTCATGTTTTTCGGGGGGAGAATACAAGTCATGTTTCGTTTAACCATTGGATAATTTCATGTACCTATGTGTTATGTGTTTAACCTTTGAGTCATTGCATGAACCTTACTTATGTGTTGAAAATGGAACAAGAACTTGTGCAAAAAAGGATTTTATATTGTGGATTTTCATAAAAATCGTGATGAGTGTGGTTGTAAACATATATGTTACATAAAAACTTATGAACATGGGTTGTACACTCAAAATTTTAGAAAACATGCCAAGTATGCATCCATGCATGTTGGACTCTTGGGTATATACATATTATTTTTATATAAAACCTACCAAAAAATTTGGATAACATGAAAAGTTTATCTTTTGTGATAATATAAAAATCGTGACTCCCTAGAGTCAAATCAACATGAAAATAATTAGACTCAAAACTTTCAAACCAGTAACAAGGAGCGAAATGTAAAAACATAGTTTGATATTTTATTAAAAATCATTATATTTGTAAAATGGTTGTAAACTTGTATTCACGATTTTTGATGGTTAAAGCCCAAGATATGATGTTACTTTTACACCAAATGTTACATCTAGACACATTTAGTGATGAACACTTTTTTAATAATGTGTTATAAACAGTTTTACCAAAATGGTGTACAATACAGTTCATAACAGAATCATTGGTGTGTCATAAACTGTGTGCCATAAAAACTCTTAAGGCGTGGATAATAATCTGCATGTCATAAAATCTGTAAAACACGTGTCGTAAACTAAATAACATGAAACCTGCCAATCACGTGTCATAAAGCATCTTTCACAAGTTTTCAAAAGATAAGTTATTTTCTTATTCGGTAAAGGGATTATAAATTCATGTGAATCCGTTAATGCTCTAGTGAGACACTACCTTCATTGTACCTTCCTAGCGTACACCCTATGTCCTGTAGTTATAACTAGAGTCCTCTGGAAGGAGACCGAGGTAATTATGTATAGATTTATATCAGGATTGAAACCCCTACACCTGAGTTGTTCGCTATAGCTAGACGGGGCCAGTCTAGGGTGACAAATATCTTACTGAAACCGACGCCTAAAGAACATCATGACAGGCATAACAGTCACATCATGCATGGTTATAATGACTCACATAGGAATTTACAACATTATTTTTGATTTATAGTGAATATACACTTTGCTGGTATTATAGAATACAAAACTATGCTTCATTTTTCAGTACACTATTATCACCACTCCAGTCTTAGGGTTTTAAGACTACAATTTTTCATAAAACAGAAAATATTGGATTTTCTGGGAACACACACTTTAAAACTACAAATAAAATGAAAACAAAGGACATGCATGCAATTATTCATAGTTTTGGAACGAGACTTAGAAACCACTTTTCATAGAAAAAATCGGATTTTTTTTGGAGTTTTACAAATTATTACAGACAAAGATGTTACAAAGATTTTCATAGAAATATGCTTATGAACTCTCCAACATTCAATGTTGAAGATTTTCAAAATCACCTGCATTCTCAGGGAACCAGTAAGAAGGTACCTAAGAACCGAATTTGCTGCATTTTGGAAATTGATACTTTATGTCACTTTTGTGTAACTGATGAACAAATACAATGTGTAAAAAATGTATGCTGGTATCTTTTAATGCTATGTTTCATTCATATTCAATTTTTATGATACTACACAATGACGTTATCCTCCTCCGAACGTTTCTGCCGTCCTGGTTCGGGGGGTGTGACAAATTGGTATCAGAACATTTTTTTATAGTGAACTAGTATATCTAACCATACAAGATATACAATTGTAAATACAATGGGACTAAAACACATTGACTAAAAGTATGCTTTAAAAGTATAAGTATTCTATAAAAGTATACCTACCTGTGAGTACATTAACAACGAAGTCTTAATATGGAAACAAATAAAAATTCTTTAGAGGAGTTGGACATCTCGACTAAACTTACACAGTTATGTAATCATATATAGGGAAAATATAACCGAATCAACTGTATTTATTCGAGATATGACCAACATGTGCTTAGGAGTGGCCAGGATGGACAACAAATCTAAAACTTACCAACTTAAAACCACAAGGGTCTAAGAACAAAACTAAAAGAAATAAACAACTATAGGAGTATTTTGCCATTCCATAAATTTTCTCGTACTTATATATATTCTCGTGCAGACAACATGGCGGACTTCTACCAACCAGGTGATCCTCTCCCCCTTAACCACGGGAACATGGGATGGCTAGAGTAAGAACCGGAGGAGGATCCAGAAGAGATCACTGAGGAAGTCGACGAGGAAGAGCAGGAAGAGGAGGATGACTTGGACGCAGAGTCCGAAGTCATCGACCCACCCTACATGGCTAGGGTACCGACGCACCGATGGGGCTATAATGGCACAATGTCCCCTTGGCCTTATGATCTAGAGCGATGGAGCAAGCACTAGCGGCAGCGCCCACCATTCGACATGGAGCGAGGTTTTTATAACCTCAAACATGGAGGACCCGTTGATCGAGCCCTCCTTGTAATGATTCGTATGATCTCAGACATTGGCGACTAGGTCCAGACAACGATGAACGGAGTCGTGGAGATGAGAGCTGTGGTGGAGCTCAAAACAACACGTACTTAGGACCTGGAGCAGTATCACTATCCGAGGGAGCAAATCATCGAGGATCTTACCATTACACGAGCAGAGGTAAGGGAGTACCAGGAGCGACATGTTGTTCTAGATAAGAGGGTGTAGGTTGCCAAATGCCGACTAGTGGAGCTTCAGGGTGCTTCTACCTCATCACAAGTACCACCAGGGACTACTCGTCATGAGTAGGACTTATCCTACCCACCACTTGCTGTAGATTTGTTTATGGGTATGCGTTGATGGTACCCCTTTTCTTTTCTCTATGTATGTAGGATTGATATGAGTATATTTAGTTATAAAATTCATGCATTATCTTAATACTTTATGTTAATTTTATATCAAATAATGAACCAAAGGTGCTTAATTAGCTTAAATATTTCATTTTCAGTAACAAAGACATGCTCGGATGGAAAAGGAAGCGGAACTGGCGATTGGACGCATGGATCTTGGATTTTGAAGAAAGAAGGACGTTGTTGGACAGCTTGACCCCTCATCAGTGTTTTGGCAATATCTCATGAATCGTAACTCCGATTGACGAGATTCAAAATGTTCTGAAAAGTAGACACAATTTCGGACGACTTTCGTGTTTTGAGAAAATTCTGATTCAAAACGTACTCGGCGAGTAGGGTCGATTACTCGGCGAGTTGTATCGAACTTTCGCGATTCTGGACGCGCTGACTTGTCGTACACGGGTTTTAAGTGACGGACTCGCCGAGTAGCCTCTGTTTTGTGAAAATCTATATAAAGGGACTTTCAGATCGATACCCGAGGAGGGAGAGAAACCCTAGGAGGCTGAGAAACGATTGGAAGTGCTGCTAGGTCGTGAGGAACTGAAGAATCAACCCTCCATTCAATTGTGAAGAGAATCAAGACAATTTTGGTTTATTCTTAGTAATTTTTTGATTTGAATCATGTTTACATACTTTGATTTCGTTTTTGAGTTTATGTTTACTGCAATCAAGAGCTAAAAACTTATTCTTCTGTTAGGGTAGACAATTTTGTGAACATGGATTGATTATTTGAGTAGGATTAATTTTAATTGGTAATTATGTTTAGCTAAGCTTGTTAAAGAACCTTATGTGTTGACAATAACTATTCTTTTGTTAATAAATCAGTAATTAAGTTGTATGAACATCTCTTAGTTATTAATTTCATATGATTTATTGTGACCACATAGTTGTATGTCTAGGAATAACGAACGTGAAACTAGAATTAACTAGAAGATAGGTAAGTTAATGTGTAAGCTTGTTGGATGAACATCGACAAGAGGTTAATTGAAGGGCCAATTTAGTTAACCACTACAAGTCTTACTTAACCCGAATCAATAATCTAGGAAACCCGTTAATTTAGACAACTGGCCATTGCTTGAGTTAATTTGTTTTCTAAGAATTAGGAATAGCGAACGTGAACCTAATTATCTTAATTGGTAGCCAATGAAGAATTAATCCGATACATTAAAATCATCCATGGGAACAAATGAGTCGTACCTAAACAAAAGTCCTCTTTACTATTGAATTTAGTTGGTAATTAATTGTTTTAGTTGCTAGTTAGTTAATTTGTGTGTTGGTTATTCTAATTAAGTTTCTAGTCTTGTAAAACTAGAGAAAATCCCCTTTTGTTATTTGTTTTATTTAGATAACATTAGCATTTATTTTAATTGTTTACCGTTCCCTGTGTTTGATACCCTACTTGCTTGAACTATATTACTAATCGATAGGTACACTGCCTTTAGTGTGTTTATTTTGTGTCTAAGTTAGTAGGATTAAAACTAGTTGGTTTTACACACATCAAGGATCGACCATAAGTTTGAGTGATTACACTACTCGCAGGGTCGTTATGCTGTCATATTTTATCCTCGATGTACTATAGACATTTCAAAGGTCAATTGTCACGCATTATGTACTAAAATTTCATCATTTATGGAACAAATATGTTTTTTATTTGTGATGTTGTTATTTTCTATGTTCTGTCTTTTCATTTTTATTTGATATAATATAGTTTCAATTATAAGTACAATCGAATCAACGTAACCGTTAGAAACAAGGGGTTTCCATAAACTTATCGTCGTTCCTACTTCATAGCTGGAAATGCGCCAAAGGTACGATCACAAAAACACCACCGCCACCGCCACCTCCACCAGAAATGGACTTGGCTGCATTCCAAGCGGCAGTTTTGGCCGCAGTTACTGCAGCACTGGCAAATATCAACAAAAGTGGCACAAACAGAGGAGGAAATGGAAATAGGACGGGGAGTTCCAATCACGGTGATAGTCAAGGACATCAGAGACATACACATATAAGGATTTCACCAACGGAAAGCCAAGGCCATTTAACGAGAGTGATGGTGTGATAACTCTTACCCGATGGTTTGAAAAGATCAAAATTGTCCTTGAAATCTACAGGTGTTCGAAAGAGAGTAAAGTGAAGTTCGCATCTTGTACATTTTCCGACAGGGCCCTCTCATGGTGGAACGACCATGTCAAGGCTCTAACTTTACCAATAGCAAACTCCATGGCATGGGAAGACCTCAAAAACATGATGCATGATGAGTACTGCACCAGGGGCAAAGTATAAAAACTTGAACAAGAGCTATGGAATCTTAATGTTAAAGATTCTGACATTGAAGCTTACATTGCCAGGTTTAACGATCATTCACTCTTGGGTCAGGGAATGATCACCTCTGAAAGTAAGAGGTCGAATGTTTCATTTAGGGGCTAAATCACCCGATTCAGGGGAATGTGATTGTTGCAAACCCAACAATTTTCGACAGTGCCAAGTGCTTTGCAAAAAAGCTATACGACCATGGAGAACAAGTCAGTATATCCTCACATACACTAGACAAGTCAGTATATCCTCACATCGAATCTGCATCTAGGTAACATCTGTCACTACTCTCATCCTAGGCTCCCCCTAGGGTAGTCTCCAACCTGCGAAGCTATCATCAGACAATCACTCCACATACCACAACCCATGCTGTCTACATCCATCCATCCTCGTTGTCGGCTGCCCTTGTGCATGCAAATTGTACACAGAACAGGAAACGAGTCCTAACCGTATACAATTTTTAAAACATACACTTAACAGTTACAAATACCAATTATCATTCTAATTCCAACATGCCATCCAATATCCTCATGGCTACAAGTACCACATATCAGGCCAACCTATTGCTGACTACTCGGCACTAGCATGCAAGTCTACCAGCTCATACAACATATAAAGGCATCTCCCCTAGAGCTAACTAGCATGCGATTCACAGATTCATAAACCAAATCATAACAGACAATATATGTGGGTATTTTGGGGAAACTTACTTGAGCTCGGCCGATTGCATGAACCACACCCTTTCTTGTCTTAGAAAATCTTTATTCGAAAACCTCTTTCTTTTGAAAACTTTATAGATCCTCAGTTTGAGTCCAGACTCACCCGAAAGTATGTCCGAATCCCTCAAACCAAGGCTCTGATACGAAATTGTAACGACCCGAAAATCAAGGGTAAAAATTTCATTTTTAATACAACCAAAATAGATATCATTTATTCCAAACATTTCAAATCATCATTAAGTAAAACATTTATCAGAGTTTATCGCAAAATCATTCATTGCGGAAATCATAGGTGTGTGCGTTGCAATCAATCCGAGCCCTTCCTTTCCAAAACGATGATACCTGACACAATAAACAAAACCTGTAAGCACGAAGCTTAGTGAGTTTCCCAGAGCATACCATACAGACAATCCACATAACACATATCTTGTTAGCCATAAAAACTACCTGTGTCACATAAGCCATGAATACATAAAACCTAGGAAAGCCATGGGCTACCCCACATGGTCTTACTTCCAATGCCATGGGCTACCCCACATGGTGTTTACTTGGACTGCCATGGGCTACCCCACATTGTCTTACACCCAAGGCCATGGGCTACCCCACATGGTCTTTACTTGGACTGCCATGGGCTACCCCACATGGTCTTACACCCAAGGCCATGGGCTACCCCACATGGTCTTTACTTGGATTTGCATGGGCTACCCCACATGGTCTTACACCCAAGGCCACGGGCTCCCCCCAGGGTCTTCATGCAAAACATACGATCACAATACATATCAAGACATAGACTAATTACACATATATCATAAACACATAATGGGCCAGCCTTGGTGTCGTGGACCCATGGGTATGGTGAGAAGACTCACCTCGAATGCAGAAGCTTCCTGAGGAAATCCTTAGCTGCTGCCCCCACCGGTTACCCGAGCTGCCACTACCGATCAATATTCCCAAGTTAGCAATTGGGCCCCATACAATAATCGTTAATCCAAGCATGGGGTAAAATGACCATTTTACCCCTGGCCCAATATGATCCACAACTAAGGGTCCAAATTTAAAGCAAGGCCCAACATTATAATGTCCATAAAACCATCAATGGCCTAATTTTCCAAATTGGGCCCAAACCTTTCCAATGGAACTTATACTAAAGCCCAATATTTTCGTTAGTCAATAATCCTGACCCAAATGGCCCACGAAGGCCCACAGCAACCTAGTCCAAGAATTTGCCCAAACCGAGGCCCACAAATGTGAAGTCCATTTCTATATTGGGCCAAAAGGCCAAATAGGCCCGACTATTCCATTTTTGGCCGAAAGATGCATTTACGCCCAAATATCAACAAATCCAGGCCCCAAAACCATTGGGGCCTAAAGGTCCGAAGTCCACAAAGGCCCAAGCCCTTATTAGAGCGTACACCCAGCGTACCTCTTCTGTACGCTTAGCGTACTACATAGTACGCCCATCGTACAAGTAACTCATACACAACATCCATTAAGTGCTTAATACTTGATCCAATAACTCCAAGTTACAGATCTGAGCTATAGTTAACATCTAAACCCATAAAGTCACTGACTTGGTGACTTTACATGCCCCAAACAAACCCAAACTCCAAAAATGACATTCTACTTCCATAAAAGTGATCCTAACTCAAGCATGAACCCATTAGGACCATCAAGATTGCAACTTTCTGCCTTAGGGACTCAAATGGCATCAACGGTGGCAACCCCAAGCCTAATAACGGATTTGAAACTATAAAGCTCCATTCTTGGGTCCAAAAGATCCAAAAACCCAACATAGAAGATCTAAGCATTCAATGGTCAAGTTCAGAACTTTATACCTTCATTAAGCTGAGAATGAGTCTGAAAAGCCAGATCCATAAGCTCCACCTTGATTCCCACTCTTGCATCAAACTCCAACTTCTTGAAAATGGGTTAACCACCCCAAAAAATGGACTCCATAAGCTCAAAATGCCACCATGGATGCTATAAGACAATTTCTAATGTTTAGAGGGGTGGAGGCTGAAGATGATAGGGTTTGGTTATGAAATAAGGGGTTTAAATAGGGTCCAAGACCCTAAAATAGGGTTTCGATCTGAAGGAATTATGCCCAACGTAATTCTGGTACGCCCAGCGTACTCCACGGAACCTTCGCGACCACTCCTGGTCATTACGCCCAGCGTAATCCAAATTATGCCCACCGTACTCCCTAAGCCTGAAACTGCTAAACTTCCGAAAGCCATAACTTCTTCGTTATAAATCCATTTTCAATGATCCTTATATCCACGGAAAGGTGACGAGAAGCTCTACACTTCTAACAACTCAAATTTTCCTTAAGATGTTCTGAAAAAATCCATTATCCAAAAAAGCCCGAACTGACACTTTACCAAATTACCTCTAGGCTCCAAAACACAACCCGAACACCCGAAACACTCCTAATACATCACTCGCACCCAAATGAGCCTAAATATTACCTTCTCTAGAGCCATACTCCTTATGAAGACCAACCTTCGGCCCACAACCTTAGACTTGAAGTCAATTCGGAACAGAGCGTTACAACTCTCCCCCACTTAAATTAGATTTCGTCCTCGAAATCATGCATCACGGACCCCGACACACCTGACAACCTGAACAACACCGCTACAAACCCGTTAATACCATAGCCTGCTTAAGGCAATTGAAACCAATCTTCATAAGGTTCAAGAACACGGAGATGAACAAATTCCTTGCAACCCGATCACACCTGCCCCACCTGAAATTTGAAGTGTCGAGATGGTCTGTCTCCCTGACTGATTGCCCACAATGAATCGTTATCGAACTGATTTCCCAAGAAACCAGTCTAGAAAGAATACTCCCTACTCACAATACCTTGATGCTTCCTAAAGAACAATATCATTGAAGTCGCTCCTACTCCCCTTACTGTCGCATGGCTGCTTTCCTAGAGAACACTCGGGGACCTCCCTAGTCTCAACCTGTCTGCCGTCTGAGTCCAACATAAAAGGTGAAAACCACGAGAATAGTTGCAGACTTACATCACACTTGGCCTCCATCGACCCATCGCTTCCTGATTCCGACATGTCGTGGCTCTATTACCGATAGGGCCACTCGAGACATATCACAATGGCTTAAAATACCATCAAACCAATCCGATCACCACCCTTGAATTCTGCCCTCGATGCCCTTGGCATATAGATTCCCCACATCCCAACTTACTGAAACAAAATCCTGAACGAATTCCGATTCGGGTTCCTATCCAAATCCAAATTGTTACTGCGATCATATCCAAAGATCCTCGAATCGGCATGTGCATATTGTACCATGACTTCTTGTCATCCTTTACTCGACCGACTAATAAATACCCTTAGCCAATTCCTTGAGACTCCTGGGCCAACCACCAGGTTCTTATGAGATCCAATAATAGGGCTACCCATCTGTAGCCCTACAGAAACATGCACTCCTCGACGACAAGGTCCTATATCACAAGGTCCAACCCTTAGCTCATCAGTCTCTACCAGATCCATCCTAAATTCCCATAATCACCCGAGCTCGCCTCCGGATTTTTGATCGGTCAATGACCTCTGGTTCTTATTCCTCACCACAACCCTGCGAACTGGACTGCCCTAGTCAAAATCACTCGAGAGAACCCGTGAACGCTACGGCTACCATGTAATCATACAACACTTCCCACACCATCTATTCATTAGTGAATGCTACGCCCCCCCCCCCCCCCCCCCCGGTAGTCTTACAACACTTTCACCCTGACTGTCCATACACATCTCAATGTTGAGCACCCACGCAGTCTATGCTCCTAAACTGATCTCAACTACTGACTGGGACAAAACCTGGTTCCCTCCCCCGAAGCCTGCAATATGATGTCCGAAAAATGCGTTCCAAATGCTGGGGAGTTTCCCGAACTCCCATCCCACGATATCTGATACTCAGTCGGCCCCTAAGGCCGCCTTTCCTCCCAAAAACGGGAATGTGAGATGCATCCTTGTTTCACATTCGCTTTTATCCTAGTTATTTGAATGATTCTCCTCCACTTAGATTCGACTAAACCCCTTTGGCACATGAAAATTGAAGGATTCCTAATCCTGATTACATTCCAATGTTTACCTTGCTGATGACCGGTGTTTGTCAAAGCTAGAACACCATGAATAACCCTGCACAAACGGCACACTACCTGAAATCCAGCTAACACTTTTTGTATCCCAACTACATCAATGACTTCAAACGCTTAAAAGAGACAACACGTTCAAATCTCGGAGTCCAACGAACAGATAGTCTAACCAAAACCTCAGCGAAAACTCTCCCTTCCCCCAGAAATCCCGATGGCTTTTCCAACGTATATACCATGGCTACTGAAAACTAGACATAACTCCCTCGTTCAAGCCCTTGGACCAACCCCGAAAATGACTGGAGCAGGTGTACTCACTGATCCTCCTTGACCGTCAGACAATCGACCTCCTTATTGTCCACCTGAACACAACGAAAATATAACGGGCTTACTCCTATGGGCAATCCCTGAAGACATGGCCAAAATTGCTATACCTGTGGCAACCCATATAACTAAACAGATTCTAACAACAAATCGAAGCAATCACAGTATACGTGGAATCCGCTCCGTGAGGCACATCCGCCCGAGGATCCCTCAAGATTCCTCGTCATGTTGAAAGGCTTTTGACTACCCTTGATATCCCAGAAAATAGCAGAAATCCGACCCGTGATCCAACTCATCACGATTCCCTAAACGATACAATTACCTGATACCCACCGAAAATGGCCGAAAATAGTATAACCACAACATCAGAAGGGTTCTTGACCTCCTCCTCCTCCTGTGGTACCGCGACCACCCTGAGAACATAATGTAGCACCTCATTCCGATCCCAATGACAGTCCACACCCTTGAAATGAAACTTCATCACGCAAATCCTGCGAGCGTCACGCTAGATCCAACCCTGCTGGCCTCTCAAAACCTTATCCAAACTCTTGGGTCTCCGTTCGAGACCCTCCAATCAATTCGCCTGACCTGAACCTCTCTCCTTGAGGTACCCTAATCGATCTTCCGTCCTCAACTCTGAGGTCCATATCATTCAGGGTCTCGCACCCTGATCCCCTCATGCGTGTTCATCCTTATTTAGCAAAGCAACTATTCTCATGATCAAGGCATAACCAAGAATTCTCCTTCCCATAAGCTTCTCAGATTTTCCATGACTCTCACCGATTCGATCATGGACCCTGTGCTTTCAGTAGTACGGGCCCAATACTACCTTCCACACCTATCCATACTTTCCTCAGCAATCCTCATGAATCCTCTAAGTCGCTTACTTCACCGATACACTAACTCTCTGCTAAACAGCAAGACAATCTCTACCGTAGCACCTCCTAGGCTCCCCCTAGGTTCCCAACTTCACTGAACTGCCCCACTAAGCTCACTAGATTATTTCCTAGGCATTCCTAGGTTCCTAAACCTTACCCGACCCTCAACTGCTGAAAGATTCCCATTATTATCAACTAGCTACCTCATGAATATAGTCACATGTAGCAGAGATCAGATAATCCTTCAAGTAAAAGAACCGTCCCTAGAACGGTTGTGTAACAACCCGATATTTCAACTCTTTGTAATGGCCTAATAAGTCAAGTATTGTAACCACTTTTGAGTTAAAGAAATTAACTTTGATAATAAAATGTCCAAAAAGTTTCTATTTAACTACCTACTATGTTTAATATCATTAAACCGGGATCGTACGTAAAAAGAATGCCCAAATCCGGCTTCGTATATTGAAGTTAAGATTTTTTCCATGTTCGGCTTAGCAGCAGACAACTAAAAACTCGAATCGGAGATCGAGCGACTTTTCGCCGGAATGACCTAAATGAGAATCGAAGGTCTCGACAATGGTATTTCAGCGGTGAAAAGTCTGGCAAATACCGACGTCAGATAAAGAAGTTATGAATTTTTAAAGAAATTCCTTAATCACGTCATTTTATAAATAAATAATAAAAATAATTTCGGAATTTCCCAACGGAGTCTAAACGAAAGTTGTAGACCGTAGTCTCACCTACGCGTGGATATAAAGACCATCGAAAACGGAGTTCGTATGAAGAAGATTTGATTTTTTGAAGTTTATTAAATAAATTATATATAAATTTAATTCAAAATCCGGTAATATCCGAAGGAGGAGTCAGCATCCTCATCCGAGTTACGCGCCGCGTAACCTCGTACGCCCCGCGTACGCGAGGGCTTTGGTATCGGTCCGTCCACGTCGCCCCTATGTGAAGCTACCCCCTTTCCGTCCCATCCGAAGCCGAGGCAGTCGAGGACTCGGTCATGCATGACGTACGCGTACGCGCTGCGTACGAGCGTACGCCCCGCGCACCGAGGCGGTTCAGCCCCCTATAAATAGAAATGTGAGGGTTCCCGGAAATTCTGCTCATTCTCTCTTTATTTTCTTGCGTTTTGCCTCGTTTTCCGTGCCCGTGCTACCCCGAAGCTCTGGTCTTTTTGCTCAAGTCCCGAGGGTCGATTTTACTCCCAAGATTCCCGAGAATCCCGAGAAAAATCCGTTTCCCGAGATGAAACTCTTCCCGGTTTTCCATCTAGCTATCTTCAAACTTTCAAGTGAGTTCATATTCCCTTCAAACACACTTTAAATACATTTTAAATGCTTTTATACTCTTTTAGGGGAGGAATACAAGTAAACATTCGGTTATTATCGTGTATTTCATAAAATTTCACTGTACTCGTCATTATCAAATGAATCACTTGTGATTTAGTACTACTATGTGAAAACTCTTGTCATACTTCGCATGCACTAGATTTATACAAAGTATTTAATAATTCCAAAGTATCCTTCGTTGCTAAACCGTTTTATACATTCTAAAAACTTATGATTTATGCTTTGTCAAACATTGTGAAAAAGGATAAACTTTGCACACAAAACTATTACTTTAATACAGACTTAGTTGAGAATCCATGAGACGTGTACATCTTCAAATACTGCCTTTTTGTTAAAAGGTATCGCTACAAGTCCTGTCTATAACCAGAGTCTCCCGTTCGGAGAACGTGTCAAATGTGTATAGATCTATATGGGAAGTCATGATCCCGCGCCCTGACTGTTAGCTACAGTCCTTCCTTTGGGGTGACAATTTGTCATAACGCTACGACGCCTGAAGAACGTCGCTACAGGCATATTATGTTTAATATGGTTATAAAACTCATCAGATACACAACTATTATAGTACTTTTGACTGATGAATGAGTAGCTACTACAATTATTCATTATCCAACAAACTGAAATCTTCTGATAGGTTTATTATATAAATCTATGTTTAAAATCTTCTAAAGCATGTGGATTGCTTCCAATTGTTAGTCTTGGACATTAAACAAACAACTATTAGGAAAATAAGGGATTTTCTTGGGTCAACTATCTACGTTTTTCAACACAAATACTCTCATGCACTACTTACTTTTATAAGAAAATAAGGGACTTTCTTGGAAATTATACACTCATTTTGGAATGGCATTCAGTGTTTCTAAATCACTTATGAACTCACCAACTTAATTGTTGACACTTTTTCTTTGAATTAACTTGTATTCTCAGGGAACCGTTAAACAGGTTTGGAAATCAACTTTTGGAGATTAACGCGCTGGCGTTAATTATTTCTTTTGAAAGATGTTTATGCATTTATCTTTTGAACATGTAAAGAATACAATGATGTAAACATTTTTAAACCTTTATATATGTATGGTGGTGTGTACTTTGCTTTCTATGAACTGTTATGATACTGAATATGACGTCCTCCGCCCCCAAACGTTTCCGCCGTTTTGGTTTGGGGGTGTGACAGGTTGGACTCAGACAACAGCAGCGCAATAGGGTCAAGTCCATCACTCTGAGATTATCCATTTTGTGCTACATGTGACTTGGCATATTCACCTGATAGCTAACTCACGTTAATAAGAGTGCTACAAAGCACAAAGAAAACAACATTCAGGTAATCGGTAAATCTAACCAGCATACACTAGACAAGTCAGTATATCCTCACATCCAATCTGCATCTAGGTAACATTTGTCACTACTCTCATCCTAGGCTCCCCCTAGGGTAGTCTCCAACCTGCGAAGCTATCATCAGACAATCACTCCACGTACCACAACCCATGTTGTCTACATCCATCCATCCTCGTTGTCGGCTGCCCTTGTGCATGCAAATTGTACACAGAACAGGAAACGAGTCCTAACCGTATACAATTTTTAAAACATACACTTAACAGTTACAAATACCAATTATTATTCTAATTCCAACATGCCATCCAATATCCTCATGGCTACAAGTACCACATATCAGGCCAACCTATTGCTGACTACTCGGCACTAGCATGCAAGTCTACCAGCTCATACAACATATAAAGGCATCTCCCCTAGAGCTAACTAGCATGAAATTCACAGATTCATAAACCAAATCATAACAGACAGTATATGTGGGTATTTTGGGGAAACTTACTTGAGCTCGGCCGATTGCATGAACCACACCCTTTCTTGTCTTAGAAAATCTTTATTCGAAAACCCCTTTCTTTTGAAAACTTTATAGATCCTCAGTTTGAGTCCAGACTCACCCGAAAGTATGTCCGAATCCCTCAAACCAAGGCTCTGATACCAACTTGTGACGACCCGAAAATCAAGGGTAAAAATTTCATTTTTAATACAACCCAAAATAGATATCATTTATTCCAAAAATTTCAAATCATCATTAAGTAAAACATTTATCAGAGTTAATACCAAAATCATTCATTGCGGAAATCATAGGTGTCTGCGCTGCAATCAATCCGAGCCCTTCCTTTCCAAAACGATTATACCTGAAACAATAAACAAAACCTGTAAGCACGAAGCTTAGTGAGTTTCCCAGAGCATACCATACACACAATCCACATAACACATATCTTGTTAGCCATAAAAACCACCTGTATCACATAAGCCATGCATACATAAAACCTAGGAAAGCCATGGGCTACCCCACATGGTCTTACTTCCAATGCCATGTGCTACCCCACATGGTCTTTACTTGGAATGCCATGGGCTACCCCACATGGTCTTTACTTGGACTGCCATGGGCTACCCCACATGGTCTTACACCCAAGGCCACAGGCTCCCCCCGGGGTCTTCATGCAAAACATACGATCACAATACATATCAAGACATAGATTAATTACACATATATCATAAAAACATAATGGGCCGACCTTGGTGCCGTAGACCCATGGGTATGGTGAGAAGACTCACCTCGAATGCAGAAGTTTCTTGAGGAAATCCTTAGCTGCTGCCCCCACCAGTTACCCGAGCTGCCACTACCGATCAATATTCCCAAGTTAGCGATTGGGCCCCATACCATAATGCTTAATCCAAGCATGGGGTAAAATGACCATTTTACCCCTGGCCTAATATGACCCACAACTAAGGGTCCAAACCCAAAACAAGGCCCAACATTATAATGTCCATAAAACCATCAATGGCCTAATTTTCCAAATTGGGCCCGGACCTTTCCAATAGACCTTATACTAAAACCCAATACTGTCCTTAGTCAATAATCCTGACCCAAATGGCCCACGAAGGCCCACAACAAACTAGTCCAACCAAACCAAGGCCCACAAATGTGAAGTCCATTTCTTTATTGGGCCACAAGGCCCAATAGGCCCGACTATTCCATTTTTGGCCAAAAGATGTATTTAGGCTTAAATATCAACAAATCCAGGCCTAAAACCATTAGGGCCTAAAGGTCCGAAGTCCACAAAGGCCCAAGCCCTTCTGAGAGCGTACTCCCAACGTACCTCTTCTGTACGCTTAGCGTACTGAGCAAATGGGTTGTATGCGCAACGTACTACATAGTACGCCCAGCGTATAAGTAACTCATGCACAACATCCATTAAGTGCTTAATACTTGATCCAATAAGTCCAAATTACAGATCCGAGCTATACTTAACATCTAAACCCATAAAGTCACTGACTTGGTGACTTTGCATGCCCCAAACAAAACCCAAACTCCAAAAATGACATTCTACTTCTGTAAAAGTGATCCTAACTCAAACATGAACCCATTAAGACCATCAAGATTGCAACTTTCTGCCTTAGGGACTCAAATGGCATCAAGGGTGGCAACCCCAAGCCTAAAAACATATTTGAAACCATAAAGCTCCATTCTTGGGACCAAAAGATCTAAAAACCCAACATAGAAGATCTAAGCATTCAATGGTCAAGTTCAGAACTTTATACCTTCATTAAGCTGAGAATGAGTCCTAAAAGCCAGATCCATAAGCTCCTCCTTGATTCCCACTCTTGCATCAAACTCCAAATTCTTAATAATGGGTTAAACACCCCAAAAATGGACTCTATAAGCTCAAAATGCCACCATGGATGCTATAAGACGATTTCTAATGTTTAGAGGGGTGGAGGCTGAAGATGATAGGGTTTGGTTATGAAATAAGGGGTTTAAATAGGGTCCAAGACCCTTAAATAGGGTTCTAACCTGACGGAATTACGCCCAGCGTAATTCTAGTACGCCCAACGTACTCCACGGGACCTTCGCGACCACTCCTGGTCATTACGCCCAGCGTACTCCCTAAGCCTGAAATTGCTAAACTTCCGAAAGCCATAACTTCTTCCTTATAAATCCGTTTTCAATGATCCTTATTTCCATGGAAAGGTGACGAGAAGCTCTACACTTCTAACAACTCAAATTTTCCTTAAGATCTTCCGAACAAAAATCCATTATCCATAAAAGCCCGAACTGACACTTTACCAAATTACCCCTAGGCTCCAAAACACAACCCGAACACCCGAAACACTCCTAATACATCACTCGCACCTAAATGGGCCTAGATATTACCTTCTCTAGAGCCATACTCCTTATGAAGACCAACCTTCGGCCCACAACCTTAGACTTGAAGTCAATTCGGAACAGAGCGTTACATAATTGAGCTAAAGAAGGGGAATGATAACAAGAAAAACTATGGAAAGAAAAGGAAGGGGCAACAAACTCAAGAGTCTGCGAAAAAGCGACAAATCGTATCGGTTCACGCTAATACTACTCCTGCTACACCAACACCAGTTGCACCAGCGCCTGCAAAGCCATATGCAGGCTCTCTCCCAAAGTGTGTTAACATAACGACACATGCCGAGATATGCAGTGCACCAATTGTAACTGGAGAGGATACATCGCCCGGTATTACATAGTCCTGCCACAACAAAACAACCAACCCAACAACGCGGGGGCAAGTCAATCATGAAATGGGTGTGCAGAGAGCGGACACTTCAAAATAAACTGTCCCAAGGACAATAATCGTAACGCAGGGGGAACAAGCAGAGTCCTAATGATGGGACATGAGGAGGTGGTAAAGGATTCGATGATAATCACTAGTACGTTCCTCCTCAACAACATGTATGCATGCATTTGGTTTGATAGTGGGGCAGAAAGAAGTTTTGTGACTCATAAATTTAAGCACTTACTTAAACATGTCCCCAAAAGTTAAACGAAACCTTCACAATGGAAATGACTAATGGGAAAACTGAAACAACCAACGACGTATTTCTAGGGTGCACATTAAAATTAAATAATCACTCATTTCAAATCAACTTGATGTCAGTTACCATTAGAAACTTTGATGTGATCATCGGTATGGATTGGTTAAGCCCCCATGATTCCGATATTATATGCTACGAGAAGGCCGTTCTCCTTTACCTACCCAATGATGAAACCCTAGTTATTTAGGGCGATAAATCCCGGGCAAACCTCCATCTCCTCTCGTACATCAAGGTAGAAAAGTGCTTGCAAAAAAAGAACCATGCCTTCCTAGCCTACGTGGTAGATAGAAGAAGGAAGAGAAGAGCATCAAAGACATCTCGGAGGTGTGCGATTTTCTTGACGTGTTTCCTGAAGACCTCCCAAGGATACCCCCTTAACGACAGGTCGAATTTCAGATTGACCTAGTACCCGGAGCCACGCCATTTGCGAAATCACAGTATAGACTAGCCCCTGCAGAAATGCAAGAGATCTCCATCCAATTGAGCGACTTACTAGACAAAGGGTTCATAAGACAAAGTTTCTCTCCTTGGGGAGCCCCGATATTATTTTTCTAATAGAAGGATGGGTCTTTTCGAATGTACATCCATTATCAGGAATTAAATAAGCTTACTATCAAGAATATATACCCTTTTCCTCAGATCGATGATCTATTTGACTAGTTACAATGATCCAGTTACTTCTTGAAGATAAATCTAAGGTTAAGATACCACCAACTACGATTCCGAGAAGAAGGCATTCCTAAAACCGTATTCTGGACCCGCTATGGTCACTATGAATTCATGGTAATGCCCTTCGGCCTAACGAATGTGCCCGCAACATTTACGGACCTGATGAATAGAGTCTGTCGACCCTATATTAACAAATTTTTGATTATATTCATTGATGATATACTCGTTTATTCAAGAAGTAAAGAAGAGCACAACCAACATTTGTGGCATGTTTCAGAGACTCTAAGGGCGGAAAAGTTATATGTGAAATTCTCAAAGTGCGAGTTCTGGATCCGCCGAGTTGATTTTCTAGGGCACGTGTTTAGTGAAGAGGGAATACATGTGGACCCATCCAAGATCAAAGCAATTAAGGGTTAGGCAACCCTGAGAACCCTAATGGAGATCAGGAAATTCTTGGGCCTCATTGGTTATTACAGGAGGTTCATTCAGAATTTCTCTAAGATCGCCAAGCCACTCACCGCTCTAACCCATAAGGGTGTACCATTCACCTGGGAAACGAAATTAGAGGCTGCCTTTCAAAATCTGAAACACGCCCTCTGCAGTGCACCAATGTTGACTCTTCCAGAAGGAACAAAATATTTTGTGGTATATTGCGATCCTTCTAATCAAGAGTTAGGCTGTGTACTTATGCAATGCGTGAAAGTTATAGCCTATGCATCCACACACCTGATGACCCATGAGGTGAACTATACCACTCACGATCTTGAGCTGGGATCTGTGGTCTTCGCTCTAAAGATTTGGAGGTACTACCTCTACGGGACGAAGTGAACCATTTTCACAGACCACAAAAGCCTCCAACATATCCTGAACCAGAAAGAACTAAAAATGAGGTAGCAACGATATGTTGTCCTGCTGAATGACTAGGAATGTGAGATCCAGTGTCATCTAGGCAAGGCCAATGTAGTGGCCAATTCCCTAAGCAAAAAAGAATACCCAGGTCGCCGAGTGAGAACACTAACGATGACCATCCATTCCGACTTGTCTTCATAAATCAAGGAGGCTTAGCTGGAAGCCTTGAAACCAAAAAACATCGCAAATGAAGCCATGCGTTGAATGGATAAGAACCTCATAATCAAGGATGATGGAGCCTACTACCTCATGGATCGGATCTGGATCCTTAAGTTTGGAGTTTTCAGACACGTGGTCCTGAATGAAGCCCACAAGACAAGATACTCCGTCCATCTGGGTTCCGATAAAATGTACCTGGATCTCAAACAATGTTATTGGTGGCCGAATATGAGCAAGTGCCTGACTTGCGTCAAAGTAATGGTGGAGTATCAGAAGCCGTCGGGTCTATTGTATCAACCCGAAATACCTGAATGGAAATGGGAGAGGATAACGATGGATTTTATAACTAAGTTACCCAAGAGGGTAGACGGGCTGGATATCATCTGGGTGATTGTCGATCGATTGACCAAATCAACCTATTACCTGCCAATAAAGGAAACACATAAGATGGAAAGGCTGACCCGGATCTTCATAAAGGAGGTTTTGAGATTACATGGCGTGCCAATATCTATTATCTCGGAGAGAGATATTAGGTTTACCTCTCGGTTTTGGCAGTCACTACAGAGGTTGTTGGGAACCCAACTCGATATAAGCACCGCCTACCATCCCCATACAGATGAGCAAAGTGAGAGGACCATCCAAACATTGAAGGATATGCTAAGGGCGTGTGTGATAGACTTTGGAAAGGCATGGGATGTCCACTTTTCACTGATTGAATTCTCATACAACAATAGCTATCACACAAGCATCAAGGTCGCTCCTTTTGAGTCCCTTTATGGATGAAAATGCCGATCACCTCTCTGTTGGGCGGAGGTAGGAGACACACAACTAGCAAAGGGAATATTACCCAACAGCACTCTCACAGGTTCTGAAACTATCTGGGGAACAACTGAAAAGTTTGTTCAGATTAAGGAACGACTCTAGGCGTCTCGAGACCAACAAAATAGCTACGTTGACAAATGACGGAAGCCTCTGGAATTTCAAGTCGGCGATCACATATTGATAAAGGTTTCTCTTTGGAAAGGGATGATATTCTTTGGAAAGCGGGGAAAGTTGAATCCAGGATATATCAGACCATTTGAGATCCTTGCCAGGATTGGTCTGGTAGCTTACAAGCTGCAGCTACCGCCAAAGCTCAACCAGGTACACATAGTCTTTCTTGTGTCAAACATGAAGAAATGCCTATCTGACGAAAATCTATTGTCCTGCTTGAAGAAATTAAGGTGAATGATGCAAAAGTACCCAGATGATGCAAAAGTACCCACATCTTTTCCCTAGTTCTTGAAGGCTATTCTAGAAAGAATTTCGGGATGAAATTCCCTATAACTAGGGGATGATGTCACAACTAGTAAAATTAGGGTTGTGAGGGCGATTCACGTACAAAACCATTTCCCCTATTCAACTTTATAACATCAAATTAGCAAAATTCAAACAACAATGTTATTTGAATTCATGCGTACATAAATTGAGCATTAAGTTAAAATAGCCTCGTACAAGCTCAAAACTTGATCCAATAGCTAAGCCCAATCCATTTTGGGTCTTGGTCCAAGAATCCTCGGCCCAACACCCTATTAGGTTGAAAACTTCTCCTTGGGCCTTATTGGGCCGAAAACTTCTCCTTTGGCCTTATTGGGCCGAAAACTTCTCCTTGGGTCTGCTTTTCATGCGTATATACGGAGGCGTGTTGTCTGCTTTCGTTCCCTTCTGACAATCGTTCATGCTTCCTACTTGCCCGCTGATTGTTCCTTTGCATTTGCGTTTCATACGATTTAGACTACTTTCCTTCGTTCCTAGTTTACTTTATCAAAAGAAAATATGGGTATAAAAAAATCCCTAATTTCCTTTCAACTTTGATTCCTAAACTTAAATTCCATTTAAACCATTTTAGTCCCTTCCTTAATTTATTTTAACCATATCAGTCCTAACTTGGTTAATTAAATTACCAAATAGACCCTAATAGTTTAAATTCATTAAGAAATGGTCCCGAAAGTATTCAAAAGTTGAAGAATTATGGTTTTTGCGGTTTCTAATGTCAAGCTTCAGAAAATAAACCGATTTCGTACAAATCAAACTCACTCTTCAAGGGTGAGTGCTTACGGCCCCTTTTTAATATTTCTAATTATTTGGGGGGGGGGGGGGGGGGGGAATACATGTATCTGTATACTTCGTTTGTTCAAACAAATTATCCTTTTGTGAGAAAATACAATAATCCTAGTTTATAAAAAATGTTATTTAACAATGTAACATATTGTTACCAATAAACTAGTATAAACTTTTTTTTGTATAATTATTATGGTTATTTTATCGTAAAGTAACTAGTCCATACAACAAATGCTACATTATACAAAAAAAATATGATTTTTATATATGTGACATTTTATCTTATAAGAAACATGTCATAAAACTTTGTGTTATTTCAAGGATTCAAGCTATTACTATTTACGTATATATGTATATACATATATATATATATATATATATATATATATATATATATATATATATGTTTAAATACATAAATTTTATACATGTACATATGTTCATTAATTTAGATCATACCTCTTTAAAAAGCAAGTCCATTAAACTTTTACATACATACCAAGCATACCCGGATTTTATAAACTTTATACAATGAAATTCATTATGCCTAGTGACTTAACCACAATTAAGTTAGGGCTGAGAGCTATTCACACACTTCACTTAAGGGCTTTATAGTGAGGCTATATTCTTTAGCTGAGTCTAAACACTTAGCGTACCAATACTACTATAATCATAAATCTTCGGAGCGAGATACGTATGTATAGATCTATACTGGGTTAACATCCCCACCTGCTATTGCTAGCTACAACCTCGACCAATTAATCGAATCCAATGATAAGTGTCTACAGTTTTTACTACAACATCCAATGAAGTGTTGTCGAGGTTACATTCAGACACATAACTCAGTTATATGAGTCACTATAAACATTAATTGGAATCTCTCTCTCTCTCTCTCTCTCTCTCTCTCTCTCTCTCTCTCTCTTTCTCTATCTCAATACAAACCATGGGCTTAGTTGCTTTTAAAACTATTTTAAGTATGGAATTAGTTATGTAATAGTACAACTTGGTTTTCAAATGTATTCAAGAATTCTTACAAACACAGTTTTAAGTATGGATTATTTATACAAACATACAATTTGGATTTCAAAGATTCCCTACAGACATAGTTTTAAGTGTGGATTTTCTTATACAAAGATACATCTTGCCTTTCAAAGACTCTTTGCAAACACAGTTTACATATTTTTATGTATATAAAGAAAATAATTGTTTGACTTTTTAAAAGTATTACTGCTATTAGCAGAACACCTGTAACTCTCACTAACCTTGTGTTGAACCTTAAAACTACATGCATTATCTGGAAATCACTAAACATACATTTAAGATGAATTAGATTGTAGGTGACTTAGTTTACTTGTTGTATTATATGCCTATCTGTTCAGGCATTTCATGTACTATTATTATCTATAAAAACCTTATATTCAAATATAAAGCTGGAACAAGATTGTTATTTTCTTTATTGTTGTACTTGTGTTATATATTTAGTTTACCTGTGATCCATGAGCTTAGTAGCACAACCTGACATGTTCCAGTACCTCAGCCGGGGGTTTGATAGGCATAGAGAAAATTATATGATTGAGGGCCACACAGAGGTTACTCAGCAAATTCTTTGCAATAAATTTCATGAAGCATAAAATTTTTGAACTGAAATCTGGGCTAATAAACTTCCTTCCTACTTTCAGAGGCCTCGAAAATGAAGATCCATATAAATTCCTCAAGGAAGTTTACGTGGTTTGTTCAGCAATGAAGCAACACTTCAAGGAATTAATCTAAGGGAATTCCTTATTACACTTCAATATGCAGTGAGAGAATGGTTGTACGAGCTCCCATCAGTATCGATAACCATGTGGATTTAACTCGAGAAATTGTTTCTAGAAAATTAGTTTGCATTAACGCGATTTTAGAGCCTTCGTCGTGAAATCCTTGGTAAAAAACAAGAATAAAATAAACTTCTCAGATGTATTGGGAGCACTTAAAAAACCCACTTTATCGATGCCCACAACACGTGGCAGGTCTTTAGCGACGTGACACCAACATAAATTTAGGATCTGATAGAAAAGCTGGCTATTTATCAAATCATTCTGGTAATGAAGAAGAGTGGTATATTGACTAGCCAAGGGGTGTAAAAGAAATTAGCTCACGCCATTTAGAAGCTCATATTTCAAAATTGACAAAAGCTATTTTACTGCTAACAAAAGAAAAAAAAGTTGTAGCTACGAAGAAACAATGCAAAATTTGTCTGAATACTGGACATCTCACTGACATGTGTCTACTACTACAATAAGATGTTTCTCTAGAGAAAGTTGTAGGAGGTTACCAATAGAAAATTTGTAACCAACCTCCAAATTATTATCAGAATGGTAATTATCAACAAAGACAACAATTTTAGCACTCGTTGGGTTTTCAGTAGACGGATTTTCAACAGAATCAACTTCAACAGCCAAATTATCATAGTTTGTACTAGAAAAATTATCAGCAAGAACGGATTTAAAATCAAAATTCGAATCAGCAATAGTTTGGCATTTCCTGTTTGGCATTGGTAGACATAGTAAAAATTTTGGCTACCAGCACACAGGTGTTCCATAAGGAAACTAGAGGAAGTATCTATAATCTGGAGCAACAGATGTCTCAAGTTGCCACTTCCGTGAGTCGACTAGAGTCTCAAGGGACACTACCTACTCAGACAGAACACAATCCAAAGCATAATGTGAGCGTGATTACCTTGTGGAGTGGAAAATTTTGTGAAGGTCCAAGCAAACAAGATGCATAAAACGAAAAAGCTGAAAAAGAAAAAGAAGAATGTCTAGTTCAAGAAAAGCTTGGGGGAAGAGATTTTTGGTAAGAAAGAAGCTGAAAAGGTGGAAGAAAAACAAAACTCCAAGACTAGTGAAACCGATTTTGAAGGAGTACAAACCGGTTCGGGATTGTGTGGTTTTGGGTTTATTTACTTATGTTCTTCTAAATGTTAGCTTATTCACTCGATGCATTAGGGCAGCTACGTTTTGCAGCTAATGGTTGAATTAATTCCTAATTTCTGAGCTTGGATTTGTCTTGTTGTATGCGTGGTATTTCTAAATGATTTGTTCTGGGATACTATGGGAAGGTTGTAAAGATATAGTACTCCTCACATGAGTACTTCGGGGTTTTGAAACTAGAAACCAATTGGGATTTGTGTCAGGTTTGTCGTTATAAATCGATCGAGTTTCATTAGTCGATGGTTAAAGTGAAAGGGTCTTTTATAACTAATGGAACTAGTATGGGTAGGGCCACAACAAGCCACGTCGAATGACGATGTCGGTACTTCTCATTGTAAGACATTCGCTAATGGGATAGTGCATTCTACGTATGTGTTTTCAGTGCTTTTTAGTCTATCTCCATTATTACTACTATGAAAGTTTTGTTTAATGATCAGGGTGTTTGTTCGAGTAGATTTTTAACTTGTGACTCACGGAACTCCTCTGCGTCCCTACCATCAAATGGAATGTATGCAAAGAAGTTATCGAGGAGAAATGTACCCAGAATAACCGTGGGGTCTGCAATAGCCTCCTCTTGGCCCATTGCGAATACTCGGCCTCCTCCACCATCATTTATGATGATAGAATCCAGGCAGTCCCTTCGGAAGTGTCCCGTTACTCCGTATTCAAAACAAGTACGGTCTACTCCTACATTTGTGGCTGGAGCAGTTAGTTGGGCTAGGTCTCTGTAGTAGCGGACGGTGTGTCCCTTTCTATTGCAACTAACGCAATGCAATTCACGGCAGGGTCCGTGATGATGAAAGTTGCATCGGTTGCACTTAGGTTGGTTGCCGTTGTATGACCTTTTGAGTGTAGGGGTATGGTTTGTTGATTGCTTTTTGGCGTTTCTTTGAGTTGATTTGCCTCCCCTCTCGCCCCAGGGTTTTTGTTTCATGTTCTTGTGTTCGTACCTTGCGATATTCTTATAGGCAGCTACTAGTAGGTGGCTTCGATTGTTTCTTTGATTAGGATTTTTGATATCGTTTCCTTCCCTTCTTGAGTTGACAGAGTTATTGTACGCTATAATGGCTGCCACGGTGGCTATAACTGTAGCTTGCAAAGTGGCGGTGTCCAATTGTAGGAATGGGGTTGCGTTGGTAAAGTTTGCTTGAGACAGTGCAGCTGTTACTGCCACAGAGATAGCAGATTGCACTATGTTGGGGTCATATTGGGGAGGTGGTGGTGGGGTTGCGTTTCTACGTGCTGATCTACGAGAAGGCATTGTTCTGCTAAGGAAATAACAAGAAAAACTATAAGTTTTAATGATTCGAAAGTCGCAGATTAGTGATTTGTTATATCAGAAGTTCGGTTTACCCTTGAATAGGGTTTTTAGTTTGACTCATCAGGAGAGTAGATGAACTCATGAATTGGAGGTGCATGCAAAGGGTTTAACAAAAGGAAGTACATCATATATATTATAAAACATGGTGCGTTACATTTTGTAGTTACGAAAATTTGACCTATCTAAAGGTCTCCGATTACAAGGTTAAGAAAAGTAAGGAGTTTATCCGAGGTCTTATGTTATGACAAAATTTTGGAAGTCAGACAGGTATTATTTGTTACGCGAGCTGGCTACTTGGGCTTTAGATTCCGCCAACTGACACTCCATCTCGAGCATATGTAGTTCATGTCTTTCCTGGCGTGCCTGAAGTTCTATCATTTCGGTTTGAGTTGCCATTATTTCTCTCTGCAACGCTTCATTTCGATTTACGATTCTCTCGTGAGCTAATTCTAACTGTCGGATGCGAACTGTGTTGACTCCAGTGTTCTCATCATTCTCCTCAGTTCGATGGATGGTCGTCCATCCTTGTTCACCAATGCGAGAAATCCGACGAACCAATATAGGGAGGGCTCTGTCTGCTGAGCCTCCCTCGCTTAGATTGTAGAAGCTTCGGTCTCCGTTAAATGGAAGGGGTTGATCTTGTTCGCGGCTCCACCTATTCAGGTTAGTTGCCCAAAGGGGTGTTGAGCCATGAAATTCCGGTCGAGGATCAGGATTTTGAATTAGAGCCGTTAAGGGTAGGTTATCATCCTCGGGATCTGAGTCTGATTCTTCTTGCATTCCTTCTTCAGGATCATTCTCTATCCTTTCTCCATTACCTTGGTTGGGGTAGTAGGGGTCACCGGGGTGATGGAATCCGGCCATTTGAGTCTATACGAGAATAGGGTTAAGAATTGACTGTAAGCTAAAGCACATGGAATTTACCCTTAAGTTTAATGGTTGTAGGTATTCGAATACTCCCTTAGTATTCTTTAACGATATGCGTTTGGTAAGTTTTAAATTTGTTGTCCATTGCAGACACTCCTTGGCATACGTTAGTCGGCTCTCGGACAAATATAGTTGATCAGACTATATTCTTCCCAATTCCGATTACATGTCCCAAAGCATACCTGCACTGCACAACTTATTTATAATACTTCTATATTGCTTTAATTATGATACTGACCCTGTTGTAAATATGAAATGAATGCATGCCTACTTTACAAAAACTAAATAAATTTAATTTTTAAAAGTATGACTCTTACTCAGAGTGTTTTTGCCCAGTTGAGTTTATAGTTGCATACCAAAAATGGGTTTGATATACTTAATTCACTATAAACAATGCTCTGAGACCAATCTGTCACACCCCCAAACCAGAACGGCGTAAACGTTCGGGGGCGGAGGACGTCATATTCAGTATCATAACAGTTCATAGAAAGGAAAGTACACACCACCATGTATATTAAGGTTTCCAAAATGTTTACATAATTGTATTCGTTACATGTTCAAAAGATAAATACATAAACATCTATCAAAAGAAGTAATTAACGTCAGCACGTTTAATCCCCAAAAGTTGATTTCCAAACCTGCTTACCGGTTCCCTGAGAATACACGTTATTTCAAAGAGAAAGTGTCAACAATTGGTGAGTTCATAAGTAGTGTTTTGAGAAATGTACGCCATTCGAAAGTCTGTGTATGTTTTCCAGAAAACGCGACATTTTCAAATGAAAAGAGTTATGATTCGTTGTGTTGAAAATGAATGTATTAGATCCAGAAACTCCCATATATATTTTCCCTAATAGTTGAGATATGATTTGTTGTGTTTTCCAAGAAAAACCCTTATTTTCTTATAAAAGTATGAAATGCATATGAATGTTTGTGTTATAAGTTGTAAAAAATTGCACCAGGAAAATCCCTTATTTCCCTATTAGTTGTTTGTTCTAGATGCGGGGAAAAACCCTTATTTTCCTAAAGTAACTGGCAGTCTCTAAGACCGAAAATCGCAAGCAACCGACGTGCTTAAAAGGTGTGGCATAGTTTTATATAATAAAGCTATACGAAGATCACACTTGTTAGATGAAGAATAGTTTTAGTAACTACTTGTTCATAAAAGCATAATACCATAATAATTGTATATCCGATGAGTTTTATAACCATACTGAATATAATATGCCTCTAGCGACGTTCTTCAGGCATCGTAGCGTTATGACAAACTGTCACCCCAAAGGACGGACTGTAGCTAACAGTCAGGGCGCAGGATCATGACTTCCCGTATAGATCTATACACATTTCACACGTTCTCCGAACGGGAGACTCTGGTTATAGACAGGACTTGAAGCGGTACCTTTTAGCAAAAAGGTATGATTTGAAGATGTACACGTCTCACGGATTCTCAACTAAGTCTGTATTAAAGTAGTAGTTTTGTATGCAAAGTTAATCCTTTTTCACAATGTTTGCAAAGCATAAATCATAAGTTCTTTGAATGCATAAAATGATTTAGTAAAGAATGTTACCCTTGATATGATTTATTTGTATGTAAACGTATAAATAAAACATTATTTCTATTTATAAAACATATTGTATCCCAAGAGGGTAAAGTTGTGTTGTGAGGTGTTTGGCATGATGATGACTTCATAAGATAGTTAAAACAACAGTATGAAAAGTATAGCAAAAGATCGATGTTTCACACGATTTTAGTCGTGTGTTTACTTGTATTCCCCCCCCCCCCCTTAAAAGTGTTTAAAAAGCAATTAAAGTGTGGTTGTAGGGGTATGAACTCACTTGATAGCTTGAAGAAAGCGAGATGAAAACCGAGCAGAACTTCTACTCGAGAAAGCGGAGTTCTCGGGATTCTCGGGAATCTCGGGAGTGTAAAACTTCCTTTCAAACTTGGATATGAAAACCGGGCCCTTGGGATGACTCCGAGGGTTGAAACGCGGAGCTTCGGTGCGAGAAAGGAAGGAAATTAGCAAATATGGTCGGCACCTTCGCATCCCTTTTATAGGGTCTAGAAGCCTCGCGTACGCAGGACGTACGCTCGTACGCAGGGCGTACGAGACGTCATGGCTTACCGCATCCTCGGAAGAAGCATTGAAGCGACGTGGACAATCCGGAGCCTAGCATCCGAGTACGCGGGGCGTTCGACGGTACGCATGGCGTACGAGGGATCGGACCGCTGACTCGTTCTTCGGATAATACCGGGGCTTAATTAAATTTATATTTTTATTATTTAGCAAACTTCTAAAATTCATATCTTCGTCATACGAACTCCGTTTTCGATGTTCTTTATATCCACGCGAAGGTGAGACTACGATCTACAAGTTTTGTTTAGACTCCGTCGGCAAATTTCGAAATTATTTTTATTATTTATTTTTAAAATATCGTGATTAAGGAATTTCTTTAGAAATTCATAACTTCTTTATCTGACGTCGGTTTTTGCCAGACTTTTTACCGCTGAATTACCATTGTCGAGACCTTCGATTATCGTTTAGGTCATTCCGGCCAAAAGTCGCTCGATCTCCGATTCGAGTTTTTAGCTGCCTACTGCTATATCCGTAACTTAGAAAAATCATAACTTCCTCATACGAAGTCAGATTTGGACGTTCTTTTTATGTATGTTCACGGTTTAATGATATCTTTTAATTTCATGTAGATATTTAAGGCTAAAAAGTATTGTATTGGAACTTCGCGTTTTTCGTTTAATCGGTGTTGCCGGTTTTGTCGGAAATCTTAGAATGGTCATAACTTCTTCGTTATAACTCGGATTTGTGTGTTCGTTATATGTATGAAAACCTTGTTATGATATCTACCAGTTAGTATACTTAATTACGGTTTTATAAAAGTTTAAATTTTGACCTGAATTTTGTTGTTGTTACAGAGGAGATTTCTGAAAGGAACTCAAATAAAAGAAAGAGAATCAAGCAAAGACTGAAGATGAACGTTTTATCTGATAAAAAATTGAAAATCTTCCAGTCTTGTGTGCACATACCAGATCTGAAATCTTTGCCATGTCTGAAGGGATCTAGAGTGAGAAAGAAAAGATTTGAGTTGAAGTGGAGCCCCACATTCACCGGTTAAAAAATCTGGTTGGACACAGTCAAGCCAACGACGTTAAAAAAGGGCGGCTTTCCGGGAGGCAACCCGATATGTAGTTCACTTTTTCATTTTCAATAAAGAGTGGATGCAACTCCAAGCAAGCTTGATGGAATACGAGGATCTTCTAATTTGTTAAAAATCATATTTTCGCCAACATCGTCTTCAAAATTATAATTTTCTGCAATATATCAGTTATACTATTTCCTAGCTGCAGCCTTTTGCTTTTTTATGTTTTATTGGGTTGTTCATTCTTCTCTGAAAATTAAGGAAAATGTTTCATTTTAAGTTTGGTGTGTGTGTGTGTGTGGGGGGGGGGGGGGATAGTGCAAAAATTTGCATTTTTCTAAACATTTTTTTTAGTGTTTCAGTTAAATTATTCGTTTTTTTTTCTACGTTGCATTTGCATTAAAAAATTTGAAAAAGTCCAAAAGTATTTTTTTCTGCTTTAAAAAAATCCTAAAGATTCTATTTTTAGTTATTTTAGTGTTTACTGCATAAAAAAAGATTCAATAATCACAATATCTACATCATGATCTATCAAGAAAGGAATAACTAGGTGGGATCATATCAGAGGTATGGTCCATTTGGTATATAGAGTATACTGTTTGGAAATACCACTTTAAACACCTCACTCAATCCGGCCTAGATATCACTCCATTAAGTAGATCAATCAGTATAATGACTTGGTATCATTGACAAATCTTATTTATAGGTTCATAATAATGACTATGACTATAAATGCAAGTTACACTTAAAGAAGAATAAGTATAGCTTAATTTACAGAGTATTCTAATAAAAATTGGTAAGTTCGCTTGAAGAACTCTGACTCAAGAGATTCTATTTTCCCACGTTCTAATGTTGTAGGGCCTTACTAAAGTAAACGAGGACTAGGGATTAAAAGGGCTAAAGGGTTAAATAGATTCCACGTAATTGGGTGAAATTGGAGTGAATAATGACCAACAAATCAAAGCTTATTTATAGCTAAAAAGTTGAAATGCACACCTGTTTTGGTAAAAAATGATCAAAGTAAGAAAAAGTAAACCAAGTGATGATCAAGTAATATTCAACCAAATTGTATGAGAGGTTGTGGTGTTTAAGGTAATGCAAGAATCGAATAATGATCAAAGTGAGACAAGTGAGTTACAAGGAAAGCTCTTGATCCTTTATAGGATCTCCATCATAAAACCTTGGAAGGTGATGATGATCACCTGCCTTGTTGCTTTTATTGATTTGAATGTGAGATCACAGAAATGGTGATGGTAATATGAATACAAATGTAATAGAAAAGCTAATTATGTTTTTAGTGTGAGATTACAACAATATGTCTGATATTTTCGGGATCCTCTTGAACGAGTACATGAATGTTGTTTGACATGGTATTCCGGGGTCTTAAGCTTGGTTGAAGTGATTGTTCGTTAAGAATGAGTCTTATGTTTACCATTTCTATATGTGAGAAAAATAAATAGAAATATATATGTTAAAAGTGTTAGGAAATAATAAAAATAATGACCAGGATCTTGAGGTATGTTTAAGGATCTTGAGGCTTCGATAACATCAAGGATCCTGAATATGGTTATGGGATCCTATCGCTAATAATTGCCCCCAAATTATACCTGAAGTATAGCTAGATTAAACTTAAATATTTAAAGGTATATATTAAAATAAAAAGATAGAAATAAAGATTCTGAAGTTTTAACGGATAGGGTAATCTAAATCCCAATGGATAGATTTCTAGTCGTTGAAGTAGGAATAGTAATCTGTCAAATCACCCTTCTACCTTTCCATGACTTTTGTATAAATAGGATGTACAGTCTCTTGACTTTGCCTTATTATTTTAGCACACTTCCAAATGTTTATTGGATACCATTGGAGGTACTATCCACGTTTCTTTTCTCAATATTTTTCTTCATCGTTAATCATGTCAGAAAAGCAACTCACTCTCGTATAAACGTCATCATTGTTCCTGATGATTATTTTATGAATCATTGTTCCTGACAATTTCAAAACCCTGAAATCGGTTGGGGCTTTTCCTACCGATACTATTTTTAGACCTTTTGATGCAAGGATGCAACCGATTTTGCTTCTTCTTCTTGCGTATGTTTTCCCAAATACCCTTTCAGCCTAAGTATTTCTTATCATTTTCCTTGGACTATTTTTGAGTTCTTTGAGTTTACCAAAGTCTCGTATATTTAAGCCATGCTAGCGGTTTGGAGGATCCTTTACTGGATTGAATGACTAAACCGCTCCATGGATCTTAGTATCGGTTTGAATGAGGTAGCTTATGTCTATGTGTCAAAAGCCTAAAATTTTTGAACTTTAAAATCCATTCACTCAATCACAAACATAATTGTTCCTGCTAACTTTTAGCATTGTTTAGAGACATTTTGAGAGTTCTGAGCTCAATACACTCAAGGAATGAGCGTTAGAAAGTACCTGCTAGAACCACAGTACAAAGATCAAACCTTAAACCCTAAAAGGAGGACTTTACGGCCATGAGACCATGATTTTACGGCCGTAAACTCATGGGGCCGTAAACTCCATGCATATATAAGAAAGACTTAGCCATTCTTTCATTTCTTTCTTTCCTTGGCTGCTTTTCCTCCTTTCTCTCTCTAGTATCATCCACTTTTCATCCTTAATCTTCAACAGTCGTAAGTGTTCTTTCTTTAGTATGTTATTAATCCTTCATAACTAGCTTCATACTCATGATTCATCTATGGAAATCATGTTTTCTTAGATCTTCATGAAACACCAAGAACACCAAGAGCACACACTAGTGTTCTTGGACCTTAAACACCCAATCAAGCTTCTATCTTGTAAGTACACTTGTCCTAACTTGTTGTTTGCTTGAATGATCTTGTTTAAACTTAGAAAACACCAAGAAATCATAAAATAGAAGGTGTTACGGCCAAGTGGTGTTCTTGGGCTGCAAACCCTTATAAGTAGGGTTACATGAACCCTAGTCCCTTCTTTGGCCTTGGACACTAGTCTAGATCACTTCATTGAAGGGTTTAGGACCTTAAACATCAAAGAAACCAAGTCCACATAGAGTTTACGGCCGTAAACTCATAAGGAAATGGTCCTTAGGCCGTAAACTCTATAAAGGGGTTATTTTGTGCCCCTAATGCTTCCTAAGGCTTGGACTTGATCATAGATTACTTACTCTTGACTTATAAGACCTTAAATCACCAAATGGCACTTAGTACCATGAGTTTACGACCATAAACTCATGGGGGAAATGACCTTAGGCCGTAAACTCCATAAGAAGTGGCCCTTGGGCCATAAACTCCAATGTCATGCCATGCAACCTTTAGATGCAACCTATGGTACCTATAGCACTTGAATCAAAGTGTTTCCATGTCCTAGGGTGTCTTAACTTGGTTATTAGTTGTTAAATGACTAATTGGATACATATATGTTTTATTATATGTTAACTAGGTTCATTGTGTGTGTTCAAGTCTTCACTTGACACCTAGCACCATGTCCAACACTTCCGTACAATCCACTCACTATAGCTGAGTTCATACCCCTTAATTAACGTTTTAAATGTTTTTAAATGCTTTTATGGGGGGGATACAAGTTGAATCATATTAGTTATTATATCAATCACATGTTATTAATAACTAGTACACAAATGGATTTACTATGCTCTTAGCTGGTTTACCAAGCATACTACTTCAAAATGTTTTCTCAAATGTTTTTACTTCTCAAACTCTTTATCAAACTTGGTTTATATATGAAACCTGTTCTTTCAAAACATTGTATTAACCGTGTTTCAAACTATGATTTCATATACTTCAAACTGTCTTATCAAACAAACTACTTGTAAATCATTTTATAAACTGACATCAATTCATAGATATTTATTATTAAACTCTTCAAATATTTTACAAAACTTCTTCTTAAATACATATATTGTCAGTTACATGTCTATATATGTATGGTTATGTAAGTAATGTTTAAAGGACTTAGGACTGCTAACTCGCTATATTTCCTTTTCCTTTTTTGGATGTGGCCTTAGGGTATCGGTTATTTGTCTGAATGTCGTCTAAATATTAGTTATGTATTATATATATATATATATATAT
The DNA here is from genome assembly GCF_051521515.1 of Lactuca serriola. Lineage (NCBI taxonomy): Eukaryota > Viridiplantae > Streptophyta > Magnoliopsida > Asterales > Asteraceae > Lactuca > Lactuca serriola. Next base: position 109,467,270 of record NC_136408.1, read on the forward strand.
ATATATATATATATATATATATATATATGTAGACATAAAAGTTCTATCAGTCAGTTCAGTACCTTTGGGTAGCAAAGGAATACTTTCATTCATTCATATACATATATTACAAGTAAACTATAATAGGTATAGTTTAGGAGATTCTATTTAGTATTCCTAGTATAATTGTTAAAAGCATGTCTATTTATGTATAGTTATATAAATAATGTTTAAAGGACTTAGGACTGCTAACTCTCTCTATTTCCTTTTCCTTGTTTGGATGTGTACTTAAGGTATGGTTAGTTGTCCAAAGGTCGTCTAAACCTTAGATATATATTATGTATACATATGTAGATATAAAGGTTCTAATCAATCAGTTTAGTACCTTTGGGTAGCAAAGGTATACGTCCATCTATTCATATATATAAATTCCTAGGAAGCTATTATAGGTATATTTTTGGGTATATATGATTTCATAACATTAATGTGGATTATTGGACCTAGCAATTCGTTGTGGAAGTCACCTTTAGTTCCCATAATAACTTATATGGAGAACGTTTAGTATGGGGTCTATCAATCACATTATTATCTTACTTTCAGCGGGTCTCGTTAGAAGACTACTTACTTACTTTCAGTGGGTCTGGTTAGAAGACTACTTAGTTACTTTCAGCGGGTCTCGGTAGAAGACTCCTTTTATACTAGTAGAAAATATGGGATTTTCTAGGAAGTTCAAACATTTACAAATACTTAGAAACATTTTCATTAATACTTATACAAACGATGACATTAAAGACTTATGAACTCACCAGCTTAAATGCTGATAAACTCTTTCAAAATAACTTGTATTCTCAGGTCCCAATAGACAGGTACGATGACCAGGTTTTGAGAAGACGGAGCAGTCAAGACTCGTCTTTTGTTTTGATTACTTATTTTCATGTCTTTTTCTACGGAAGAACTCACATGTATTAAAATCTTACTATTAATGCAATGGATGATGTTGTTACTTGTTTACTACTTTACACTGTTGTGATACTTTACATGACGTCCTCCGCCCCAGAACGTTTCCGCCGTTCTTGGTTTTGGGGTGTGACACTATGAGCTTTCGAACTTTGGGAATTATTGTTTCTTGCTAAAAGTTAAAACTAATAAACCAGCTTTCATTTTGAAAGCCAAGCATAATGACAGTACATGGAAAGGAAAATACTTCTTCGTTAAATGCGATTTCATTCTAGATGGAAATCTCTTGCCATAGTCTTGGATTAAAAAGGGAAAGGTTTCATAATTTTATACTAAGGATCCTGGGATTTGCTTGTTGGGTTTTGAGAATTATAACACTCCTATGGTGCACATGCAACCCTATATGTTTTGGATATGTGTTTTCTCTAATTATACATGCATTTTCAATTTTCCAAAGCATTCTCCATAACTAGCATAAAATTAAACAATTGAACAATACAACTAGTTACATAACTTACCTCTTAGTAGGACTTGTTGTTCTTGACACTTGAAAGATTGAGCACCCCAAGTGTGATGCCTCTAATGGTTCACAAACACCAAATTCAATAGGAGACTTGAGAGAATAAGTTACCTGGCACAAAATTAATATCATACTCTAGGAATGATGGTGTAACCAATATTGGTCATGAGAGGTTCCTTTTATAGTGCTAGGCTTACATCTTTGCAAACCCTAATTACCTTTCATATTACTTAGGCTCCATGGGTTAAACCTCCATGGACTATACATGGACTACCACATTGGTTTAGCTCAACCTAAATAACCATAGATCATTGACCCACACTATAGGAATGATAGATTTACATAATCAATCCCCATATATTTAATTAGTATCTTTTGACCACAAAATTAATTCCAAATTAATTCTTGATCAAAACTAATTAAATAATATGATTTCTCAATTAATATATTATACTTATAATATATTAATAAATCACAAATAACCTTATTCTCAAAAGTCTATCCTATCAAATTGCACTGATGAAGGCAACCCAAAAGGACCATGCTACAATCGGGTCGAGTACATCCGAGTTATAGTTATGGGCTTAGACACCAAATCCAACAGTCTCCTACTTGGATAAGTCTAATAACTATACCTGCCAATGCATCTTTAGGATCTGATTAGCAATCATAAACTTTCAAAAGGCGCTGTCGACTCTGACCCAGTCAGTGACTCATCCTTTAGATAAGGATCATATATTCCTATGTTTTGAAGATATCTATGTGGACAAATACAGGGAACATAGTCGTACTTATTGTCCTATAAATTGTTTCCTGATTTATGATTCGTTTGACATAGAATATAACTAAACAGATCAATTTAGTTCTATCTGGGCCCGACACATAGTTAAAATAGAATCATCGAGGGGTCCAAGATATCGCTTTTAATACTCTTAGTATAAAAGGAACAGATAAACTTCGACATTATATTCTTGTACTAACTACTCATCAAATCATGCACAACGACACGTTGTATAACATCAAGTTACTGATGCATTTTCATGCCATCAGTGCACAACCAACTCGTAGTCAACAACTCATATATCTTGTTTTGAAGATTATATGATATTATCGTCTCACAATCACTCGTGATAATTTCCATGAAGTAATTCAGGTGAGCACAGGTTGAATCCAATACTCAAATCTTATTTCAAGAGCACTCATGACTGTTGTAGCAACTTTTGCTATGTCTAACGCCTTATACATTCTACAAGCTAGTTCATGACAGTCTTATGTCATACATACTTCCAACTTTTGCTTTGTCTAATGCCTTATACATGTCTCACAGAGACTTGACCAATGATACTACAAAACTTTCCAATATAAATTGTTACATGAGAATTCCAAGGAAGCGAAGTCTCAAATTCAAAGTACATTCCTTTGAACATCCGTCTTGCATAAAAGTTTCTAACTTTCTCATATATTCTTAATATCCAACTCCTATTATGGAAACATTCAATATTTTCCATACGACAACTCATTATTAATAGAATCCTCTCTATTCATAATAATGTCAGTATGGTCCATGTATTACTATACTTCCAACTGTCCTTAAGCGACCAATCTTTGGCGAACCTTAGATTGTCCTTAACAGTTATTTAACCACTTTATTCATATCCAGTTCTATTCATTTTTCTCTCTTAATGCCTTGGGCATTTGGAAGATTAGAAAACGAGAATATTATAGCATATGCAATCGATCCTATACCCAAACCATATGGAATAAAATTCATAATGTCTTACATAAAGACATGATACTTGACCAGTCTTTTACTATAATGTTTCCATATATAGAATTTCCTTATGTTGAACCACTCCAACATAACATTCATATATATCATTGAGTAAATTTGATTAAAATCTCAATCTAAGCTTTTAGATTTGAAATGAAGTATGAATTCCTCTCCCTTAATTATAGCAAAACAACTTTTCAAACCCTACAACATTTCAAATTGAAACCTTTGTTTTCTATAATTAACATGGCTTACTTGAAACATTTACCATAATTGATTATGCTCCCACTAGCATGTTAATTATTTTGCTACTAGCATAACACTTATGCTCCCACTAGCTTTGACATGTACCTAGAAATCAAGTGGATTACTTGAAATAATACTTTATTGACTTTTTTTACCAAGGGTCAGATTTCTGACATGAGATGCTTTGATAAGACTTTATCTAGGCTTCTCAATATCATACACCTTTCCTTAGATAGCTCACATGTGTGTCTTAACAATTTTAGAACTTACAACAATAAGTCTCAAATGTTAGGACCTTTTTTCATTTCTCACAAATTCCGTAATCAGAATTGAATTTGAGATTGCAAATATCACAACTGCTATCTCCTTAAAATCTACTTAGTGAAAGCGTTTCCTCAAAATCATTTTCATGAACTGGAGAGAAAACTTATGACACTTAGATTTTATGGTGTAGGTGTTACTATCCATGTGAATTTGTCATAACCATAATCATAAGATAAGGTTAGTGACAAAATCTACATCATATGGACTGAACCTACTCAATATTAATTTCTTGCCACTTGGTAGCACAAGGGCCTACCATGTCTTCCAAGTTATTGAGATGCTCACCCACACTGATCAATGAATTTTCACTGATCAAGATGCTTTGCCTTAATTTCTTGCCACTTGGTAGCACAAGGGCCTACCATACAACTCACATGAATAGTCAACTTTAATTGGAATCGACACAGAAACAAGAATTTATCAACACGATAGGTAACGAACCTCAAGTCGTGTGCTAGTGATTCTCTTGTCAAGAACCATTCCTTGACAAACAAGAATATCTCAACACGATAGGTTTATTCTTGATTAGTTCTTGAAACTAATGAAGATCTTTAGGACTCCCACTAACCTCTTGACATGTAAGATTCTCTTGTCAAGAACCATTCCTTGACAAAAAAATATTCAAGAGTTAGTGCGGGTTCTTATCAAGAATAACACTTCATATAATTGGTCTTAGTTGATCTTTGTCTTATGCAAGACATCACAACTACCTACATGTTCTATGAGGTGTTATAAACCTGCTTAAGATATGTCACTCAAGTCACTATCTTGTAGTATGACTCTAAGACTTGATTTTGGAACAAAGTATGACTCACCTTAATTGATTTAACCATTTCAACAATTCCCGATTTCTCTTCTTAGCCATACAAGTGCACTAAGGTGTCCTTAGAGGATTAATTGTGATTTGATTTTCATACTCAGTGAGATGATCATAAAACACGATACTAAAGTACTCTCTTTTCCTTTTAGATTGGAGAAACTTTTATCTTTCTGCCTAATTGATTCTTCATATTCGTTCTACTATACGTTGGAACTTTTTCAATGATTCATAATTATACTTAATCTTGTAAGCATAATCATATTAACTAAGCTTTTAGTAAATCATGAAAAATAGTCTTATTGTTCTTTGTGGTAGACCTGACCAATGCACAACAATGTGTACTAGATTCCTTAGTCCTTCGCTTGACTCACATCTATATGTGAACAAGGAATTAGTCTTAATTTCCCAAAGATGAAAGTTCTCATTCATCATAGAATGCAAGTTGCGTGATTCCAAGTGTCTGTCCAATTGAAACTTGGGTGATGAGAATCTTTTCTTATTTGGTAAATTTTTACACTACCACAAACGAAAAAATAAAGTCCATTTATTAATATTTCTATTAATAGAAACATACAAACATCAATTTTCACAAATGCATTGCAAGGAAATATAAAACAAGATAAAATCAAAGTTTTCTTTATTTATAAAATTGCAGAAAATCTTGTCCTTGCAATGCAATTACAAATGAAAACTATGTTACTAAATATTCCTAAGCAATCTATCATAACTCCTAAGTAGCAGCTCAAAAATCTGATCATCGAACCAAGTGATCGAAATCCATATGTTCGCGATCAGATTCAGCTTACTCATCCTTTAAGCTTCCTTTCTTTTATTTGATCCTAAAAAACAATGAAATGTAATCTCATAACATCATTTATTAAGAATCTATGAATAGGAACTTAACAAAGTTAGATAGTGGACTTACCTGAAGTAGAGTCATACACTTTGACTTTACCATCCTTGTGGTCCTTCAGGTAGATACGGTTGCTTCACATCCAATGCCCTTTCTCTTGACAGTAGAAGCAAACAAACTATTTTGGAATGGCAAACGGGAAAATCTTAGACTTAGCCTTTATCTATGCCATTTGGTCAAATGATTTGACCATGGACGATCCCTTTCCATTGGGAAGAGAAGATTTTTCTGGACTTCCAATGTTTCCATTGTCAATATCCATGGAAGTTTGGGAAGTAGATCCTCCAATCAAATTTGCTTTACCAGTGCGCCAAATCATTTCTGATTTAGTAAAAACCAGCAAATATGCAAGATCGATAAAGGTCAGATCGCGGTCTGTCATATAGTAATCTTCAATGAACTCACTATATGACTTAGGAAGTGACTGAAGAACCAAATCAATAACCAACTTCCTCAAGACAACGACTCCTAACATTACCATCCTATCAATGTGTGACTTCATCTCCATGATGTGTGCACATACAGACCTTCCATCTTGGTGTCGTTTTCCAATAGCGCTCGAGTGACCTTGAACTTTTCAAGTATTCGAACATGTGGATCAGGGAGAACTATTGGAGGAGGTAGAGGAAGTAAAGTATGATTTCCATTTCCACGATTCAATTGTGGAACATCATCTTCATGAGGAAAGCTTTTTCCATAAGATTCAGGAAGACCATAGTTGTAAGATTTAGACATCTAGAAGGGATAAATTCAAAATTAGTTGATTAAGTCGTTAATATAACACCCAAATGAAATATTAAGGCTAGGACCCGACACAATAATTTACAATTCGGAAGAGGGATGCCGTAATCTAATTGCAAACTATTTGTCGGTAGGTAAATGACGATTTACCAATTCCACCACGAACACGGAATTTTAAACAAATTAGTTTTTAAATGAAACTCCTAGATCTTTAGAAATTCATTGAACTTTTCAATGGCATGTCTAATCTCGATTATTCCCTTAAAGTTTGTAACTGAGATACCAAGGATCACAAACAAGCTGTGAATAACCATGCAAATTAGCTTGGTACTCTCGAAGTCATTTATCACCTAATCAATGTGTCGGTTAACCACACAAACTCCATTGATCTATCACAAACTACGAGCTACCCATTTCCATCCTTTATTAGTCCCATATTAGTGTGTGTATTAACCACAAATGATCCACTAACAACCAATAAGGTGCAATGTGTAATTTAATGGGTTAGAACCAAATTCACATTTTTCCTAAAGTAACTAAGAATTGGGAATTTATAAAAGCGTTTAGTTATTTCGTATTTTAATTATACTTTTAATGGAAGTTTGTGTCCTATCCTACCCGTTCGGCTAACGACCCTCCACTTGTCAAGGGTGCAGTGGGTAAGAGTGGATACCCAATGACGGTCATTTTACAGGCCGCTTCCTGAAACACTCCTTATAGACCAGCTTCGTGAATGAGGCCTACTAAAGGTAAGACTGACGTTTTACTTATACATATATAACATATTAAAGTTTTAATTTTATATAGTATAAGGGTGTATTTTACACATTTAAAATACTTGATGGTTTAATCTATTAATAAGTTAGACTTTTAATTTAATTAACTTTAAACCATATCATTATAGATTTATTAATTCTCTTTTAATTAAACACTTTAATTAATTTAACGAAATCCATCAGGGTCTAATTTGAACTATTCAAAAACATTAAGGTTCTAAATATGAGAAAATTAAAAATTATCACTATTTAATTAATCTTTTAAGTTATAAAACCAAGAGTTGCACCTTTTTAAACCTTTCAAATTACAAGATGTTCTAGAATTCAATTTTTCATAAAAGAGACTTTTCAAATTCCAAAACTTGAGGGCAAGTTTTGTAAATCTTCTAACCTTTTGAATTCCAAAACTTGATGACAAATTTTGTAACTCCTCAAAACATTTAGATCAAATTTTAAACTAATAAAATCTTCATATATTTTTATCTTTTACCAATTTGACCTAATACAACTCATGTAGCAAGATAAGTTCAAATAAAAAATTACAAATAATTAGCTTTGTCATATAAACTAGTAATTATCTTAGAATTCTGACAATTATCTTTTAATTGGATGAGGATGATCACTACCATATCAGAAAAAACAGATTTTATGATACAAAACAGCTTGTGGTAATGATGCTAATCCAATTTTGGCAAAAAAAAACCCCAAAAATCTGCTAACAGACTGTCCGACTCATCGAGTCAGCTTATGGACTCGTCAAGTTCACTATGAACTTGTCGATTTCATGTATGGAATCGTCGAGTCCTTCTGTCAGAGTGCAGTTTTTGACTTGCTTCAGCTTTGAACAATAAACCTATGCATCTATATAACAGTTAATACCGATAGCTGTAATACAACTGTTGGGTTTTATGTACTATAACACTCTTATGGTTCATATATAACCTATAGCTTTGGATCTAAGTTTTCTCTACTTACACATGCAATAAAATTATTCAATGGATGAAACCTATAACTAGCATACAACATTGATATTTGAAACATAAAAACTAGGTAGATGAATACCTCTTTGTTGTAGCTTTTAGAACTTGGCCTTTCAAGAGCTTAGTACCTCAAATGTTGCACCTCTAATGGAATAAAAAAAACCATGAACAAATGGAGGATAATGAAAGAGAGGTTAAGAAGCAACAAAATCGGCTAGGGTTTTTCTATGGAATCATTGTTCCATTTTTAGGTGCATTAGGGGTTACATTTATATTGTGGAATTCCTAGAGTTTCAAGTTGTAAACCCTAATCCACTTCCTTGGGCCTTAATCCAATAATCCATATGATAAGCCCTTGGATTAACTCTTCATGGACTCCCACATAGCATTAGTCCGTCCTAATCAATATGGATCATTAGCCCAAACTATATTCATCACTAATTTACTTAATCAACCCTCGTTAATTTAATTAGTCTCTTTTGATCACTAAATTAATTCTAAATTAATTTTTGATCAATACCAATTAAATAATATGATTTCTCAATTAATATATTATACTTATAATATATTAATAAATCACAAATAACCTTTTTCTAAAATATATGTCCTATCAAATTGCTCTGGTGAATGCAACCCAAAAGGACCATGCTACTATCGAGTCATTTACATACCAAAAATTGTTATGGTCTTAGACACCTAATCCAACATATTATGCACATCAGGCTTGCGGTTGAGTCCAGGTTGAAGGCTTTGGAATTCGAAGTATAAACCGAACAACTGTTCGATGCAGTCAGCTGCAGGTTGCAGCATAGGAAGCGTGGGGTTGTGATGGTTGAGTTGTTGTAAGGCCATGGGTGGGAACCATGGTTAGTTAGAAGTGTCGTAAGACTGTGATGGGATCGTAGCATTCACCATTTCAAGTTTGACTATCATTGGAAGTGGTCATGAGCATAAAAGGGGAATCAGTTCGTGCCTTAGGCATGCCAGTCAGGATTGTCACGGAGTATTCATCTGTGTTAGATTGAGGAACATTGGAGGTCTGAGGGGGATTCGAACCTATGTAGCTCTAGATGGGTGGGACCTGTGGGCGAGGTGGCTTCATGGTAAAGTTTAGGTGGTTCCCGTAGGCGAGGCCCATGTGATTATGGAAATGCTGGTTGGACCTGGTAGAGACCGTTGGGTCAAGGTATTGGATATTGAGTTTCAATATTGAGTGTGTGGTAAGTAAGTGGTGAATATGGATGTTTGGCCTAGGTAGCCTTGTCATTTGAACTCTTGGGAACCTGGTGGTCGGACCAAGTGTGAGACTGGTAGTCTCAGAGATGGTTTGTGAATCTCTATACCCCATATTAGTTAGGGGTTGTTGTGAATCAAAATGTTTCGGGAATGGAAGTGTAATTCCTTGGATCGTCGGTTAAAAGTTGGGTACCGAGATGGTTCTTGATGGGAACTTACATTTGGAATCACTGGTGCTTATGTGCAAGGACTTCTCTTCTGTAGGATATGAGTTAAGGAATATAAATGCCAAGGGTATCAGTTGAAGGGTTCAGAGTTAAGGGATGGTTTCAAATTTGTTGGCAGATCAAGATCTTGTGTTTTGGTTTGGTTCTATTTGTGTGGGGGTCAGAAAAGTTTGGGGTTTTGGATTTTTAGATGGATTTCATGATATGCTTGGTCATCGATTTGCTCAGATGGATTAGACCAGGGTGGGTCAGTTCATAAGTCTGTGGGAAGATCACAACATGTATGGAACCAGCAAGTGGTAGGTCGTTCGAGGCTGGTTGTGATATAAGACTACAGTTGGTCTTATAGCATTCACTTTTAGCATTGGATATTGTCACACCCCAAAACCAGAAGGACGAACATGTTATGGGGCAAAGGACATCATGTACAGTATCACAACATAACATAATAGTAAAAACAAGCAACAACATCCATTACATTAATAGAATAGTTAAATACATGTGTGTTCTTTTGTAAGTTTATATGACACCAAAACTGTACATTCAAAATAAAGACGAGTCTTGGATCAACTCCGTCCTTCAAAAGTTGCATGGGTGTACTTGTCTTACAGATTCCCTGAGAATACAAGTTATTTTGAAAGAGAGTATCAGCATAAAAATGCTGGTGAGGTCATAAGTATTTTAGTGTCGCTGTTTGTATAAAAATATTTGTAACAGTGTAATGCAAGTGCTTGTAATCATTGGAAGATGTTTGTAAATGTTTGTACTTCCTAGAAGATCCTATATTTTCTACTGAAATGTAGTCTTTCTACCAAGACCCTACTATTTTTAAGTTTGTTCTTTTGTGAATGTATGAGTTTTCCCAAGCATAGCTATTAATACCAAAATATAGTTTACATTATCATTTATGTGAGAAGATCACAAAGTAAATGCAATAGGGAATACAATGTTTTATCCCAGTAGTGACACTACTGACTATAGTTGATAAAATAAAGACTCCAGGTAGTATTAAATGTGTTATACCCCTCGGGGAGTCTTATTGCCTTTAATTCCTAGTCGGTTAATTAAAGGTTTAGATGTGAACTGGTTGTAACCATGCTGATTGACGGCTGAATACCTAACGACCTTTCGGTCTCATAAAATAGTTAGGTGACATTCTGTCATCCCTTGGCCTTACCGGCTAGGACTATAGCTAGCAGTCGGGGTGTGGGAGTGTCTGTCCCATATAGATCTATACACACGATGCCCGCTCTCCCTCCAGGAGACTCTGGTTACAATATGACACAACAATGCCTAGTTGTATTTGGAAATAGTATGTCACATTCTAGTTATCGTATGTTAATGTTTGTATAGTAAGTTATAGTGTATTAATGTTCTCTCTGTACTAGTGTATAATATGTTCTCTTGTAAAGTATAGTGTATGTTCTCTTAGTTTCTCATCATAGTATGCTGTTTCTGTTTCTCATAATGGAAAGTTTGTACTGACTCATAAATGAATTGAATCTGATATATTTCATAGTACTAGTAATAGTGAGTAATGACTTCCTAAACTCTACCTATTATAGTTTACTAGAAGAGTTGTTTGCATGACTGAGTGTGCTAAACTAAAATAAAAGGTTTTATGTCCATACATACATACTAAATATATAACTAAGGATCAAACGACACTCAGACAAACAACATGATACTCTAAGTCCACAACCAAACAAGGAACATAAAATAAAGTGAGTTGTTAGTCCTAAGTCCTTCAAACCTTACTTATTTAATTATTTACGCGTTAGACATGGTTTTAACAATATATATAAGTTTGAAAGAGTTAAAAGAAAAGGTTTGGCATATAAAAACAAGTTTGGTAAAGATTTTAGTATTGTAAAAGAGTTTTATAAGCATTTTGAAGTAGGTTGTTTGATAACACAGTTAACAATATAGTAAATTCATCTGTTTGATACTTATTAATCACATGTGATTGATATAACAACTATTATGTTTCAACTTGTATTCCCCCCATAAAAGCATTTAAAAGTATTTAAAGGTTGATTAAGGGGTATGCACTCACCTGTAGTGAGTAAGTTGAACGAAAGATCGATATAGGATTGTTGGGTGTCAATTGGAGTCTTGAGCACAAACGAATCCTATTTAACATATACTTACACGTATATGAATACATTTAATGTATATAACCACTAATTGTGATAGGGACACACCTTAGGGACATAAAAACACTTAGAATTAAGTTTTACCAACACATATGGTTGCACATAAGGGGTGTATGGCCCTATGTTGGAGTGTAAGGCCACAAAATCATGGGTTTTGTGTGTGTGCGGCCAGAGTGTGCAGCCCAGTTGTGTGTGCGGACGCACACCCAGTATGAAGTGTGCCAAAAACGTGTTTCCAAGCCATAGGAATGTTCTAAGGAATGTGTTTCAACCATCGCTTAACCTTATTGAAAGTTAAATGCTATTTTGGACCCTAAAAAGGGTGTGTATGGCCCCACAAAGGGGTGTACGGCCGTACACCCTTGTTGAACGTATTAAAGTGGTCAAAAGTGTATTCCAAGTCTCTATCTTTCATTCCTTGAGTGTTCTTGATCAAGTGCTACCCTAGAACATGAGTTTTAAGGCCCTTAAGCACCAAATGGAGGGGTGTACCGCCACATGGGGTGTGTACGACTGTACACTCCTCATTGATCATATTCTAGACGTTTTCTAATGACTAAATCAGTAAGTAACTAGCACAAGGAGTGGTACTTACAATAGGGAAGCCTTTGGGGGTGTTTTTGGTCCAAAAAATTAGAAGATGTGTTTGGTGTTCTTGGTGTTCTTGAAGAACACTTGAAGATCTAAACAAAATGAGTATATTCTTGGATGAAATGATAGATTCTTACTAGGTAGTGAAATGAATCATCAAATGGGAGGAAGAAACACTTACAATTTGGAGATATAGAAGTGGAAGATGGTTCATACTTGAGAGAAAACGAGTTCTTGACTTGGAGGAGTGGAAAAAGTGTTCAAAGATGACCAAAGGCCATATATATATGGGGAGTTTGCGGTTTGCGATGGGTGTAAGGCTGGGTGTACGGCTTCAATGGGTGTGTCACTGCACACACCTTGTGTTGGTGTGTTTGGCTCATTTGCAAGGTGTTACACTCACAATTACCATCCTCGGACCCATACCTAGATTATACTTTGCTTAGAACACTCAAATAGACCATAAACCACACTAAAAGATAACAATACAACACTAACTTTGATAGATTCTAACACATGTACGAGATAAAAATTTTGGGTTGTCACATCACCCCCCGCCCCCCCGTTAGAGAGAATTTCGTCCCGAAATTAGAGTTTAAGCAAGTAAGTAGTTACAAATAACTAAGCGAAAAGTTGAGTATATTTCAATTTCATTTGATCCTCATGCTCCCAAGTGAATTCAGATCCTCGCTTGGCATTCCAGTGAACCTTCACAATCGGGATGCGACTTTGCTTCGTTTGCTTGACCTCTTGGTCCATGATCTCTACAGGTTCTTCCACGAAATTAAGGCTCTCATTGATCTCGATCTCGTCGAGTGGGATTACAAGAGTCTCATCGGATAGGCACTTTTTCAAGTACGAGACATGGAATTTAGAATGTACGTTACTAAGTTTGTGGGGTAAGTTGAGGTTGTAAGGTACCTGGCAGATTCTAGCGAGAATCTCGAAAGGCCCTATGTATCTTGGATTAAGCTTCCCACGCTTTCCGAAGCCTATCAAGCCCTTCCAGGGTGAAACTTTCAAAAGAACGCGATCTCCCACCTGGAATTCCAAAGGTTTCCTTCGTTTTTCAGAGTAGCTTTTCTGTTGGTCTCTAGAGGGTTTCAATCGTTCACAAATCTGAACGATTTTTTCTATTATTTCCTGAATGATCTCCGGACCTGTGAGAGTGCTGTTAGGAACTCGTTCTTTAGATAACTGTCTGTCACCCACCTCAGCCCAGCAAACAGGGGATCTGCACTTTCGGCCATAGAGGGATTCAAATGGAACAGCCTTTATGCTCGTGTCATAACTGTTGTTGTAGGAAAACTCGACAAGGGGTAAATGAGTATCCCATGCCTTCCCAAAGTCGATCACACAGGCTCGCAATATATCTTCCAAGGTTTGGATAGTTCTCTCACTTTGTCCGTCAGTCTGTGGATGGTAGGTTGTACTCATGTCCAGCCTCGTTCCTAGGGAACTTTGCTACGACTACCAGAACCTCGAAGTGAATCTTGTATCTCTATCGGAGATAATAGATATAGGAACACCATGCAATCGTACGATCTATCTTATATAGGTTCTTATAAGCTACTCCATCTTGTTAGCTTCTTTGATGGGAAGGAAGTGTGCGGACTTGGTCAGTCTATTGATGATGACCCAAATGGTATCAAGTCCACCCGTTGTCTTGGGAACTTGGTTATGAAATCCATAGTGATCCGCTCCCACTTCCATTCTGGTATCTCTTGTTGCTGTAGTAAACCTGAGGGTTTCTGGTATTCGACCTTCACCTTGGCACAAGTAAGGCATTTACTCACGAAGGTAGCAATTTTTGCTTTCATGTTAGGCCACCAATATAACTTTTTAAGATCCAGATACATCTTATCTGAACCTGGGTGGACGGAATATCGAGTGTTGTGTGCCTTGTTCATGACCAAGTCTTTGAAGCCATCGTGTTTCGGGGTCCAGATCCGGTCCATGAGATATAAAGCTCCTCCACCCTTGACTTCCAAGTTCTTATCCATCCCTCGCAGGGATTCACCCGCCACATTTTCAGGTTTTAAAGCTTCGAGTTGAGCCTCTTTGATTTATGTGGAAAGGTGCGAATGGATAGCCATGGTCAATGATTTGACTATTCGACCAGAATATTCTTTCTGACTTAAGGCGTCTGCTACTACGTTGGCTTTACCCGGATGATAACGAATTTCGCATTCGTAGTCATTGAGTAGTTCGACCCACTATTGTTGTCTCATATTTAGCTCCTTCTAGTTGAATATGTGTTGTAGGCTTTTGTGGTCTGTAAAGATAGTGCTTTTTGTACCATACAGGTAGTGTCTCCAGATCTTCAGAGCAAACACAACAACTCCTAACTCAAGATTATGTGTGGTGTAGTTGACCTCGTGCGTCTTCAGCTGTCTTGAGGCATAGGCGATGACCTTACCTCATTGCATCAGAACACAGCCGATCCCTTGTTTGGATGCATCACAATAGACCACGAAGTCTTCTATTCCTACTGGGAGGGATAGTATCGGTGCGGTGCATAAGGCTCATTTCAGCGTTTGGAACGCCTTCTCTTGTTTCTCTTCCTAGTCAAAGGCCACGCCCTTCTGGGTCAATGTTGTAAGAGGTTTCGCAATTCATGAGAAGTTTTGTATGAATCTGCGATAGTAGCCAGCGAGGCCATGAAATTGACGAATTTCTATGGGCGTCTTCGGTGCTGACCAGTTCTCAATAGCTTTAATTTTGGAAGGGCCCACGTGGATTCCTTCTTCGCTAACCACGTGTCCTAAGAATTCGACTCTTCAGATCCAAAATTCGCATTTAGAAAACTTCGCGTAAAGCTTCTCAGTTCGTAGGGTTCCTAGGACTTGTCGCAGATGATCACTATTTTCCTCTTTACTTCGAGAGTAGATAAGTAAGTCGTCGTTGAAGACAATGACGAACTGATCCAAGTAAGGACGACATACCCTATTCATTAAGTCAATGAATACTGCGGGCGCATTGGTCAATCCGAATGGCATCACTACGAACTTGTAGTGTCCATAGCGAGTTCGGAAGGCTGTCTTCGGAACATCCTCCTCTAGCACTCGCAATTGGTGATACCCGGATCTTAGATCAATCTTTGAAAAGTAGCTCGCCCTTTGTAGTTATTCGAATAAGTCGTTTATGCAAGGAAGAGGATAACGATTCTTGACGGTTAGCTTGTTCAATTCCCTATAGTCGATGCACATACGAAACAATCCGTCCTTCTTCTTCACGAATAAGACCGCCGCTCCCCATGGTGAGAAACTTGGTCTAATAAAGCCCTTGCTGAGCAGTTCGTTAAGTTGGCCGGATAGTTCTTGGATCTCAGCTGGTGCTAGACGATAGGGTGATTTGGCTACTGGGGTAGCTCCTGGGACTAATTCTATTTTTAACTCAACTTGTCATTGCGGAGGTAATCCTGGTAGTTCTTCTAGAAAGATGTCAGGAAAGTCGCGTACTACTGGAATGTTCTTCAGGTCTTTCGTTTCTTGGCTCGTATCGACAACGTGAGAAAGGAATGCATGATATTCCTTACACAAGTAGTTTTGGGCTTGAATACTTGAGATGATATGAAGGCTCGTGTCGGGTTTCTCGCCGTAGATAATAAGAGTTTCGTTAGACGAAAGATTAAGGTGAATAGCTTTTTCATAACACATGATGTCGGCACGCTGAAGACTCAACCAATCCATTTTGATAATGACGTCGAAACTCTTGATTGACACTGGTATAAGGTCGAATGGAAATGAATATTTAGATAGCGTGAGGGTACAACCTATGTAAATCTCGTTAGAACTCTTTGTTTTTCCGTTAGCCATTTCTACGACGAAGGTTTCTTTTAGTGCTTGCGGTCCTTGATTGAGTAAGTGTTTAAATTTTTGGTTCACGAAGCTCCTCTCTGCTCCACTATCAAATAGGATACATGCATATGAGTTATCGAGGAAGAACGTACCCATGACTACTATGGGGTCTGCCACGACTTCATTGTGGCCAATAGCAAGTAGTCTCCCTGCTCCTCCCGTGTTCCTAGCTTTCAAACAGTTTCTTTTGAAGTGCCCCATCTCGCCACACCCGTAGCAGGCCCGGCTTACTGCCGTACCAGGGACCTAGGTAATGGGTCTGGGTGGTGTTTTGCAGAACCGGATAGCATGGCCCTTCCGGTCACATTTGGTGCAGTGCGTTTCCCGGCAGGGGCCATTCTGATGGAAGTTGCACTTAGTGCACTTGGGTAGATTCCCTGCATATGGCTTTGTTGGTATAGGGGCTGTTGGGTTTTAGTATACTATGGTGCACATACAACCCTAAATACCTTGGATCTATGTTTTCTCTATTATACATGTAAATATGAAGTTTCCAAGGTATTACCCTATACTAGCATACAAATATCATATAATACACAAGAATCTAGTTAGCATAACATACCTTATGGTAGAGCTTGAGGTCTTGATGTATCTACCCTTAAGAGCTTAGCCCCAATAGTGTGGAAGCCTCAAGTTGAATCACAACACACCAAGGACAAAGGATGAACTTGAGAGAGAATCTCCATGCACCCAAAAACACCCATGAACCCCAAGAACTTCATGTGTAACCACCAGTGGCGTTTTTAGGTCATGATGCATGTATTTATATGTGTGCTATTTCAAGAGTCATGGGTATAACCCATATCCTTACCCATGGGTTTTAGGATCGATGGTTCATGTGGCCCAACTCTTTATGTATCCATACATAAACTTGGTCCAACATGGATCATAAGCACAACACATATAAAGATAACTAATTAAAATAATTAGCCCCCATAGATTTAATTAGTCTCTTTTGATCACCAAATTAATTAAAATTTAATTCTTGATCAATACTAATTAACTCAAATGATTTCATATTAATATATTATAACTTATAATATATTAATAAATCATATATAACAACTTCTCTCAAAAGTCCATCCTAACAAATCGCCCTGATGATATGCAACCCAAATGGACCATGCTACTCTCGGGTCATGTACATACCAATAATAGTTATGGGCATAGACATCTAATCCAACAGTCTCCCACTTGGATAAGTCTAAAACTATTATTGCAAGTACGATTTCATAACCCGGCTAGCAATCGTAGCTCTTAAACCTGTTCTCGAACTCTAAACAAATCAATAACGCGTCCATTAGATAAGGGATCATATATTCCTCCATTCTAGATATCATATGACCTGAGACATGGATTATAATGATTCTCTATGTCCATTTTTTGTTTCCTGATTTTCAATTTATGACGATTGACTAATTGAACAAATCAAATCAGTCCAGGCTTGGCCAAGCACTTCGGGGTGTCATCACTAAATCATCGAGGGGCCCACAAATATCACTTTTATCATGAAGGTAAAATGAATGGATAAAATTCGACTCATATGACTTGCTCTACTACTTGTTGAATCATACACAAAGGCACATTTTATAACATCGAGTTACCAATGCGTTTTCATGCAATCAATGTATAACCAACTCATAGTAACAAATCATATCTCTAGGTTTGAAGAATATAAGATATTATCGTCTCATGATCACTCATGATAAAATCCATGAAGTGATTCAAATGAGCGTGGGTTGAATCCAATACTCAGAACTTATGAGTACTCATGTGTGTTGTAGCAACTCTTGTTATGTCCAACATCTTAGACATCTACAAGCCAACTCATGACAGTCTTGATTGATATCTACTTCCAACATATGACCGAATGTAGATGGTTTGAATAACTTAATCATCCAGGAAGAATGACCTAGTTTATTCTGGAAGTCAAAACATGCAAAGCGAAACACAAGAATAATACTAATCCTATATAGCCCCAACACTTTGAGTGTAAATAAAAACACCTTATATCTAAGCACCATATTGATTACTCATTATTTATGTTTCGATTAATCAACTTAATAGTTGAATAAAGACAATAGTCTTGCCATGCTGCAAGCATGCACACTATGTTTGTCCAAACAATAGATATGCCATACTCCAGGTATGCACACTGTATTTGTCTATGGTCCCTACTTTGTGAAATAAATCAATTGAAGATGATTCCAATGATGCTCATATCACAATCCCAATACTTATTGTAAATGTAAGGATGCCAAACTCTTGCCATTACACTATACCTCCAACTGTCCATGAGCAACCAATCTTTGGTAGACCACAGATTGTCCTCGACAATTGATTAATCATTTTAGTCATATAGGACACGAGTCATAATACAAAAGTTTATTTTCCATGTTCTCACAATTCGAACTATGAAGAGGTATGCCGTAATCATAATCGAATTTTGAGAATGCAAAATATATAGAATTTCGTTATGTTGAACCATTCCATCATAACATTCATATATATCCTTGACTAAAGTTGATTAAAATCTCAATCAAATCTTTTAGAATTGAAATGAAGTATATCCTCTCCCTTAATTATAGAAAAAACAACTTTTCAAAACGAATTGAAACTTTTGTTTTCTATAATTAACATTGCTAACTTGCAACACTTAGCATAATAATCATGCTCCTACTAGCACAATGATTATTATCTTACTAGCACAACACTTATACTCCCACTTTCTTTGACATTAACCTAGAAATCAACTAGACTTCTAGAAATCAATACTTTATTGACTTCCTTACCAAAGCTTAGATTTTTTATATGAGATTGCTTTGACAAGACTTTATCAAAATCATACACCTTATCTTAGATAGCTCACACGTGTGTCTAAACAATTTTAGAACTATGAAAAGGGATGTCATAATCATAGTATCAATTGTTTAGACCTTTTTAATTTCTCACAAGTCCATGTTAGTGTGTCGGTTAACCACGCACGCTCCACTAACAACTTTGAGAATGTAAAGATCACAATTTCTATCCACTTAAAATCTACTTAAGGAAAGTGTTTCCTCCCCATCATTTTCATGAATTGGAGAGAAACCTTATCAGACATAGATTTTTAATGGTGTATGTGTTCCTATCCATGTGAATTTGTCATAACGTTAATTACAAGACAGGGTTAGTGACAAATCCAAACTCACATGGACTGAACTTGTTCAATCTTAATTTCTTGCCACTTGGTAGCACAAGGCCTACCATTGCTTCCAAGTAGCTATGCAAAAAAATGAGAACATGTAGAACTCAAATGCATAGCCATCTTTAACTGGAATGGGCACATAAATAAGAATATGTCAACATGATAGGTTATAAACCTCTAGTTGTGTGCTAGTGATGAAATACAGGTTTTATTCTTGATTAGTTCTTGAAACTATTTCAGGATCTTTTAGACTCCCACTGTCCTCTTGACATGTAAAACTCTCTTGCCAAATATTCAAGAAATAGTGTGGATTCTTATCAAGACAAACACTTCACACAATTGGCCTTATTTGGTCATTGTTTTAACCAAAACATCACAACTTACCAATTCCAAATGTACAAGATTAAGAAACATGTTACTCTACATTTGAAAGGTGTTATAAACCTTTCTTAAAATCAGGTCACTCAAGTTAAAATCTTAGAGTATGACTCTAAGATTTTTTTTTGGAACGAAATATGATTTATCTTTTGATTTAACCATTTCAACAATTCACAACTGCTCTTCTTAGCCAAACAAATGTACTAGGGTATCCTTAGAGGATCAATTGTGATATGGTTTTATAATCATTAAGATAATCATAAAACAAGATACTTAAAGTACTCTCCCATCTTTTCAGATTTGAGAATCTTTTATCTTTCTGCCTAATTTGATTTTTCTCATTCGCTCTGCCAATCATTGAAACTTTTCCAATATTTCAGAATTACACTTAAACTTGTAAGCATAACCATATTTACTAAACTTTAGTAAATGTTAATGAGTAGTCTTATTGATCTTTTGTGGTGGAATTTAACTAGTGCACAAGAATGTGTGTTAGATCCCTTAGTCCTTCACTTGAGTCACAAATACATGTGAACAAGGACTTAGTCTTAATTTCCCAAAGATGACAATTCTCATTCATCACACAATACCACTTGCATAATTCCAAGTTTCTATCCAACTGAAACTTGGGTGATGAGAATCGTTCCTTATTTGGTAATTATGACACTACCACAAATGAAAGAATCGAATCCATTTTCCAATATTGCTATCAATGGAAACATGTAAACAACAATTTTTCACAAATGCCATTGTAAGGATACTTAAAATAAATAAATCAAAACTATTTTTTTTTTAACTTGTGAAAAAATCTTATCCTTACAATGAAAATACATATGAAAACTATGTTGATATCTATTCCTAAGCAATCTATCATAACTCTTAAGCAGTTGCTCAAAACTCTGATCACCGAACCAACTTCGCAATCAGAAGCAGCATACTCTCTCTTCAAGCATCCTTTGATTCACTAACACATCAAAATGTAATTAGATTACATTATGTATTAAGAATCTCCAGAAGATACTTAATAGAGTTAGATAATGGACTTTACCTGAAGTAGAGTCAAAATTTTGACTTTACCATATCTTTCAAGTAAATATTCTAGCTTCGCAACTAATGCCCCTTCTTTTGGAAAAAGAAACATATGGACTCTTTGGAAATGGTACATGAGACTATCTTAGACTTATCATTTCTCTTTACCATTAGGTCAACTAACTTGGCCGTGGCCAATACCTTTCCATTGGGAAGAGAAAGTTTTTCTGGACTTCTAATGTTACCATTGTCAATGTCCATGGAAGTTTGGGAAGTTGATCTTCCAATCAAATTTTGCTTTACCAGTGCCCCAAATCATTGTTGATTTAGCAGTATCAAGCAAATAGGTAAGATCACTAAGGGTCATGTCATGGTTTGTCATCAGGGAGTGACTGAAGAACCAAATCAACAGCCAGGTACCTCGAGACTTTGACAGCCGACTCTCCCGGCTTGTCAATATGTGACTTATTCTCCAAGATGTAAGCACATATATACTTTGTTTGCTAGTAGGGATTGAGTGACCTTGAACTTTTCAAGTATTTGAACTTGTGGGATAGGGAGAATAATTGGAGGAAGTGGAGGAAGTGAAGTATGATTCTAGTCCCATCAATGCACAACAAAGGGATTAATCTTTCACCTTGATTGTCATGTGGGATATCATCTTCATCAGGAAAGCTTGTTCCTAAATATGAAATATTAAGGCTAATATCCAACAACCTATTTATAACCGGAAGAGGGATGTCGTAATCCAAGCTATAAAAAAGTTGAAGGTAGGTAAATGACGATTTAGCAATTTCCACCATCAAAATGAAATATAATTAAGTTTTAATTGGATTTGAAACTCCTAGATCTTTTTGAGATACATTTAACTTTCAATGGGATGTTTGAATCTCGATTGTGCCCTCTCAAGTTTGTGACTGGGATGCCGAGGATCACAAAAAAGTTGTGAATAACCATGCAAATTAACTTGGTACCCTTAACTTTATCACCTAATCGATGTGCCGGTTAACCACACACGCTCCACCGATCTATGATAAACTTAAGTTACCCTTTGCCATACATTGTCAGTCCCGTGTTAGTATGTCGGTTAACCACACACGCTCAACTAACGACTTAACAAAGGTGCAAAGTGTAATTTCATGGGTTAGCACCATTTCACATTTTCCTAAGTAACTAAGATTGGGAATTTAGAAGTGTTTAGTTACTTAGTATTTATCATTATACTTTTAATGAAGGCAGAATTATAGTCTTATCCTACCTGTTCGGCTAACGACCCTCCACCAGTCAAGGAAGCGGTGGGTAAGATTGGACACCCATTAAACTGTCATTTTATAGACAGTAACCTTATACCCCCTTATAGACCGGCTTCGTGAATGAGACCTACTAATGGTATGACCAACTTTTAAATTATACATATATTATACTAAACTTTTAATATTATAATAGTATAAGGGTGTATCTTAGACATTTAAAATACTTGGTGGTTTAATCTATTAATTAAACTAGACTTTTAATTTAATTAAACTCAAACCATATATTTATGGATTTAATAATAGTCTTTTAATTAAACTCTTTAATTAACTATTAATAAATTTCATAAGAGTTAGTTGAACTATTCAACAAAACATTATAATTCCAATTACTAAATTCAAAATTAAAATCATTTAATTAATTGTTTAAGTTATGAACGCAAGAGTTTTAGAATTCAATTCTTTATTTTTCCTAAAAAACTTTTTTCAAATTCCAAAACTTGAGGGCAAGTTTTGTAACTCTTGAAAACTTTTGGATTCCATAACTTGTGGAGTTAAAAATATGTACCTACTTAAAAACATTTAGATCAAACTTTTAAAACTAATAAAATAATCATATCATTTTATCTTTTACTAAATTTGACCTAATTCAACTCATATAGCAAATGATTCAAATTTTACAAAAAATTAGTTTCTCACAAAACAAGTAATTATCTTAAAATTTGACAAACTTCATGTTTTTTTCCTTTTTTTTTAACTTTGAAAATCAAATATTTGCATGAATATAACAGAAAACAACTCATGGCTCTGATACCACTATTGGGTTTTAGTATAGTACAACACCATATGGTGCACATACAACCCTAAATACCTTGGATCTATGTTTTCTCTATTATACATACAAATATGAAGTTTCCAAGGTATTACCCTATACTAGCATACAAATATCATATACTACACAAGAATCTAGTTAGCATAACATACCTTATGGTGGAGCATGAAGTCTTGATGTATCTAGCCTTAACAGCTTAGCCCCAAGAGTGTGGAAGCCTCAAGTGGAATCACAACACACCATGGACAAAGTATGAACTTGACAGAGAATCTCCATACACCCAAAAACACCCATGAACCCCAAGAACTTCATGTGTAACCACCAGTGGCGTTTTTAGGTCATGATGCATGTATTTATATGTGTGATATTTCAAGAGTCATGGGTATAACCCAAATCTATACCCATGGGTTTTATGATCGATGGTTCATGTGGCCCAACTCTTTATATTTCCATACATAAACTTGGTCCAACGTGGATCATAAGCCCAACATATATAAATATAACTAATTAACATAATTAGTCCCCATGGATTTAATTAGTCTCTTTTAATCACCAAATTAATTCTTGATCAATACTAATTAACTCATATGATTTCATATTAATATATTATGACTTATAATATATTAATAAATCATATATGACAGCTTCTCTCAAAAGTCCATCCTAACAAATCGTCCTGATGATATGCAACCCAAATGGACCATGCTACTCTTGGGTCAAGTACATACCAATAATAGTTATGGGCTTAGACATCTAATCCAACAGGGTCAACAGGAGTTGTGGCAGCACAGACAGCCACAACCTGTTGGTTCTTGGAAAAGGATTGAGTTGACTTGCCCTTCTTTCGGTCCCAACTCTTCCTCTCGTTGTCGACCGCTTTGGATGGTGCTGAGACAACAGTTGTAGTTGTTGTTGAAAGAGGGACCTTGTGATCGATAAGTCTTTGTGCCAATTGTTTGGCACTATCAAATGTTGCAGGGTTTGATGCTAGAACATTCCCTTGATACGGGGGTACCAAACCCCAATTGTTCCTCTTGATTGTCTTGCTTTCTGTGGGGACCATATTTGGACGTAGAGTCACCAGATCGCTGAATCTGGTTGTATAGGCCACTATGTCGGAACCCTTTTGTCATTAGGTCTTTTAGTATCTCCCAGCCCATAGCGTTAGCCACTACCAGTGTGAGTGACTTGACATGGCCATTCCACCATGTCAGGGCCCTTTTAGAGAAGGTACACGCAGCAAATTTTACTTTCTTCCTTCGGGACGGGAGCAAATCTCAAAGATTTCTTATGTTCTTTCGATCCATTGGGATAATGCAATGATTCCTCCGGTTTCGTTGAAGAACACCGGTTTGCAGCTGATGAAGTCCTTATAGGTACACTCCTATGTACGTGATTGGTATTCACCGTGGTTAGAGTTGGTGCCTGTTCCAGCTCCACTGGCACCACCAGAATTTACTCGAGTCATGGTTGCGGTCACAGCAGCTTGGAACATCGCCGCATCAAACTGCGGAGGGGTGGTGGTGGTGGAGTTTGATTTACAGGCGTGCCTCTATTTGGACGCTTGCGAGGCGACATCTTTTACTGAAAGTTTATAGAGATGATGATAATTGTAAGAATCAACTGTAAGTATGATGTGAGTGATCCATGGACTAAATCGCCATAGCCCAACCATTAGAATGAGTGTATGATTGACATAGAGAAACAACAATAGAGTATGGAGACACAAGAGTAAAGTCTTTCCAATAGATTAGGTAACTGCCATTATTACTGGTATTAATGATGTAAATGAGTTCGGGAAAAATTACCTAACCGTAGCTCTTAAAACAAACCATAAGGGAAAATGTTGACAGCTTAAGAGTTTTAGTTACAGTACTGGAAAGACAGGAATATTTTACAGGAAAAGTGTTACATAGATCATAGATACAAAGGCTATTCCTTAAACAAAAAGAGAAGACGAGTAGAGCATCTTCTACCGGCGATGGGTACCCCTCGGGTGAAACCTCAAGCTTGCCAGTTGACGCTCCATATCGAGCAGGTGTCTTTCATAAACCCTCTGGCAAACCCGGAGTTCTATGACTTCAGCCCGAGTTGTAGCAAGCTGTTGTTGCAGTGCCTCGTGATCTATCCTAGACCTCTCACGAGCATCTTCAAGATGAATGGTGCGGATGGTATGCATTCTCTCATTGGCATCAACTTTTTTGATTCGATGGAGAGCTGGCCTGCACTGTATTTCGTTTCGTGCAACTCTACAAACCAGGATTGGCAGAATCTTGTCTGCTGAGTCTCCTTCACTCAGGTCATAAAAGCTTCGGTCTCCATTGAATGGCATGGGTTGATTATGCTCTTGGCTCCATGTTTCCAAGATTTCCACCCATGGAGGCGTCGGGCCTTGAAAAGCCGGACGAGGGTTAGGATTTGGGACATGAGCCACAGGGGGTAGGTCATTGAATTCAGTCTTGGAGTCAGATCCATCAGAAAAGCCTTCAGCTTGGTGATCATCTAAAGGGATTGGATGATCCTCTTCTGGCTCTGCTTCAAGCCATCCAACATTGCCTTCGTTTAGGATGTACGGGTCGCCAGTAGGATGGAATCCAGCCATGATATCTACGTGAGAAAAGGTGTATAAGAATCTAATATAAATAGACGTACTACTTAATATAATTATAAAATGATCCTTACCAGTTACTCCAATACTTGCATAGTGCAAACTAGTTATATGAAATCAAAACATGATAGACCTTCGAATAAATGACCCCAACACCAAATCCACAACTAAACAAGGAACAGGAAGTAAAGAAAAGATCACAAATTGTAAGTCTATGACACCTTAACCTCATATAACCTTATTGTATCCACTTAGCAACTATTGACCTACTGGTAAAGACCTTCTTGGTTCTCAAATATGTAATTATAGTAACACAAAACACTCCTATAGTATTTTAGGTTTATGTTATGTTCTAATGTTCTCATTATGGTAGTGTTGCTAAGTTTTTAGACTTGTTGCAACCTCACAACCATTCTTGGGCATATGGTAATCACTTCTCGGACAAGCATAGTTGATCAGGCTATGTCATTCCCAGAACTGACCATACATCCCCGGGTCTACTTGTGATGTTCAACAATCGTAATACTTTTGTTCTGTCCTAGTGACACTAATTTTAGTATGAATGCAAGTATGTATACTTAGTTAAATATTTTATTATTTAAAAGTATACACTCTTGGTCAGAGTATTTTAATCTCGTTGTGTTTATAGTTTGTATATCTTTTATGGGTTTATATACTCGATTAACTATAAACAATGCTCTGATAGCAATCTGTCACACCCCAAAACCGAAAGGGCGAAAACGTTATGAGGCGGAGGACATCATGTATAGTATCACAACAATTCATAATAGTAAAAACAAGAAACAACATCCATTGCATTAATAGAATAGTTAAATACATGTATGTTCTTTTGTAAGTTTAAATGACACCAAAAATGTACAATCAAAATAAAGACGAGTCTTGGATCTACTCCGTCCTTCAAAAGCTGCATGTATGTACCTATCTTACTGGCTCCCTGAGAATACAGGTAATTTTGAAAGGGAGTTTCAGCATAAAAATGCTGGTGAGTTCATTAGTATGTTAGTGTCATTGTTTGTATAAAAATGTTTGTAACAGTGTAATGCAAATGCTTGTAATCATTTGCAAATGTTTGTAAATGTTTGTACTTCCTAGAAAATCCTATATTTTCTACTGAAATGTAGTCTTCTACCAAGACCCATCTATTTATATGTTTGTTCTTTTATGAATGTATGAGTTTTCCCAAGTACAACTATTATTATCAAAATACAGTTTACATTATCATTTATGTGAGAAGATCACAAAGAAAATGCAATAGGGAATATAATGTTTTATCTCACCAGTGACACTACTAACTATAATTGATAAAATAAAGACTCTGGGTAGTATTAAATGTGCTATACCCCTCGAGGAGTCTTATTGCCTTTATATCTTAGTCGGTTAATTAAAGGTTTAGATGTGAACTGGTTGTAACCATGTTGATTGACGGCTGAATACATGACGACCTTTCGGTGTCATCAAATAGTGAGGTGACATTTTGTCACCCCTTGGCCTTACCGGATAGGACTGTAGCTAGCAGTCGAGGTGTGGGAGTGTCTGTCCCATATAGATATATACACACGATGTCCGCTCTCCTTCTAGGAGACTCTGGTTACAATATAATACAACAATGCCTTGTTGTATTCGGAAATAGTATGTCACATTCTAGTTATCGTATTCTAATGTTTGTATAGTAAGTTATAGTGTATTAATGTTCTCTCTACTAGTGTATAGTATGTTCTCTTGTATAGTATAGTGTATGTTCTCTTAGTTTCTCATCATAATATGTTCTTCTGTTTCTCATAATGGTAAGTTTGTACTGACTCATAAATGAATTGAATCTCATATGTTTCATAGTACTATTAATAGTGAGTAATGACTTCCTAAAATATACCTATTTTAGTTTACTAGAAGAGTTGTTTGTATGACTGAGTGTGTTCAACTGAAATAAAAGATTTTATGTCCATACATATATACTAAATATATAACTAAGGATCAAACGACACTCGGACAAACAACAGGGTACTTTAAGTCCACAACCAAACAAGGAACAGGAAATAAAGTGAGTTGTCAGTCCTAAGTCCTTCCAACCTTACTTATATAACTATTTATGTATTAGAAATGGTTTTGACAATATATATAAGTTTGAAAGAGTTAAAAGAAAAGGTTCTGCATATAAAAACAAGTTTGGTAAAGAGTTTAGTATTGTAAAAGAATTTGATAAGCATTTTGAAGTAGGTTGTTTGATAGCACAGTTAACAATATAGTAAATTCATCTGTTTGATAGTTATTAATCACATGTGATTGATATAACAACTATAATGTTTCAACTTGTATTCCCCCTCATAAAAGCATTTAAAAGTATTTAAAGGTTGATTAAGGGGTATGAACTCACCTTTAGTGAATAACTTGAATGAAAGATCGATATAGGATTATTGGGTGTCAATTGGAGTCTTGAGCACAAACAAATCCTGTTTAACATATAGTTACACATATATGAATACATTTAATGTTTATAAGCACTAATGGTGATAGGGACACGCCTTAGGGACATAAAAACACTTAGAATCAAGTGTTACCAACACATATGGTTGCACATAAGGGGTGTATGGCCCTATATTGGAGTGTAAGACCACAAAATCATGGATTTTGTGTGTGTGCGGCCAGAGTGTGCGGCTAAGTTGTGTGTGCGGCCGCACACCCACTATGAAGGGTGCCAAAAACGTGTTTCCAAGGCTTAGGAATGTTATCGGGAAGGTGTTTTGACCAGTGCTTAACCTTATTGAAAGTTAAATGCTATTTTGGACCCGAAAACGGGTATGTACGGCCACACAAGGGTGTACGGCCGTACACCCTTGATGAACATGTTAAAATGGTCAAAAGTGCATTCCAATTCTCTATCTTTCATTCCCTAAGTGTTCTTGATCAAGTGCTAGCCTAAGACATGAGTTTTAAGGCCCTGAAGCACCAAATGGAGGGGTGTACGGTCACATGGGGTGTGTACGGCGGTACACTCCTCATTGATCTTATTCTGGACGTTTTCTAATGAGTAAATCAGTAAGTAACTAGCAAAAGGAGTGGTACATACAATAGGGAAGCCTTTGGGGGTGTTTGTGGTCCAAAAACTTAGAAGATATGTTTGGTGTTCTTGGTGTTCTTGAAGAACACTTGAAGATCTAAACAAAATGAGTAGATTCTTGGATGAAATGATAGATTCTTACTAGGTAGTGAAATGAATCATCAAATGGGAGGAAGAAACACTTACAATTTGGAGATCTAGAAGAGGAAAATGGTTGATACTTGAGAGAAAATGAGTTTTTGACTTGGAGGAGTGGAAAAAGTGTTCAAAGATGACAAAAGGCCATATATATATGGGGAGTGTGCGGTTTGGGATAGGTGTAAGGCTGGGTGTACGGTTGGGATGGGTGTGTGGCCACACACTCGGGTGTGTGGCCGCACACACCTTGTGTTGGTGTGTTTGGCTCATTTCCTAAGTGTTACACTCACAATTACTCATCCCCGGACCCATACCTAGATTATACTTGTCTTAGAACACTCAAATAGACCATAAACCGCGCTAAAATATAACAAAACAAGGCTAACTTTGATCGATTCGAACAAGTGTACAAGATAAAAATTTCGGGTTGTCACAGATTTGGTGGCGTCAGGTCTGTCGGGATGTTATGGTCAGTTGCAGCCATAAGCGGCGAGTTAGCTTGGGCAATTATTTCCAAATGAGGGTTTCATCCGGATGTCGCGTGGGGCTACTGTGTGTGTCTTTTGACATAGCAACTAGGCGGGAATCCAGTGTTTCAATATTGGTAGTCAAGTTGTGACCAAGGAGGTCTCGACTACTTTTGGAAAGCAACTAGGGGGCATAGAGATAAGTCAAGGTAGTATTAGTGATTTGGACTCATGTATGGAGTTGCTTGTTATTTGGAAAATATGGTAAGACATTTGCAGCTTGAATGGGATAATCTCAGAGTAAATGATTTGAACCTGTTGCCTACCTCTCGTCTGATTCTAACCGTTGCAGGGATGAGTCCTTTACTCGAAGGATTATCTAAATCTTCTGTCAAGTATAAGTGTTCTGTAGTAATAATGGTAAAGGATTCTTCTTCCATTAGAAGCATCAAGTTAATCAAGGGTTGGAAGCATTCTGATTAAGTCTGGACTTCAACAAAAAATTGGCATGGTAATGGTTCTATATGGGTGGTTTGTCCAGGAATTAGACCAATTCGAGGTTTTGGGTTTCAGGAAAAGTAGGACAGGTTTTCAATATGGGATTATGGATTCGTCTTCTTCATGTTTGGAAAGTTCTGCTAAGGTTAGGTTCGGTAGCCTTGGGAAGGGCATTATATGTTCTGGTTCTTGTTGAGTTCTTCCGGCTGTCTGGTGCGCCTGAGATGGTAAGGAATGATTTCAAGGACAAAATCTAATTTAAGTGTGGGAGAGTTGTAACACCCGGAATCTTGAGGAGCAATTGTTGGGAGTAAATCACAACATTCATTAAGACCAACACGACGTGTTTAAGGAAAACATGGCATGTTGCCGCCTGCTAGAGAAAACCCTAATTTTTAGGGTGTAACACCACATATAAAGGTCTTAAGTCCTTTTGGCTGGACTCCTTACCAGCCTCCATTGCCACTAAAACCCTAAAATCGATCTTTAAATCTCTTAGTGGTGTTCTTGATCTAGGGAGAAGCTTTTGGTGTTCATTATTGGTCCTTGTGAAGGAACATCAGATCTTGAAGTTGGATTGGTTGGTGGAAAGGCTTTGGATCTAGAATCATCTTCTTTTGTGCAAGCTTTCTAAGGTATCAAGTTTGAACCTTGACTTATAAATACTTTGATCTATTCATATTGTGCTTTGTTTTGCTATTGGCCCCTTTTTAGGTTGATGAGTATGTGAAGTTGTTTTATGGGATTAATATTCTAGATCTAAGTTGTATTGGACTCCTTGAACATAAAGGTGCAAGATTTATGAAAAAAATTGGTTTCATGCATGCATTAAGTCACTTATTAAGTCCCATTTGAGCTAAAGAGCTTCATTTAGACATGCATGCGCGTTAAGTTGCTAACTTTACGTGGTTTTCCAGCTCAAGGAGGTCAGATCTATGTTTTAGGTAATGTCTTTAAGAGTTAAGTGCTTATTGGTTAAGCCTTTTGCTATTAAGCTTTATGGATTTAGTATTTAAACCTTTGGGGTTGTGTTAATGGGTAAAGTTGGAAGCTTTATCCTTCTAGACCATATTATGGACTAGCTCTGAGCTTTGGAGCTCTTGGAGTCGAAGAAAGTAGCTTAATGTATTAAGTTGTTGGAAGCCAAGCAAACACGACGTGTTGGCTGGGGTTTTCCTGACTATTTGGATGACGACAAAATACGGCGTGTTTGCAAGTCAACATGGTGTGTTTGGTCCACATGGATTGCTAACTTTGACTTTGACTATAAGTTTGATCAGGGTTGACGATGGGATGTTTTGGTCCTTCTTTGAGCCTTTTGGATTGCTGAATTGGGCCTTGGCTTTAGGTTTATGTTATAAAGAGGGTAAAAAGCTCTTTTACCCTAGTTTGGACACTTAGTGGGGGTCAGATATGATTATTTATGGATGTTTAACTTGATCGCGTAGGGATTCTTGCGAGCTAGTTGCCAGAGTTTCTTTCCATGAGATTCACCAGTGCGAGGTGAGTTTCCTCACTAGGTTTAGCGAGTCGAATGCAACAATGTCGGCCCATGGTTTATATGTTAGGATGCTAGATGCCTGCCTGACTCTTACATGTGTTGTGTGATGGTATGCTTACCGGGGAAGGCCCGATGCCATGCGGGGCCTGACGAGTAGATTGTATACTAGTCACTAGTATCTGCTTTAATGCTTATTGGGCGAGGCCCGATGGGCTCGATGATTATATGGTATGCTATAGTCTTTGTGATTATTGCATGTGCTAGTAAGGTTATATGTTTATATGATTATAAGGTTATATGTTTATATGATTATATGGTAATAAGATTATGTGTGTATCGGGCAAGGCCCAATGTCTGGTGGGGCCTAGTGATTGACAGATCTATAATCCAAGTGGGGATCCATGCTGGGCGGGACGCGAATATGAGCGAGGCTCGATGTCGGGTGGGGCCCGAGGCCGAGTGGGACTCGATACTAGGCGACGCCCGATGGAGTGTGGGGGCCGTATATGTGATCTATGTTTGTACGGTATGTGGTATCTTGGGGAACTCACTAAGATTTATGCTTACAATTTTTCAGTTATGTTTTAGGTACTTCGATTTTCAAATGGAAGAGCTCGGGACGATTGCAGTGTATACACCGCATGTTTTCGCATTCTATGATTTCCTGTGATTTGATGATGTTGATAAATCATGATTACTTTGTTTTTATGGAAATGATATGTATTAACGATTATTAAAGATCCACTTTTACAATTTGTATAGGACCCTTATAATAAATAGGCTTGACTTGATTCACATCATGATGGTCTGCGATATACAATAAATGGACGGGACTTGATTTACATGGTGATGATCTTGGAAGGTTCAAAAATGACCCAACCTCTTTGTGGCGACGGGTCATATGTGGCATCCATATCAGATCCAGAAAACTGATTGGCTTTCTAGCAAAAAAGTGTTTTCCTGGTGTTTGGTTTAATGTTGTGCAGGTGGTAAACATTGCTGAGGAATTAGGTACTAAGCTTACATCTATTTTTGAGTACAATGTCAATTCTGGGAATAACACCCTGTTTTGGCTTGAAGATTGGATGGGTGAGGGTACATTGGCTTCGAGATTTCCTTCTCGTTTTGATATTAATAAGAAGAAGTATTCTCTTATTGCTGAGAGAGTTTCAGGTGGTGATTTCAAAGACGATTGGAAAAAAGAACCTAAAAGCGGTTCTAAGGTGTCAGATCTGGTGGAGATTCGAAATTATATCCATTCGATTGCAACCGGTAGTGGGACGGATATCTGGAGATCAAGACTTTCTGCTGATGTGAATTTTTATGTTCGTGATCTTTAGACTCTTTTTTACTCCAAAATGACGGTTCCTTTGCGGAATCCTACGATTTGGCTTAAGTTGGTCCAGATAAAAGTTATCGTTTTTATTTGGAGAGCTTGCATTGACAGAATTCCTTCAGCAGTGGCCCTCTCTCATAGGAGTTTTTCGGTCCCTAATTGCTCCTGTGAGTTCTATAATGTTGTTTAGATGACACGAATCACTTTATCATGGATTGCCCTTTTGTTGTCGCCTTTTTAAGGTATATCTTCAATTGGTGCAAACTGCATTGGCCGAATTTCCACATGGTGGAGGAGATTGTTAGTTTTGTTGCGATTTGGGTAACTGCTCAAAAAAATATATATCTAATAGCTATCATTTACAGATTTCTTTGCTGTGTTTGGAGAGTGAGAAATGGTCGTCTCTTCAACAGTGTTCATGTGATTTCTATAATTTTGACGGATAATGTTCTTATTATGGGTTTTAGGTGGATGAAACACCGGGGAAATTACGGAAATTGTAATTAGACGGTTTGGATATGTAATCGTTTAACTTTTTATAATTTTCGTGTTGTTCTTCTTCTTGCGGAGCCTTGTCTCTTTTAGGCTGTGACCTTTAATATAATTCCACCTTTTTCCAAAAAATAGAATTATTACATGATTTGCATGGTGATAAATACGTGGTCACGGAATCACATACGTCTCTACATTTAAAGGTCCTACATGAAAAAGGATGCGTCCAAATTTATACATGGTGATGGAAATATGTAATCGAAGGTCTGGCATTTAATTAGGATAAAGTATTGATCCAATTGATAGTGACTATTGCTATGTGTTATCGCTTTCAATATATCACATATATCACGTGGTTTTATATGGCTAGATCAAGGGCATGAGGGTATGAATTTGTAATTATTAATATTTATATTGATGGCAAACATCATCTTTTATTCTGTATATATTATAGATTGTTTTTTGTTTCTTTCTATCAAATCGTACATCACGTTGTTTTTATGACATCAAAATGTCTAAAATGCTATACTAAAGGTAAAAATTATGTGTACGAATTTATGTTGTTTCCCTAAAAGATAAAGAAACCATATCACATGTTAAAAGTAAAAGAAGTTATGTTGTTGATTTGAATCAAGAGTTAAGTTTAAAGGTCAAGAGTTAACTTGGAACGTTACACAAGACACTATCAATTTTACCAAGTTGAAAAATATATTCATCTCTATTATAGAGATGCATAACATTAACTCCATTCTTTTATAGAGATGCATATCATTAACTCCATTTAAATCAATCGTATATTATACGGGAAATAACACATTGGCTCAATGATGTATTTTGATTTTACCGAATTAGTTCTATAACTTATTTTTGTGTTTTATGTGGGAATTGAATAAACTTTAAAATGTCTATCTTTTTAGTCTCTTATATATATATATATATATATATATATATATATATATATATATATATATATATATATATATATATATATATATATATATATATAAAAGGTTCAGGTTCATTTGAGACCATTCTAATTTTGTGAGACCGTGAGACCAAATCTAAAAATAATTTTAAAATGCAAAATAAATGGAAAAATGCAAAAATTCTTTTTTTAAATATTATTTTCGGAACTTGAATTAACTAAAAAAATAAAAAATAAATAAATAAATAAAAATCCCATTTTTTTTAAATACGTGAAATATTCTAAATAGAATATTACACTGACATATTCTAAAAAATAATTTTAAAATACAAAATAAATGGAAAAATATAAAATTCTTTTTTTCAATATTATTTTGGGAACTTGAATTAACTAAAAGAAATAAAATAAATAAAAATAAATAAAAAATCATATTTTTTTTGAAAAATACGTGAAATATTTTAAATAGAATATTACACTGTACATATTCTAAAAATAATTTTAAAATACAAAATAAATGGAAAAATCAAAAAATTCTTTTTTTAAATATTATTTTCGGAACTTGAATTAACTAAAAGAAATAAAAAAATAAAAAAAAATAAAAAAAATCCTATTTTTTTTTAAAAATACGTGAAATATTGTAAATAGAATATTACACTGTACATATTCTAAAAATAATTTTAAAATACAAAATAAATGGAAAAATCAAAAAATTCTTTTTTTAAATATTATTTTCGAAACTTGAATTAACTAAAAAAAAATAAAAAAAATAAAAAAAAAATAAAAAAATAAAAAAATGCGTCTTACGGTTTCACAAAATTAGGCCGTCTCACATGAACTTAACCTATATATATATATATATATATATATATATATATATATATATATATATATATATATATATATATATATTAGCTAATTTCATGTGTCACTTAAGCATTTTTCCATTTAAAAATAAAAATCACACAATTTTGTAGGATTCTTCTCACTTTCCATTAAAAATGTAGATAATGTATCGTCTTTATATTCCTGTTTTCAATAAAAAAGGATACGAAATCAAAGATTTAAGAAGCGGGAAATTAATCTGTCATTTCTGGTGATACGCACATTGAGTTTCCCGTTTTTCATCTGCTCTCGTTTTCATTCAATCAATTCATACATGAAGTTATCCGCCACGTACTTTGATGTTTTTCTAGAGAGCAGCTTAATATCGATGTTGAAATACATTTTTATCCCCCATAGCGCATTGTCAATCAGAAGATGATGCGATTTAAATCGTCAAACGCGATCATGAACTGATTACTGACCTCGTGTAATCCTAATAAAGTATCAAGATCAAATTCAATTCCGACCTTCAATATTGAATCGAAAGTTGATTTCTTCAACAAATCCTGTAACGGAAGGAAGTTATGATTTAATTTATTGCAGATTTCATCAACACGATATACGTCATTTTTTAAAAACTTGTAAAGCAATAATCTGCTTATTAACAGCTGCTTGTGAAACCTTCTTCAACAATTTAAAAGTGTCAGACCTAAAAGGAATAATTTAGTTGAGAAGTCATGACATGCTACCTTGCTTTGGTGCAAGGGCGGAACACGAACACTATCACTTATGGGGACGAAATCAAAACATTTTAATAACTAACATAAAAAACTAACACTTTGAAACAAAAAAAGTTATTCTATATATCCTTTTAATTTTCATAAGCTTTTTATTTTATATAAATTATTTAACAAAGCTATTATGTCCAGATTTTTAACAAAAGTTGGACAGGAAGATGATATATTTATTGTATATGATAAGGACTTGGATCATAATATTATTTAGTTTAATTAAATAACATTTCGTAAGCCATAAATAACTAACATAACATTTTTTTTTGCAGCCTCTTAGTATTTTTTACAGCTCATAACCTAATGTGTTTCGAATTCCTGCCATTATCATACCAAATTCTATGACTCTAGTTAGAGAAAAGATGAAAAAGAAAGAAAGAAAAAAAGAGAAAAAATATAGAGATTACAAATCCAATGGGGATTGTTAGATATATATATATATATATATATATATATATATATATATATATATATATATATATATGTTTTATATTTAGTTTGTATTTGGTTGGGCCCATTACTCTTATTTGTAGCCCTTTTTGTATTTTTGTGGTATTAATATACTGAGAGGTCTAATGCCAATTCATGGGAATGTATTCTCTATAACATGGTATCAAGCTATTCCACCCTCTAAACCTAGTTGATCCATACCTGTGGTTGTATTCTTCTCACCTTCCACCTCTGTTATTCAGCTTCTTCTCATACCACTCTCTTCATATCTTCTCCCTTCTCCTTCGTCACAATGACCGGAGATCCTTCTAATCCCAAACCTAGTCCCAACGATAAAATCTACGGGATAACCAATATCAAGTCTTATGTCCCCCTTCTTCTCGATCTCGACCGCTTGAATTATGATTCTTGGAAAGAGCTTTTTAAAACTCATTGCATTGGATACAAAGTATATGGTCATCTTGATGGGTCTACTAAAATTGAAGATGATCCAGATTGGGAAAATGTGGACAATATTGTAAAACAATGGTTATATGGAACACTTACTCAATCCGTTCTCCAATCTATTCTCAAAGCCAACGCCACTACAGCAGTTGTTTGGAAGACTATTGAAGACCTGTTTCACGAGAATAAAGAGACGAAAACCATGGAATTAGATGATGAACTTCGTTCTATCACTAATGGTGATTCTATAGTTATGGAATATTATACTTGTATCAAGTCAGTCTATGATCTTCTTGCTAATATTGGATCCCCGGTACCCGAAAAAACCTCGTCATTTATGCCATCATTGATTTATCTCGGAAATTCGCCCATGTCATCACCACCATTCGACATCAAAAGCCGTTTCCCACCTTCCTTGACACGCGCTCCATGTTAACCCCTGAAGAACGGTCCATGGCAAAAGATCACTCCCGTCAGGTTCAAGCCTCACATCAAGACAATGCATCTTCACCAACCATTCTCACCACACAGCATGACAATCGCCCCTCTAATTCTCGATTTAACAACTCCAACGGTAGAGGTGGACGTCAAAATCACCGAGGTGGTGGCAGGGGAGGTCGGGACAGCGGGAGAGGTGGCGACAGACAGGGACGATCCAGAGGCGGATGATTTGCTCGCGGTCAAAATTGGGGGGGGGGGGGATATTATCCCTGGTTAACGTCGTCGCAAGTTCAAGGTCAAAAGCAACATCATGGGCTACTGCCTTCTACATCAATCCAACAAGTCCCATGATCCAATAGTGCACACTCAAATTCTCAACAACACTAGCCCAATTTGAATTTAGCCCACCGAGATGCCCTTTTCTCCATGTCTCAGTAGTCCAACAATCAACCCAATAGTTGGCAATGGTTTCAATACCTGAATAATATGGATCAACCAACCGCTTTACCACAAGCATTTAACACTATGACCTTTCAAGATCCAAACAATACAGATTGGTACATGGACACCGGGATGATCGCTCATGTTCATGCCGATTAAGGTAGTCTCAAGTCTATTCTTGCTTTAAACCCTTTTCGCACCCTTATTTAAAAAAACGTTCTTATAACTCCCCAAATTATTAAAAATCTCATGTTTGTTCCTTAATTTACTCGTGATAATAAATGTGCTATAGAATTTGACGAGTTTGATTTTTCTGTGAAGAATTTTCTCACCAAACGCACCCTCCTTCGATGTGATAGCACAAAAGATGTTTACCCAGCCACCAAATCGAGTCCTCAAGTCTTTCTCAGTATTAGTTCATCATTGTGGCATCGATGACTAGGGCATCCTATTCAACCAGTTCTGAAACATTTAATTTCTTGCAATTCCATTTCATGTAATAAAAATGATTGGTCATTTCTTTGTCATGCGGGTCAACTTGGCAAGCATACTCGTTTCTCTTTCTCGTTATCTAAAATTCATGCTTTATTTCCTTTTCAAGTTATTCATTTGGATGTATGGACTTCACCTTTGCAAAGTCATAGTGGAATAAAATATTTTGTCATTTTTCTTGATGAATTTTCTCATTTTGTGTGTGTGTGCCATCTTAGATTGAAATCGGATGTGTTCTCCAAATTTCTTCATTTTCCTGCCTATGTTAAAAATCAATTCAACACTGATATTCAAACATTTCAACGTGACAATGGAAAAGAAAATGACAACTCTCTCTTTCATCAAGTTTGTGACACGAATGGCATACATATTCGTTTATCATGTCCATACACTTCCCAACAAAATGGGAAATATGAGTGTATGCTTCGTACTTTAAATAATATGATTCGTACACTTCTTTTCCAAGCTCATCTTCCCCCCACTTATTGGGTGTAAGCTCTCCATATGTCCTCTCATCTATTGAATATCCTTCCATCCACCTCTCTCCACAATGACACACCCTTTCACAAACTATTCAACAATCACCCGTCCTACTCTCATCTTTGAGTGTTCGGGTGCTTCTGCTATCGTCACCTTAATACAATCAATAAACTTGAGCATCGATCGGTCCCATGTATCTTTCTCGGGTATCCCTCCAGTCATAAAGGATTCTGTTGTCTCAATCTTCATTCTAAACAAATAATTATCTCGAGACAAGTCACTTTTGATGAAATCATTTTTCCTTTCTGCGTAATGACCCTGTAATTCCCTTTCCTCTACTGTTGCAACTCCAGCTGCCCCTTTGTTTCCTTTAAATAATAACTGGTCCACCTTGTTGGGTCCTTCTAGCACTCATCCTATGACCAGTCATGCTAGACTTGGTATTCATAACCCCATTGACCATCTCAACCTTCATATTGACATATTTCTGATCCCTCCCCTCTTCGTAGAAACTATTCTCAAGCTTTCCAAGACCCTGACTGGCATAAGGCTATACAAGATGAATATGATGCACTTATTTCTAATGGAACTTGGGTACTTGTACCTCGGCCTCAAAATGCTAATTTTGTTAATTGTATTTGAATTTTTAAAAAGAAACTTAATGCATATGGCTCTCTTGTTCGATATAAAGCACAGTTGGTTGCTAATGGACATAGCCAACATCCTGCCATTGATTGTGATGAAAAGTTTAGTCCGGTTGTTAAACCTGCTATTAGTTGGATAATTCTTAGTATTTCCATCTCTCATTGCTAACTAGTCCATCAATTGGACGTAAAGAACGCTTTTTCTTCATGGCGATTTACAGGAAATAGTTGATATGCATCAACCATCGGGTTTCCATGACTCCTTTGCTCCAGATCATGTATGCCTATTACTACGATCTCTTTATGGTCTCAAGTAGGCTCCTGATGCATGGTACCATAGATTTGCTCAGTATATCGAATGGGGTCACATAGCTGGTCTTTTAACTTATTTTGATGACATTGTGTTGATTGCTTCATCCTCAGGTCTCTTACAGCAGATTATCACCACCTTATGTGCTGAATGTTCCACGATTGATTTGGGTGCTCTCAATTATTTTCTTGGTATATCCGCGTTCGAGACTGTCATGGCATGTTTCTCTCTCAACAGAAATTTGCAATAGTGATTCTGGAGCGTGCTAAACTATCTAACTACAAACCTGCTCAAACTCTAGCCGAAACATCTGCAAAATTTGATTGGTCATGCCCTCCTGTTGCTGATCCTACCCTATATCATAGTCTTACGGGTACACTTTAATACTTGAGTTTCACTCGGCCATATATATCCTATGTAGTTCAACTGGTGTGTCTAATATATGCATGATCCTCGAGAACCTCACTTTACTACTCTCAAGCGGATCCTTCGATATGTTTGTAGCACTCTCGATCATGGCTTACAGCTCTATGCTTCTCCTTCTCATGATCTAGTTGTTTACTCTGATGTTGATTGGGTAGGATGCCTACCTCTCCATGATCCACATAAGGCAATTGTGTCTTCCTTGCACAAAATCTTCTATCCTGGTCATCCAAACGACAGGGTACCATTTCCAGGTCTAATGCTGAAGCAGGGTATCATGGTGTTGCAAATGTCGTTGCCAAGACCAGTTGGCTTTGTCACTTACTCTGGGAGCTCTTTTACCCTCCTCTGACTACTAATCGTGTTTACTGTGAAATGTTATTGCTGTTTACCTGTCCACGAATCCAGCTCGGCACCAACGCACCAAGCACATCGAGATCGACATCTATTTTGTGCGTGATAAAGTGGCCTTCGGTTAGATTCGTGCTCTTCATGTTCCCTCTTCATACAAATACTCTGATATCTTTACCAAGGGGCTACCATCTACTCTGTTGTTTGACTATCGGTTCAGTTTGAACGTTCGTTCACGACCCCTCGTTCGGATTGCAGGGGGCTGTTAGATGTACATATGTATGTATATGTTTTATAGTTAGTTTGTATTTGGTTGGGTAGCCTAGTATTGTATTTAGCCCGTTACTCTTATTTGTAGCACTTTTTGTATTTTTGTGGTATTAATATACGTGAGAGGCACAAGGCCAATTCATAGGAAAATATTCTCTATAACAGGGAAGATAGAAGCACAACTCACCAACCACATAAATTGCTAAAGGGTAAACGATGAAGAAGAGAGGTAATAAATGCACCGGTCAGAAAAGTTGTTGGTCGGTGTTGCATTCGGCAAATAGCGGAGACAAAAGACACGAGACTACACATAGTTCACCTAAGGCAGAGAGGAAAAAGGGACCGATGAGCAC
The DNA here is from genome assembly GCF_051521515.1 of Lactuca serriola. Classification (NCBI taxonomy): domain Eukaryota; kingdom Viridiplantae; phylum Streptophyta; class Magnoliopsida; order Asterales; family Asteraceae; genus Lactuca; species Lactuca serriola. The sequence goes on from NC_136408.1 coordinate 109,507,796, forward strand.
TCCAAAGTGGCGATATAAAGGTGTATACTGTATAAGTTTTTTTACCAATTAATATAATTTTTTTGGTTTTGATTTCCGTAGTCAAATTGTATCCTAATTTTACTAAGGTTGGTTTCGTCTTTTCAGCATTTTTTAGACTTTTTGTTATTACTTATTTATTTTCTTTTTTATTATCCTAATGTCTAATGAGATACTGATAAAAGATTAATTTTCTGGTTTTTTTTGAAGTTAATTACTTAATTAAATCATTTTGTTGAATAGTAAATATGAAAATATCATAAATCTACAGGCGTCGGAAAGTTATGCAGAAACAGAACTACATCTATATAATATTGAGAATTTTATATGTACCCTAGAAATTGCTTATCATAACCCCCTCCCCATGTGAGTGTAATAGTGCTTGTGAGCCCTATGATGTGACAATCTATGTAATTGAGGCGGTATATATAGTAGCACCAAATAATATTCCAGGTATATTGAGCACATGAAAAATCAGAAGGCCATGCCCTGTGGCCCTAATAAGGTTCTCCCCCTGCTATGGTGACGCCATATATCTCCAGCTGCAACAAAAATTAAAAGTCAAGCGTTCTACAATCAAAAATAAGATACGCAATCCAATGAAATTCTTGTTGGATATAGTGTCTAAGTCCATAACTATATTTGGTATGTATTTGACCTGACCCGGCATGGTCCATTTGGGTTGCATGGCATCATGCACTTGGATAGATTAAATGAGAGAAATAAGACACTTATGGTTTATTAATATATTATAAGTTCTAATATATTAATAATAAGAATAATAATATTTAGTTAGTATTGATCAATAATTAATTTAGAATTAATTATGTGATCAAAAGAAGACTAATTAAATATATGGGTTGATTGTGTCAATCATCCATAACATATATAGTGGGTCAAGGCTCCATGGATTATCAAGTTGGGTTAAACACATAATATTCTCCATGGATGCTCCATGGGGGTTACATAACCCATGGGTCATGGAAATGAAAGGTCATGACAATTAGGGTTTACATAGTGTAACCCTAATTGTAACATACTATATAAAGAAGCCATTCTTCACCATTTTCGGCAACTAGAGTGAATACAAGAGGGCTAGCTAAAATACTAAGTGTTCTTATTCTCTTAAGAGTTTATTCCAGGTGTACTTGGTGTTGTTTGAGGCATTTGAGGCATCATACTTGAGGTGCTAGGCTCACAAGGTTTCAAAGGAATCCAAGCTACAAAGAGGTATGTAATTCTTACTAACTATTAGAATAAAAGATCCCCATGTATGATAGATAGGATTATGAACCTTGGAAAATCATTTTGCATGTATCTTAGTCAAACATAGATCCAAGGTTTCTAGGGTTGCATGTACACCATAGGAGTGTTAGAATGCTCAAAACCCAAAAGTGGTATCATAGCCTAGGCTTGTTTGTTTGATACTTGATGCAAAATAGCTGAAAAACACAGTTTTTTGTTCACTGCCCGCATGAACTTGCCGAATCCAAAGGGAGACTCGACGAGTCCATGAAGAAATGCATGCAACTCGTCGAGTCAGTTCATGCACTCGACGAGTACTTGTTGTAGTGTTCAGATTTTCGAGTTATGCTGCTAGAAATAGACTAGAAACATTACCCTAAACTGTTTTGGTGTTTTAAAACTTGTTTTAGTTGGTGTAATGTTTATGCTAATCCATTTACAATGACTATTATCAAAAATTACAAGTTTTATATAAGTTTGTTATGATTCTTGAAATTCTTGATAATCATGTTCTTGAACTTACGAATTTAGATGATCGTAGGAATTATTTGTAACCTCCATGTTAGTTAATTCTTGATCATTATGTGTTTTAATGGAGTCCATAACTTGTCCTCATGTTATGGAAAAACCAAGAGTCACACTTGAATTAAAACCATTAAAAGAACACAAGAGTTATGAAAATGAAGAGTCTTCACTTTAATACTCTAATAAACTCATAAGTTATGAGAAATGAAAAGTTTTGAATGTTTACAAAACTTGCCCTCAAGTTTTGGAACAAGTAAAGTCATAATTAAAACTTTAGTTCCAACCCCTAGAATTTTAAATATTAAAATTCAACCCTTATACTCTATAATATTATAAGTGAATAATAATTATATATGCATAAGATATAAGTCATTTTACCATTAGTAGGCCTCATTCACGAAGCCGGTCTATAAGGGGGGGGGGGTATAAGGTTGTTGCCTATAAAATGGCAACTTAATGGGTGTCTATTCTCACCCACCTCTTCCTTGATTGGTGGAGGGTCGTTAGCCAAAAAGGTAGAACAAGGACTATAATTCTCATAATAAGTATTATGAATATACTAAAGTAACTAAACTTTTATTAATTCCCAATCTTAGTTACTTTAGGAAAATGTGAATAAGGTGCTAATCTATGAAGTTACACTTTGCACTTTGATTAAGTCGTTAGTGGAGCGTGTGTGGTTAACCGGCACACTAACTTGTACTTATCAAGGTAGGAAAAGGGTGACTTGATGTTTATCATAGTATCGTTGGAGCGTGTGTGGTTAACTGACACTACGATTGAGGAGTAATACATTAAGTGTACCAAGTAATTTGCATGGTTACTTCACACCTTGTTTTCTGATCCTCGGCATCCCAGTCACAAAACTTGAAGGGCACACTTGAGATTGAAACATGCCAATGAAAAGCTCAATGAATCTCAAAGAACCTAGGAATTTCTCAACCAATTAAAGCCTAATAAGATTTATTCCGTTTTATGGTGGAAATTGGTTAATCGTCATTCACCTATCTTCATATATTTTATAGCTTGGATTACGACATCCCTCTTCTAAGTTATAAAATATTGTGGTGGGTCCTAGCCTTAATATAGCATTTGGGTGCTTTATTAAGGACTATCCTGAAATCTAATCTCAACTTATTCTTTCATTTCAGATGTCTTCTAATAACAATGCTTCTGGCTCAAACGCTACTGGCTCCTTCTCTCTCATGAACCTTTGTCGGGGAGTCATCTTTGATGGATCCAATTTTATGGATTGGATCAGAAACATCAGGATGGTCACTCGCTATGAGGACAAAGAATATGTCCTTGATAGGGAGCTGAAGGAGATTTATGAGTCAACTGCTACCCCAGAGGAGATTGTTTCATTTCAAGCACATGAATGGGATGATACCAAAGTAGCATGTATCATGACTACCACAATGACATCTGAGCTTCAAAAGTCCTATGAGGACTATTACCCTTTTGAGATGCACATGGACTTGATGGAGCGATACCATCAAAATGCTCGTCAAGAGAGGTATGAAATAGTCTCCTCCATGATAACCACCCAAATGAAGGATAATCAGTCCCTCACGACCCACTTATGGAAAATGCAAAGGTTTGTGGATCGCTTGAAGAAACTGAATGTTGACTTTCCTGAGGAGTTAGCAATAGATATCATTTTGCACTCCTTACCTTCATGTTATGATCAATTTAGAATGACATATCACATGAATAAGGAAGAAGTTACACTTAGTAAACTTCAAGGACTCTTAAAGACTGCAGAAAGTAGTCTTAAGGGTAAGTCGGGTGTTACTACTCCTCCTATTCCTACTACGGCCAATGAGTTGGGAATCGGGCATGGAAAAGGTAAGAAGAGAAAGAACCCTTCTAAAGGTACCAAGGGTAAGACCCTTGAAGGCTCCTCTTCAAGCAAAACCAATAAAGGTTTTGTCACTCCTTCTGCTAACCCTAATGAGGCTGAATGCTTCTATTGCCATGAAAAGTCGCACTGGAAGCGAAACTGCCCAAAATACCAACAATATTTGAAGGATGGGAAAGTAAAACCTAACCATGCAGGTATATACACTATATTGTCTAATAACTCACCTCATTCTAAGTCTTGGGGTCCTTGATACAGGTTGAGGAATTCACATATGTTCTAATGTGCAGAGACTAAGAAGAAGTGAGGATTTGGAACATGGAAAGATAAACCTAATCATGGCGAATAGGAACGTTTCACCTGTCACCAAGATTGGAGTTTATTCCTTGTTACTAGATAGTGGGTTTACATTAGACTTGAATAAATGTTGTTATTCGCCAGAAATGGCAAGAAATGTTATTTCCTTTCATGCATTGTATAAACAAGGTTTCACCTTTTATTTTGATAATAAAAGTGGTGGTATTGATGCTTTCTATAATAGTGTTCTTTATTTTAAAGCATTACCTTGTGATGGTGTGTATGAAACTGTATTTGTTGTAGATAACTTAGGAAATAGTGTATTATGCATCGATTCTTCCACTAGCTTAGATAAAGCATCTTTATGGCATTGTCGTCTTGGACATGTAAGCAAGAAACGCATAGGCCAACTCCAAAAGGATGGAGTCTTGGAATCATTCGACCTAAAGTCGGATGATAGTTGTGAATCTTGTCTACTTGGAAAAATGACAAAGTCACCTTTTACTGGCACTTGTGCTAGGGGTGAAGGTTTGTTGGATCTCATACACATAGATGTGTGTGGACCCTTCAGAACCGCCACTAGAGATGCTAATCGCTTTTATGTGACTTTTATTGATGATTTTAGTAAATATGGATATGTCTACTTAATCAAACATAAGACGGAAACCTTTGATAAATTCAAAGAGTTTAAGCAAGAAGTGGAGAATTAATTGGGCACGAACATTAAGATGCTTCGATCTGATTGAGGTGGTGAGTAACTTAGTACCAAATTCCTTGACTATATTAAGGAATGTGGGATAGTCTCACAATTAACACCTCCCAGAACACCACAGTTAAATGGTGTAGCTGAGAGGCGCAATCGAACCTTTTTGGACATGATTCGTTCCATGATGAGTCGAGTTTTGCTACCAATCTCATTTTGGGAGTATGCCTTAGAGACTGCTGCCCATATCCTTAACCTAGTCCCCTACAAAGAAGGTTGCCAAAACACCTCACGAGATGTGGACTGGAAAAGTTCCAAATCTAGACCACATCAAGGTTTGGGGTTGTGAGGCTTTCGTGAGACACGAGACTCACGACAAGCTCGAACCTCGAAGTGAGAGGTGTATTTTCATCGGCTACCCACATAAATCTTTTTTTTATATCTTCTACAGACCCAATGACAATGTGGTCTTTGTAGAAAGAAGAAGAGTCTTTTGAGAGAGAGAGAGAGAGAGAGAACTCATAAGCCAAGGAGACAGTGGGAGGCAAGTTGACCTTGAAGAAATTCAAGAGTCAAGTGGTGAAGGAACCTCAAACCCTAGCCCTCAACCTGAGGAGGAAACTTCTATTGATCCGACTGAAGGGTACATACCTCTGAGGCGTTCCACCAGAGTTAGGAATGCACCTAAGCATTATTATGGTTTCCATATTACTGTAGAAGGTGATACCCTTATCAGTGATAATACACTAATAAATCTAGAAGAGCCTAACAACTACACGGAAGCCATGGCAGGCCCTGATTCTGCTAAATGGAAAGAGGCTATGGATAGCGAGATACAATCCATGTATGACAATCATGTTTGGAACTTGGTTGACAATGCAACAGGTCGTAAGACAGTAGGGTGCAAATGGATCTTCAAGAAGAAGACCGACATGGATGGTAATGTACACACATATAAGGCACCACTGGTTGCAAAGGATTATTCTCAAACTCCTGGAGTTGATTATGATGAGACCTTTACACCAGTGGCCCAGATTAAGTCTATTAGGGTTCTGTTAGCCATTGCTGCATTTCATGACTATGAAATATGGAAAATGGATGTCAAAACCACTTTCCTTAATGGAAAGTTGACTGAGGATGTTTGCATGGTTCAGCCAGAGGGTTTTGTAAGTACAGAATACCCTAATAGGGTGTGTAAGCTTGAAAATTCCATATATGGATTGAAACAAGCACCATGCAGATGGAATCTTTGCTTCGATGAGAAAGTCAAAGAGTTTGGCTTTTCGATATGTGAAGATGAATCTTGTATATATGTCAAGGCTAGTGGGAGTATAGTTAGCTTTTTGGTAATGTATGTAGATGACATATTGCTCATAGGAAATGACATCCCAACCTTGCAGGAAGTGAAATCCTGGCTTACGAAGTGTTTCGCTATGAAAGACCTAGGAGAAGCCGCCTATATCCTCGGGATAAAGATTTTGAGAAACAGGAGTAAAAGACTAATTGGAATTAGTCATATTACCTTCTTGGACAAAGTGTTGAAAAGGTTCAGTATGGAAAATTCCAAGAAAGAAGATTTACTTATTCAGTGTAATGTCAGACTGAGTAAAACTCAGAGCCCGAGTATACATGAAGAGACTTGAGATGAGTCGAGTCCCATATGTTTCCGTTGTAGGCTCGATCATGTATGCTATGAATTGTACTCGTCCTGATGTTTCTTTTGCTTTAAGCATGGTTAGCAGATATCAGAGTAATTCTGGCAAGGCTCACTGGACTGCAGTAAAGAATATTCTTAAGTACCTGCGAAGGTCTAAGGACTGGGTCCTTACCCTTGGTGGGAGTGATGGCTTGAAAGTAGCAGGGTATAGTGATGCTAGCTTTCAGATTGATAGGGATAATTTCCACTCTCAGTCGGGCTGCGTGTTTACCCTAAATGGAGGGACAATTACTTGGAAAAGTTCCAAGCAAGATACAGTGGCTGATTCCACTTGGGAATCAGAGTATATAGTAGCAAGTGAAGCAACAAAGGAGGATATATGGCTAAGGAACTTCATCAGAGACCTTGGAGTTATACCAGATATTAAGGAGCCCATGGAAAGTTTTCTGTGATAGTGAAAGTGCAGTTGCCTTAGCAAAGGAACCAAGGGATCACGGTAGATCCAGGCACATCAACAGAAAATATCATTTCGTCAGGCATCGAATAGAAGAAGGAATTCTCGTGGCAAAGAGGGTATCATCAGATGAGAACCCGACAGATCCCCTCACGAAGTGACTGAATAGGGTTAAGCATCTTCAGCATGCTAGAAGCATAGGGCTAAGAGATGATATTAGATTTAGAAGTTAGATAATTTATGAAATATGTAAAATGTAATTGACATTTGATGATAAATAAAAGTTGTTATTTATGAGAAAAGTGTTATGATCTCTTGTCAATCATTTACTAATATTTCTTTTTTCATGTTTTGACTTCCAAATTAATTATGTTATGGTATATATCATAGTATTCAAATTCTCCACAGTCAATCATATGTTGGAAGTACATATAAATCAAGACTGTCATGGGTTGGTTTGTAGAGGTCCAAGATGTTGGAAAAAGGGGGCTACAACACTCATGAGTGCTCATAAGTTCTGAATATTGGATTCCAACCCACGGTCACTAGTATCACTTCATGGAATTTATATCGAGTGATCGTGAGACGGTAATATCATATAAGTCTTCAAACCTAGACATATGATTTGTTACCTATGAGTTGGTTATGCATTGATTGTACGAAAACGCATTGGTAACTCGATGTTATAAAACGTACCTTTGTGTGTAATTCAACAAGTAGTAGAGCAAACATATGAGTCGAAGTTTATCTATTCCTTCTTGGATTAGAAGTGATATTTGGGCCCCTCGATGATTTTGTTTTGACCCATGTACCGGGCTCGGTCAGAACTGAATTGATGTGTTCAATTAAGTTCTATGTCAAACAAATCGGAAATCGGGAAACAACTGCTAGACAATAGAAAGACATTGTTCCATGTGTGTGTCTGGATGATATTTAGAACAGAGGATTATATGATCACTTATCTAAAATGGCACACCATCATCTTCTCAGTTCCGAGAGACCTTGAAAGACCTATGATTGTTGATCGGTTCCTGAAGTCATACTTGCAACTATAGTTATTAGACTTATCCAAGTGGGAGACTGTTGGATATAGTGTTTAAGTCCATAAGTATATTTGGTATGTACTTTACCCGACCCAGAATGGTCCATTTAGGTTGCATGGTATCATGCACTTGGATAGACTAAATGAGAGAAATAAGACACTTATGGTTTATTAATATATTATAAGCTCTAATATATTAATAATAAGAATAATAATATTTAGTTAGTATTGATCAACAATTAATTTAGAATTAATTATGTGATCAAAAGAAGACTAATTAAATATATGGGTTGATTGTGTCAACCATCCATAACTTATATAGTGGGCCAAGGCTCCACGGATTATCAAGTTAGGTTAAACCCATAAGATGCTCCATGGATGCTCCATGGGGGTTACATAACCCATGGGTCATGGATATGAAAGGTCATGACAATTAGGGTTTACATGGTGTAACCCTAATTGTAACGTACTATATAAAGAAGCTATTCTTCACCATTTTCGGCAACTAGAGTGAATACAAGAGGGCTAGCCGAAATAATATGTGTTCTTATTCTCTTAAGAGTTTATTCGAAGTGTACTTGGTGTTGTGTGAAGCATTTGAGGCATCACACTTAAGGTGCTAGGCTCACAAGGTTTCAAAGGAATCCAGGCTACAAAGAGGTATGTAATTCTTACTAACTATTAGAATAAAAGATCCCCATGTATGCTAGATAGGATTATGAACCTTGGAAAATCATTTTGCATGTATCTTTGTCAAACATAGATCCAAGGTGTCTAGGGTTTCATGTACACCATAGGAGTGTTAGAATGCTCAAAACCCAACAGTTCTACCATGATCGCTCCTGAAAAATGAACAACACATTCGTCTAGTTCTGGAACTTAGTTTTAAGAATGAGTTCGACGTTCAAGGGAAATTAGTTTCTGAATATCCTTAATAACAAATTACAATCCTATAAATACTAATGCCACAATACTTCATTCCTAATTCTACTGAATATGGCAACGTGCAAGTTATTCAGGGAACATGGATATTTCTTTGTATCATGGTGAAATGCATGAAAACTTAACTGGGAAATGGCGCTAGTGGTCACTAATTAACTAGTTCTTCAATCTTGGAATCGATTGGGTCTTCTGATATTTCTATTGGGTCGATTCTATTCTTAGGCTGTTGTTGGTTGGATTTCCTGAGTGGGTTGGATTACATAAATACAGCCTTCCTCGAAATCGGACATTTCCTCAAGTCCGGTAATGAAATCTGGAAACCGGAGTTTGAATTCTTTTGAATCTTCCCAGTTTGCTTCAGATGGATCTTGGTGTTTCCATTGCATAAGCACTTGGTTGGTAAGTGGATCTATTTGGCGGTGTTGGAGAACCCACTCTGGAACTGGAGTGTCATAAGTTAAATCGGATAGCCACTCACTGGGAAATTCTATCACCATTGGTTGATCATGGCTGTGCTTGAGGAGAGATACGTGAAAGATTGGGTGGACTCGTGACATGGCTGATAGTTCTAGTCGGTAGGCGACTGGCCCGATTCGTTCCATAATTTTGTAGGGTTAGAGAACTTTTTAGAGAGCTTTTGAGTTTCTCTTGCTTCTACTGAATGTTATTGGTAATTGTGGAGACAGAGATAAACTAGTTCACTACTTGAAATTGTTTGTCCATCCGTTTCTTGTTGGCCTATTTAGTTATCCGGTCTTAGGCTTGTGGAAGGGTTGTTTTGAAAAGCTCAATAGGACGTTGGTGTTCCGAGAGAGAGGCATTAATAAAACTTGTAGTATTAGAGCCCATGGTATAGTCGTGAAAGGTAGTCACTTCACGACCGTATGTAGCTTTGAATGGAGTCATGTGGGTAGATGACCGGAAGCTGGTGCTATACCAAAATTCTGCTAAGTATACGTAACACTGCCAGGAGCAGGGTTCATCATGAACGAAGGCTCGAAGGTACGAATCGAGGCAACGGTTGATGATCTGAGATTGGTCATCCGTTTGAAGGTGGTAGGCACTCGAATATCGGAGCTTTGTGCCTAATTGTTTGAACAGTTGGATCCAAAAACGGCTTAAGAACACAGGGTCTCTATCAGATGTAATGGAGTTGGGTAGTCCGTGCAGGCGATATATATCTACTAGGTTGATCGTGGCTAAGGACTGAGCCGTGAAGTAGTTAGGGAGGGCTAGGAAATGGGAGACTTTTATGAGTCGGTCAACAATGACCCATATGGTCATTTTGCCATTGGAGTGCGGGAGATGAGTAATGAAGTCCATTGTAAGATCATTCCAAGGTTTAGATGGTATGGGAAGGGGTTGGAGGAGGCTGTAAGGCATGTAGGTGGCGTATTTGGTGGTTTGACAAGTGGATCATTGGTTAATGAATGTGGTAACCTCTGGCTTGAGTTTGTGGCCAATAAAATGAAGATGATATGCGACGAACAACAACTTGTATTCCAGCATGGCCTCCTAGCGTTGAGTTGTGAAATTCCTGCAAAAGTAAAGAATGTACATGTGGAATGTTAGGATTAAAGAGGCGGTTATAGACATATACCAAGTCGTTGTGAGGTGTATGATTTGGTAGTGAAGATCAATCATGATCCAATTTTGCAATAAAACTCTTGCCCTCAAGGTGGTTAGTGTAATAGTAACAAAGGTCATTCAACCAAGTGGTTGTGGGTCCATTGAGCGCCATGAGTTGTGTTGGTTCGGTGTGAATAAGGGAATCGAATAACTTTTTTCTTTACCAGGCTTATAGTGTATCTTTAAATCGTATCCCAACAATTCCGTGAGCCATTTGTGTTGTGCGGCTGTTTGGATTGTTTATCTGAGGACCTGTTTGAGGCTATGGTGATCGGTGTAGAAACGAAAGCTGGAACCTAAGAGATATTGTCACTACTTTTTGATGGCTTCAATGATGGCGTATAATTTTCTTATATAGGTGGGGTTTGCCTATATTCTATCACACAATTTCTTGCTGGAAAAAGTGATAGGGTTATCATGTTGGGATAGAACCACACCTATTGCAACTCTAGAGGCATCTGTGGTGATGTCAAAGGGTTCTTAGAAGTTAGTAAGGGAGAGTGTAAGGAGTTGGATCATCACTGTTTAGAGGGAATTGAAGGAAATGGTGGCATTCTCATTCTAGGAAAAGGTGGGATTTTTGAGGATGTTCGTTAATGGGACAGAGAGTTGCACGTAGGCGATGACAAACCGTTGGTAATAGCCTGAAAGGCCCACAAAGGCATGCAAGGTAGTGAAGGAGGTGGGTGTAGGCCAGGCTTGTATCGCTAATAGTTTCTCTGGGTCGGCATCGACACCTTTGGTGGATATAATATACCACAGGAATGGAATAGATGTAATAGTGAATTGACACATTGAAGCCTTGGTGTGATAATCATTGTCCACGAGTGTGTGAAAAAGAATTCTAAGTGTTCATAATGGCTGTTGATGGTAGGGATGTAGACAAGGATGTCATCGAGGAAAACTAGAACGAAATTGCATAGCACTAATCATAAGAGATCGTTAATGGATCCCTAGAAAGTCAAAGGGGGCATTGGTAAGGCCAAACGACATTACTTTGAAATCATAATGTCCATATGTTGTGAAGAACGTTGTTTTGTGAATATCAGCTGGTGAAACTCGTATTTGGTGGTAGCCGGCACGAAGATCAATTTATAGAAAATGGTGGCACCATGGAGTTTATCGAGTAGCTTGTCGATGATAGGTACATGAATAGGGTCACAAACTGTGATTGCATGGAGGGCCCGATAGTCGACACAAAAGCACCAAGTGCCATCCTTCTTTTGTACTAACAGTACCAATGAAGATTATGGGATATGACTTGGTTGGATAATGCCACTGGTGAGCATTTCAGTGATTAGATAGGTCATAATCTCTTTTTGATAATGTGGATAACGGTATGGTTTTACATTGATGGATTGAGTATTGGGAAGAAGAGGGATGTGATGATCATGTTGGCGAGATGGTGGTAGGTTATGAGGTGTGTCCAATAGAGGTTTGTATTTTATGAGAAGGGATTCAATATGGGAGTCTGAATCGGGTTGTAGCTTTGTGGGTTAGTGGCGGGTGTTTGATGGTGGTAAACCATAATGTGTAGGGAGGCCACAAAGTTTTTTCTAATCAGTGTATGGATGGATCTGGGTGAAGCTGAAGATGCCAACGGTTCTCCTTTTAGGATTCAAGGTGACCAATTAAAAGTGAATGACATTTGGGGAATGGAAAAATCTACTAGGATTGGTCCAAGTAAACGAAGCCATGCAAGGCCTAAGATAACATCAACTCCTACTACTGGTAACACAAAGAGGGCACTTGAAAGGTATTTTTATTAAGCTCGAGTGGTGTGATGGGAAGGAGGCCGTTACACTCAATAAATTGTCCATTTCCGACCATGACTGTAAATGCGGTGATTGTTGTAGATGTAGTGTTAAGGAGGGAAACAATGCGAGGTTGGATGATGTTGGGAGTTTTCCATAATCTATAAAGGTAGCTACCGGCTGGCCATGAATGTAACCAGTGACACGAACAGTTTAAGGCGATTGAAACCCATAGAATGCAGCATCCGAGAGAGATATCAATTGATGTTTAAAGTTGTCGATGTCTGGGGCGGTAGTAGTGGTGGTGCTGGGAAGATTTGAGTCGATAAAGATGAGGGGATTGGCATCAGAATGTGGTTTGATGGTATGGATACCATCGTTATCTGCAATCATAAAGAATTTTGGGGGGTTGCCACATGTCCTGGGTGAAAATTTTCCGGGCAGTGGAAGCAGAGACCTTCAGTTCTTCTTTTATGTAATGCGTCGGGTGATAAGAGAGTGAATGGAAGGGATTACGATGTTTAGGCGGTAATAGCAGACCAGCGGTGGTGGTTTGAGGGACAAGAAGGGCGGTGGTTGTTTTGGGAGGTGTTGGTGTGGTAGATGGGTTGGGATTGTAGATGCATGGGGAGGGTATGTAACGGGGTCGGTTGGTGGTGAGTTTATCCTCGATGAGTTTATGTGACAACCTGAAATTTCTATCTTGTTTAGTTATACAAATCAATAAAGTTCAGACTCGTGTTTGCGATCTTCTAGCATTGTTTACAGTCAATTAGAGTGTCCTAAGCCTTGCACTTTCAAAGTTAGGGCTTAGAAATCAGTTCCACAAGTTCACCACTTCACAAAATGGCCAAACACTCCAACTTGAGGAGTGTACTGCCGTACACTTGGGTGTATGGTCGTACACCACCCTCTAGTCGTACACTCTGGGCTATAAAGGTGGGAATCAGCCTTCATTCAATCCTTTTCACACTCCTAAGCCAAGAACTCGTTTTCTATCAACTATCATCCGTTTTTTCATCAAGTTCTTCAAGATTGTAAGTGTTTCTTTCCATGAAATGTTGATTCCTATTACTATCTTCTATGGATCATTGATTTACCCATGAACTCACTTCATTTTGGTAGATCTTCAAGTGTTCTTCAGTTTCACCAAGAACACCTACTAAGTTCTCGGACCTCAAACACCCCAAAAGGTTCTATATCGTATGTACTATTTCCAATGCTTGTTACTAACTAGATATACCCCTTAGAAATCGTCTAGTACATGATCATCAAGGATTGTATGGCCGTACACACCCCATGTGGCCGTACACCCCTTTGTTTAGTGCTTATTGGCCTCAAACTCATGTTCTATGCTAGCACATGATCAAGAACACTTAGAGGATGCAAGATATAACCTTGAAAAACGATTTTTGACCATTACTTCATGGAGTGTATGACCGTACACTCCCTGGCCATACACACCTAGCCGTACACCCAAGTGGCCGTACACCTAGTAGCCGTACACATACTTGTGTCGCCGTACACCCATTTGATGCAACCTTTCGCCCTTCTAACACTTCAATATAGGTGTTTCCTAAGTCCTAAGGTGTTTTCCTTTCATGCTTAGCTATATAAGCACTAATTATATATACATATATGTGTCATAAAATGCTAAATAGGATCCGTGTGTGTGCTCAAGTTCTCACTTGACACCTAGCATCCTATACCACTCTTCCATCCAAAGCACTCACTGCAGGTGAGTTCATACCCCTTAATCTACCTTTTTAAATGATTTTAAAATGCTTTTATGGGGGGCTACAAGTTGAACTTTATAGTTATAGAATCAATCACATGTGATTAATAACTATCAAACATATGGATTTCATATACTTCAAAATGTTTATCAAACAAATCTATTTCAAAACATGTTATCAAACTCTTGTACATACTAAACTCTTTATCAAACTTGTTTTATATGCTAAACCTTTCCTTTAAACTCTTTTAAAACTTATATATTGTTAAAACTATGTCTATACAGATATAGTTATATAAATCAGGTTGGAAGGACTTAGGACTGATAACACACTTTATTTCATGTTCCTTGTTTGGTTGTGGACTTAGAGTACCCTGTTGTTTGTCCGAGTGTCATTTGACCCTTAGTTATATATTATGTATATATGTATAGATATGAAAGCTTTTACCTCAGTTACGATACCTTTGGGTAGCAAAGGTGTATAAACATACTCAGTCATTTAAACAACATTACTATTAAACTATAATCGGTATAGTTCAGGAGATTACTATTCACTACTTCTAGTACAATGAAACATACATGAGTCAGTGCATACATGAGTCAATACAAATATACTATTATGAGAAACTAAGAGAGAATACTATACACTATACAGAGAGAACATACCACACTATACTGAGAGAACATACTACACGATATAGAGAGAACATACAACAATATACAGACAGAGCATACTATACATATACGAGAACAGTATAACATAAATGTGAGCAACTACTTCGGGGCACGGCATCACTGTTGTAGCTTGTTTTGTAACCAGAGTCTCATAGAGGGTGAGCCTGAATTTGTGTATAGATCTATACTGGACTGACCATCCTACACCTTTCTGCTAGTCAATTAATATGGTTAGAACATATCACATTTTACCTTAATTAATAATTGATTTAAGGTAGTTAGTACAACAATAGTCACTATATACAATACTAAAGTACTACAACATTTTCCCTATTGCATTTACTTTGTGATCTTCTCACATAAACGATAATTTAAACTATATTTTGATAATGATAGTTATAATGCGAAAGACTCATACTTTTACAAAAGAACAACATTTAGAACAGTCGGGTCTTGGTAGAAGACTGCGTTTTAGTAGAAAATATAGGATTTTCTACGAAGTACAAACATTTACATTACACTGTTACAAGCATTTGCTTCAGAATTACATAAACAAATGACACTAAATACTTATGAACTCACCAGTTGTAGTGCTGATAAACTCTTTCAAAATAACTTGTATTCTCAGGTCATCAGTAGACAGGTACCGATTTCAGGTTTTGAGAAGACGGAACTTTCTGACTTGCCTTTATTTTGATTATTCATTTTTGATGTCTTATAAACTATCGACAGAACACACTTGTATTAAATTATATTATTAATGCAATCTATGATGTCGTTGCTTGTTTACTATTATGCTTTGTTATGATACAATACATGACGTCCTCCGCCCCAGAACGTTTCCACCGTTCCGGTTTTGGGGTGTGACAGATTGGTATCAGAGCATTGTTTATAGTGAATCGAGTATATCAACCCATAAAAGATATACAAACTAGAAACACAATGGTATTAAAGTACTCTGACCAAGAGTTTATATTTTTAAAATAATAAAATATTTGACGAAGTATAAGTACCTGCATTCATACTAAAATCAGTGTCACTAGGACAGAACAAAAGTATTACGTTTGTTGAACAACACAAGTAGGCTTGGGGATGTATGGTCGATTCTGGGAATGACATAGCCTGATCAACTATGTTGGTCCGAGAAGTGATTAGCATATGCCCAAGAATGGTTGTGAAGTTGCAACAAGTCTAAAAACTTACCAACACTACTACAATGAGAACATTAGACCAGAACATGAACCCAATATACTATAGGAGTATTTTGCGTTACTATAAATACATATTTGAGAACTAAAAAGGTCTTTACTAGTAGCTCAATAGTTGCTAAGTGGATACGCTAAGGTTATATGCGACTAAGGTGTCATAGACTTAGAATCTGTGATATTTGCTTTATTTCCTGATCCTTGTTTAGTTGTGGATTTGGAGTCAGGGTCACTTATTCGAAGGTCTATCCTATTTTGATTTCATATAACTGGTATGCATTATAAAAGTAATGAAGTAACTAGTAAGGATCATGTTATAATTATCTTAAGTAGTACGTCTATTTATATAAGATTCTTATACCCCTTTTCTCGTGTAGATATCATGGTTGGATTCCATCCTCCTGGTGACCCCTACTTCCCAAACCAAGGAAATGCTGGATGGCTCGAGGTAGAGCCAGAAGATAATCATCCAATCCCTTTGGATGACGACTTCACAGAAAACTTCTCTGAAGGTTTCGACTCCGAATCAGAAGTCAACAACCTACCTCAAGAGGCTCAAATCCCAAATCTCAACCCCCGACCAGCATTTCAAGGCCCCACACCCTTGTAGGCGACAAAATTGAACCAATGGAGTCAAGAACAAGGTCAACATTTACCATATAATGGAGACAGAAGCTTTTACAATCTAAGCAAGGGAGGCTCAGCTCACAGAATCGTGCCCATTCTGGTCCGCAAGATTGCTCGGAATGGCGAGCATGGTCGGGCAGCCATCAACCGGGTCATGGAAATTGACGCCAATTCAGGCATTAACACGGTCCGCATTGTCCATCTCAAAGAAGCTATGGAAATTACTAGGAGAGCCAATGAGGCTCTGCGGCGGGAAGTAGCTACATTCCGAGCTGAAGTCATAGAACTTTGAGTGCGTCAGAGAGCTCATGAGCGACATTTTCAATACATAGTTCGTGAACTGGAAGATCTGAGGGTTCACCCGAGGAGTACCCGTCGCCGGTAGAAGATGTCTGGCTCGTCTTTTCTTTTGGGCTAAGGAATAGCATTTCTTATATATGCTCTAAGAAGCACTTTTATGTAAAATATTCCCGTCTTTCAAATGCTATAACTAGACTTCTAAACTATCAACATTTTCCCTACATGGTCGATGTAAGACCTACTATTAGGTCATTTTTCCCAAACTTGTTACATCGTGAATACCAGTAATATTGACAGTTATCTAATCTATTAGAAAATTTGTGTCCTTGTGTTTTTCTACTCTTACTGTTATATCTCTAGTTCAATCATGCACTCACTCAATTGTTTGGCTATGGCGATTTAGTCCATGTATCACTCTCATTATAGTCACAAATGATTCTTACTATTATCTTCATGTTTTTTTTTAACTTTTAGTTAAAATATGCCTCCATGCAGAGTAACAAGACGCAACCCTCCGATAACTCCAACTCAACCACCACCTCCTCCACAATACGATTCAGCAGCCCTCCAAGCTGCGGTATCAACGGCTGTTGCGGCGACCTTAGTGCAATTCCGCAATAGCGGCACTAGTGGTGGGGGTGTAGCTGCTCAGTCTGCTCAAGACGAGGCTCCATTGTGTGCTAGGGAGTGCTCGTATAAAGACTTAAACAATTGTAAACCCAGGTCCCTCAATGGGACTAGCAGAACCATTGCCCTCTCGCAATGGTTCGAGAAGACGGAATCGATCTTAGAGATCTGTTCCTGTCCGGAAGGAAGAAAAGTTAAATTTACTGCCTGCACCTTCGCGGACAGAGCCCTCACATGGTGGAATAGCCATGACAAGTCAGTAACTCTTATAGTGGCTAACTCTATGGGCTGGGAAGCGTTAAAGGAGGTCATGATCAAGGAATACTGCCTAAGGGGCGAAGTTCAGAAACTTGAACAAGAAATTTGGGACCTAACCATGAAGGGCTTTGATGTAGTGGGCTACACCGCTAGATTCAAAGATCTGGTGGCACTATGTATAGGAATGGTCCCTACTGAGGAAAAGAAAATTGAGAGTTACATATGGGGGCTGATGCCTCCATTCCAGGGGAATGTCCTAGCTTCAAACCTTGGTAACTTCGACAGTGCCAAACGCCTGGCACAACGGCTCGTGGATCATGGAGTCCGCAACCCGTCGACAACAACAACCCTAGCCATCCCAGTACATCCCAAGACCGCTGATAATAAGCAGAAACATTGGGGTAACAAGAAGGAAAAAGCAGCGCAGAACTCTGCCAATAAGCAGTGGGTCGTTGTTGTTCATGTTGCGATAACCCCTACTACTACTACTACTGCGCCAACAAAACAATATGATGGGAGTTTACCCAAGTGCAACAAGTGCAACTTCCACCACATTGGGCCCTGCCAGGAAATGCAGTGCTCTAACTGCAACCGGAATGGACACACTGTGTGTTTCTACAAGTCTCCGGTAAGGCCAATCACCCAGGTCCCTAGCGCAGGTGTGGTCCAGACTTACTATGGTTGTGGCGAGGTGGGCCACTACAAAAGGAACTACCAGAAGGCAGGGAATGCTGGTGGAGTGGGAAGATTTTTGGCTATAAGCCACAAGGAAGCAGTTGCCGACCCTACAATGGTTACTGGTACGTTTTTCCTCGATAACTCTTATGCATGCATACTATTTGATAGCGGAGTGGAGAGGAGTTTCGTGAATCAGAAATTTGCTCACTTACTTAAACAACAACCACACACACTTAAAGAACCATTCACTGTAGAAAGGTATAACGAGAAAACTAAGAGCACTATCAGTATATACATAGGATGTACCCTAACTCTAGATAGCCATACCTTTCCAATTGACCTCATGCCAGTCTCAATTAAAAGTTTCGATGTCATTATCGGCATGGATTGGTTGAGTCTTCAGCACGCCGACATCATGTGTTACGAAAAAGTTGTTCCCTTAATCTTTCGTCTAGTGAAACCCTTATTATCTACGACGACAAACCTGGCACGAGACTCCGTATCATCTAAAGTATTCAAGCCCAAAAGTACTTGCGAAAGGAATATCATGCATTCCTTGCTTACGTTGTCGATACGAGCCAAGAATCGAAAGACCTAAAGAACATTCCAGTAGTACGCAACTTTCTCGACATCTTTCCAGAAGAACTACCTGGATTACCACCGCAACGCCAAGCCGAGTTCATAATCGACTTAGTTCCAGGAAAAAAAGCTACCCCAGTAGCCAAATCGCCCTATCGTCTAGCACTAGCAGAGATACAGGAACTATCCGGGCAACTTAACGAACTGCTCAGCAAGGGCTTTATTAGACCAAGTTTCTCACCATAGGGGGCATTGGTCTTATTCGTGAAGAAGAAAGACAGATCATTCCGTATGTGCATCGACTACAGAGAACTCAACGAGCATACGGTCAAAAATCGTTAACCTCTACCTCGCATAAACTATTTGTTCGACCAACTGCAAGGGGAAAATTACTTTTCAAAGGTTGATCTGAGATCCGGGTATCACCAGTTATGAGTGTTAGAGGAGGATGTTCCAAAGACAGCCTTCTAAACTCGTCGTGGACACTACGAGTTTGTGGTAATGTCATTCAGATTAAACAATGCGCCTGAAATATTCATGGACTTAATGAATAGAGTATGTCGGCCTTACTTGGATCAGTTCGTCATTGTTTTCATCGACGACATACTTATATACTCTCGTATTGAGGAGGAGTATGGTAAGCATCTACAGCAGGTCTTAGAAACACTGAGATTAGAGAAGCTTTATGCGAAGTTCTCGAAATGCGAATTTTCGATACGAAGAGTCGAATTCTTAAGTCACGAGGTTAGCGAAGAGGGAATACACGTGGACCCTTCTAAAATTAAAGCCATTCAGAACTGGTCAGCACTGAAGACGCCTACAGAAATTCATCAATTTCTAGTCCTTGCTGGCTACTATCGCAGATTCATACAAAACTTCTCGCGGATTGCGAAACCACTTACGACATTGACCCAGAAGGGTGTGGCCTTTGACTGGGAAGAGAAGTAAGAGAAAGTGTTCCAAACGTTGAAATGATCCTTGTGCACCGCACCGATACTACCCCTCCCAGAAGGGATAGAAGACTTCGTGGTTTACTGTGATGCATCCAACCAGGGGATCGGTTGTGTTCTGATTCAACGAGGTAAGGTCATCGCCTATGCCTCAAGACAGCTGAAGACACATGAAGTAAACTACACCACACACGATCTTGAGCTATGAGCAGTTGTGTTTGCTATGAAGATCTGGAGACACTACCTGTATGGTATGAAATGCACTATCTTTAGAGACCACAAAAGCTTACAACATACATTCGACCAGAAGGAGCTCAACATGAGACAACGACGGTGGGTCGAGCTACTCAGTGATTACGAATGCGAAATTGGTTATCATCTCGTAAAGGCCCACGTAGTAGCAGACGCCCTAAGTCGGAAAGAATATTCTAGTCGTAGCGTCAATTCATTGACTATGACTATCCATTCACACTTGTCCACACAAATTAAGGAGGCCCAACTCGAAGCTGTGAAACCTGAAAATGTGGCGGGTGAATCCATGAGAGGAATTGATCAGAACTTAGAAGTCAAGGTAGGTGGAGATTTATACCTCATGGATCGGATCTGGTCACCGAAACACGGTGGTTTTAGATACTTGGTCATGCCTGAAGCTCATAATTCTCGATATTCTGTCCACCCTGGTTCAGATAAGATGTATCTGGATCTTAAAAAGTTATACTAGTGGCCTAACATGAAAGCAGAGATTGCTACCTTCGTGAGTAAATGTCTTACTTGTGCCAAGGCTAAGATCGAATACCAGAAACCCTCAGGTTTACTACAGCAACCGGAGATACTGGAATGGAAGTGGGAGCGGATCACGATGGACTTCATAACCATGTTGCCCAAGACAAAGGATGGTCTCGATACCATTTGGGTGATCGTAGACCGGTTAACAAAGTCTGCACATTTACTGCCCATCAAGGAGACTGACAAGATGGATAAACTAACAATAACGTACATTATGGAGATCGTACGACTGCATGGTGTTCCTATATCCATTATCTCCGATAGAGATAGTAGATTCACTTCAAGGTTCTGGCAGTCGGTACAAAGTTCCCTAGGAACGAGGCTGGAGATGAGTACAGCCTACCATCCACAAACCGACGGACAAAGTTAGAGAACTATCCAAACCTTGGATGATATGTTGCGAGCCTGTGTGATCGACTTTGGGAAGGCATGGAATACTCACTTACCCTGTGACAACCCGAAATTTCCATTTGGTCAAACCCTAAAAGTCAACCCCTTCTTATCATAAGTTAATGTAATTATTTCTTATTTTTAAGAAATTTAAAGTTCGTTTGATTATTTTATTATTATTTTTAAGCGAACGGGTGAAAGAAAGTGTCGTCTCAGGTTTAGCTTTTTAGAAACCGCAAAAACCTCGCGTCTTAGAAGTTCACGACTAAACTATTTGGTTTGGGTTGAAAAATCACCCAAAAACCATGAACTCATACCTATGTATGAGTTTACTCCCTAAGAATAAGCCATTTGTGTTTACTCCCCATTTTCACAAAAGAGTAAACTCCAAAAAAAAAAGGCTTTCAAGTATCATCCTAAATTTTATTCCAAATCTTCAAACTTGTAAGTGTTCTAACCATTTCAAGTTAGTAAAACACTTAATCTAGTGTTTGTACATCTATTCATCCAATCATTTATGTATTTTTTTCTAGATTTCCAAAACACCAAGAACACACACTAAGTGTTCATGGCCTATTAGTGCAAATCAAGCCTCCTAATAGTAAGTACTTCCATCCTTGAGTGTTTTTAAGCTAGTATTAAATTTAAACATCAAGAAAATATGTCAAGAACACAAGGTTAGAGGTTTTCAGGGTCCAAGAATGTTCTTGGGCCGTAAACACCAAAAATGGCACCAAAGTGTGCCTAAGTCCCTTGTTTAGCCCTAGTTTGATGTTTAAGACTTACCTTGACATGTTTAAACCTTTCATGGATGTGTTTAAGCCTTGAAAAACACCAAACACCAACATTTATAGGTGTTTACGGTTTGGGGATCTCCCAAAACCGTAAACACCCTAAAGTGTGTTTAAGTTGGTCATTTTCCTTCCTTAGGCCTAGAAACTAGCTTATACACTTACCTAATTGTGTTAAGGACTTAAAAGCATGGCAATACCCTTTTCCATGAGAGTTTACAATAGTAAACCCAAAGGGAAATTTTCATGAGGCCATAAACTCCTCTAAGGAGTGTTTTTTTGATGCCCTAGTCCCTTCCAAAGGCCATACCACTTAGTAGAAATGCTTCAATAGGCTTGTTAAACCACAAAACAACACTTGGTCAATAGAAGTAGAGTTTACGACCGTAAACTCTATAGTTTACTGCCGTAAACTCCCTAGGTTATGACCATCAAAACCGTAAACTCCAAGGGAGTTTACCCTTGAACTCCAAACACACTAGCTTTGCCCTACCAACACTCGGATGCAATCCTTGTGATATTTAACACTTGAAACAAAGTGTTTTCATGTTCTAGGGTGTCCCAAATTAATTTATTAGTTATAAATTGGCTAATTAGTTATATATATGTTCATTATATGATTACTAGGCTAGTGCGTGTGTACAAGTCTTCATTTGTCACCTAGCACCGTACCCGACACTTCAATTCAATCCACTCACCACAAGTGAGTTCATACCCCTTTAACTAACCTTTGAAATACTTTTAAATGTTTTAAATGCTTTTATGGGGGGATACAAGTTGAATACTTTTAGTTATTACATCAATCACATGTGATTAATAACTATAAAACCAATGATTTTACTACTGTTCAAACTATTTATCAAACTGTTTTACTCCAAACTGTTTTACTCCAAACTGTTTCACTTCAAACTATTTTACAAACTCTTGTGCTTATCAATTACTTTTACTTAAACTCTTTTATACTTATTATAAATTGCATGCCCATATATGTATAGTTATATAAGCAATGTTTAAAATGCTTAGGAAGGCCGTCGGCCCTATTTCCTTTTCGCGCTTGAGATATGGTCTGGTGGGATATTGGGTAGCCGTCCGAAGGTCGTTTCAATATTAATTATATATCATGTGTACATATATAGTCATAAAAGTTCTTCCAGATTCATTCGTACCAGTTACTTCATTAGTGTGTTACCATATGGGTAGCACGGGATAATACTTATACAATTGCTAGATCAATGAGATGTTCAATGAGTCAGTTCATTCATGAGTCAGTACTAATTACTATGAGAACATATACAACTATACTAGAAGAAGAACATATACAACTATACTAGAAGGAGAACATATACAACTATACTAGAAAGAGAACATATACAACGATACTAGAACGAGTAACAATACATTACATTTACATGAATACGTTCACAAGATGGTGATCCACTGTATCGGAGCATGCCTTCAATGTTATGGCCCGAGTTGTAGCCAGAGTCTCTTGGAGGGAGAGTGTGAGTTTGCGTATAGATATATATTGGATTGACTATCCTACACCTTGCTGCTAGCTACAGCCGGACCTGCAGGTCTGCGGGTGCCAAACGTCATACCTTTTTACGACCTACATTTGTCGTTGATATCTTAATATAAATCCGGTTTAAGGTAGTTATTACAGCAGTAGTTCCTATAATACAACACTACAGTACTACAAAAATTTACCCTTTACATACATTTAGTGATCATTTCACTTAAACATTAATGTAGAAACTATATTTTGTTAATGATAGTTACACTTGGGAAAATTACACACTTTTATGATAAACGAACATACAAAACAGTTATGCCTTGGTAGAAGGCTACTTTTAATAGGAAATATAGGTTTTTCTGAGAGATTCAAACTTTTACAAACACTTACAAACATTCACATACTTTTACCACCAACGTTTACAAACTCATGCTTAAAACCACATTCAAACGTTTTGATATAAACACCAACACTAAAATACTTATGAACTCACCAGCTTAATGCTGATAAACTCTTTCAAAATAACTTGCATTATCAGGTCATCAGTAGACAGGTACCGAGGCCAACTTTTGAGAAGATGGAGCGCATTTGAGACTCATCTCATTATTTTGATTTACTTTTTGGTGTCTATAATTGTACAGCACACGCTTGTATTAAAATTATACATTTAATGCAATGGATGATGTTGTTTGCTTATTTACTGTTATACTGTGTTGTGATACTTACATGACGTTCTCCGCCTCAGAACGATTCCGCCGTTCTTGGTTTTGGGTGTGACAGATTGGTATCAGAGCATTGTTTATAGTGAATTAAGTATATCAACACATAAAAGATATACTAACTATAAACCCATTTGGGATTTAAAACACTCTGACCAAGAGTCTATACTTTAAATACTAAAATATTTAATTAAGTATACAAGTCTGCATTCATACTAAAATCAGTGTCACAATGACAAGAACAAAAGTATTACAATTGTTAAATATCACAAGTGAGCTCGGGGATGTATGGTCAGTCCTGGGAATGGCATAGCCTGATCAACTATGCTGGTCCAAGGAGTGATTAGCATATGCCCTAGAATGGTTGTGATATGTTTATACATTAGATTCTTATACCTCTCTTCTCCCGTAGATTTAAATGGCCGGATTCCATCATGGCAACCCGTACTTCCCAAATGAAGGAAATGTTGGGTGGATCGAAGAAGAGCCTGAAGATGACCAACCAATCCCTTTGGATGATCACCTCGCAGAAGGCTTTTCTAGTGGATCAGACTCTGAGCCTGAAGTCAACAACCTACCGCTAGTAGGTCAAGCCCCAAACAACAACCCTCGACCAGCTTTCCCAGGTCCTACACCCTTGTGGGCAACCAACTTGAATCGCTGGAGCGATGAACAGGGTCAACCCTTACCTTACTTTGGGGACCGAAGCTTTTACAACCTCAGCGAAGGTGGCTCTGCGGATCGAGCTCTACCCGTCATTATCCGTAGGATAGCTCGTAATGGTGAACAAGGTCGAGCAGCCATCGACCGAGTCATGGAGATTGATGCTAACTCTGGTGTCAACACAGTCCACATCCGCCATCTTGAAGAGGAAATGCAAAGGACCAGGATAACCAATGAGACCCTGCAGCAACAGCTGGCTGCCTCCCGAGCCGAAGTCATAGAACTTCGAGTTCGTCAAAGGGCTCATGAACGACACCTTCAAGTGGTGCACTACTAGAAAAACAGCCTTTTACGACGCTCATTGCGCGTCGTAAAATGCTCAGACAATGCGCAAATGCGCGTCAAGGAAGGCCCTGTCATAAAGAGAGACGACGCGCTTTTGTGCATCGTCTATAGACGACACGTATTTACGACGCGCATTTATGACGCGCATTTACGACGCGCGGTTAGGATACGCAATGCGTATCAAGGAAGGCCCTGTCATAAAGGAGGACGACATGCATTTGTGTGTCGTAACCTTACGACGCGCGTGTTTATGACACGCAATGTGTATCAAGGAAGCCCCTATCAAGAAAGGCCATGTCATAAATAAAGACGACACACATTTTTGCGTATCGTAATTTTAATTTTTTTTTTAAAAAAAATATTTATAGATTTACTGGTTTTCAAATTAAATTTGCATTTCATGTCTCATAATAGAAAATAAAATACGATATACAAAAAATACAATACATTGCACAAAAGTTAATGTCATACAAATAATTATTCCAATATTAGACAAATGTAACATTTTAGCATTTTTATATAATTAACTAAATTTTTAGCCAAATTTCCTAAAATACCAACATACTTTTCTATGAAGAGCATTAGCACTAATCTTTTCCATCAAAAACTTCAAAACCTGCATAATTAAATTAATGTGTAATCAGCTACATGTCAATAAGGTAGGTTTAAGCAAAAGAGTTTCATAATAGTAGGATTTTACTTACCACTGTGGTTAATGACATTGAAAGAAGCAGCCAAGATTTTACTTAACACTGTTGTTAATGACATTGAAAGAAGTAGCCCAACAAACACCCCCTCAGAAGGATTACTACCACATAACTGTTGATATTTGATACTTTATTACTAAATGAAACCAAAAGCATTGTTAAAAAGTCAACAAAATCAGAAGGTTTTAGTCAAACATACAGAGGCTGTAATTCCTAATATTAATAAATGACATTAATTGAACCACCTGCAGATTTACCATTTTGTCCCTGTGAGACTCACTACTGAACACATTCTACAGTTTGTAACTATAATATATATATATATATATATATATATATATATATATATATATATATATATATATATATACCTAAGCGATTTCTGCGGTGCTTCATAAATTAAAACACATAGTCATCAAGAAGTTATGAGCATGACACAACATAGTAATACAACATAATCATAGGACAAGAGAACAGCTGAATACCTTGTCATCATCAAAATCGTACAATTCAGCAGCTGCATATGTAATCCATTAGAAGTTAGAATACAATAAATAAAGTAAAAATGAGGGATCTGCAACCTGTTACTAGATAAAATATTTAAATACAGTTAGGAGGATAAAAAGGGAAATATAGAAAAAAGATTAAAACTATTCTTTTCCGGTATTTAAGGTTAAGCTAACCTTGCAACTAGAACATATAATAATTGGATTCAAAACTGTTTCCTCCCGTCCACAAACGTCACAAACCCTAGAATGCCCTTTGTAATCTAAACCTGATGGTGAAGAATCAATGATGATTTCCGGTGGGGTCCATATTACAGACAATTTTGGGTGTGTTTCTTTTGGGAAATGCATGGTAAAGTGTCTTCCTTGTCAGCATTGATCTTGGACAAAACTTGATTTTGCAGGAGTATAAGTGGATAGACATAAGAATCATGTAAAGCTTCTGTTCTACTGCATTACCAGATATCTAGATATTGGTACAAGTCATACAAAATAAATAAAGTACACTAAAACATCCAACCCTCTTATTTTGATTGCAATGATTAAATTTCCAGACTTACATGGTATCAGGGATGTCATTCATAGGACTTAAACAATCATGGTTCCCAAGATTGGAATTCACCCTGGTATCACACTTAGATTCTATAGCCTCAGTTTGACCACTGTCAGAATTATTGACCAACAGATCAGAAGCATGACAGGAATCTGCTCATACCTGCAAGAAAAAAAATTTTATTGTTAGATTCTCAAAGCCACCAACATTCTATAATCATCAGTATACAATCACAAAGTTGATTATGTGACAACCTTTTCCATAGAATCAGGAGAAGACTCCTCAAGTCCACCATTTTTATCCCCATCCATAACAACCCCATCATCTCCAAAACTCCTTTTCAGAGACAATATAAGACTGTTATCCTTCAAAACCCTAATATTTCCTTTAGTTCTCCTCCAACATGGTGCTGACTTAACAGGAGAATTCCCCACATTGTTTTCTAATGCTACAAATTCTTTCTCAACCTTGGATATGCATGGAGACATAAGTTTAAGCTTCAAGTTTTTCTGCAATCCACCAACTGACCCTGGTAAGGGACTTGTGACAGCCAATGAGCCACGCTGAAGCCAAATAACAACTACAAATTTTGAAATTAGATTGCTTTGTCCTTTTCCTTTTACCATACATTGTCTCAAACTCTTGTGACTTGATCACAGCCTTTTTAAGAACAGCATCAGGAAGCCCTAAAAAAACAACACGTGACACTTATCGGTCATTACTATTATAGTATTATTAGATTAGAGTTACAATAAAAGTGGGAGAGAGGGAGGGAGGGAGGGAACTTTCCTGCTAGGCGTGCAATATTGACACCATAGCTTTTGGGGCATGCACCAAGTGTCAATTTGTAGAGAAATGTTACATTGTCTACACCTCCATCTCCATCTCTAACTTAGCATGCCATGTAACACGGGGAAACCTACATACAACACACACTAAAGGTCAAAGATCTAAGATAAGATTGCCATCAAAATAGTAACAGTATAGTTATAGCTCCAAAAAACAAGGAAAGGAATAATATGGTACCTTGTTAGTCTGCTGATACTCCAAAGCTAAGTGATGATAGTTAGTAGAAAACAGACCCCGAAACTGGACCTTGTTGACAAGGTGTTCAAGAACTGATGCACTACAACCAAACCAAACCAAATAATGTGTTTTGATGAAAGATAACAACTACAACAACAACACATGAAAGTGAAAGTGAAAGCGTACGCTATGGCTTGTCCATTTGATGTTGTTGTCCCTTGTACAAGTTCATCTAATGCCACAACTGATCTACATGCTGCTGATGACTGCACAACATATCCAATTTCATATCACTCACAAACCCAACACACACAGAGAGACCAGCATAGATGTGTTTTGCAGCAGCTCGGTTAGAAATGTACTATGGCCTGCCATAATATGGTCTTTTGCACCTATCCTCACAAAGATGCGATAAACCAGAAACATCTTAAAGCTTTGCGCAGGCACATCTGCCCCCACCTGGAACTTCCATCCATAACTAACCAAGGTTAACTACTAAAGAGAGAGAGAGAGAGAGAGATAGAGGGAGAGAGAGAGAGAGAGAGAGAGAAACACATATTACATATATCTCTACCTGTGCCAAAATCAGTGCTAAATAAACTTGACGCAGAAGAGTTGACTTTCCACCCATGTTAAGACTAGTAAGCACAATAAATTTGGAATGATCCACCCCACCAATACAAACATCATTTGGGTCAAAAGTATCCCCTATAAGTGGACTTTTAGCATCAATAACTTTTGTGTAGTTGATATAAATATAAATACTTACAACTGCATATTCAAGTCTATAGTTAGATCAGCAAATTGGATCATCAGGGGCATAATCAAAAGCCATTTTCAAATTTCGGTTCTTGTAGTACCTGTGTAATTGAATAATTTATTATGCAAACTTGTCAAAATGTCAAAAACTAAATAAATAAAAATGAACTAATATACAAATTCTAAACAAAACAAATGAGTTGAGAAAACAACTTGCATAGTTGAAGCCAAATAACAACTGCACGGAATAACATTATAAAAAAACAAGACATATGAAAAATTAATGAACTTTAAAAAAAATCATATCAAGGAACAAAAAATTACCTATTTCCAAAATTCACTAGCCCTGTCTATCCAAGTCCATAAATCGGTTCAACTTCTTGACCACTTTCTTAAATCTGATTCCAGTCAATACCAAATGCATTTATCAAAACATTCATCATAATAAGGTTTGGTTTGATTCCTTCACGTTCCATCAACTGGAGAACTTTAACTATTTGCTCACATAAACCTTGTGTGTGTGTAAGAAGGAAGATTACAAAGCAAACAAATCAAAATCAAGAATATTAAACCAATCGAAAAATTTACTAATAGAATAATAACTTGCATGTTGGAATTTACTTATGTACCTTCATTAATCATATCATCTAAATACCCTTGCCCATTATCACCATTATAGGGTGGCAGTGGCTCATCTATAATCCCACCAAGCAACTGATCACCATGCATTTGCTGAAAATTACCAAACCTGCCACCATTCATTTGATTAGGATTATACCCCAGTGTTAATGCAGATAAAGAAGCACTTGAAAAATGGGAAAAACATGTCGATATGTCCGAACTCAACAATAACTGATTTGGGAAATTAAAAAAAAAAAAAGAAAAAAAAGAAGAAGGGAATTAGGACTTGCCTGAACTCAACAATATGTCCAAAAATGTCGGATAGCTCTATCCTCATACCCTTACCCAATTTCAACTCTTCAAGAAAAGGATAAGGTTTCAGATCATCAATAACCTGATTTCCAACATTACCCTTCCACCCCGATACATCCCTTCATTCCTCCAAAAAATTTTGATAGCTCTAACCCCCAACCCTTATACAGAGAGGAATTCTTGTTGCTTCTTGACAGGGATTTTCCAACAGTCACATACAGGCTCACCTAAAAAGCGATTTTTAACAAACCTAACACAAACATGTGAATTTGCGTTTGGAATCAACTGAAAGATAAAACTCATAAAAGATTAACCTCAAAATTCAGAAATTTAGTCATTATAAAACATCAATCTAGCATATCTGAAGCCAACATATACTAATGTTTAAAAACAAAGCAACATAAAACATAAACACTAATCTGAGGGATATGGAGAAAGTAAAAAAGACTTATGTTTTTGCATCCTCAATTTGATCTGCATACGAAGTCTCTAAAAGGTGGGGTTGATGGTTTCCACAAATCCAAATCCAACAACGAAGAGTCTAATTCTCTGGGAGAAGATGTATATGGACTAATTGTGCGTTCTTTACACTAAATCGTGTTCATCTAACCTTCAGGTGACAAATTCTACATCACAAAAAAAACATAAATTAATCACAATAATTTCTTCATAAATTAACCCACCAAATATTTGGTATAATCATCATCTGAGTGGGGAAGTTTGATTTGGCTAAATTACCAAAAAACAATCAATCAGATATGGTAATATTCAACAATTCTAATATTTTATAGAACCTCATAACCTCAAATCAAAGAAAAACTAAAAGAAAGAAAGAGATAAAGATGGAGCATAAAACCCAAAGAGGATAAGTTGAATTAGAGCAATCCAATACAACCCTAAAAAGACTCCTTTAAGTCAATTGGGTAGTATCAAAACCTCAACCCCTAAATAAATTCAACTAGTTATGTCCTGAAGCGAAAATCTATTGAATTATACAGAGTAGAAGAGAAAAGTGAGAGAAAAAGGTAAAGGGTCATACCTAGTTTGCATAGAAGACTTGAAGAATCTTTGATGAAATTAAAGATGTCGATTAGTAAATTGATATTCAGATGGAATCGGACAAATAAAATGAGAGGGGAATGAGAAAAACAATGACCAATAAGAGAGTACTGATGATATTACCGGTGAAATAACCCACTAAATTGCATAATTCTATCAACTCGCATGAAAGGAAGCTCAAGTTTATTCACTGTTACAATTGAAGATAATAATGGCTCAAAGATTCCAAACTTGATCAAGATTAACCAAAAAATGCCCTAAGTTCTCATATTTCTCGGAAATGGAAGGAGACGGCGAGTTAGGGCTGCAGACGGAAAAGGCGGGGAGAGAAGGAGGCGATTGAGGAGCCGCAAAATCATCAATCGTCGGCTTTGTGAGCAAGAGGACATGACCTAATTTTGTGAGGTGAACAAGGAAGAGGATAACACAAGGCGAGGTTTTTATAGAGAGAATGGAGTGAGAAAATGAAGGTCTTTGTCAGCTGGTAGATCCGATTGATGAAGAGATCTCATTCATCATGGCGTGGTGGAGAGGGGAGAAGCGGATCGGAGAAGAGGAAGAAGGAGGGAGAGGGGAGAATCGATTGGGAAGATGAAAGATAGAAAAAAGGTAGAAAAGCAAGTTTTCAAAATATTGGGGATTTCGTTTTTCCTCGTATTGCTAAACGCGCCTTTCATTAATATTATAAAGCGGCGCTTATAGAGGACGCGCATTTAACATGCAGCGCCCTCCGTGTTTTTAATTTTTTTTTCTTATGATACTAGTTTAAGGGCACGCAATAATGCGCGATCTAAATTCTTAAATTTTTTGAAGAGATGACACTTTTTTAATGTCACTCTCTTTTGCGTAACATAAATCAATGAGTGTCGTGGTTTGCACGTCGTAAAAAGGTCTTTTTCTTGTAGTGGTGGTCCGTCAAGTGGCAGACCTCAGGGTTCACCCGAGGAATTCCCATCACCGTTAGAAGATGTCTAGTACATCTTTGCCTTTTGGTTAAGGAATAGCCTTTAGTATCTGTGCTCTAAGTAGCACTTGTCTGTAAAATATTCCTAACTTTCAGTACTCTAATTAGGAATCTAGGAACTGTCAAACTTTTTCGTATGGTATGATGTAAGATCTACTGTTAGGTCGATTTTCCCTGAACTTATTACATCAGTAATACTTGTATTATTGACAACTACCTTATCTGTGGGAAAAATCTGTACATTGGTTTTTCCTACTAATCTTCTATGTTGTGATCTCAAACACTCATTCAACTGTTGGGCTATGGTTAGTTAGTCCATGTGTCACTCTCACCCCACTTACAATTGATTCTTACCATTTTGTTTATCTTTATAAACTTATAGCTGAAAGATGCCTCCTCGCAAATCTCCCAGGAATAACCCTGCACCTCCACCTCCTCCTCCTCAGGTCATCGATACTGCAGCCCTGAATGCTGCCATAGCTGCAACAGTGGCAACTGCTATGGCTCAGTATCACTCTACTGATGCCAGCAGAGGTGGAACCCTATTGACTCTATTCCTGTTGAAATCCCTGTGCGCTCGAGAGAGTGCTCCTACAAGGATTTCACCAACTGCAAGCCGAAGTCCTTCCAGGGCATCGGCAGAGTCATTTCCCTCTCGCAATGGTTCGAGAAAACTGAATCAGTCTTCGAAATCTGTTCATGCCCTGCTGTGAGCAAAGTCAAATATGCCGCATGCACCATTGAAGGAAAAGCCCTGACGTGGTGGAACGACCACGTTAAAGCGCTAACTCTCGTAGTGGCGAATGATATGGGTTGGGAAACCATGAAGGACCTCATGATTGAGGAATACTGCCCTAGGGGCGAGATCCAGAAATTGGAACTGGAGCTGTGGAGCCTAACCATGAAGGGCACCAACATAGTCGCATATACCGCCAGATTCAGCGAACTGGTGGCCCTCTGCCCCAATATGGCTCCCACTGAGGGGAAAAAGATCGAGAGGTACATATGGGGGCTAGTGTCTCCGTATCAGGGGAATGTCCTATCATCAAACCCTGCTACCTTCGACAGTGCCAAGCGACTGGCACAGCGAATCATTCACCATGGAGTCAAAGCACCATCGGCAACAACAACCCTAGCCATCTCGGAACCCTCCAAACCCAATGACACTAAGCGGAAGTTCTGGGAGGAGAAGAAGAAACAGTGAGCTGTTAAAAAGTAGCAAATTGTGGCAGTGCATGCCGCAATAACCCCTACTGCTGCTACTGCCCCTGCCCCGGTAGGGTAGTATGCTGGGAGTTTGCCTAAGTGCAACAAATGCAACTACCACCACAACGGCCCCTGTCGTGAAATGCAGTGCTCTAACTGCAACAAGAAAGGACACACAATCTGTTTCTGTAAATCTCCGGCGAGGCCAATCACCCAAGTCCCCGGCTCTGGCATGAGCCAGACCTGCTATGGATGTGGCGAGGCGGGCCACTATAAGAGGGACTGCCCCAAAGCAAAGAATGCTGGCAGGGCAAGGAGAGTACTAGCGATAGGCCATGGGGAAGCATTTGCTGACCCAACGGTAGTGACTGATACGTTCCTCCTCGATAACTCCTATGCATGCATTCTGTTCTATAGTGGAGCGGAGCAAAGCTTCGTGAACCATAAATTTGCTTGCATGCTTAAACAACAACCACACACACTTAAGGAACTATTCACAATAGAAATGGCTAATGGAAAAATAGAAAGTACAAATAGCATATACTTAGGATGTACCCTAACTCTAGATAACCATTCATTTCCAATCGACCTTATGCCGGTCTCAATTAAAAGCTTCGACGTTATCATCGGCATAGAATTGTTGAGTCTTCATCGCGCCGACGTCATGTGCTACGAGAAAGCAGTCCATCTAAACCTCCCGTCTAACGAAACTCTTATCGTCTATGGCGACAAACCCGGTGTGAGTCTTCGTATTATATCAAGTATTCAAGCACAGAAGTATCTACGTAAAGAATACCATGCATTCCTTGCTCACGTCGTCGATACGAGCCTCGAAATGAAAGAAGTAAAGAACATTCCAGTAGTGAGCGACTTTCCTGACATCTTCCCAAAAGAGCTACCAGGATTACCTCCGCAACAACAGGTTGAGTTCAGAATCGACTTAGTCCCAGGAGCTACCCCAATAGCCAAGTCGCCTTACCGATTAACACCAGCAGAGATGCAGGAACTATCTGGTCAACTTAACGAACTGGTCAACTTAACGCTTTATAAGACCAAGTTTCTCGCCCTGGGGAGCACCGGTCTTGTTCGTTAAGAAGAAAGACGGATCCTTCCGTATGTGTATCGACTACAGAGAACTCAACAAACTAACGGTCAACAATCGTTACCCTCTGCCTCGCATAAACGATTTATTTGACCAACTGCAAGGGGCGAACTACTTTTCCAAAATTGATCTAAGATCCGGATATCACCAGTTACGAGTGCTAGAGGAGGATGTCCCAAAGACAGCCTTCTAAAATCGTTACGGACACTACGAGTTCGTGGTGATGCCGTTCGAATTGACCAATGCGCCCGCAGTTTTCATGGATCTGATGAATAGAGTATGTCGACCTTACTTGGATCAGTTCGTCATTGTCTTCATAGATGACATCCTGATCTACTTCCGAAGTAAGGAAGAGCATGGTGATCACCTGCGACAAGTTCTAGGAACTTTATGAACAGAGAAGCTCTATGCGAAGTTCTCTAAACGTGAATTTTGGATCCGAAGAATCGAATTCTTAGGACATGTGGTAAGCGAAGAGGAATCCACGTGGACCCATCCAAAATTAAGGCCATTGAGAATTGGTCAACACCGAAGGCACCTACAGAAATTCGTCAATTTCTAGGTCTTGCTGGCTACTACCGCAGGTTCATTCAGAACTTCTCCCGCATTGCGAAACCTCTTACAACACTGACCCAGAAACGCGTGGCCTTTGACTGGGAGGAGAAACAGGAGAAAGTGTTCCAAACGCTTAAACGAGCCTTGTGCACCGCACCAGTACTATCCCTCCCCGAAGGAATAGAAGACTTCGTAGTCTATTGCGATGCATCGAATCAAGGGCTCGGGTGTGTTCTGATGTAGCGAGGTAAGGTCATCGTCTACGCCTCGAGACAGTTGAAGACACACGAAGTTAACTACACGACCCACGATCTCGAGCTAGGAGCAGTTGTGTTTGCTCTGAAGATCTGGAGACATTACTTCTACGGAACGAAAAGCGCTATCTTTACCGACCACAAGAGTTTACAACACATATTCGATCAGAAGGAGCTCAACATGAGACAACGACGGTGGGTCGAGCTACTCAGTGACTACGAATGTGAAATTCGTTATTATCCGAGTAAAGCCAACGTAGTAGGAGACGCCCTAAGTCGGAAGGAATATTCTAGTCGAAGAGTCAAGTCATTGACAATGACTATCCATTCACACTTGTCTAAGAAAATTCAGGCGGCCCAGCATGAAGCCATGAAACCTGAAAACGTGACGAGTGAATCCCTTAGACGAATGGATAAAAATTTAGAAGCCAAGGGTGGCGGAGCCTTATATTTCATGAACCGGATCTGGACACCGAAGTACGGTGGATTCAGAGACTTAGTCATGACCGAGGTGCACAACACTCGGTATTCCGTCCACCCAGGTTCAGATAAGATGTATCTGGATCTCAAAAAGTTATACTGGTGGCCTAATATGAAAGCAGAGATTGCTACCTTCGTAAGTAAATGCCTTACTTGCGCAAAGGTTAAGGTCGAGTACCAGAAGCCCTCCGGTTTACTACAACAACTAGAAATTCCAGAATGGAAGTGGGAGCGGATCACTATGGACTTCATAACCAAGCTGCCCAAGACAACGGGTGGACTTGATACCATATGGGTCATCGTCGACCGATTGACCAAGTTTGCACACTTCCAGCCTATCAAAGAGATTGACAACATGGAGAAACTTACAAGAACTTACATTAGGGAGATTATAAGACTACACGGTGTTCCCTTATCTATTATCTCGGATAGAGATAGTAGATTCACTTCGAGGTTCTGGCAGTCGTTACAAAGCTCCCTAGGAACTACGCTGGACATGAGTACGGCCTACCATCCACAGATCGATGGGCAAAGTGAGAGGACCATCCAAACACTGGAAGATATGTTGAGAGCCTGTGTGATTGACTTTGGAAAGGCATGGGATACTCATTTACCCCTTGTCGAATTTTCCTACAATAACAGTTATCACACGAGCATCAAGGCTACTCCATTTGGAGCCCTCTATGGCCGAAAGTGCAGATCCCCTTTGTGCTGGGCTGAGGTGGGTGATACCCAATTAGCTAGAGGGAAAGTTTCTGACAGTACTCTCATAGGCCCGAAAATCATTCAGGAAACGACAGAGAAGATCGTTCAGATCCGTGAACGATTGAAAGCCTCTAGAGACCGACAGAAAAATTACGATGATAAACGAAGGAAACCTTTGGAATTCCAGGTGGGAGACCGAGTCCTTCTCAAAGTCTCACCTTGGAAGGGCTTAATACACTTCAGTAAGTATGGGAAGCTTAATCCGAGATATATAGGGCCTTTCGAGATTCTCGCAAGAATCGGCCCTATAGCATACACACTCAATCTACCCGACGAACTTCGTAATGTACATTCTACATTCCACGTATCTAACTTGAGAAAGTGTATGTCCAATGAGACTCTTGTAATCCCACTTGACGAGATCGAGATCAACGAGAGCCTCAACTTCGTGGAAGAACCAGTAGAGGTCATGGACCGAGAAGTCAAACAGACGAAGCAAAGCCGTATCCCGATTGTGAAGGTTCGCTGGAACGCCAAGCGAGGACCGGAATTCACTTGGGAGCGTGAGGATCAGATGAAACTGAAATATCCTCATCTTTTTGCTTAGTTATTTGTAACTACTTAGTTTAGACTTTAATTTCGGGACGAAATTCCCTTTAACAGGGGGATGATTTGACAACCCGAAATTTCCATTTGGTCAAACCCTAAAAGTCAACCCCTTCTTATCATAAGTTAATGTAATTATTTCTTATTTTTAAGAAATTTAAAGTTCATTTGATTATTTTATTATTATTTTTAAGCAAACGGGTGAAAGAAAGTCCCGTCTAGGGTTTAGATTTTTAGAAACCGCAAAAACCTCGCGTCTTAAAAGTTCACGACCAAACTATTTGGTTTGGGTCAAAAAATCACCCAAAAACCGTGAGCTCATACCTATGTATGAGTTTACTCCCTAAGAATAAGCCATTTATGTTTACTCCCCATTTTCACAAAAGAGTAAACTCCAAAAAAAAGGCTTTCAAGTATCATCCTAAATTTTATTCCAACTCTTCAAACTTGTAAGTGTTCTAACCATTTCAAGTTAGTAAAACACTTAATCTAGTGTTTGTACATCTATTCATCCAATCATTTATGTATTTTTTTTCTAGAATTCCCAAACACCAAGAACACACACTAAGTGTTCTTGGCCTATTAGTGCAAATCAAGCCTCCTAATAGTAAGTACTTCCATCCTTGAGTGTTATTAAGCTAGTATTACATTTAAACATCAAGAAAATATGTCAAGAACACAAGGTTAGAGGTGTTCACGGTCCAAGAATGTTCTTGGGCTATAAACACCATAAATGGCACCAAAGTGTGCCTAAGTCCCTTGTTTAGCCCTAGTTTGATGTTTAAGACTTACCTTGACATGTTTAAACCTTTCATGGATGTGTTTAAGCCTTGAAAAACACCAAAGACCAACATTTATAGGTGTTTATGGTTTTGGGATCTCCCAAAACCGTATACACCCTAAAGTGTGTTTAAGTTGGTCATTTTCCTTCCTTAGGCCGAGAAACTAGCTTATACACTTACCTAATTGTGTTAAGCACTTAAAAACATGGCAATACCCTTTTCCATGAGGGTTTACGGTAGTAAACCCAAATGGAAATGTCCATGAGGCCGTAAACTCTTCTAAGGAATGTTTTTTTGATGACCTAGTCCCTTCCAAAGGCCATATCACTTAGTAGAAATGCTTCAATAGGCTTGTTAAAACACAAAACAACACTTGGTCAATAGGAGTAGAGTTTACGACCGTAAACTCCCTAGGTTATGACCATCAAAACCGTAAACTCCAAGGGAGTTTACCCTTGAACTCCAAACACACTAGCTTTGCCCTACCAACACTCGGATGCAATCCTTGTGATATTTAACACTTGAAACAAAGTGTTTTCATGTTCTAGGGTGTCCCAAGTTAATTTATTAGTTATAAATTGGCAAATTAGTTATATATATGTTCATTATATGATAACTAGGCTCGTGCGTGTGTACAAGTCTTCATTTTTCACCTAGCACCGTACCCGACACTTCAATTCAATCCACTCACCACAAGTGAGTTCATACCCCTTTAACTAACCTTTGAAATACTTTTAAATGTTTTAAATGCTTTTATGGGGGGATACAAGTTGAATACTTTTAGTTATTACATCAATCACATGTGATTAATAACTATAAAACCAATGATTTTACTACTGTTCAAACTATTTATCAAACTGTTTTACTCCAAACTGTTTTACTCCAAACTGTTTCACTTCAAACTATTTTACAAACTCTTGTGCTTATCAATTACTTTTACTTAAACTCTTTTATACTTATTATAAATTGCATGCCCATATATGTATAGTTATATAAGCAATGTTTAAAAGGCTTAGGAAGGCCGTCCGCCCTATTTCCTTTTCGCGCTTGAGATATGGTCTGGTGGGATATCGGGTAGCCGTCCGAAGGTCGTTTTAATATTAATTATATATCATATGTACATATATAGTCATAAAAGTTCTTCCAGATTCATTCGTACCAGTTACTTCATTATTGTGTTACCATATGGGTAGCACGGGATAATACTTATATAATTGCTAGATCAATGAGATGTTCAATGAGTCAGTTCATTCATGAGTCAGTACTTATTACTATGAGAACATATACAACTATACTAGAAGAAGAACATATACAACTATACTAGAAGGAGAACATATACAACTATACTAGAAAGAGAACATATACAACGATACTAGAACGAGTAACAATACATTACATTTACATGAATACGTTGACAAGATGGTGATCCACTGTATCAGAGCATGCCTTCAATGTCATGGCCTGAGTTGTAGCCAGAGTCTCTTGGAGGGAGAGCGTGAGTTTGCGTATAGATCTATATTGGATTGACTATCCTACACCTTGCTGCTAGCTACAGCCGGACCTGCAGGTTTGTAGGTGCCAAACGTCATACCTTTTTACGACCTACATTTGTCGTTGTTACCGAGTCGATAGTATGGTACAATTAATCACATGATACCTTAATATAAATCCGGTTTAAGGTAGGTAGTACAGTAGTAGTTCCTATAATGCAACACTATAGTACTACAATAATTTACCCTTTACATACATTAGTGATCATTTTACTTAAACATTAATGTACAAACTATATTTTGTTAATGATAGTTACACTTGGGAAAATTACACACTTTTACGATAAACGAACATACAAAACAGTTACGCCTTGGTAGAAGGCTACTTTTAATAGAAATATAGGTTTTTCTGAGAGATTCAAACTTTTACAAACACTTACAAACATTCACATACTTTTACCACCAACGTTTACAAACTCATGCGTAAAACCACGTTCAAACATTTTGATACAAACACCGACACTAAAATACTTATGAACTCACCAGCTTAATGCTGATAAACTCTTTCAAAATAACTTGTATTCTCAGGTCATCAGTAGACAGGTACCGAGGCCATCTTTTGAGAAGATGGAGCACATCTGAGACTCATCTCATTATTTTGATTTACATTTTGGTGTCTAAAACTGTACTACACACGCTTGTATTAAAATTATATATTTAATGCAATGGATGATGTTGTTTGCTTATTTACTGTTATACTGTGTTGTGATACTTTACATGACGTCCTCCGCCCCAGAACGTTTCCGCCGTTCTTGGTTTTGGGGTGTGACATACCCCTTGTCGAGTTTCCTACAACAATAGTTATCACACAAGCATAAAGGCTGCTCCATTCGAATCCCTCTATGGCCGGAAGTGCAGATCCCCTCTGTGCTGAGCTGAGGTGGGTGACACACAATTAGCTAAGGGACGAGTTCCTGAAAGCACTCTCATAGGTCCGAAGATCATTCGGGAAACGACTAAGAAGATCGTTCAGATTCGTGAACGATTGAAAGCCTCTAGAGACCGATAGAAAAGCTACGCTGACAAGAGAAGGAAACCTTTGGAAATCCAGGTGGGAGACCGCATTCTTTTGAAAGTCTCACCCTGGAAGGCCTTGATATTCTTCGGTAAACGTGGAAAGCTAACTCCAAGACACATAGGGCCTTTCGAGATTCTCGCTAGAATCGGCCCAGTAGCTTACAAATTCAACCTACCTTGCGAACTTGGTAATGTACATTCTACTTTCCAAGTATCGAACTTGAAAAAGTGTCTATCCGACGAGACTCTTGTAATCCCACTCGACGAGATCGAGATCAACGAGAGCCTCAACTTCGTGGAAGAACCTGTAGAGATCATGGACCGAGAGGTCAAGCAAACGAAATAAAGTCGTATCCTGATAGTGAAGGTTCGCTGCAATGCCAAGCGAGGAACTGAATTCACTTGGGAGCGTGAGGATCAAATGAAATTGAAATATCCTCATCTTTTCGCTTAGCCATTTGTAAACCACTTATTTGGTTAAACTCTATTTTCGGGACAATTTCTCTCTAACGGGGGGGTGATGTGACAACCCAAAATTTCTATCTTGTTTAGTTATACAAATCAATAAAGTTCAGACTCGTGTTCGCTATCTTCTAGCATTGTTTGGAGTCAATTAGAGTGTTCTAAGCCTTGTACCTTCAAAGTTAGGGCTTAGAAATGAGTTCCACAACTTCACAACTTCACAAAATGGCCAAACACTCCAACTTGAAGAGTGTACGGCTGTACACATGGGTGTACGGCTATACACCCCCCTCTGTCCGTACACTCTGGGCTATAAAGGTGGGACTCAGCCTTCATTCAATCCTTTTCACACTCCTAAGCCAAGAACTCGTTTTCTATCAACTATCATCCGATTTTTCATCAAGTTCTTCAAGATTGTAAGTGTTTCTTTCCATGAAATGTTGATTCCTCTCACTATCTTCTATGGATCGTTGATTTCCCCATGAACTCGCCTCATTTTGGTAGATCTTCAAGTGGTCTTCAGTTTCACTAAGAACACTAAGAACACCTACTAAGTTCTCGGACCTCAAACACCCCTAAAGGCCTCTATATCGTATGTACTACTTCCAATGCTTGTTACAAACTAGATATACCCCTTAGAAATCTTCTAGAACATGATCATGAAGGAGTGTACGACCGTAGACATCCCATGTGGCCATACACCCCTTTGTTTAGTGCTTATTGGCCTCAAACTCATATTCTATGCTAGCACATGATCAAGAACACTTAGAGGATGCAAGATATAACCTTGAAAAAAGATTTTTGACCATTCCTTCATGTAGTGTACGACCGTACACTCCCTGGCCGTACACCAAAGTAGTCGTACACCTGGTGGTCGTACACATAGTTGTGTGGCCGTACACCCATTTGATGCAACCTTTGGCCCTTCTAACACTTCAATATAGGTGTTTCCTAAGTCCTAAGGTGCTTTACTTTCATGATTAGTTGTATAAGCACTAATTATATATACATATATGTGTCATTATATGCTAAATAGGTTCCGTGTGTGTGCTCAAGTTTTCACTTGACACCTAGCATCCTATACCGCTCTTCCATCTGAACCACTCACTACAGGTGAGTTCATACCCCTTAATATACCTTTTTAAATGATTTTAAAATGCTTTTATGGGGGGGTACAAGTTGAACTTTATAGTTATTGAATCAATCACATGTGATTAATAACTATCAATCATATGGATTTCATATACTTCAAAATGTTTATCAAACAAATCTATTTCAAAACATTTAATCAAACTCTTGTACATACTAAACTCTTTATCAAACTTGTTTTATATGTTAATCCTTTCCTGTAAACTCTTTTAAAACTTCTATATTGTTAAAACTTTGTCTATACAGATATAGTTATATAAATTAGGTTGGAAGGACTTATGACTGATAACACACTTTATTTCATGTTCCTTGTTTGGTTGTGGACTTAGAGTACCCTGTTGTTTGTCTGAGTGTCATTTGACCCTTAGTTATATATTATTTATATATGTATAGATATAAAAGTTTTTACCTCAGTTACAACACCTTTGGGTAGCAAAGGTGTATAAACATACTCATTCATTTAAACAACATTACTATTAAACTATAATAGGTATTTTTTAGGAGATTACTATTCACTACTTCTAGTATAATGAAACATACATGAGTCAGTGTATACATGAGTCAATATAAATACACTAGTATGAGAAACTAAGAGTGCATACTATACACTATACAAAGAGAACATACTACACTATACAGAGAGAACATGCTACACTATACAGACAGAGCATACTATACATATACGAGAACACTATAACATAAATGTGAGAAACTACTTCAGGGCACGACATCACTACTGTGGCTCGTTTTGTAACCAGAGTCTTCTGGAGGGAGAGGTTGAATTTGTGTATAGATCTACACTGGACTAACCATCCTACACTAGTCAATTAGTATGGTTACAACATATCACATTTTACCTTAATTAATAATTGATTTAAGGTAGTTAGTACAACAGTAGTCACTATATACAATACTATAGTACTATAGCATTTTCCCTATTGCATTTACTTTGCGATCTTCTCACATAAACGATAATGTAAACTATATTTTGATAATGATAGCTATAACGGGAAAGACTCGTACTTTTACATAAGAACAACATTTAGAACAGTTGGGTCTTGGTTGAAGACAACATTTTAGTAGAAAATATAGGATTTTCTAGGAAGTACAAACATTTACAAACATTTACATTAGACTGTTACAAACATTTGCTTCAGACTTATACAAACAAATGACACTAAATACTTATGAACTCACCAGCTATAATGCTGATAAACTCTTTCAAAATAACTTGTATTATGAGGTCATCAGTAGACAGGTATCAATGTCAGGTTTTGAGAAGACGGAACTTTCAGACTTGCCTTTATTTTGATTATTCATTTTGGGTGTCTTATAAACTATATATAGAACACACTTGTATTAAATTATATTATTAATGCAATGGATGATGTTGTTGCTTCTTTACTATTATGCTTTGTTGTGATACTGTACATGACGTCCTCCGCCCCAGAACGTTTCTGCCGTTCCAGTTTTGGGGTGTGACAGTTTAGCTAATCCGTAAGTTTGGTGGAGTGTGGTGGGGTTGTGAAGGGTGATCTCAGATTAGATATCAGATTGCAAGCCAGTAATGAAATAATTTTCGATGGCTTCAGGGGAGAGACCTTCAACTAAGTTGCTAATCTTTTCGAATTTTGATTGATAAGCAGATACGGCGGTGGATTGGCGGAGTTTAAAAATTGCGGCTTGATAGTTTTTCTAGGTAGATGGTCCAAAACGGATTTACAGGGATCGAGTGAAATCAGTCCAGGTACCAAGGAGACGGTTGTTGGACAAATGCTTGTACCAGCTAAGGGTGTCGCAAGTGAAGTAGAACATAGTGAGGGCAACACATTGTGTGTCGGGAATGAAATAATATGTGAAGTAGTTATCAGCTCGGAAGAGGCAATCTAATTGGTTAGTTCCGTCAAATAGGGGAAGCGAGATCTTAGGTGGTCGGTGGTTGTTCTATGGTAGTGGAGGTGGTGGTGGTTGTGGGTGTGGTTGCTTTTCTAGTTTGGTGAGGAGTGTGGTGCGTTTGGTAATGGCTTCCATTTGGTGGGACATGGTGGTGGATTCAGTGATGATGTGGCTAATGAGGTTAGTGGTTAACTAGATGAGAGTTTGGATGTCGCTAGGTGGTGGTGGCTCATCGAAAGTGGAGTCTTTCCGGGGAGGCATAGTAACATCGATGAAAGCACCAAATGATATAACCTTCTTTGAGATGGTTAGTCTCCCAAGAAGCACGAGTAAAAAGCACTTATTGGAGAAAATTTTCTTAATATCCTTAATAACAAATTACAATCCTATAAATACTAATGCAACAATACTTCAATCCTAATTCTACTAAATACGGAAATGTGCAGGTTATTCAAGGAACATGGGTAGTTCCTTGTATCATGGAGAAATGCACGCAAACTTACAAGGGAAATGGTGCCAGTGGTCAGTGATTGACCAATTCTTCAATATTGGAATCGAATGGGCCTTCTGATAATTCTCATGGGTCGATTCCGTTCTTGGGCTACTGTCGGTTACACTTCCTTAATGGGCTGGATCGCATCAACAACAACGTAGACTTCATTATGTGTTGGTTTGACAAAACTAAAGGAGCGATGGTTTTTTGCAATCAAGGTTATATAATCGAAAAGTTTGTTGGTGTATATCAACATTCTAAAAATCGATCAAACAACCGGCGTCCGGTGATTCGACAAATTTGTTAGTGAAGCTTCAAAGTTTATTCACTCATAAAACATGAAAACAAGTTATAGGACTGATTCGACAAATTCAAAATACATTGTTGAACCAATGTATCATTTCCCCTATATTATATTAGTAGTTTTTTTTTTTTTGAAAAGGCAAATTATCCTACTCCTAATCTAAACCTAAACACCACCTATGTCTCCTACTGAGACTTGAACCCATGACCTCTAATTTGAGAGACTCACTCCTTACCACTAGGCCAAAGGCCCTTCGGTTTATATTATATATAACATTAACTGTGGGGAGCCTTAGGCACACTACTCTTTGGATTTACGAATTTGACCACAAAACTTTTTGCCTTTTAAATTTTGACCACATAAGTTTTGGTGGTTATATTTTTCCCCTTTCCTTTG
Organism: Lactuca serriola; assembly: GCF_051521515.1. Classification (NCBI taxonomy): domain Eukaryota; kingdom Viridiplantae; phylum Streptophyta; class Magnoliopsida; order Asterales; family Asteraceae; genus Lactuca; species Lactuca serriola. The sequence continues at coordinate 109,552,228 of NC_136408.1, forward strand.
CTTATATTCTTCCACCGTCATTCTTCTCCATCAACAACTCAGTCTAGTCAGTCCGTATGCTTCTCAAAGCTTTTCTTAACCACCGACTCAAATACTTCCCCACATTTAGATAATCTCCATTAATGCCCGTTATTTGACCTCCACCTACTCCGGCGTCACTGCACCTCAAAGATCGTCGGTTATGTGCTTCCTAAGATGGAAGAAGAAATTATGGCATTGTTCAGTCCACTGACTACTTCCACCTTCCCCTTATTATGACCGTCGTCGATTTCAACCACCAGAACTATAAAAGGTAACATATATCTTTGAACCGCCTTTCAGTACAAAAGTATATGTTTGAAAGAAACACATATTTTATGTATCTCTCTCACCCTAAATCAACATACCGACGACCATGATTTTCTCCCATCTCTAGCATCGGCTAGGGTTCGACACCGCCACTCACCACCCCCACCATGTCCGGCACCATACGAAGAGGCAGGCGATAAGCAAACTACATAAGGTAGTAGCGGATCACTTCCCTGCTATCAATTTGGCCCGTCCACCACCTTTTTCATCCGATCACCTATTACACAAAAGAAATATTTCGATTTGGTTTTTGGTGATATGGAAGTTGTTTCTTTGATTTCTACACCAAAGTATCTAGAAAAGCAGTTACATAGTATTATAGTACTAACATATTCATTTCTTACTTTATTTGTTTCATTCTCTATATTAATATTAGCAGAAATGCCAAAGTTTCTTGAACATGCCGTATAATTAGGGTTTTAACTGATTCATTCACTGAGCATACATATCAAGGTGATTATTGTTGACTTTGGTTACCTTTTGAAGTCTTCATTGATTAAGAAAGTGGAGGACACCGAAGTTGATACAACATTGTTAAGTCCTATCAAGACATGCACACAACAACATGTCCAGTTGAAGTGGTAAATCTTGCTCCAAGCAGGGATGTAGCAGTCCTTGATTTCTCATATATGTTTCGCACCAACTTTGTATATTTTTTGTGCTTCTTCATTCTACAATAACATATCAGATTAGTCATTGTTTCACTTTTTTTTTGTTACATAGGTTGAAAATAAGCTCAGGCTTCCTGCATTAATAAACAAAATTTTCTGGCCTATACCGCTAATGTATCCACCAAGGAATAAACAAGGGGGATTTTGTCAATCTCAACAGTCTTTGGGTGGAGGATCCACATCTACTACTACTACATTTTCAAATTGAAAGGTTGTATCAAATTAACCATTGATCTTATCATAATGTGTATATTAATATAATTACAAAAAGACACAACATTGTTGTAATTAGGATATACTGAAGAAATATAATTTCCTTTTTGATGTTTTGCAAGGAATCTTCGCTTAAGGTAGATGGGTTTTGATATTGATCCAAAAATGAAAGTAGAGAGTGTGAACGTGCGCTTCATACTTGATGGTATGTATTTCATTTTATCTTTTGAATTACTCCAAATTTACAAGACAAAATGAAAATAATTATTTCCAAGGTTAGTTCAATTTCGTTTCGTTTTGAAGACCTATTAGCACATATTTTGTTTTTTATTTTAGTTTGATATCAAATTCGACTATAAAGTTTCTTAACAGTTACAAATTGGCCTCGAGTATGTTATCCCACTGTCGATTCTCTTTTCACCCTCTTTTTGTCTTTATGGTTAATTTTCGGACCTGGTTCCTAAGCCGAAAAGGGTTTGAGTGTTATTGTATTCAGACTGGCAGTGTACAGCTTGATGTGAGTTTATCTTTTTTGGCTATTCTTTTTATGCACTAATTTTTGGCTGCCACTAATTCCTTTCTACTTGTGGTGATTTGATGTGATTTCCGAAGAATAAAATCTAGGGTTTCATAAACCGTTGTGTCTTCCTGCACAGCTTCTGGAATGGGTCCAAGGTACTATCTAAATCCTAGTTTCCCTCTCGATTAGGTTTCTTAACTATTTTTTTTAATATCTTTATGTTTCAAAGAAGCTAACAAATAATGAAACATTGGATTTCTGTTTTTCAATCCCACCTACGTTTGTTTCTTCATTGTTTTTTGGACACCAACGCATTAAACAAACTGATAAAGGAGTAAGTATAAGTTTAGTTATTATTTTTATTTTGTCTCCTTTTATTAACTAACAACTATCTTTATTCTTTGATTGTTGATTCCAAGTTGATTCTTTATCAATAATGATATCCCTTAAAATTATGTTTCTCTGTTCGTACTCTTTACTTCCTTATTTTACCATGTTCTCAATTCACTAAATACTTAATAGAACCATAAATAGCAATCATAAAGAAACATGGAAAGGTGATGGTGAATACAGTATTGTACTCTAAGAACTAGATGATTTTATTAAATCTGAAAAATTGACATTATTTACATTGCAAATGATCAAATATTCAAATAAACTCATGACAAATGTAACACTCTAAATTTTCAAATAAATTGTTCATTGTTAAAATCACATAAACTCGATAAAATCCCAGAATCCTCAAATCATGATCTCTAATTGGTGCGTGCAGTAAAGTCAGACACCTTCCCGCGATCCTGAGAAGTACCGAAAACAAACATCACACAACACGGTAAGCAAGAAGCTTAGTGAGTTCCCCAAAATACCACATACAAAAATAATAAGCCTCTCATGGCTATAGCTCGACATGTGTCACACCCTAAAACCGGAACGGCGGAAATGTTCTGGGGTGGATGACGTCATGTCAAGTATCACAACATATGTAGTATAGTAATCAAAGTACAACAACCATTGCATTAATAGTAATACTTTTACGTAGTTTACATTGCATAGAAACATCAAAGTAATACAGAAACTAATATAGTTGCAGCTTGGTACTAAGCTGTCTTCAACAAAAGCTCCTGTGATGTGCCTGTCTATTGCTGACCTGAGAATACAAGTTATTTTGAAAGCGAGTATCAGCATTTTTATGAATGTTGGTGAGTTCATAAGTATTTAGTGTCATTTATGTAAGTAAATATTTTATTGAAAATAACTTTATGAAAAGTAGTATTTTAGAATCTATAATGTATTAACGTCCTTTCCATAAAATCCTATATTTTCTTAAATAAAAGCAATCTTCTACCAAGACTCGACAGAGTTATGTTGTAAAGAGTAATTTTCCCTTAAACACTATCAGTACCAAAATACAATATTTGACTTTAAAAAGAGTAGTAGAATATCACTAGTAGAATACTAGGGGAAAATAACATATGCCTCAGCAGAAATACTGCTGACTAAGGCAAAAGAAATTATAGACTCCAGGAGAGTATCGAATGAATGATACGCCTGGCTCAGTCTAACAAAAGGAAACACAGACCCCAGACGGTATGAAATAAACGATGCAGCTAGCAAGGTCTAAAACAAAGAAACACAGACCCCAGACAGTATCAAATGAACGATACAACTAGCAAGGTCTAAAACAAAGAAACACAGACCCCAAACAGTATCAAATGAACGATACAGCTAGCAATGTCTAAAACAAAGAGTAATCCTAAGAGTGTTGTATTAAGAATACGGTGTTAATTCTCGTTACCTTAAGGCCATGAATTATAAGGTAAACATGGAGATACTCGTAACCATACTGATTAACACTAGAGTACTTGACGCCCTACAAGCGTCGGAATAAATATGACATTTGTCACCCCTTGGCTTGGTAGGCCATGGACTGTAGCTATCAGTCAGGGTGCGGGAGTTTCAGTCCCGTATAGATCTATACACACAATGCCCGCTCTCCCTACAGGAGACTCTAGTTACCAACTCGACGACGGGGAGATTCGTGTCTTGAAGATGCATCTCGTATTCTGAATTCTATTAGAGGCACTGGAGAAATGATATAGACTCGCATATGAACTGACACCTGTGGAATTCTCGTCCTAGAAAGAGTGAATAGAACCTCCTAACTATTCCTATAATAGTTACTAGTGTCTCTAATCTATGAATGATGAATGGAAGGATGCCCTTGCTACCCAAGGGAAAAGAACTAGCCAATGTAAACCTTTATGTCTATACGTGTATACATGATATATAATTAATTTTTAAACGACCTTCGGATGGATATCCGATACCCACCAGACCACATCCCAACGAGGAAAAGGAAATAGGGCGAACTAGCCTTCCTAAGTCTTTTAAACATTATTTATATAACTATACAAGTACAGCCATGCATTTAACGAAACAAAAGTATAGAAGTATAGAAGTATAAAAGAAAACTTTGGTAAAACCTTTTGGAAAACCTTTAAAAATAAGAATTTACAACTTGATATAGTTATGTAAAACAAGCTTTCAAAACCGTTCATAAACACGTGTATAATTTGATAACACAATATAAGTAAAGAAAACATTTGTTTAAAACACTGCTGTAACTGATTTAGAAGTAAAACATACAGCACGATACAAAATTTGAGAAAAGACTTAAACAAGTAAAAACATTTTGGAAAAACCATCTACAGTATTATACTTGGTAAAACAACTGAAAGTGTGACAAATCTTTGTGCATGTGGGTTATTAATCACATATGATTGATATGATAACTGGTATGTTTTAACTTGTATTCCCCCCCCCCCCATAAAAGCATGTAAAAACATTTAAAAGGTTAATTCAGGGGTATGAACTCACCTGTTGTAAGTGGATCGAACGAAAGTGTCGGTTGGGTGGTCGGTGTCAAGTAAAGACTTGAACACACTTAGTGACCTATTAACATATGATGACATATGTTTACATACAATTAGTAAATATAATACTAATTAAACACGTATACGCATCCTAAAGTGCGGAAAACACATTGGTTAAGTGCTAGGGATGTCACGGGTAGTATCTAAGGGTGTGTATGGCCTAGTTAGGGGGTTTACTCTTCAAGAGTAAAATCTTTATAGATTTTACGGCCCTAAGACCATATCCCCATGAGTTTACGGCTGTAAACTCATGGTTGGTGTGTTCTAGCATGCTTCAAGGTCTTATATCACTCATAGAATTAGGCTAGGTCCAAATATAAGGCATATGAAGGGGTTTAAGGCTCTAAATGGACCATTTAAGGAGTTTATGGCCCTAAACAAGGAGTTTATGGCCATAAGCTCCTATATGCTCATTCCTTTGGTGTATTAAGGTCTTAAATGGTAGAGAATAAAGTTCTATGCATTTTTCCAAGCCATATAGGGGAGTTAGGGCACCATTTCGCCTATTTAGGGGAGTTTACGGACCATGGACGAATTCTTGGGGGGTTTACAGTCGTAAAATCCTTTGTCCATAGTTTCTTTAATGTTTAAAGCCCCTACTTCAATTGTGGTTGATTCTAGACATTTTCCCAGGCCATAGGAGGTGTTTAAGGGCAATTCTAACACCTTAAAGGGTGTTCACGGCCTATGAAGAGGGGTTTACGGTCCAAGAGTGTTCTTGGGCCGTAAACTCATGTTTACTCTCCAAAATGCAAGGTTTTGGTGTTCTAAGCTCAAAGGTGTAAGTCCACAAGTCATATCTAAGCCCTAGGAGTCATTTGGAAAGGTTTTGGGGCTTCAAAACCCCACTTAAGGGTGTTCACGGTCCAAGAGTGTTCTTGGGCCGTAAACACATAATTTGGCCCCTATTTGATGTCTTAAACACGAATTTGCATGTTATCTAAGCTACACAACAAGTTAGGATAGATTACTTACTAGTTTGGGGCTCGAAACGGGCGTTTTGGATCGGAAGCAAGTTGTAAAGAGAGAGAGAGAGTAGAGAGAGGGTGGAAAGGTTTCTATGGAGTCCACTCCCCCTTATATAGGGGTCGAGCTTGTGGCTCAGTGTAAATCTACCCAATATTGACGTTAAACGGGGCTTTTGGTCGCACCCGATTAAATGGTCGTATTTTGACTTGGTTGAAACTAAAACTTTTCAAGGGAATATTGAGGTGCTTCTAATTTGGTCCAACCCTTATGAAGTCATAATAAAAGTCCCAAATTAATTAACCAGTCCAAAAGGTTAACGGACAGTTTAATAAAACGAGGCTTATTAACGGAAGGAGGGTTTAAAAATGACGGAATAGATTTCGGGTTGTCACATCATCCCCCCGTTAGAGGGAATTTCATCCCGAAATTTAGGTTTAGGCAAGGAAGTAATCATGAACAATCGGGTAGAGGTATGAGGGAACTTCCTATTCGGATGGTCCTCGCACCCCCTAGTGAACTCTGGCCTATGCTTGGCGTTCTAACAACCTTCACTTACGGGATGCGGATTCTGATTTGATCAGTTAGTGATTCCTACAGGTGTGTCTACGAAGTTAGGGTTCTCAATGGTTTCTTATCAGGATGAGTGGGATACAAAGAGTGACGTCGGCCAAACATTTATCAAGTCTAAGAAGTGGATTGATTTGGGGTGAAACTTGTGGAATTTCGGAAAGTAGTAGTGGTCTGACGAGGGTTGGACCAATCTTTGTAAAGAATCTCGGATGGTCCTAAGCTCTCGGGAGGGTAGGGCTTTTCAGTACTTAGAACATAGTGTACTTCTATGGCGAAATCATCACCGGCGTGATCGCCATTTTAAAGTTCAAAACATTCTCTCCTATTGGGAGTGTAGTCCTTCAGGTTGGTTCTTAGAAAGCTCGGGTTATCCTTGGATTCGTGTTTCCTACTGATTGTTTTTTAGAGGTTTTCTGGACCGTCGGATGAATTGGATGTCTATGGGTATCAGTTTGCTGCTGGGGCCTATCTCAACCTAGTGCGAAATGAACCTGCACTTTTGGTTCTTGAGATGTTTCTAACAGAAACTCTCAGGGTCGGGGAGATAGGGTTTCACCAGACGAGTGCTTAGAAAGTTTTTAAACTTTACATTATCATCTAGTTGACGCTTTCACAACATGATTCCTAATGGGAAAGAATCATGCTCTTACTTCCCTTGCTGTTTCATGAATAGTAGGCTCTGCTCAGGGTTAACTCAATCCTTAGAGGTTTTCTGAAGTGTTGGACTATCTCGGGAGGTGGTTCTACTATTTCTGCGCGAGATAGTATTCGTGGAACACCTAGTAGTCCAATGAATCTCTAAAACATGTCCTATTCTCTAAGGCGTTGGTTTATTTCAGTTGCAGAAAGCGCGTGTTCTTGTATAACCCATCGACTAACACCTAGACTGGTGTCAAGTCTATAATCTCTTCAGGATCTGGGTTATAAGGCTTAACGCAACCTACTTTTGCACTTTAATCAAGTATTCTTGGCTGCGGAGGTTATCCTGTGGTTCTTGGCATTCTAGTGTTCACTTCGGAGAATGCAGCCTATCGTCTATAGGGCGACGGTGACTTCTTCCACGTAAGGGGGCGGAGTGTCCTAGGCACTACTCGTCGGTAACGAGGTGGACGAAGTGCCTGAGTAGTGCGGACATCTTCTGTAACTACTCTTTCGGTGGTTCTGAGTTTTCTTGATTTAGGTTAAGTCTAGAAGTATAGGGTTTCGTCACTCGGAACTTTTAATCTCTTCATCCATTCTTCTCAAGAGTTAACGTATCGCAGCTTCTAGATTTCCGAGATATCCACTGAGATGCTTAATTTGGGGGATTAAGCGTGAATGGATGGTCGTAATCAATGTCCTTGACTCTTACGACTCAGCTTTCTTTACCAACTGAGGGTGTTAGCTACTATGTTGGCTTAATCGGGATGACAACAATTTCGGATTTGTGGTCATTATAGTAGCTCAACCCGCAGTGGTTCTCTTGACTCTAGCTCCTATTCTATGGGGTAGGATGAAGGGTTTTACTATGAGTTTCGGGGTAGAGCTCATACTCGGCTTAACCACTAATACTTGGCGTATGCAAGTCATATATAATTGAGGTCGGTAGGAAGTTCAGTTGTGTGACTCCACCCCAGACCCACAACCCAACGAGGAACAGGGAGTAGGGAGGAAGCACACATCTTAACTCTTTTGATCTCAATTATATACCACTCTTATGCATACACTCCGTTAACAGAAGTCAATCCCATGAGTTCTTTCCTCTAGCTTTACGAACCTGATTGCGAAGTGTGAATGGTCTTTCTGGGAGATCTGCGGAGTATGCTTCGGGTGGTTATCGTCTTCTGGAATGCCTGCAGTGTCTTTCACTTCGGTTTCTATCTGTCTAAGAAGGGTTGCTTAACAGCGCGTGGTACCCTTCTCCTAGGTACTTCGGAAGGTTTGAGATAAGAAGGACGACTGACGAATCACATTAGGTTTTATTATTATTTTTTTTAGGTTCGGAAGAACCTTTATTTGCTGAAATGGCTATGGTGAAAGTTCTTTTTACACAGCACTAGCGATTTACACATGGTTGCACTAAGTCAAAACATGATTGATAGAGGCGTCGAAGTTGGCATACATCGACATGATATATAATGAGGGCCGATATGGCCATGTGCTGAACGGGCACACAAGTTCTAGGCGTCTTGGGTTTCGTCCCGTGTATCACTGTCGCGGATACTTGGACCGATAGAGTTGACGCGGAAGTGTAGAGGGTCCTGAGTGTTTCTGAATAGGGTACCTTTCATGTATGGATTCTCACGAGGCCTTTCTATAATCGCCTAACATATACTATTCATGTATAATTAAGGTGGGGAGGACTGTTGACTGAGCGACTCCGCTCTAAATCCACAACCAAACAAGGAACATGAAATGAGGCGGCATTCACTCACTCTAGGTCTATCCATATCAATTATACATGGCCGTAACATATATATCTAGCCATTATAGTTTTATCTGATGAAATTTTAAATTTTATCACTGTGCTGCGACATTCGCCTTAACGGGGAGTATTTACATTTAGAATTAGTCTTTTAATGTTTTTGATTAGTTATCTGAGATTGAGAGACGTTCCAAAAATCTACCGGGTTCCTTGATGCTTCTCCCCAAGTGTTAGAGTTAGACTCCTCCTGTGTCCTTGTCTTTTCTTTCCGTTGGACAGTCCTTCTTGAAGTGTCCCATCTCACCACATAGATGACAAACTATATTGGTCGCCACATTGGTAGTTGATGCAATAAACTCAACCGGGGTTCTGCAGACGCGAGCAGTATGCCCCTGCATGTTGCACCTAACACAAAAGAGTTCTCGGCATATACCATGATGATGGTAGCTACACTTGCTGCAGTGGGGAAGGTTTCCTAGCTATGGTCTTCTTGAAGTCGGGATGGAAAGGCTAGCAGGGGTATTAACTGTGTCAGCTCGTTGCCCTTCGAAAGGTCCTTGAGCCGAGGTACTTCCCTCCTCGATCTTGAAATTTCTCTTCAGTGGATTTGGTTGAGGTTCTTGGGTGGCTGGGTACACAGAGGTTGGTTGCTGTTGTCCATTACTTGGATCAGAATTCCCGATAGGGCTCTTGCGAACATTGGCATTGTTAGAATTTAGTTGAGCCATGACAGCTACTATGGCTGCCGAGACTACAACTTGGAACTTAGCTTCATCGAGTAGGAGAGTCGGTTTCTTGCCAGTGGATTGGTTACACTTCTTTGGAGGCATGGTTTTCCTACACGGAAAGGAACACAGCTGGTGAGAGACGATGGTTAACCCTTAGACGTATCTATCCTTACTATATTAGGCATAAATTTTTCCCGTACCTCGGATATTGGTTGTTTGAGTGTCGACCTACACCCCTATGATGTAGTCCGGGTATTCAAGGTAGGAGTATGAGTATCGGAAAAGCCATAAGATGGGAGTCGTTCCTACTAAGTTACCTTTATACTGGGAAAGGTTCACTCTCCGGCTTGGAAAGATCTAAGAACAGTTCGGAACGAAGACCGCGGGAAGAAAGACTCATGAAGACTTATGGCTAAACACTCTTAATAGAGGTGTGGGGATCCGCTCTAATCGTATTACTTGCAACGGGAAAAGGCGATTTACCTAACACATAGCATGAGTAGCGTAATCACTAACTCACTAAATTGTATTATTTTATGGGTGTATTAGCATGACGAACACGAGGAAAAGACACTTCTCGGGTTCCATGCACTGGCTCCCACTGTCTACCTCGTATCTTTGACTGGGACCGGCGTTGGTTTCCTTCGGGTAGTTACCTAGGGTTCTCTTCTCCTATAGACGTATTGAATTTCTACTCCGTCTTACTTCCGATTCTGACTCTGGGTGTCATCACTTCATGATGGATGACTGGAGATCTCGGAAGTTTAGGCGAAGTTCCCACCATGTCCCTAAAAAAAAGTATAGGCACTTGGTGATTTCAATAGTCTCGATCTAGTTCATTTATTTCCGACTGGAAATCTTCTCAATGAACCTCTTCTGGGTTTGAATCAACTCTTCTGCCGAGTACTAAAGTGGATAGGGTTTTCTACAGGGTTCGTGTGAGAATGGAAATGTCTAAAGAATCCTAAGCGATTATTAACATTTCACTGGGTGATCCATATCGAGTCCTGCTACGATTACATAGGGTACATAAATCATATATAGCTTAGATCCGATAGGCCTTCGAATATGTGATACTACTTTATATCCACATCCCAACGAGGAAAATGAAGTAGAGCGAAACCACACATTCTTAGTCTATGGGATCCTTATTATATATAACCTTGGGAGTATACCCTCTGTAATTGTAGGTATATCAATAAGGATCTTTTTAGTTCTTCACACAAGGTTATCTATGGATCCTAAAATACCCCTATGATATTTTAATTTTCTTATTTGTTTCTTATCTTTGGAATATGATTCTGGGATTAATGTGAGTTTTTTAGTATTCCAAAATACTCCCATAGTATTTTAAACTTTATGTTTGGCTCTAGCATTCCTAGTTGGTAAGTTTCAGACTCGTTGCAACACCACCATCACTCCCAAGCACACGTTCATCGCATCACGAACAAATGTAGTTGATCAGGTTACATTTATTCCAGCTTACGATTACATAACTGCCCAGGTTTGACGGTAGTGCTCAACATCCGAAGACTTTTATTCTTGTACTTCTTGTGATACTTGTGTTCGTGTGTTTAGGTTCTAGATGTTCTTATACATTGGTAAAATATGGTTATATTTGAAATTATAATTTTTGGTCAGAGTGTTTTATCCCTATGTATTTATAGGCTGTATATCTTTTATGAATTAATATACTGAGCTCACTATAAACAATGCTCTGATACCAATCTGTCACAACCCAAAACCGGAACGGCGGAAACGTTCTGGGGTGGATGACGTCATGTCAAGTATCACAACATATGCAGTATAGTAATCAAAGTACAACAACCATTGCATTAATAGTAATACTTTTACGTAGTTTACATTGCATAGAAACATCAAAGTAATACAGAAACTAATATAGTTGCAGCTTGGTACTAAGCTGTCTTCAACAAAAGCTCCTGTGATGTGCCTGTCTATTGCTGACCTGAGAATACAAGTTATTTTGAAAGCGAGTATCAGCATTTTTATGAATGTTGGTGAGTTCATAAGTATTTAGTGTCATTTATGTAAGTAAATATTTTATTGAAAATAACTTTATGAAAAGTAGTATTTTAGAATCTATAATGTATTAACGTCCTTTCCATAAAATCCTATATTTTCTTAAATAAAAGCAATCTTCTACCAAGACTCGACAGAGTTATGTTGTAAAGAGTAATTTTCCCTTAAACACTATCAGTACCAAAATACAATATTTGACTTTAAAAAGAGTAGTAGAATATCACTAGTAGAATACTAGGGGAAAATAACATATGCCTCAGCAGAAATACTGCTGACTAAGGCAAAAGAAATTATAGACTCCAGGAGAGTATCGAATGAATGATACGCCTGGCTCAGTCTAACAAAAGGAAACACAGACCCCAGACGGTATGAAATAAACGATGCAGCTAGCAAGGTCTAAAACAAAGAAACACAGACCCCAGACAGTATCAAATGAACGATACAACTAGCAAGGTCTAAAACAAAGAAACACAGACCCCAAACAGTATCAAATGAACGATACAGCTAGCAATGTCTAAAACAAAGAGTAATCCTAAGAGTGTTGTATTAAGAATACAGTGTTAATTCTCGTTACCTTAAGGCCATGAATTATAAGGTAAACATGGAGATACTCGTAACCATACTGATTGACACTAGAGTACTTGACGCCCTGCAAGCGTCGGAATAAATATGACATTTGTCACCCCTTGGCTTGGTAGGCCGTGGACTGTAGCTAGCAGTCAGGGTGCGGGAGTGTCAGTCCCGTATAGATCTATACACACAATGCCCGCTCTCCCTACAGGAGACTCTGGTTACCAACTCGACGACGGGGAGATCCGGGTCTTGAGGATGCATCTCGTATTCTGAATTCTGTTAGAGGCGCTGGAGAAATGATATAGACTCGCATATGAACTGACTCCTGTTGAATTCTCGTACTAGTACGAGTGAATAGAACCTCTTAAATATTCCTATAATAGTTACTAGTGTCTTTGATCTATGAATGATGAATCAAAGGATGCCCTTGCTACCCAAGGGAAAAGAACTGGCCGATGTAAACCTTTATGTCTATACGTGTATACATGATATATAATTAATGTTTAAACGACCTTCAGACGGATATCCGATACCCACCAGACCACATCCCAACGAGGAAAAGGAAATAGGGCGAACTAGCCTTCCTAAGTCTTTTAAACATTATTTACATAACTATACAAGTACAGGCATGCATTTAATGAAACAAAAGTATGGAAGTATATAAGTATAGAAGAAAACTTTGGTAAAACCTTTTGGAAAACCTTTAAAAATAAGAATTTACGACTTGATATAGTTATGTAAAACAAGCTTTGAAAATCGTTCATAAACACGTGTATAATTTGATAACACAATATAAGTAAAGAAAACCTTTGTTTAAAACATTGTTGTAACTTATTTGAGAAAAGATTTAAACAAGTAAAAACGTTTTGGAAAAACCATCTACAGTATTATACTTGGTAAAACAACTGAAAGTGTGATAAATCCTTGTGCATGCGGGTTATTAATCACATATGATTGATATGATAACTGGCATGTTTTAACTTGTATTCCCCCCCCCCCCATAAAAGCATGTAAAAACATTTAAAAGGTTAATTCAGGGGTATGAACTCACCTGTTGTAAGTGGATCGAAAGAAAGTGTCGATTGGGTGCTCGGTGTCAAGTAAAGACTTGAACACACTTAGTGACCTATTAACATATGATGACATATGTTTACATACAATTAGTAAATATAATACTAATTAAACACGTATATGCATCCTAAAGTGCGGAAAACACTTTGGTTAACTGCTAGGGGTGTCCCAGGTAGTATCTAAGGGTGTGTGTGGCCTAGTTAGGGAGTTTACTCTTCAAGAGTAAACTCTTTATAGAGTTTACGGCCCTAAGACCATATCCCCATGATTTTACGGCCGTAAAATCATGGGTGGTGTGTTCTAGGATGCTTCAAGGTCTTATATCACTCATAGAATTAGGCTAGGTCCAAATATAAGGCATATGAAGGGTTTAAGGCTCTAAATGGACCATTTGAGGAGTTTACGGCCCTAACCAAGGAGTTTACAGTCGTAAGCTCCTATATGCTCATTCCTTTGGTGTATTAAGGTCTTAAATGGTAGAGAATAAAGTTCTATGCATTTTTCAAAGCCATATAGGGAGTTAGGGCACCATTTGGCCTATTTAGGGGAGTTTACGGCCCATGGACCAATTCTTGGGGGGTTTACGGCCCTAAAATCCTTTGTCCATAGTTTCTTTAATGTTTAAAGCCCCTACTTCAATTGTGGTTGATTCTAGACATTTTCCCAGACCATAGGAGGTGTTTAAGGGTAATTCTAACACCTTAAAGGGTGTTCAAGGCTTATGAAGAGGGGTTTACGGTCCAAGAGTGTTCTTGGGCCGTAATCTCATGTTTACTCTCCAAAATTCAAGGTTTTGGTGTTCTAAGCTCGAAGGTGTAAGTCAACAAGTCATATCTAAGCCCTAGGAGTGATTTAGAAGGGTTTTGGGGCTTCAAAACCCAACTTAAGGGTGTTCACGGTCCAAGAGTGTTCTTGGACCGAAACACATAATTTGACCCCTATTTGATGTCTTAAACACGAATTTGCATGTTATCTAAGCTACACAACAAGTTAGGATAGATTACTTACTAGTTTGGGGCTCGAAACAGGGGTTTTGGATCGGAAGCAAGTTGTAGAGATAGAGAGAGTAGAGAGAGGGTGGAAAGGTTTCTATGGAGTCCACTCCCCCTTATATAGGGGTTGAGCTTGTGGCTCAGTGCTAATCTACCCAATACTGACGTTAAATGGGGCTTTTGGTCGCACCCGATTAAATGGTCGTATTTTTGACTTAGTTGAAACTAAAACTTTTCAAGGGAAATATGAGGTGTTTCTAATTTGTTCCAACCCTTATGAAGTCATAATAAAAGTCCTAAATTAATTAACCAATCTAAAAGGTTAACAGACAGTTTAATAAAACGAGGCTTATTAACGGAAGGAGGGGTTAAAAATGACGGAATAAATTTCGGGTTGTCACAACATGGACCCTCCGGTCATGCGTCTCGGTGAGGACCCTCCGGTCTCACGGCTCGGTATGGACCCTCTGGTCGTGTGTCTCAATAAAGACCCTACGATCTCATAGCTCGGGTTGGACCCTCCAGTCCTATATCTCTGTGAAGACCCTCCGGTCTCACAAGTCGGTTTGGATCCTCCAGCCCTAACTCAGTAAGGCACAAAATAGTATACCATTAATCACAAAGACATAATGCATAATATCATATAACTCAGTGTAAGAAGATAGGACCCTCAGTCAATAACTCAAATAAGACCCTTCGGTCACATAGTATTTCCACTCAGGTAAGTATAATGAGAAGACTCACCTCGTAGGTTGAACAAGAATATCTCGTACGCAACGGGATGACTAGACTCCGCCAACATGTATCACAATCATCTCTAATTCAAAATTTTGTAGTAACCGCTCTTAGATGTTAAGCTAGTTCCTCTATCATATCTTAAAAGGGTGAAAAGACCATTTTACCCCTCTATGGTCTCCAAAGTCAACAATTTCCCAAACCCTAATAGTCAACAAATGTCAACACTCAAGTCAACAGTCCATGTTGACTAAACTCGTCGAGTTCTCTAGCCATTTCTAATGTCAATCAATTTCAATGCTCTAAACTCCAGATCTAACCTCCTAGCATGGAGTTACCTTGTAAAGTTGCTAACTTTACGAGCATGCAAGGCCTCACAAGGCTAGAACACTAAAAACTATACTCAAGAAGGGGTTTAGGCCAAGAAGAAGGATCAAGCTCCATAAAGCTTAAAACTTTAGGTATAAAAGGGTCTAGAGGAGTCTAGATCTGCAACCACATCCTCTATACATGCTTAACTCGAGAATGGTCCTCGTTTTTGCACCAAAATGTCTATAACTCACATAAGAAAAGTTCTAAGAAATTGTGAGTCAAGGTAAGGACTTTTTACCTCCAAATAGATGCTACAACCGTATGAATGTTGGATTTAAAGACTCCTTCCTCTTCCAAGTTCTTCACTCTTCAAGCTTCTTTAAGGAAATGCACACTTTTGGCTTTACACACTCAAAATATGGGTTAACTCACTAGGGTTTCTCTCTACAAATGATAAAGTGATAAGCGAGGAGGAAATGAAGGATTAAGGTCCTTTAAATAGGGCACAAACCCTGAAATTTAGGGTTTTCACACGCAGCTCCTACCCGTCGAGTTGGGGTCCTCCAACTTGTCGAGTAGACTTCAAAAGTCACACGGCCATTTAGCACTCTACTCATCGAGTTGGGTCCTCCAATTCATCAAGTCGCTCTTGCAACATGAATATAAATTAATTAAATATAACACCTAGGAGTCGGGATGTTACAATTCTCCCCCATTAGAATCAGACTTCTCCCTTGAAGTCAACCAACAGAAACAACTCTAGGTATTGCTCCCGCATCTCGGACTCTGGCTCCCAAGTCTACTCGGATCCCTTTCGATGCTGCCACTAAACCTGGACCAAGGGCACCTCTTTATTCCTCAAGACCTTCACCTTCCTGTCCAAGATCACTATTGGCTTCTCTAGGTAATTCTGGCATTCTTCAACCTGAATGGTCTCTAAATGGACCACTGATTTCTCATCGGCCACACGCTTCCTTAGCTGGGACACATGGAAGGTGTTATGAATTTGGCTCAACTTTGCAGCCAGCTCTAACCGATACGCTACTTAGCCCACTCGCGCGACCACTCGGAATTGGGCAATGTATCTATGACCCAGATTTACCCGCTTCCTTAATCGGTTCACCCTTTTCCATGGGGATACCTTCAGGAGGACAAAATCCCCGACCTAAAACTCTAGCTCTGAACAGCTCCGGTCGGCGTAACTCTTCTGACGACACTGAGCAGTCAATAACCTCTTTCTAACCTGTTGGATCTACTTTGTCGTCTTTAGCACTATCTCAGTGCCCATATCACTCTCTGCCCTACCTCTCCCCAACAGATGGGAGTTCGGCACCTCTTTCCATATAAAGGCTCAAAGGGAGGCATATCGATACTAGAATGATGGCGGTTGTTGTATGAAAACTCATCCAAGGGAAAGTAAGTGTCCCAACATCCACCGAAGTCCATAACACATGCGTGTAGTATGTCCTCGAGCGTCTGAATCATCCGCTCGCTCGACCTGTCGGTCTGTGGGTGATATCAGGTATTGGAATGCAATCGGGTACCCAACTCCTCATGGAATTTCTTCCAGAAACTGGAAGTAAAACACACAAGCCGATCTGACACTATCGATGTTCGCATCCCATGCCGTTCCACCACCTCTCGAGCATATATCTCGGACAATTTCTCTGCGAAATAGATTTCACTTATAGCGAGAAAGTGAGCACTCTTCGTCAACCGATCTACAATCACCCATATCGCATCAACACCTCACGCGGTCCTCGATAATTTGGTAATAAAATCCATAGAAATATGATCCCACTTCCACAAGGGAATCTCTAAAGGTTGCAACTGGCCATGAGGACGTTGGTGCTCCGCCTTAACCTGACAACAAGTGAAGCATCTCTCGACTACCCATGCCACATCTCTCTTCATACAGGGCTACCAATAATCCTTTTTCAAGTCCAAATACATTTTGGTGGCCCCCAGATGGATCGAGAATCTCGACCTATGGGCCTCCTCCATCAAAATACATCGAGCTCCACCTGTATATGGCACCCATATCCGCCCGCAGAAAGTCATAAGCATCCGACTATCCATCTCAAACTCAAACACCTACCCAATTACCCGCTCTCTCTTACAGTTCTCTAGTCTCACGGCCACTACTTAGGCCTCCTGGATGATATCCAAGACTGGAGCCATCACCTTCATCCTCATGCATACGTCTCGGATCAGAGCACTCACTAATCTACGAATCAGGGCATCGACTACCACATTAGCCTTGCTAGGGTGATATAAGATCTCACAGTCATAGTCTTTCACTGCATCCCACAACCTCCTCTACTTATATTCAGGCTGGGCTGATCCATAAGGTTCTTCAGGCTCTTATGGTCCGTGTATATGGTACACCAGACACCGTAAAGATAGTGGCACCAAACCTTCAGGGTGAACACCACCGCCCCCAACTCCAAATCATGGGTGGGATACCTCGTCTCATGAGGCTTCAACTGCCTCGATTCATATGCTATCAGGTAGACCTGGCAATTTGATACACGAAACGATTAACACTACACGAACACCATATGAGTTTTTCGTGTATGTGTTTTAGAAATTCATGTTTTGTGTTTATTCATGTCTGACACGTATTTTAAATTCGTGTTTTGTGTCTTACACGTGTCAAACAAGAATTTACCTGTTTAGACACATATAAGACACTATACAAATTCGTGTTGACATGTGACACATACAAACACATATAAAAACACATATACACATATATACTTTACGGTTAAATTTTATATTTATAATATATTATAGACCATTTGCATAAAAGTCAATATATAGTATAAAGCCCTAGCTTAAAAAAAGCCATTAAAAATGTGATTATTCGTGTTTTTTCGTGTTTACGTTTAACATGGATAAAAAAATGTGTCTATTCATGTTGTGTCACGTGTCACACGATTTTTTTACATGTCGTGTTCGTTTTTGATACACCAAACACGTTTTATAATTCGTGTTGGGTTTGTGTTTAATAAATTCGTGTCGTGTAAATCCGTGTCTAACACGAATACACAACACGCAAACACGGAATGCCAGGTCTACTATCAGGTGTCCCCTCTGCATCAACACAGCGCCCATCCCTGATATAGATGCATCACAGGAGACTACGAAGTCATCCACTCCCTCAAGAAGGTCTAACATTGGAGCTTCGCACAATTTCTGGCGAAGAATCTCGAATGGGGCATGCCTCTTTGGTCCCCAAACGAAAGTAACACCCTTCCTGGTCAATCTGGTGATTGAGACGACAATCTTGGAGAAATATCTGATAAACCTCCGGTAATATCCGGTCAGGCTTAAAAGCTCCTGATCTGGGATGGGGATCTAGGCACCTCCCATCACATAACAGCCTCAATCTTGGCCGGGTCGACCAAAATCCCACTCTGCTTAATGAGGTGTCCTAAGAACTGGACCTCTCGTAACCAGAAATCACACTTGGACAATTTGGCATAAAGCCTCACCATCCTTAATACTACAAGAATCTCCTGAAGATGCTCCTCGTGGTTTTCCCTAGACCTCGAGAATACCAAAACTTCGTCGATGAACACGTTCACCGACCTGTCCAACATAGCCCTGCCACCCGGTTCATGAGGTCCATGAATGTTGTTGGTGCATTGGTGAGTCCAAAAGGCATCACCACAAAGTCATAGTGCCCATAACGGGTCCTAAAGGCGATCTTCTGGATATCCTCCTCGCAAACTCTCATCTGATGATACTAATATCTCAAATCAATCTTAGAAAACCAAGACGGCCCCTGCAACTGATCGAATAAATCATTGGTTCTCAGTAGTGGAGAACGGTTCTTGACTGTTAGCTTGTTCAACTCTCAGTAGTCGATGCACATCTGGTGTGAAGCATCCTTTTTCTTGACAAAAAAGAATCGGGGCTCCCCACGGTGAGCTACTCGGCCTAATAAAACCCTTCCCCAGCAGCTCTTGGAGCTGCGAGGATAACTCCTGCATCTCAGGCGATGCAAGAGGATAAGGTGCCTTGGTAATTGGCGCCGCACCCGGAACCAAGTCAATCCGGAACTCCACCTGCCTCTTGGGAGGCACACTTGGCAATTCCTTAGGGAAAACATCCAGGAACTCACACACTACCAGAAAATTGGTGATAGAACTCGGCCTCCCAATGGCAACTCTAGTATCCATCACATATGCTAAGAAGCCCATGCACCCTTGTTGTAGACACTACCTCGCCCTGGTCGCAGAGCAGAAAGCTGATCCATATATGGTCCCCTCACCATACACAGTAAGTACTCCCCCACTAGGGTCTCATATGGTCAACATCTGATGCACACAATCAATCACAACTCCAAACCGACTCAACCAATCCATGCCCACTATGACACAGACATCACCTATCGCTATCGACACCAGATCTATCGGAAACTCAACACCGAAAATATCTAATACACATCCACAGAATACATCAGTGGCAAAGATTGCATGCTCCTCGGCTATAGAAACCCTCAGTGGTCGACTTAAAGGCTCATGTCTGACACTAATGTGACGACTAAAGGATAAGGACATGAAAGATCCACTCGCACCCAAGTCAAATAACACAAAAGTAGGTACATAACTCACAAGAAAAGTACCTATATACAACACAAAATAAGCATAAATAAGTCTCAAAATAACATAAATAAGGAGATACGTACCAGCAACAACATCAAGCGTTTGCACAGACCTCCTCCGCAGTCAATTGGAATGATCTCCCACAATCTCTCGGAGGCTCGGCCTTCCCCGGCCGGCCATCAGTAACACGTAAAGCAACAGGAGCAGTAGCCTGTGTTGATCCCTAAGTGAGCTGGGGACACTCAGCCTTCAGATGGTCCATCTGGTTGCAGTGAGAGCAAACCGGAAATCCGTTGGGGTTGTCCCTCACCATATTCCCCTCCTTGCCATATTTGTAGAAAATCCCCACTCGGCAAGACCCCTCGTGAATCCTACCACACTTGCCACAAGTGCAGCCCTTCTGGCCTCCATCTCTTGAATCAGCAGGCTTAGCCATCACCAGCTATGACTGTGCTAGCCTCTTATCTCTCCCCTGCTGCTCTCCCTCCTCTCTGGTTTGAATCTCCAGCTCAATCTCCCTCCGCCTGGCATTGGTCTGCAGCTAAGCCAACGTCCGATAAGATGAGTTCACCACGAACTCCTTAATATCCCTCCTCAAGATGCTCAAATACCAGCTCACACGCACCTGCTCACTAGACACGTGTTAAAGGTAGAACAACGCCCTCTCATGAAATAACCTCGTAATCTCTATCACTGATTCCGTCTTCTACTTGAGAGACAGAAACTCTAGTAACAAATGTTCCCTCTCCACCTGGGGAACATACTCATCTCTAAATAACTTGGTGAACCTCTTCCAAGTCACTGCAACATAATCTGCAGGGGTAAAATCAGTCATCAAAAACTTCCACCAGTCCTTCGCTCCCAAGCGAAGCAAGTTCAGCGCAAACCAAACTCCCAGATGCTCTGGGCATGAACACGTATACAAACACCCCTCAATGCAAGAGATCCTTCTCATGGAAGTAATCGTATACTGCATCCCATCAAACTTTGGTGGCTTCGTGTTGCTAAACTCACAGAACAACAATGAGTCACCTTCCTAGGGCCTGGCTGCAACTATAGTCATGGTGGCTGCAATAACAGTAGCATCCATGACAGCAGCATATCGCTCATAGAATGTCTCAATCAATGTAGTTTTAATAAACCCGGACATCTCTGGTATGGCCTCTCTTATAGTCATGGCCACCACCTCATGAATGATCCTGTGGATCTCTTCTTCACTAGTACCACTGCTCCCAGGGTTATTACAAGTAAACATCATAGTGTCTCTGAAACATAAACACAAAATCATCAGAGACAAGACCAACCACACACACACACGGTTACCCACCCCTACACGCTCCTTAGCATCCTAAGATGGTTACTTGGATTGCATATAGATCCTATGCTTTCAGTAGTACGGGCCCAATACTACCTTCCAAACCAACCAGTAGTTGTCCCAAGTCCTCCACCTAGGATCCTAATTCACAAGTACTCTATCCCTCATGGATATCAAACTACTCTCTCAGTAGATTCCTCAATTCTCATCTAGGTATCTCTCCTAGATTACTCAAAACTCTCTAAAAGATTTTTGCTATGTTTCCCTACTCAGTACATACACTGAGAAAATATCAGATAAGATCAATCAATAGCATACCCTAGGCTAAGACATCATGAATCAGGCAACTCTAGCTCTAAATTCTGAAATACCTAGCCTATCCTCTAGCATGCAACTCTAATATGTAATAAATATCTCATAACATAAACAAGTCATGGTATTTTCGGAAATCACCGATCATGCTCTGGCTAATTGTACACACTGCTCCATCTCGATACCTCTTAAAAGTTGTTACTCGTTTTAGAAAATCATTTCTTTTTAGAAAACTTTCTCAAATCCTCAATTTTAATCCATACATACTCGAGAGTACACCCGAATCCCTCAAACCAAGGCTTTGATACCAACTTGTAACACTCTAAATTTTCAAATAAATTTATCATTTTTAAAATAACATAAACTCGATATCAAATTTCCCAAATACCACAAAATGTATAAGTTATCAAAACCCAAGTCAACAAATGTTTGATAAAAGACCAGAATCCTCAGATCGTGATCTCTAACTGGTGTGTACAATCAAGTCGGTACCTTCCCGCGATCCTGAAATGTACCTGAAACACATATCACATAACACAGTAAGCACGGAGCTTAGTGAGTTCCCCAAAATACCACATACATAAATAATAAGCTTCCCATGGCTATAGCTCGGCGTGGACCCTCCAATCATGCGTCTCGATGAGGAACCTCGGGTCTCACGGCTCGGTATGGATACTTTGTTCATGTGTCTCAGTGAAGACCCTCCGATCTCACATCTTAGGTTGGACCCTGCAGTCCTATATCTCAGTGAAGACCCTCCGGTCTGAAGATATCCCAAAGACAAAATGCATAATATCACATAACTTAGCATAAGCACGTAGGACCCTCCGTTCGATAACTCAAATAAGACCCTCGGGTCACAGAGTATTACCGCTCAGGTAAGTATAGTGAGAAGACTCACCTCGTAAATAAGCAAGTAGCTCTCGTACTCCTCAAACGTCTAGACTCCACATACATATCATAATCATCTCTAAGTAACACTTATAACCATAACCATAAAAAGTTTGACTAACCCCTTCTCTAACTCTAGTAAAGGGTGAAAGACCATTTTACCCCTCCATGGTCTTCATATTTTATGTCTTGACCAAACCCTAAAAGTCAACAGAAGTCAACGCTCGAGTCAACAGTCTATGTTGACCCAACTCGTCGAGTACACCTATACGACTCATCGAGTCCTTCATGTTCTTGAAAAATCGGGAAACTCCAACTTAACTCGCTGAGTTGTCTCATCTACTCATCGAGTTTGCACGTATCCAGACTATAGGGGGAAACCTTGACCGACTCATCGATTTGGCTCATCCACTTGTTGAGTCCATTAAGTCTATTTCTCATTCAGAAGATTTTAAGCAGAATTAAAGTCCCATACTCTAGATCTAGTCTCCCAAGGCTGATATACCACATTAAGTTGTAAGCTTTATGTACATGCATGCCACCTAGGGCTCAAAATGCGAAAACAAAGCTCTATGGAGGGTTTAATGCATAAACTTGGCCAATAGCTTGATAAAGCTTGAATCTTTTGGTCCAAGGGACCTCATGCTGCCCAGATCTGAAGTTTCAACTTCATGACATGTTCAAACAACTCAAAGACTAAAAAGGAAGATGGAAATGGACACAAACTCCCTAAAGAAGAGATCTAACAAAACAATGATCAAGGTGATAGCTTTTTACCTCCAACTAACAGCTAGCACTGGAAGAACATTGGATCCAAGGGCTTCTTCTCGTTCCAAGCCTTAGACTCTTCTATATCCTTCCATGAATGCACCAAATCACACACTTTTAGCCTCTCTTTATCTCTCTCTCTCTCTCTCTCTTACATAGGTGATACTAGCTCGTTTAGGGTATCTCTCAAGGTGTTAAAGTGATAAGGGAGGCAGAAATGAAGGCTTAAGGTACTTTAAATATGACACAAACCCTAAAAATTAAAGTTTTCACACTCAGCTCCTACTCGTCGAGTTGAGGTCCTCTAACTCATCGAGTAGACTCTAAAAGTCACGCGGACGATTAGCACTCTACTCGTTGAGTTGGGGCCTACAACTCGTCGGTTCTCTCTGACAACATGAATATAAATTAATTAAATATAAAACTTTGGAGCCGGGATATTACAAATACTACCTTCCACACCAACTTGTAATATTCCCAAGTCCTTCTCCTGAGATCCTAACTCACAAGTACTCTATCCCTCACGGATATCAACTACTCTCTCGATAGATTCCTCAATGCTAATCTAGGTATCTCTCCTAGATTACTTAAAACTCTCTCTAAAGGATTTCTGCTATGTTTCCCTACTCAGTAAACATACAGAGCAAATAGCAGATAATAGCAATCAATAGCATAGCCTAGGCTAAGGCATCATGAATCAAGCAATTCTAGCCCTACATTCTGAAATACCTAGCCTATCCTCTAGCATGTAGCTCTAATATCTCATAAATATCTCATAATATAAACAAGTAATGGTATTTTGGGAAATCACTGTTCGGACACTGGCTGATTGTACACATTGCTCCGTCTTGTTATCTCTTAAAGCTCTTACTTGTTTTAGAAAATCATTTATTTTCAAAAATCATTCTCAAATCCTCAGTTTGAGTGCAGACATACTCAAGAGTACATCCGAATCCCTCAAACCAATGCTCTGGTACCAACTTGTAACACTCTAAATTTTCAAATAAAATTTTCATTTTTAAAATCATATAAACTCGATATCACATTTTCCAGAAACACAAAATGTATAAGTTGTCAAAACATAATTCAACAAATATTTAATAAAATCCCAGAATCCTCAAATCATGACCTCTAACTGGTGTGTACAATCAAGTCGGTGCCTTCCTGCGATCCTGAGAAGTACCTGAAAGACATATCACACAACACAGTAAGCATGAAGTTTAGTGAGTTCCCAAAAATACCACATACACAAATAATAAGCCTCTCATGGCTATAGCTTAGCATGGACCCTCCGGTCATGTGTCTCGGTGAGGACCCTCGGGTCTCACGGCTCGGTATGGACCCTCCGGTCATATGTCTCATTGAAGACCCTTCGGTCTCACAACTAGGTTTCGACCCTCCGGTCTTAACTCAGTAAGGCACGGAATAGTATAGCATTAACACAAAGACAAAATGCATAATATCACATAACTTAGTGTAAGCACATAGGACCCTCTGGTCAATAACTCTAATAAGACCCTCCGGTCACACAATAATACCACTCAGGTAAGTATAGTGAGAAGACTCACCTTGTTGGTAGAACAAGAATATCTCGTTCGCAACGGTATTACTAGACCCCGCCTACATGTATCACAATCATCTCTAATTAATAATTTTTAGTAACTCCTCTGAGATGTTAAGCTAATTCCTATACCAAATATCTAAAGGGTGAAAAGACCATTTTACCCCTCTATGGTCTCCAAAGTCCACAATTGTCCAAACCCTATAATTCAACGAAAGTCAACACTCAAGTCAACAGTTCATGTTGACTAAACCCCTTGAGTTTTCTAGCCATTTCTCAGGTCAGTCGATTTCAATGCTCCAAACTCCAGATCTAACCTCCTAGCATGGAGTTACCATGTAAAGTTGCTAGCTTTACATACATGCAAGGCCTCACAAGGCTAGAACACTCAAAACTATACCCAAAAAGGGGTTTAGGCCAAGAAGAAGGTTGAAGCTCCATAAATCTTGAGACTTTATGCATAAAAGGGTCTAGAGGAGTCCAAATCTGCAACCACATCCTCTGCACATGCTTAACCTAAGAATGGTCCTTATTTTTGCACCATAATATCCATAACTCACATAAGAAAAGATCTAATAAATGGTGAGTCAAGGTAAGGACATTTTACCTCCAAATAGATGCTACAACTGTATGAAAGCTGGATCTAAAGGCTCTTTCATGTTCCAAGTTCTTCACTCTTCAAGCTTTTTCAAGGAAATAAGCACTTTTGGCTTTACACACTCAAAATATGGGTTAACTCACTAGGGCTTCTGTCTGGACGTGATAAGCTGATGAGGGAGGAAATAATGAAGGCTTAAGGTCCTTTAAATAGGGCACAAACCCTAAAATTTAGGGTTTTTACACTCGGCTCCTACTCGTCGAGTAGAATTCAAAAGTCACACGGCCATTTAGCACTCTACTCGTCGAGTTGGGGCCTCCAACTCGTCGAGTCACTATGACAACATGAATATAAATTAATTAAGTATATTATCTGAGAGTCGGAATGTTACAAAAAAAATTCGTTCCTTGACAGATGGGAGAAGGATGTGGTTGGTTTGATTGCTAAGGAGCAAGAGAAGAGGCGGATTGCAATTTCTTTTGACTGTGAAACACTTAAAGCGGATTAAGCAGCAGAAGGGCATATTAGGCAGTTCATGCCCGAATTAATTGGATTGGATGTTGTTGGTAAGCATATCTTCAAACTCAATGCAGTTAATATTGGGAAGATGAGTATCATAGGTTTGGACTTCAAAGCACAAGTGGGACGTTTGGAGCCAAATTCCTAAACTTATGATCCAAACAACATTTTTGATCCAAGTAGAAATCTACCCTTTGTTAAAATTTGTTTATATAAAATCTCTCAATGTTAGTATTAATGAATCGTTTGATGATAAACATGTTTAATGAATCTAACTACGACAACAATGGTCCCTAAATTATATGGAAGTACAAAAGTAGATATAAATATGCTAACAATCAAATTTTATGATTTATTATAGGGAAAAGGCAGTCAAATATTACAAAAGTTGTCATTACAAATACTATTTACATTTCAAAGTTTGTCATTAGAAAAAAGTAATAAATTATTTAAAAATGAGTAAATGGAACATTTCTTTCATTACTTATCCAAGTTCATGATTATTTGGTTTTTATTTTTTTGACTGTGAATTTACAGGGCATCGATGTTATCTAGAGTATCATGGACGTCAAAATGACGGGTGAAATCTAAAGCTTTGCTCGGAAAATCGGTCAAACCCAAGTTCCATAGAAATATTTATTGTGTTGTTGTTTACAAATCCACCTAGGTATGGGACAGGGGCAATTCTGTCTTTTTTTGTCTATAAATTAGTTTGTGTTTATATACTGCTATGGCTAGTGAAACTTCTGTATAGCTTCCTGAGGCTGTATGGAAGGAGACTTACAGCAAACTACAATGTCAAAGGGAGATGGATAGGTAGTTTCTTGCAACATTTATCTAAATTTCTTTTGGCCTCAACCTTAGAAAGACACATCAGCTTTTGGAATTAGAGGATGAGGATGATGTAAGTCTCAAACCTTCTTTTTATTGTTGCATAAACAAGAATATTTTTCTACCGATTTTATCATTCATGTCGATAAACTGATGAACAGCTGCAGCTTATATTATATAAATATGTTTATGTTTTTAAATAAATAATCCAATTTGTGTGTTTGAACTGTATGTTGTCTAATAAACAATCCAATTAAAAACCAAAATTTTTTATCCATGCGTAGCATCGGTGCCTCTTTCCTAGTTAGTAATTACAAGTACATAAAATATATACTGTAATTGATTCGTTAAAAACCGGCTTCAAATCAATACTCAAAATATTTGCTTTACAGAAAAATACCCGGAGTTACATTATTTTCCAGATAACTAAATCACTAATTAACTTGCAACTCTTTTATATTTGTCGATTATATTGAATTTCATTACATGATGATGACGTAGCAGTATAGCGCAAATGTTTTAAAACAAATTATTTTAAAGTTGGATACTGTAAAACTAGAAGTTGTGTTTTCCAATGAAAGTATTTATTAAATATATAATTCTCACATTTTAGCAGAATTTTTGACTCTCACTTCTTATTTGCGAAATCTTAATTTTCCTTTTTTCTATAATAATGTTTATGGCAAATTTAATGAATTCTACAAATATTTCACTTTTTCAGGAGAAGGTATATACCAAAGTAAATCTCAATTTTCATAGCCAATGTATGAAATACGTAGTCATTTTGTTTATGTTTTGAAAAACATCGTTATCTTGTGTTCCATTTATTTGGTAATTTTTGTGTGAAATTCTTTTTGAAAATAAGTACGATTTTGATTATCAGCTTATTCCTTGATCAGGCATCAATTTAGTAACGCAAATTGATGATTGTACACGAGAAAAAAAAAAGTTTTTTCGGTGCTCGTATGTGGAAATGACCAGTGTAACAAATGCAATGCAGCCAAAGTAATTATTTAGCTCATTTAATGAGATGCCATTGCTGTTCTTACAATTGGTAAGGGTTTTTAGGAGCTCCACTTTACATACTTATTGGCTCTCCTCTATTACTACCTGTTAACGAACCTATTGTATTTGTCTAGTTATGTATTGTATTTCTAGTTTATATGGCCCATTGTATTGTGGCCATTTTCCTTTTATCTTCTTCTTCCATCCTAATAAATAAGTATTCTTTTGCCACCGGACAATTGCTAGGCCCCTCCCAAACGTTAATTTTTCGGCTCAAAATTACCAAGTGAAGTTCCGATAATGCCCTTTGTGCTTCTTAGTACCCCATCCGCCTTCATTCTCGCTCTTGGGTTGGATATAATTAAGAGTTTTCAACTTCTGTGCAATGAATCAACTCCCAAATTTAATCAGCCCATTCTTTTATTTTTCAGCCGGAGGAGTGGTAAAATGTGAAAGTTTATAAGGGAAAAAAAAGCTGCACTATTCCATATAAATTCATATTTGAGGTTTGAATTCTAATTGTCTGAGTGGGTAGACGGATTTATGGGGGAGTATGAGGAAAGATTGTTTTGTTGTGATGCACTTCATATGAGGTAACCATTATATTGTGCTCCTTCTTTTTACTAATTTCAAATGGAGTATGAAAGGAGATTTGGTGTTTTTATGCTCTTGTATATGTACCTAATTTTGGATGAAGCTCACTGTTTTTCATCAATTATGATCTACCAATAAGTTAAATCGAACGCTATGTTGAAGAAAACTGGTAGTTTTTATGGTTTTATTTATTTATTCTATACATTTGCTAGAGGTTTCAAATGGTTAGATGTATATTTATGAAGAAAACTGGTAGTTGTTATGGTTTTATTTATTTATTCTATATATTTGCTAGAGGTTTCGCATGGTTAGATGTATTGGACTTTTCTTCGGTAATTATGCTTTTGTATTCTTGGTTTCACATAAATAACCTTTGTTTCAAATTTAGTTTTTTTTTTCATTATTATTTCTATGTCAAAATGAACCATATAATTTGATCCGTTCATATGTTTATATCATATTTGCAAAATTCTTGTGACTAAATGTGTTTATACATGGTAATTTGCTTGGATTAGGTGATAGAACTAAGCTGGAATTGTAAAGAGGAAATGGGTTCAGAAGGTCGAGAGATAATAATTGTTGATTCTACTTGTATCAGATATAGTTGTAAGCCCATTTTCACCCCCTTACACTCTCAATGCTCTATCTTACTCACTCTTTCAATTTTTTAAGAATCTACCAGTTGCATCATTCTACACCAAAAGACTCCATTATCTAGGGTGTACCTTATTTCTACTATTTTCCCTCTTTGACTCCACAATGAATATCTACCACTGCCAATGAAGAAACGCATAGGATTGCAACCTAAATGCGGTCTAATTACTAAACTAAGTTATCAAGTCGATGCCTAAATCGTAGTTTTTTTATAACAAATTTAACCAGCCCTTCAAAAACTTTAAGCTAAAGTTTAGGTTTTATTAGATATTTATGGTTTGTAATTAGAAATTTAATCAACTTGTTAAAAGCTAAACTTCACTTTTTATTTGAATTTTAATTGACCCAATAAATATCTAAAGCTAAATTTAAGTTCAAATCTTCATTAAAACGAACAAGTTCAAGATTTGAAGCTAACGTTTTAACCATCAAATGTTTTAATGCAAAGTTTAGCCCTGTCATTTGAAGTTTAGTCGACCATGAAATGTAATTTCTAAAAACAATTTGGATCAAATATAGGGATGTAATCTGTATATAATTCTTTTATTAAAGAGAAAACTCATCATATGACCAAAAGAAGGGGGTGTTTGTAGCAACTGACCATGAAAAAGAAAACTTTATTAAATGGTCAGCAGAGAGGGGCTTTGTGAAAGTCCTTACGATCTAAGGAATCGGACACGTGGGGAAAAAGACAAAAAATAATGTGTTTTTACATAGTTCTGTCGAGAGGGGCTCTGAAATCAATACCCCTCTGTGGAACACATGTACACCTCTCTGAGGAAATGGTAGCTCAAAGCATTAAATTTTTTCTGACATTTCCTCATAGGTGTACATGCGTTCCGCAGAGGTATACTCATTTCTGCAGAGCCCCTCTCTATGGAACTGTATGAAACCATTTTTTGTCTTTTTCCCCCATGTGTCCAATTTCTCAAAGCGATTTCCTATTCCTCAGAGCGTAAGGACTTCCACAAAGCCCTCTCTGCGGAAGTCGTAGTTATTTAATAAAGTTGTGTTTTGTACGGTCATTTGATGAATTTTCTTTTTATTAAGAGGTGAAAAAGAATAATAGTTTAATCACTAAAAGAAATAGCAAAGTGAAAAAATCAATAAAATAGAGAAAATATATTGTGCTTTCTCTATATTTTTCCCTTTTCAAAATCTGAAAAAGTTATTTTCTTAAACCATAAAAAAAAGTGTAATGGTTTAATTAGTTGAGTCTTTTAATAATAAGACATCCAAAATATTAAAACATAGAAAATATATTGTGCTTTCTCAATATGATATAACCTCTTATTATATATAAAGTTATATTAATGTACTAAGTTTTAATAGTTTGGATGTCTTGTTTTTCTTTTGTGCGTAGTTTGAATTTTCTAATTGTATTTTTTATATGTCAATTTCGAGGTCATAGATTGAAGACAAACATATGAAATAAAAAAGAAAGCAATAGGGAAAGAAGGTAATTTGATAATTTTTGGGCTAAGAATCTCGGAGTGTATTTTCTTTTGTTTTGCTAACTATTGTGCTTTTGATAGGTTAAAGCGGTTAGAAGAAGGTTCAAGTAGAGTTTGGGGTTTTGTGTTAGCTTTTCTCTATGTTTGTGATCTATAAAATATTTTAAATTTTCTATTTTAGTATTGTACTTTCAATTATATCTTATTCAAAACTTATATTTTGAAGATTCCTACTGATTATATTTTTGAACATTTGCTTTGTATTTGGATGACACTTATATTGTTTTTTTAGTAAAGTTGTATTAATCGGAAGAATTGAAAGAATTAGTCGGAAGAATTGAAAGAACTGAAATAACGTTGCTATTTATTGTATTTATCCCAAAAACAAATTGTAGTACATTATTTAATTCTGGTATTGAAAAGAATATATTTTATCATTATGAAATCACTAGATAACCTTCTCTTAGATAGTAATATGAAGAAAAGTGCTAACGATTTCAATAATATTTAATATTTCTTGTAATTGACTCGTGTATCTAACATAGATCATGTAGTGCACAGATGGATTTGAAATCAATAGTCATGATCATGACTATTGATAATTTATTAATCCAATCACAAACATTTCATGCATTGTAGATGTTTCATGTGAATTTGGAAATGTTTTGTACATGATTCTAAAACTCATAAAAATATTACTTTTTTAACCTAATTATAGAAATATTGATACATTGTTTATCTTTTTGTGGTCAAAAATATCTAATTTCCGTGCTCATCTCCAAATGTCACTACTTTAGGGAAATACCATTTTAGAAATCCTTATTTTTTACATATTTGTGCGTATTTTTTTTTATCAGCCCGCATGATACACCGGTGTAAACCTAGTTTGTATCTATACATTCCTCATTAATAAGATACGAGATATGGGAAAATACAAGTTTACAAAGGAAAAGGACCGACCACAATACCATGGGCCAAGTAAACTAGAAATACAATACATAACTAGACAAATACAACCTTCATCCACACCTTCTTTCTACCTATTGTGTTGAAGTTATTCACATGGCAAGTCATCTTTTAAACATTCTTC
The DNA here is from genome assembly GCF_051521515.1 of Lactuca serriola. Taxonomy (NCBI): domain Eukaryota; kingdom Viridiplantae; phylum Streptophyta; class Magnoliopsida; order Asterales; family Asteraceae; genus Lactuca; species Lactuca serriola. The sequence continues at coordinate 109,583,512 of NC_136408.1, forward strand.
CCACCATTACTCTAAAAAAGTGATACTCCATTTCGTAAACTCTTTAAACAGACACCTTCTTATACTTATTTATAGGTGTTCTATTGTCTTTGCTTTTCCAATACTATTGCTCCTCACAAACTCTCCCCCTACTCCACTCCGTGTCTTTTTCATGGATACCCTATCAATCACATAGGCTATCGTCGCCTCAATTTTCACACATAGAAATCATAATCTCTCGTCATGTCATGTTTGGTGAAATGTTTTTTTTTTCATACGGATCCATGACACCAAATTCATCTCCTTCATATTCGTTTCTTGAACACGTTCCTTCGCCTGCACCTAGTCCTCCTTTATCCTATCTCACTTCAACCGAATACCTTTCCTCTACCGAGGATAGCCACCATGTGCCCACCCCATCTTCTACGCATACTAATTCCACTAACTTCTCTCCTAATGGCCCATCTTCCGATAATGTCTCATCTTCTGATACTCTTCCTGTTCCTCCTACTCAATCTCATCATCCTATACTTACTCGGGAAAAACGTGGCATTGTAAAACCGATTCACAAACTTAATCTTCATGTTGATTCTCCTTCCCTTGTTCCTAAAAATTACTTACATGCATTTAAAGATCCTAATTAGCTAAATGCAATAAGAGAAGGATATTAAGCTCTTATTTCCAACAGGACTTGGGTGCTTGTTTCCCGGCCCCCCAGTGCTAATGTTATTAATGAATGTAGATGGATCCCTAGCTTTTTAAAAAGAGAATGAATAGTATTTGGCTTTTTAAAAAGAAAATGAATGCAGATGGATCCCTAGCTTGCTACAAAGCACACGTTGTTGCAAACAGTCGAAGTGAATGTCCTGATGTTGATTGTGATGATACTTTTAGCCATGTGGTTAAACCAACCACCATTCATATTGTTCTCATCATTTCAGTCACTCATAACAAAGGCATATTCGACAACTTGATGTCAAGATTGTTTTTCTTTACGGGCATCTTCTGGACAGTGTTTATATGCATCAACTATCGGGTTCTCGGGACTCTTCCAGACCGAATAATGTTTGTTTATTACATAAATCTTTATATGAGCTCAAACAGGCACCACACGCTTGGTTTCATTGCTTTGCTTCGTTTATCTCCCAACTTGGTTTTGTTCACAGCAAGAGCGACTCATCTCTGTGTATTTATAGACAAGGCTCTAATCTTTCCTATCTCTTTTTATATGTAGATGATATCATTCTTACAGGATCTTGATCTCAGTTACTTACTCACATCATATCCACTCTCAATACCGAGTTTTCCATGACTGATCTTGGTGATTTGCATTACTTTTTTAGGTATCTCTGCTACTCGATCTGCTGATGGCTAATTTTTGTTTCAACACAAATATGCCACTAATATTCTTGAACATCCATACATGCTTAATTGCAAACCTACACATACTCCTGTTGATCTTTCCACGAAACTTGATGGCTCGGGTTCACCAGTTGATGATCCGACTTTATATCGTAGCCTTACTGGTACTCTTCGGTATGTTACTTTTACCCGACCTAATCTTTCTTATGTCATTCAACAGATCTGTTAATATATCCATGACCTTAGAGTGCCTCACTTCACTTCTCTCAAGTGCATTTTACACTATGTATGGGGTACTGCTACTCATGGATTATAGTTTTATATATCTCTCTCTCGTGAGCTTATTGCCTATTCTGATGAGGATTGGGGTTGTTTGTGGGATCAGAAATCTTCTTTTAGAGTTGCACTACTCACCTGATCGAGCCTCTATTGTTTATGGTGATAATGTTAGTGTTGATTTCATGTTATCTAATACGGTTCAACATCAACGAACTAAGCATATTGAGATTGATCTTCATTTTGTTCGTGACAAGGTTGCTATTGGGCACATTTGGGTTCTTCGTGTGCCTTCTTCATCTCAATATGTTGACATTTTTACCAAGACTCTCCCATCTCCAATGTTTCTTGATTTTCAGTCTAGCTTAAACACTACAGATAATCCTCTCGTTTCAACTATGGGGGCTGTTAACGGACCTATTGTATTTATCTAGTTATGTATTGTACTTCTAGTTTATTTGGCCCATTCTATTGTGACCCTTTTCCTTTGTGTTTTGTATATATAAACATTCCTCATTAATAAGATACGAGATATGGGAAAGTACAAGTTTACACTACCTACCTCATTTATCAATTAAATTGTATTTCAAAAACATCATCTTCGACTATGGATTACATCACATACGTAATAAGAACCCACTACATATAAGAGAGATTTCTTACTGTCAAATATTGTATTTGAAATATATGGATTTAATGTTTGTCTAATATCCGAACTTTTTACGTTACATTTAATGGTTTTAAAGTATGGAGTTGATGTATATTTAAGCTTTCTCTAGTTTTGAATATATAAATATTTTTGGATTTCTTATGAAATGTAAAAATTAGATTTTATACCAGAAAAATCCACCGGAAACCCGTTGTTGTATATATTTCTTCGGTAATCCATCACAAGATATTTCGTTGGTAATCTGTTGTTATTTACCGATGATAAAATTTGTGGCTAAAATTTGTGGTTACGTCTGAAAAGCATCTCAAACAATTATAGAAAAGAAAGAAAATAAAGAGGTATTTAGATTACTTGAAATTCCATTGGTAAAACCCATAAATTATAATATATGTAAAGGATCTTCCCCAAAATATCACTTTTGTAAATCCATATAACAAATTTACCATTTTTTTAACATTTCATAATAATCACCTACTTTTAAATTCTACAAGTTTCGAACTATGATAGGAGTTCGAGACCTACACTGTTGTGGGTTTACTTATTTTCATATCTCATGCTCAATTTCAAAAAGTTTCTCTACACCGGAGACCATATTCATTCCAAGGGAAAATTTCATACACCTCCATATAAAAATTATATATTATGTATATATCCTTCAAAAGTTCATAATTAGGTATATATCCTTCTTAACCTATTAAACTCACATTTATATCCTATCTTATAATTTTTGTGATATAAATCAATTATATATATATATATATATATATATATATATATATATATATATATATATATATATATATATATATATATATATATATATATATATACTCACTAAAATACTCTTTGTAAATTATATCCCAAATTAAATACTACTACCTTTTGCTAAAAATTGTTAATGAAGTGCAAAATTAAGTCTCGAACCAAACTACACTATATGCTGCGTGAATAGATTTCTTCTTTGGCCTCAAACATGCGATTTCATTACCGGCAATGAATAGTATGTGTTGTATATGAGAATTCGATATGTCAAAAATACTTTCTGATATATAACCAATTTAAATATAAAATCCTATTAAAGTTTCGAAGTTGCCGATTATTTATATATGTATCGCAAAGCTATTGAAGTAGGTATATTAATTAATGTGCATCACGGTTATTTGTAAGGTTTCAGTTGTTTTAATGAGGCTTAAATTGCATATTGTAACTATTGATTATTTGGATTTTGACGTGTTCGAGATCTTGAAGGTTTTTTGGATTAAGTCTCGAACCAAACTCACATTTAGTAAAAGGTAATAGTATTTAATTTGGGATATAATTTGGTGTGAGACTTAATTTTGCTCACATTTAAATACTTATTTGGATTTAGTCTTGAACCAAACTCACATTTATATCCTATCTTATAATTTTGGTGTTGGAGTCGATTTGAAGGATGTGTGTAGCCGGGCAGTCTCATTGGGTTGCGCTCCATCTTCTCTTCCAGTCACTTACCTTGGAGTCCTAGTCGGTTAGAATATGAACATGATAAAAGCATGGAAGCCGATAATTGACAAAACCCGCTCCAAACTTTCCATGTGGAAGGCTAGGACATTGAGTTTTAGTGGTAGGGCGACTTTGGTGAAATCTGTTCTTGGAAACCTTCCAACTTTCTACTTCTCATTATTTCCAGCCCCCATTGGAATCATTGATGAGCTTGAAAAATTCAAAGACAGTTTCAATGGAGGAGTGGCTCGGAAAAGGCAACAGTACATTGGGTTACATGGGATAAACTAAAAGCTCCAAAGGACGTAGGTGGGGCAGGTTTGGGTTCTCTCAGACACCTAAATCTGGCCCTGCTTGCCAAATGGTGGTGGAAGTTCAAAACAGACCCTCACTCTCTCTGGCCCAAATTATAAGTGGTTTTCACAAACTTCAAAACCGGCCTTCGTACTGTTTTGCAAAACATAATATGGGTGGGGTATGGTCAAGTATCGACAAAGCTAAGAATGGATTTTGGAGGCTGAATATAGACGTGACAGAGATACTGAACACGATCGATGGTGGTTTAACGTGGAGATCGGATTTTGTGGTGGATGGAAATTTTAACGTGGCGAGGTTGCGAAGTAGACTCGATAGAGCATCACATCCGGTCAGCGATGGTGATTTTTGGTGTCTAAAGTCGGTTCCAAAGAAGGTGGCAAGTTTTATCTAGCGAGCAAAACAAGGCAGGATCCCATCAGTAGTGGAGTTGGCTAAGAGAAACATTCCTGTTATATCACCAAGATGTGGGTTATGTGCAGACACAGAGGAATTAGCTAGCCACATTCTCACTTCTTGCAGTATGGCGAAGGATACTATAAATATGGTGCTTAGCTGGTGTGGAATACCCACTCAATCATTTTTTGGTGTTAATGAAGTTTTAGATTTTGCCAGAAAATGGGGGTATTGTCAAAAAAAGAAAGAAGCACTAACCAGTATTATATACGGATGTCTTTGGAGTTTATGGAAGGCGAGGAATGATCGTGTTTTTAGAGGTGAGGCATCAAAACCGGCGATTATTGTGGATTCCATAAAAGCTATTGTATTTACGTGGAGAAAGCGTAGAAGTCAAATAGGTGAAAAAATGGAGTGGGATAAGTGGTGTGTTTCACCATTAAATTGTATATAGCATATGCTTTTTTTTCTCCGTTGGATGTAAATTTTGGCCCCTAGTATCTTGCTTGGGTGCTTTTTCAATAAAATTTCCAGTTACAAAAAAACATGTTTGAGGTTTCTCTTTATTTAATTAGGTTTAATCTTAACTGGATTCAATTTAGTTATATTAACTAATAATTTGGAAAAGTGTATTTTAGTACGATCATTCTTTATTTTGATTTTTAAATATATTTTAGGGTATTAAATTGATTTATACCTCATTAAATTACAAGATTAGATTATTTTTTTGGAACCAACAATTTTATTAAAGACAACCCCTAACAAGAAGCTAGAGGGAGCCAAAGTTACAAAACAACATCAAAAATTACACAAAATAGAAAGGAGATTTAAGTCATTCCCCCCTATAAAAACTTTCATTTCCCATGCCTATGTTTGATCCAAACATGGACCATTGATCTAACTCCTTCAAACACCAATTCTGGGGAGATGAATTTTGAGTTGAAGATTCTATCATTCCTTGCTCGTCATATACCCCATAGTGCCCCAGATATGATTAAGAGTAACGTTGACTTGCGTTTTGGGCATTGCCAAGTCATTGCAATATAAGTTAACATCTCCTTTATACTAGAAAATATCATTTGTGTGATACCACACCAATCCCAAATCCGGTTTCATAGATCAACAGCAAACAAGCATTTAAGGAACAAGTGGTCCGCTGATTCCATTCCGGAGACACAAGCACTGCATTGTGTATAATGAACCTGTACCCCCCCCCCCCCCCTTTGATCAAGAGCAACCGCAGTTGGAATGTGGTCCATTCTTGCCCGCCATATAAAACAACTTACTTTGATTGGAATACATTTGCTCCATTGAAATACACCATCTGGAATCATATGAGTTGCATGATCAATCCTCACCCTTAAGGCTGCCATGCAGAACTGTTCATCAATTTCAAAGTCCGATTCCCATCCAGTTCACGCTTGATTTCTTCGGATAACGTCAGAGCCTGTAATATTCAATTTACCAAGTGTAATTTTACATTTATCGATATTTTTCCAAACACCAGTTAAATATCTAGACGCCATCTGAGATGGAAGTCACGCATCGAGATTATGGATTATGTGTATAGTTCTCGCCCATAGTGCACTCCTCTCATGGAAGAATTTCCATCTCCATTTTGATAGTAACGCTAGGTTTAGTGCTTTAATGGATCCAAGGCCTAAACCACCCACCTCTTTTGGAGCAATTATTTTCTCCCATGCCACCCACCGTATTTTTGGAGTATTGTTAGGCCCTCCCTATATAAAGTTCCTCCTTATTCTCTCCAAGTTATCATTCACTCCCAAAGGGGCTGCAAAAATTGATAAATAATAAGCGAGATGCTTCCCAAAACTGACTTTGCAAGTGTCACCCTCCCACCCAAGCTCAATGTCTTCGATTTCCACCCAGAGAGTTTGTTGTTAAGTTTTTCCTATCACCGGCAACCAAGAGCTTTTACGGTTCATGTTTGCTCCCACCAGAACTCCGAGATACATGAATGGTAATGAGCACGACTCGCATCCCAACAGTGAGGACCATCTATCAACCTCATGTGGATCCACATTAATGCCGAATACTTTCGATTTGTTGAAGTTAACGCTTAGCCCGGATGATACTTGAAAACACTTGAGTATCCTAGCCAGATTTCTTATGTTTTTCTTTAACCACTAGCCAATGAATAAGGAGTCATCGGCATAGAATAGATGGGAGAGCTGGATATTGGAGTTAGGAATAGAGATTCCATGAAAAACTCCTTTTGACCCTGCTTCCTTTAACGCAATATTTAATCCCTCCATAGCTAAAATAAAGATAAACGGTGATAGGGGATCTCCTTGCCTTACGCCTCTCTCTAGTTAGAATTCATCCGTTGGACATCCATTCACTAAAACCGATGCCCTAGCTGATTCTAAGCATCCCTTTATCTAGACTCTCCATTTTATTCCAAAATACATTTGTTGCATCATCGAATCTAGGAATCTCCAGTTCACCGAGTCAAAGGCCTTATTGAAGTTAGCTTTGAAGAGTAATATTTTTTTGTTGGTTTTCTTCCCCCACGAGCAAATCTCATTTACAATGAGGGGTCCTCCCAAGATGTTTCGTCCTTCAACAAAAGTCGTTTGCACTTCATCTATGCACTCCCCCATTACCGAACGGATTCTTGTTGCTAGTAGTTTTGCAATTATTTTATATAAAGAACCGATTAGGCTGACTGGCCTATAGTCACCCAAGGAAATTGGATCTTTAACCTTCGCCGCAAATGTTATAAAAGAGGAATTGCATCCTGGTGAAAATCTTCCCCATAGTTCAAAGTGTTTTACACATGCTAGGATATCCATCTTTAATTCATTCCATTATTGTTTCAGAAATTTGAATGTGAAGCCATCCGGCACCGGGGACTTGTCATTCCCACAGTTCCACACTGTCCTTTTCACCTCATCAATCAATATATATCCTTCCAAAAATTCTTTGCTAGCGGCTGAAATGGTTTTGAATTTTGAACTCCTAAATTCTGGTCTATGCTTCCATTTTTCTTTGAACTTTGAAGAAAAAAATCTAAAGATTTTTGCTTTCATCTCGCCCGGCTGGTTTGACCACACACCATTTATCTTAAGACCATTCATGTGGTTTTTTCTGATGCGATTTTTAACGAAACCATAAAAGAATCAAGTATTTTCGTCACCATCAATTAACCATTTTATTCTCGCTTTCTGCTTGATGTCCAAACTCGCCAATTTTTCTAAGTTAGTGAGTCTACTTGAAATCTTAGCCTATTCAACTTTTTCTAAGGCATTTAAAATATTCCTTTCAGCCTTCTTATCAAGTTTTGTCATTCTTTTTTTGATCGTTTCATCCTCCAATTGTTCCTGTGGGAGATCCACTGCCCTCCATCTTCTTATCCTATTTTTTATGAACTTTAGTTTATGTAGGAAAATTGAATCTGCAGCACCATACCCCTTGAATTCTGAAATCGCTCCTATGATGGCTTCGTTGAACCCAGGTCTCAGAAGCCACGAGTTGAACATCTTGAAAGGCATAGGTCCAAAATCACTGGAACTAAGTTCAAGCAGAATGGGGCAGTGACCAGACTGTTCTCTATGGAGGACTGTACATGAAGCTTGCGGGAAGTTAATCAGAAACTTATGGCATACGAGAATTCTGTCAAGTTTGCTTAACTTTGCTCCTGCCTGTTGGAAATAAGTGTACTTGAACCCCCCCCCCCATTTTTAAGTCAAATAATCCCCCCTACCCCAATGATAAATCTATTGAAATCCTGGGCAGTGTAGGAACAAAAAATAGAGTTTAACCTTTCATCTCTTCTTCTCACAGCATTGAAATCTCCCACGAGTATCCACATAACTTCTCTTGACTGTATCAAGTTGGACAATTCTAAGCACAAATTTCTCTTATCCGATATAGACTGAGGAGCATACACATTGGTAATTTCGAATTCTATTCCAAAACCACAACAACACCCATATATCACCAGAAAATGTCTATCTTTGATTGATTCACAAACAAAAAAATAGGATCTATTCCATATGGTAAGAATGCCACCCGACCTTCCGGTTGCTTCAATACATTGAAAACCGAAGTTATCGTCTCCCACCCGTTTCTTACAATTGTTTCACCTACCCCGCTCTGAAGTTGAGTTTCTTGAATTCACATAAGCGCTACTTTATTTTTCTACCTTAATCTTCGAACCCAGTCAATTTTGTTCGTTTCCCCCAGCCCCCTAATGTTGATCGACAATAGATTCATTGCTCATAATTTTGTTCTCCAATATCACCCATGACTTCTTCTAGAATCTCGCAACCTTCCCTGATATCAAATCCAAGGAGTCTTCCCACCTCAACCGTTTTTTCCATCTCTGTAGTCGGGGGAATTGTCGAGGGGAAGAGTTCAGTGAGGGAATTTTGTGGGAGGTTCAGGGATCCATTTGGTGCTCGGTTAAGATCCAATTATGAAGGAAGACTTGAAGCAGGACATGCGAACTCTGGGATTGACTGGTCAATATTAAATTGAGGGTTATTTTGTATTTGCTGGATCTCTCTTCTTTTTAAAAATGACCCGTTTGGGTCCATTTCTAAGTCCACCGTTTTACTGGGCTCAGTTCTATCTCCCATTCCATTGTTTGGGAACGGATCAAACATTCCATTAGGAATTAAATCCCGGATGCTCCCAAACGATAATTGTGGGGTCCTAAATTCTCCTTCGTCATCTCCATTGTTGACCTCCATCATGTCGTCCAAGTTCCTAGGAGATTCATTAATGATTGAATTAAATTCTGACTTTTGGATTTCATCATTGTTGGACGGTTCAATGTGTTGATTTACGGAATTCTTAGGAATGACTATTGCCCTCCCTGCCAAAATTTCGTCGGAGTCGTCGACTAGGGAGTTTCTTCCAATTTCTGCACCAGGAATCTGATCGGAGTCGGCAGCTGGCCCAATCTCTCCTTCTCCAGCCCATCGTCAAAATCGAACACCGTGTCAGAGATGTCGTCTTCATCATCTTCCAATCATCATCTACCTTATAAACCCCCACTTTGAATACTCGATTATCCTCAACCACAGTGACTTCTTCATTAATTCTACTTAATGTATTCATTAAGATACATATTTTCATGTGTGATACATCCAACTGATTCATGGTAATCTCAATTGAGCTGGATATTACCCCAAGTTTCAAGGTAATTGCTCGGAAGTTTTCTTCATCCCATAGGTGGAGGGGGAGACCAACAATTTTAACTCGGGCAATCCGATCATTCTTGATTTCAAATCTATCACCTTTCTCAATCCACTTGAACCATAACTTCCAAATGTCCGTATTTTCCATAAGTTGTTTAACATCAGTCGGGTTCCTGAATCTCATACCAATCTTTAGCCCACCCAAGTATTTTGCATTATATTTCTCATCATCTCCAACCAAGATTGAAGTCGGCAAGCTTGTAAGATGTTCAAAGCTTCGAGCTTCACCAACAATGGTTAGTTCACTCTTAAACTAGTGCTCCATGAAGGTACCTATACGTAATTGTATTGGAAGAGTGATAAGCGGGGGAGGGGAGGTGGCAGAGGTTTAGAGTTCTGCACCATAATAGGTTTCTTCCGGGCCATCACCTCCGCATAAGATCTTCCATCCTTCCAGACTGATGATCCTCCTCTAGGTTGGACCGGAAATATCCTCAAGTGTGGTGTCTCTTCGAAACTTTTATGCTATCTCTCTATCCTTTCAAACTTGGCAATGGTCACTTCCAGTCTATTCCCCTTGCAAGTGATTCCTTGTAAGCTATCTTCCAATTTCAATACGTCTCTTACTCCAGAGTAGCTAACAAAAGCAAAACATCTTCTCTTTGAGTCTTTTTTCTTTGCCAGGTAGATATCATCGATCGTCCAATGCTTAGCGAAGGGTCTTCTCAATTCCTCCGTCCTTAATCCCTCCGGAAGGTTGGTCACGAACATGGTTGTCATTGAAGCTCCTCCATCCTCCTTCTTGCATCTCCGGTTTACTTCCGACCATCCGTCTCCCATCATTTTGTTTTCCTCTTCTTTCAGGGACATCCGATCCAGAATGTAGTAATACAAGATTAGATATAAATGTGAGTTTAAAAGGTTAAAAAGGTTATATACATATATATATATATATATATATATATGCAATTATAAACTTTACAATGATATAAATGTAATATTCAATGTTTGCGAGGACATGTATGAAATTTTCCAAAAGATTAAAAGGAAACTTTGATCCCTTTAATCATGTTTTTGAAGCATTTCTAACGATTGTAAAGGCTTGAACTATATTATATGAAATTTAAAAGTTCTATTTTTCGTATCTTAAGATTTAGTTTGTTGTATAAATGTCCTAGAGTGTGGAAATATCCTATACACATATTTGAAGACACTAAAAGCAAATCAAACTCACTCAATCCATCCACCCTACATAAATAGAACCATCGCCAAGACTCAAATGAAACACACCTAACAAATGACATTTAGACTTGATATTTTACCCTCCCTTAACGTGTATCTCACAAACCCATAATATTTTATAGCACATGGTGTTTTGAAGTTCTTTTTGCAATCAATAGTAGTCTTGGCAAGTAGAAGGTTGAAGGCTTTTTAAAGTGTACCTTAAGTCTTTAGGAATGACTTAATAATTCTTGTGTTGTCTCACAAAATTTATTACTAGAAAGTGGCTTGCTTTACACACTTTTGATGCATGCTTGTGATGTTTAATTTTATGTTGTTAAATGTAATGTTTTATATATGAAAAATGGTTTTTACATGTTAAATAACATTTTATGGTAAATTAACATCACTTGGAGTTTAAGAAATAAATATTCAAAAGATAACATAAGATGTTTATAAATTAGTTTTTAACTAAAGTGTTTCAAAGTTTAAAATTTAGATTTAAAATTACGATTTTGAAACTCATCCAAAACATCATGTCTTAACTATAAAATGAATTTCTATTAAAAGACTATAATCGATTCTTATAGCACTCTAGTGCTAAATTCTAAAAATAAGATATTAGTTTATAATTGATCGTGGCTAACGGTTAATAAAATGAAATTTTATTTGGCACCTAAAGAATTGTATACAAGTGATATAATTTTTCCAAAAGGTACATGAATTATTAGATACATGCAATTTTCATGAGACCATGTTTTATAATTAAATTTGTAAAACATATATAAAACCTTTTTCATAAAAATGAAAGTCTATGTCATGTTTTTTGAAGAACATTTGGTCATCGTTTGTACGGTCGTTGTGGCACATGATGTCACACCTCGGCCGACAGCGGAAATGCCGAGCTGTGCGACGTTAGAATGTTAGATCATAAATATTAGATATAAATTGAATAGTACAAAATGGTATATAACTTAAATACCATTTCCATTATGGATACAAATACTACATCATAACATGCTTATGAATTACTAGAAATTCTAATACAAAATGTGCCTTGATAGGTAGGCATAACTATAATGATAATAAGTATTCGGTAACTTCTTCGATCAACCACTACGTTTGGGAGTGCAATCTTCCATCTTTTGGTTTCCTATGAATACTTGTGGTTTTGAAAATGTCAATGTAATATTGGTTAGTTCACAGGTTTTGACTATTATACTTTAAAAATACTTTTTGTATAAAATTTTGTTAAGTTGTAAAAGTGTTTTGATTCCTTGATTTGAAAATAGTATTCTATTATCCGTAGGTACTAGGGTTTCCTTAATCCTCAATTATTCTATATACTAGTATTGTATTCATATCTTAGGAGTGTATTTTTAGGAAAAGGATGGTATTCTTATTTATAGTGTAGAATGATTGTGAGTGAACTTTTATACCCAATATAGGTTAAATCGGATATCTTCCAATTTTAACCTATATAACTATGTACTTATGACGTAATTAGAATATCAATGTTTATAATTATAATTTTAATTGGATATTTTCATAAATCCAAACTAGTGGCGTGGTGATAAAACCATTATTCGAGTTGAACGAAGGCATAACATTCTATAGTTATCCGTTTGAATTAAGTAGAGTAATGATAAGAAATGATGCTTATTCGAGAGGTTTTGGCCATCAAACTACTAGGTACTATGTTATCTTATAGGATTGACCTAACATAACGATTAAATACCATGCTATTTCTTTGGCCGGATCTAGGTACTCTGTTAACTTAGAGAAATGGCCTAGCATTACGATTAGCGGTGGCGGAACTAGCTATTTCCCAGGGGTAGCCTGTGCTACCCCTCAGATTTGTCTAAGAACCCTCGAAATTTTTGGATGTCGTCGATGATTATGTATGGTGCTATGGTTTGTGCTACTCCTTGTCCTTGTCCTTGGCATTTTTGCTTTGTCTTCTTCTTCATCTTCACAAATTCGAAAGTAAAGTGACAGGGGACTGAAATCGATCCCTAGGTCTTATTGTTCATCTCCATCATCTTCATAAAATCGATCTTTATGTCTTATTTTGAAAGGGCAGGGTCGTAGGGACTGGACTTAGAAGAAGAAGTGCTACTCCCATGGGCTAATTGGAGAAGAAGAGAGCTGGAGAGAACGGATCCGATGAAGATTCCCTTAATAGAAAAAGATGAAGGTAAATGTAATTTCTCCAGTTTGGAATCAAAGCTAACCCTAATTACTATGATTTCAAACCAGAGGTAGAATGTAACCCTGATTTGATTCAATAGACCTAGGTTTTTAGATTTCTCACTTTGACTTACGTAACGTTCGAAAGTGTTTAGTGTAGATTTGTGATTGTGATTAATATTTGATTAATTTAAGGAAATTATATTCGTTCATCCTTACCTGAAATCTATACTCATGAATGCGACTAATAAAGCTAATCTCATTCTTTGTGCCTATTCCATGGAGTATATTAGTTTGGTCGGAATGGTTATTGGAAAATATAAGTTCAAAGTTGATGCTAAATAGGTGTACTTTCATGGGTGATAGCTATATTATATATTTAATTTACAAATGTTTTAATTTTTACCTCTTAGAGACTTATAACTTTTTACATGATTCAAGGATTCTTTTCAATTTCTGTTATTGAAAAAAAATTACTGCAAAATCATCTGGAATTAAAGTTTATAATTACCCTTCTATTTAGAAATTTATGATGACTAACAAATGGCTATTGATATTGTAGCATTGAGACCATCACATTTTGAAATAAGATAATATGGATCAAAACTGGTGTCCTTAAGGAGAAAGCTACAACATATTGCATGTTATGTTGCTATGTTGATGAGCTCCAACATATAACATGTTATGTTTCTATGTTGATGAGCTTCAACATACAACAAAAGCCCAACGTACATATGTGTACACCTAGCGTACTGACACGTACGTGCAGTGTACAACTCCTGCTCCTAAAATTACAAATTTGCCACTAGGGCTTCTTGCGACCACTTCCTTCTTAAACAAGGACCAAAATTACATACTTTAGAACCAAGAGAGGAATTTGAAAGTGCCTAAAAACCGGGGAGTTACAGGAAGCGACTGACATTCTGTTATATGCCTGTGACTTTGACTGCACCACGTCGTGGGCTTGGGCTCACGTTATGGTATCGCACTGGGCCAAATTCTATGGGTAGTTGCATGTTGGACTATATTTGGCTGTGTTGTTTAGTCCAAATGGTCCATCTAGAAACTAGTCTTTTTCCTCTTATTTAATTTTATGAAGTCATTATTATTTGTTTTTTTTAAATGTTGTTCATAAATATATTTTTATTTTACAATAAGGACCCCACACTCGATTTTGAAAATATATGGAGAGTGACCAAGAAAATTTATCCTAAAAATGCAAAACAAATAAAAGAATAAAAGAAAAGAAAATGCAAGCTGAGCTCGGGTTGCCTCTTGAGAAGCGCTTGTTTTTTATGGAGTCATGAGCCAGAATCTGTATGCCAAACATGGTATTTGTTGGAGGTACGATCTCCATATGCACCTTTTGTTCCCTCCACCTTTTCTCGTACGCTTGCACCCTTCTTAAATATGCTTTTATAGAATTTTCCTTCTTCATGTTAGACTCTCCTTCCTCATGCTTTCGTTTCACCCCTTTATTCTTTATAACAAGTTTATGTTTTCGTTTTTCTTTTTGTAGCTCCTTAGCTTCCACATCCTCCTTATCCAAAGTTGACTTGCTCAAGTCTTTTGTAATTTCTTCTTCTTTATCCTCACTTGATACCAAAATTTATTCACTTTCTTCACTCATTAGAGACTTTGGAGTTTTAAAAGCAAAGACCTCATAGTCCATTGGAATTGAAGCTCTTGCTTTGTTCTATTGTTTAAATTTCTTCTTCCATCAATTTTTCTAACTCCTCAAGCTCGTTTTCTTCATCCATAAAGAATACTTCACTTTGAGCACAATCTTTCTTGAATCCGTCTTCCACTCGAAAAGTCATTTCATCATCCCCCACTCATAAGGTAAGCTTCGACTCACGAATATCCACCAAAGGTCACATGGTATTGAGTACATGGCGTCCAAGGATAATTGCAACATCTTTATCATCCATCATATCTAGCACCACAAAGTCAATTGGAAAAATAAATTTTCCAATTTTTACAAAAAATGTCCTCAATTATGCCTCGAGGTTAAGTCATCAAACGGTTGGCCATATGAATTGTCATTATAGTATCCTTCAATTCTAGAAGGTTGAGCTTTTGCTAAAATAAATATGGCATCAAATTTATACTCGCTCCAGAATTTACTAAAGCATATGTCTTCATGTTGTTTCTGAATTCACATGGAAGTGTAAGGCGTCCGAGATCTCCCATTTTCCTTGGTATCACCTCCATAATAACCATGGAACTTTGCTCACTAACGACTACCTTGGAGGTATTCTCTAGTTATTAGCGAGTGTCGAGTAAATCTTGAAGAAATTTGGCATATTCTGGAGCTTTCGCTAAGGATTCAATAAAAGGGGTATCATTCGGAATTCCCTTAACTTGATTCATAAACTAGATATGATTTTGCTCCAGCGGGTGAACTTTGGCTCGAAAGGGAAACGGTAAAAGAGCTTGATATGCTCGATCACCAGAAAAATTTTCCTGCGAAGACTGAGAGCACGTCGTGAGGATTGAATCCTCACGTCGTGATGATGGTATTTCAGCAACCTTTATTCCTTCAATTTTCTTCCACTTTGGCTGTGATTCAAGCTACTTTGTCTTTTCTTCCAAGGGCTCTAAGAACTCAGAAATAGTGACTTCTGTAGTAGTGATGGCCATGACATGTGGTTTTGGTTTATTATCGAGATTTTTAGGAGATAATCGCTTGTTAAGCAATGTAGTGAATTGCCCGAGTTACACTTTAATATTTTTGTTGGATGCTTGATTATTTCTCATCGTAGTATCAGCTGCATCGTGATGTTTTTCAGAAGCTTCTATGAATCTTTGAAGCATTGACTCCATGTCCACTTTTATCTCGGGTTGTGGTTGTTCCTTTTGGTAAAAGCTCCGGCTCGTTTGCCTATATTTCTCTTCTTTTTTCTTTTTATACTCATCATAAGGCAACCATTCTTTCTTCGGATTCCTCGAATCTTCATCATAGTGGTCTCCACTTGAGTAGTAAACTTGATCTTTCATATTCCCTTTTTCTTCTAGATGGCAAACTTTCGTCAAATGTGGATCGTTGCAACTTTCACAACCCACACGTATTGCGTGTATGGAATGGTTCATCTTAGTCATTCTTCTATCCATGCTACTTAACATTTCCAATATCGCTACCATATCTTCCGAAGCACCATTCCCGACCCCCTAGTTCCATCATTACAAGGATTGTGATATTCCTGAGAATGCTTTGAAAATTCTTCGGTTAGTTCTTTCATTTTAGCGATATTTTTCTTCGTTAAAGGTCCTTCAGAACCAAGGAGTCTCCTTGTTGTTACGTTCACCCCATCGTAGAAAATCGAGACTTCTTTTTGCTCATTTGGATCATTTTGGGGAAATTCCTTATCAACCCTTTATATCTCTCCCATGACTCATACAAAGACTCCCCCACTTGTTTTTCAAAATTAGCTATGGCTTTCTTCATTTTAGAAACTTTTGATGGTGGGAAAAATTATTGGAGGAATTCTTCACACATCTATACTCGAGTGGTGATTAAACCTTGTGAAAGTGACTTCAACCAATCTTTCACTTCTCCTTTAAAAGTAACCAGAAGCATTCTTACCAAGACAATCTCTCATAATACAGTAGGCATGGTGACATAATCACCAATGTCAGTGACGTCATCGAGGTGCTTGTATGCATCTTCATGAAATTTTCAAGAAAATGGAATATCGTTTAGTGTGAAAAGGATGTGTCCTTTAAGCTTGCGAGTAAGTCCTGGAAAGGTGTCCTCTCCTATCATTTTCTTGTATACCTCCATCGTCATGTCAACAATATCTGTCATGATGGTTTTGGGCTCACTTTCGGGTTCACTACTTTTGTCTGTTTCTATTTCGAGCTCGTAACCAGCTACCTTTTTGTTAGGAGTCCATTCAAAGCTTTCAAATGTGCTCTCCTTTTTCTGAATTGTAATGCGCGGTTCCTAGTATGTATTTAAATTATAATTTATTCATTTTGTAGAGCAACTCAACGAGTTGGGAGCCCCAAACTCGTCGAGTAGAGATCAGAATGAACTACCTAATTTTCAACAGAAATCTTTCATTTTTGAATAACCAAGTTACAATTCCATAAACCACGAAAACCAAGTACAATTGTGTTTAAAGCCCAAATCAACTACAATTTTATTTCAAAAGATCTTAGTGTTCCATAAAATGTCGGAGGGAGTGCATGTCGCGGCATCAAGCCTTGCCCTTTCCCTTGGGCTCAGAAGTACCTGAAACAAATCACAAACTGTAAGCTAATTTTTAGTGAGTTAGAGCATGCCGCAAAAACAATCCACATAACACCTAACATATTAGCCACAAAAGCTACACATATCACATAAGCCATGCATACCAACATACATAAGGAAGCCTTGGAAACTCTATAGGGTCTTACTCCGGGTGCCATAGGAACCCCCGCATGGTCTTAGCCCAATGCCTCGGGAACCCCCCAAGGTCTTGACCTATGATTCCAGGGAAACCCTCTAAGGTCTTACAGCTAAGTGCCTCAGGAACCCCCCCGAGGTCTTTGCCTAGGATGTCGTGGAAACCATCCACGGTCTTATACCTAAGTGCCTTGGGAACCCCCCCCAAGGTCTTCCATACAAGGTTCATAGATGCAACTAATACATTGCGTATCACATAACCCAATATCACATAAGTAACAAATAATGGGCCGACCTTGGTGCCTTCGACCCATTGGCATGGTGAGGAGACTCACCTTTGTCTACTAAATCTAAGAGCTACTCTTCTAACAGTCTGTAACCGGCTGTGTTGAATAATGATAACATTACCCAAGGTTAGGGCTAAACACAATCCAATTGAAAAACCCAAACTCCAAGTCCTTTCAAAATGGCCCAAAATGTCTTCCTTAGTTAATGGGCCCAAGATCCATATCCAAAATCATTAATGAGCCTCATGGCCCAATAAAGCCCAATCATAACATCTATGGCCCAAAACATATAAACTAGCCCACTAACCGCAAAAAATGACCTGGCCTAATGACTAATTGGGGCCCAAAACAAATCCAAGTCCAACTGTTGTGCGTACGCCCGACGTACCACACCGGTTCACGCAGCGTACTGAGTTCTTAAGCAGTACGCACGGCGTACACTAACTTACGCACATCGTACAAACAGATTAAGCACTTCCTTCTATTAAATGCTTAATACTCGATGTTCTAACGTCCAAAACCATGTCTGAGCTCATTAAAACGTCCTGAGGCATAAAGTTGTTAACTTTATGCCATTGCATGCTCTATAGGACTTAAAAACTTCATTCTTCATATTAGGACTTCATATATGGTTACAAACTCTTGCATAGAGTGTAGATACTCTCCAAGCTAGCACCTTTATGCATCTAGCGTGCTCACAAGGCTCAGATATAACCATTTCAACTTCTATAGTGGCTCAACTCTCAAGAGAAGGTCCAAAACCAATAAAAGGGACCATAAAGAAAACCCTAACTAGATCTAAAGAATAAGAAGGCAAGGTCAAAGCTTTATACCTCCAGAAGCTCCTTAAGGTGAACTGGATATAGATTCTTGAAGCCCAATGCCACTCCAAGCTTGCTTGACAACTTCTTCTTCTTGAATGGACAATAAAATGGCCACAAATGCACTCCTTAAGCTCAAAACACACTCTCAAATGGTATTAGGGTTTTCAGAGACACTTGAAGGTGAAACAGACTGATTAGGGTGAGGCTCAAATGAGATATGGATGCTTATATAGGTCTCAAGTCCAGAAATTAGTGTTTGGACATCCGTCACATATGCCCAACGTACTCTTGGAACGCCCAACGTACATGCTTTCCCCCCGCGATCATTCTTGCAAAGTACGCTAAACGTACGCATGAGTACGTCCATCATACTTAAGGGACTTTCTATGCAACATTTTAAAATTCTCAAGGGCTTCAAGGTAGTACCTGATATGGAGTGTTACAACTCTCCCCCCACATGACCTAGACTGCGTCCTCGAAGTCCGTAGATGTGAATAGATCGGGATAATGATCTCGCATATCCTCCTCCGACTACCATGTCCATTCCGATCCCCTTCGGTGCTGCCATTGTACCTTCACAAGCTTCACTTCCTTGTTCCAAAGACCCTTGGTCTTCCTATCCAAAATCACAATGGGCCTCTCAATGTAGTTTAGGCTCTCTTCTAGCCGAATGTCCTCCAGAGAAACGACTACGGACTCATCAGGGAAAAACTTCTGAAGCTGCGACACATGGATGGTGTTATGAATCTAGCTAAGCTCATTCGGCAATTCCAAGCTACATGCCACATTGCCCACCCATGATTTAATTCTAAACGGGCCTGTATACTGAGGTCCTAGCTTTCCCCTCTTTCGAAACCTGATAACCCCCTTCCAGGGCAACACTTTCAGTAACACAAAGTCCCCCACCTAGAACTCAATATCCGATCGGCGCCGGTTAGCATAACTTTTCTGATGGCTCTGCGCGACCCACAGCTGGTCGCGCACTTGCTGAATCAGCCCGGTAGTCTTGAGCACTACCTCAGTGCTCCCCATGATCCGTTTCCCAACCTCGCCCCAACAAACCGGTGTCCTGTACCTCCGACCATACAACATCATGAATGGTGGTCGGTCAATACTAGCATGGTAACTGTTGTTGTATGAAAAATCTGCCAACGGGAGGTATGTGCCCCAACTCCCTCCAAAATCCAACATGCATGCTCGAAGCATCTCCTCCAATGTCAGGATCGTCCTCTACCTCTGGCCATCAGTTTAGGGGTGGTACGTCGTGCTAAAATGTAGCTAAGCGCCCAGTTCCTTGTGGAACTTCCTCCAGAACCTAGATGTAAACTGAACATCCCTGTTAGAGACTACAAACACTAGCACCCTGTGTCTAGCCACCACTTCTTGTACATAAATATCCACCTACTTCTCACCGAATATATTCTCAGAAATCGGAATGAAGTGAGCATTCTTCTTCAGTCTGTCCACGATCACAAATATGGCGTCCACGCCCCTCACCGTCCTCGGTAACTTCGCGATGAAATCCATAATGATCTTTTCCCATTTCCACATAGGAATGGGTAGCGGCTGTACCTTGCCATGAGGCCAACCAATAACTCAATCTCAATTCTTTATACATTTTCGGAGCCCATGGATGTATAGAGAACTTGGACTTGTGTACCTCTTCTAACATCCTCTGTCTCACTCCTCCAGTCATCGGTACCCACACTCGGCCACATTGTGTCAAAAGGCCATGGCTATCCTTAACAAACAAAGGATATTGTCCCCAAATCTGCTCTATCTTCCAATTCTCTTTCTTCACTCCCTCGACTCGGGCCTCCTAGATCATATCCAACAATGGAGAGATCACTTTCATCCACATACAAATGTTCCCAGTCGGGGACCTTGCCATCTTGCGGCTCAAAGCATCGGCCACTACGTTGGCCTTCTCTGGATGGTATAGGATCTCACAATCATAATCCTTTAGCACGTCCAACCACCTCCTCTGTCGCATGATGAGGTTCTGCTGATCCATCTAATACTTCAAACTTTTGAGATCAATATAGATGGTACACCACACTCCATACAAGTAGTTCCTCTAAATCTTGAGGGAAAATACCGTTGCCCCTAATTCCAGGTCATGAGTGGGTAATTCTCCTCATGAGGCTTCAACTACCTCGAGGCATACACTATCACATGTATTCTCTGCATCAGTACTGCACCTAGCCATGAAATCGATGCGTTACTGTACACCACTAGGTTCTCTAACCCCTCAGGTAGCACTTGAATCGAAACCTCGCATAACCTTCATCTCAGGGTCTCAAAAGCCAACTGTTGATCCGTTCCCCACCGAAATGTCACATTTTCTTTGGTCAAGTGGGTCAATGGCTCAACAATCTTGGAGAAATCCTAAGTAAATCTCCGATAATAGCTCGCTAAATCCAAGAAGCTACGGATCTCAGACACATTCTTCAGTACTTACCACCGCATCACTGCCTCAACCTTGGATGGATCAATCAAAATACCCTCCTGGTTGATGATGTGCCCTAAAAACTGGAGCTCTCACAGCCAAAAATCACACTTGGAGAACTTGGCATACAGCCTCTCTGCCCTTAGGGTCTCCAATGCTCTTACAATAGACCATGATATCATCAGTAAAAACGATCACCGACCGATCCATTATCAGTCTATACACCTTGTTCATGAGATCCATGAGTGCTGTTGGGGCAATGGTGAGCCCAAATGGCATCACCACAAACTCGCAATGCCCTTATCGAGTCTTGAAAGCTACCTTCGGTATATCCTCATCTAGTGGTACCCCAACTGAAGATCAATCTTGGAAAACCAAGATGCACCCTGCATCTGATCAAACAAAGCATCGATCCTTAGCAACGGATAACGGTTCTTCACCGTTAGTTTGTTAAGCTCTCGGTAATCAATGAACATCATGTGTGACCCATCTTTCTTTTTCACGAACAAGATCGGTGCTCCCATAGGGAACTACTTGGATAGATGAACCCTCAGTATAGTAGCTCCTGAAGCTGTGTAGATAACTCCTGCATCTCAAGCAGTGCCAACCGGTATGGTGACTTTGCTATCGGAGCGGCACCCGACACCAATTCAATGTGAAACTCCACCTGCCTCTCTAGAGGCACACCTAGTAACTCTTCGGGAAAGACATCATGAATTCCTATACAAACGGCACACTGCCCACATCCGTCGTGGTCTCAACTCTTGTATTTGAGATATAAGGCAGATATACCCTACATCCCTACAGCAGTAATCTCCTAGCCCTCACAGCCGAACAGAGAGTTGTCCCCTAAGAGGACCTCTCACCATGTATAACCCATTCTCCCCAACTTGAGGTTCAAACCCTCACCAATTGGCGCTCACAATCAATCATGGCCCTGTTGGCCCCCAAAAAGTCCATCCCGATAATCACCTTCAACCCTCGCAACAGTATCGAAAGTAGATCGATACAATGATCTCCCAACGAACATTCAGTACACAGTTCCAATACACCCTCGTTGCACTCACAGTGCAATCATCTACAATCTCAACCTCAAGAGGGAAACCCAAGGTCCCAGGCGCATCCCTAAACTTCTTGCTAAGTTCAAGAGATACGAATGATCAGTTCGCCCCTGAATCGAACAATACGTGAGTAGACATACCATTAACGAAAAAGGTCCTTATACATAAGTCATACAAATAAATATAGAGCAGAAAATAATAGACACATACCAGCCATAACGTCTGGCGCTGCCCGAGCCTCCTCGGTAGTCAGCTGAAATGTGTGGCTCTTCACCGTTGGAGCTTCCGCCTTAGCAGGGTGGCTATCAGTGATCCTCTATGTGGCGAGCACAACTTCGGTTAATCGGCCCGCTTGTGGTCGGTCTGGTTGCAGTGGAAACAAATCAAGCCCTTCTTGGGGTAGTCCCTCCTCACGTGGCCCGACTGACCACAAGTATAACACATTGTGCCCTGCCCTCTACATGCTAACCCATGTGATCTACCACACTTGGCTCACCGGCCCCATCCCTGCTGGCTCCTACTAGATGAATCTAAGGTCTTAGGCTTTTTAGCCTGACCTACCGTTGCCTGTGCCTGCTCCGGCTTCCGCTTGGTGCGGAAGTCTAGTTCCATCTCCCATTTACGGGCCTTCTCTACCATCTCATTCAGGGTTTTGCACCCTGTGAAGCTCACAAACTATTGAATATCATCGCTCAGCATGGAATGATACCTCGTCCTCCTCATGTCCTCATCGGCGGCATACCGAGAAATCAACAATGCTCGTTCCCGAAACTTGGTGGTGATCTCCGCCACAGTCTCGGAAGTCTGTTGCAGTTCATGAAACTCCCTTACTAGATGTTGCACATCGATCAATGGTGCAAACTCCAGATCAAACTGCCTATCAAACTCGGCCCAAGTCATCTTGGCCACACCAGCTGCTCCCACTTGACTAGTTACCTCTCCCCACCAGTATCAAGCTCTTTCTCTCAGCATACACGAAGCAAAATCCACCTTTGCCGCCTTAGAGAAACAACTCGTGTGCTAGGTGATGTGACCTTGATCTTTCTCTAACCGCAAACTTCTCTCGAACGTCTAGCTATCACTGCAAGATCACAAAGAACGAAGGCCGTCAGCCGCTTTCCAGGAGGAGCTCCCGGAAGAACGCTCTGACGGTCAAGTTACAGGGTGTTTTAGGGTTTGTGTGTATTCTCTCTAGAAAGCTCGGAGAACTTACCTCGTAGGTCTGAGAGTGTATCCTTATATACCTAGCTCCCTTGCCTGATCCGTACCAGACAAGATCGCTTATTGGGGAGACAGGATCAGGGGCGCTGATTGGAGAGTCATGTGCCTTCAACCATTAGGGCGCTCTTATTGGCTCTGACCGTAATGGTCTGGTCCTCCTACTTGTCTCCTGACCGTATCTTTTGTTTTGGAGTCGGGAGCATCTCTTGGCGGGCGTGAGCCTTTCGCCTAGGCATTCCGCTCCCAAGGACGCCAGCGGATGCTAAGCCTAATGGGCTAGGCCCGGTCGGCATGTGCGAGCCTTTTGCCTGTGCCTTCTACTCCCGGGGGTTCCAGCGGACGCTAAGCGTGCTGGGCTGGGCCCGGTTAGTGTGTTCGGCTCGTGCTTCTGTCGTGCTGCCCTAGGCACGTCATCAAGTCCCCCAATCCTATAGTCGTAGCATTACAGCGCTAGCTACGGCTTTCTGGACTTAGTTAACCTACGCGCGTGGGTTTTTCTTTACCCGTCGTTCCGTCTTTAATGGCGATGTGACTGCGCATGATTCCTGGCAGTTGTTTCATCATGTCAAACATTTAAACATCCCGCTTCTTTCTTTCCTTTATAAGGGTATTTGCATGGTTTCTCTTGCCTCATCTGTTTCTCCTTCTCCTCTTTGTGTTTATCTTTCATTTTTCTTTCATGGAAAACCTTCCCGGAGTCATTTCGTCCGCTGCCGAGTATCGTCAGTTGGAAATCACTTATGGCTTGTCTTCCTTTGAGGGTGTGGAGTTACCTTCTCCTGGCTCTAGCATCTCTTCCCCTCCCCCTGGTAAGATTGGGGTTTACTTGAAAACCCTAGATGCTGGTATACGCTTTCCTCTAATGGATTTTCAGGAGGAGGTCCTCCAGAAAGATGGTTGCAGTCTTCAGATGTTGACTCCCAATGCAGTTAACAAGGTGGTCGCGTTTGAAATGATCTACAGGGCCAACGAGTATCTTCCGGATTACTTCGTCTTCAAGTTTTTCTTCCGATTCTATGTTACCGGAGATAAATGCACCTTCTCGGTCCGGTGAGGGGGAAACGCCTTAGTTCCCGACGGGCGTACCCCCAAAAACTGGCAAGATAAATGGTTGTGGGTGAATCGGAAGCTGGTTGGGAGTGGTCACTATCATGCCAATGCTTTTGCCGATACCATGCCTAAGCTCTTCCCCCACAACCAGGGCGTCGCCGACAATTTGAAGGGTGTGCAGGTATCCGCTGAAGATTACTCCGAGGCGCTTCTTTCTGAGGTAGGGATGAGCCCCTCTTGGAGGCGGCGTGGCAAAATGGCGGTGTTCTTCTCCGTCGTTGATGGTGAGTGTTGTATCCCTCTTTTCCCTTTCGTCCCCTTATTAATCATGTGTTATTTATTTTTCCATTCTGCTTTCCCTAGGTGTTGAGTCTTCTCTGTCCATGGATGAGGTGCTGCAAAAACGTTATCGGGGCAAGTTGGAGTTTCGCAAGTTAGATCTGGTCGATCGGCTTCCTCCACCTCGCCGGATGGATCAGCTTGCTCTAACCGCTGCCCCTCCCGTTCCTCCGACAAGTTCATCGGAGTCCGAGGAGAATCCACTGCATGCTCGCCCCATCTCTGTTGTCTTGCCCCTGGGTGGCGTTCCTTCTTCCTCCATGGAGGATAGTGAGGACTGCAAGGAGGGAATCATCGCTGATGTCTGGCGGATGCAGGCGAAACGAAAAGCTGTACAAGCCATAGGTGAGCCAGTTACTAGCGCGCCCACTACTACCAAGAGGGTACATACTAGACACAACTTTTCTCGCCTGCTGAGTTCTATGAGTTCCACACCAACTGGTGTGGTAGTGATACATGTTGACGACACGCAACAGTCCGAAGGGATCAACAGGGCGACTGAACAACCCGTTATTTTAGACTTCTCTTCTATTCCTTCTCCAAGTGTTATGTTTGTTCCTTCAAAGCTCTCCCCAGCAAAAGGTTTTGGTGTCCCTGGACAAGCTGTAGTCTCCAAGGATGGTGGTTCTGGAGATGGTGCTTCTGATTCTGCTGTTTTTGTTCCATCCTGGGATCTTCGCAATGACTCCCAACTCTCTGTGTGCGCCCATGCTTTGAAATTTTCGCGCCACGCCTTTCCTCTGGCTGCAGTTGGAGATATGGAGGCCATGATAATGTTGGTGAGGTGGCTATGGGTGATGGAGATGATGTTGGGGAGGGTGCCCCGGCATCGTGTGCTACCCCTCCTGGGGTGTGAAAAATTCTCAGCTTAGTTGGTTTAGGTTTTGATGCTTCTAACTTGTGTAATGTTTGGACTTTTAAAAACAATGTTTTATTTTCCTGGATGCGTATTTTGTATGCTCTAAGCATTGTTTGTTTTTTTTTCTCTCTTTGCTTATCGTTTTGCTTGCTTGTTTATTATACATTATTTAGGAGATACAACGCCCTGATGCGCTAGGCATTTCGTTTTGCCCATGCTATCATTGACACACTAAGTGTCGGTATTGGGCGCTCTTGGCACCCAATGATCGAGTTTTTCATGTGAACATTCAATCGTTACAAATTAATACACTAAATATCAAAGATCAGCAATTGCATTATCATTCTATATTGACCGCGGTCTTTTAAATACACTAAGTATTAAACTCATGTCACTAAGCATGGACATATGTACTCTAAGTACTTGGGTCTCTTTCCCTCCTTGTTTAAAAGAAATACTTCTTCAAATTCCTAGCGTTCCACGTTCTTGGAATCTGCCTTCCTTCCATTGTTTCTAACACATATGCACCGTTCTTGTTTGCTTCTGTGACTCTATAAGAGCCTTCCCATGTTGGGCCCAACTTGCCCTGGGGATGGGCTCGGCTTGCTTCATTTTTCCTCAACACGTATTCACCGACTCTGAACGCTTTTTCCTTTACTCATTGATTGTAGTATCTTTAGGTTGCATGCTTGTATGCAGCTTGGTGCATTCCATATTTTTCACGCTTTTCCTCTAGGATATCCAGGTTTATCCTTAGGTCTTGTGCGTTGCTTTCTTCATCCTTGTTGGCCACCCTCATTGTGTTCACTGCCACCTCCATGGGGAGCATGGCCTTTGTCCCGTACGTCAAGCTGAAAGGGGTTTCATTCGTGCTTGTTCGTGGTGTAGTTCTATACGACCACAGCACCATCGGTATCTCCTCCGTCCAATTCCCTTTTGCTTTGCCCAGCCTCTTCTTGATTCCATTCACAATGGTTCGATTGGATACCTCCGTCTGTCCGTTCGCTTGCGGGTGTGCTACCGATGTGAAACGTTGGCTTATCCCTTTGGTGGTGCACCATTCTCTGAACGGGTTCTCAGCAAACTGCAGGCCGTTATCGCTGACAAGAACTTTAGGTGTCCCAAATCTTGTCGTGATGTTCTTCCATACGATATTTATCATGTGTCTCCCCGATATGCACGCCAGTGGCTCCTCTTCGATCCATTTTGTGAAGTAGTCCACGGCCACCACCATATACTTTAGCTTTCCTGACGCTTTTGGGAATGGACCTAGTATATTTATGCCCCATTGGTATAATGGCCACGGGCTGGATATGTTATGCAGTGGCACCGGGGGGTTCACTTGGACTGGGGCCTAAGACTGACACTCCCCACATTTCCTGGTCATTTCTATTGCATCTTGCTATATCATCGACCAGTATACCCCCATTCGTAACACCTTTCCTGTTAAAACCCGTGCCCCTTCGTGTGCACATATATGGCCTGAGTGTGCTTCCTGTAACATCTCTCCCTTTGGCTTCGTCCACACACTTTAGCCATGGGGTCGTGAACCCTTTATTGTATAATTCTCCGTTGACCATTGCGTACGAAGGCGCTTTTATACGTATCTTCCTACCCTCGCCATGATCGTCTGGCAACACCCCCCTCTGTAAGTATTCCTGGAACGGTGTCATCCACGTGGGCCCGGCTGGTGCTAGGGTGTTCACCTGCTTCTTGTCTATACTTCTTTCACGGAGTACCTCTACTAGGACCTTCTTCGACAGGTGGTCGAAGCATGTGGATGCCAACTTACTTAAAGCATCTGCCCTCTTGTTTTCACTCCTAGGTATCTGCTTGATCGTAAACTGCCCGAATGATCCCCACCAATTGTTTCACCATCTTTACATACTTTCCCATCCTCTGATCTCTTACCTCGAAACTCCCATTGACCTGGTTTACTGCTAGCCTCGAGTCGGTTAGGGCCGTTATAGCTTCCGGTTTACTGCTTGGGTAGACGCAATCCTGTGAGTAGTGCTTCGTACTCCGGTTCGTTGTTTGACGTGTGGAAATCGAAACGGAGGGCTTAGGTTACCTCTTCTCCTTCCGGGCTAGTTAGGATCAGCCTCGACCCTAAGCCTTCCCTGCTAGACGCCCCATCCGTATACAAAGTCCATGAACTGTTATCAGTCGGGGCCCCTTCAACTGCCCACACTTTCTCTTTGGTCGAGTCCCCTCCGTTCGGAATTTCTAGTAAGAAATCGGTTAGCGCTTGTCCCTTAATACTTGTCCTTGGGTGGTAATTTATGTCGTGCTCTCCCAGTTCGATCGCCCACTTCGCTAGCCGGCCCGATGTCTCCGGCTTGAGCAGTATCTGTTTGATGGGGTAACTCGTGAGCACCTTGATCTGGTGTGCTTGAAAGTACCACCTTAGTCGTCACGCCACATAGATGAGTGCCAGGAACAGCCTCTCCAACGTGGGATAGTTGAGTTTCGGTCCTTGCAGCGCTCTACTAACAAAGTATACCGGTCTCTGCTCCCCTTCCCTTTCTACAGTCAATACCAAAGATATTGTTTCGCCTAATGTCAAGAGGTACACTTGTAACGTCTCTCCAGGGACAGGGCTGGCCAGCGTGGGTAATTCATGTAGCGCTTCCTTGATTCTTTGGAGTGCTTTTTCTGCTTCATTCATCCATTGGAAATTGCTCTTCTCAATGCATCCCTTCAATGTGTGGAATAACGGCATGGCCTTGTTAGCGTATTTCGAAATGAACCTGCTTAAAGCTGTAAGTTTCCCATTCAGACCCTGTGCATCATTGAGGGAGTTCGGGGTTGGTGTCTCGATGAATTCATCGACTTTGGTCGGGTTGTGCTGGATACCTTGCCTGGTGACGTAATATCCCAGGAACTGTCCCTCTTCCACCCCAAACGTACATTTGGTTGGGTTCATCTTCATCTTTACCGCCTCTAGGGTTCGGAAAGTCTCCTTAATATCTTGCAACATCTTGTCTTCATGCGGGCTCTTAATCACCATGTCGTCCACATATACCTTGATGTTTCTCCCGATTTATTTAGCAAATATCGAGTCGACCAGACACTGATATGTAGCCCCTCCATTCTTTAAGTCGAAAGGCATCATGGTGTAGCAGAAAGTGCCATGATCCGTATAGAAGGCTGTTTTCTCCTCATCTTCTTTGCTCATCAATATCTGATGATACCCTTTGTATACATCCAAAAAACACTTTAGTTTAAACCCTTGTAACGCTTCTACTTTCTGATCAATCTCCGGGAGGGGGTAACAATCTTTAGGGCATGCCTTGTTTAAGTCGGAAAAGTCTATGCACATACGCCACGACCCGTCTTGCTTGCGGACCATAATTGGGTTCGCAATCCATGTCAGGAATATTGCCACCCGCACTATCCCGACTTCTACCAGCTTGGCCACTTCTGCATTAATTGCCCTATTACAGTCTCCTCCCTGGACTCTCTTCTTCTGCTTAACCTCTTTTGCCCCTGGTTTAATTACAATTTTATGCTCGATGACCTTCCTTTCTACCCTACCATGTCTGTAGGAGTCCATGCGCACACATGTTTGTATTGTTTGACCAAGTCAACCAGCGCTCTTCTTGTGTGACTTGGGAGATCGCATCCAATGCTGACTGGCTGGTCTGGATATCTTTCATTGATTACTTCCTTCCCTTTCACGAGGCTGTGTTTGGGCCTCTTGGTCTCTTTGGTTATCTCCGCCGGCTGCATGACTGTATAGCATTGCAATTCTTTAGGTGGGGTGGCCAACACCGTAGCCGCGCCCATTGGGGTGTCGAACTTCATGATCCTATGCATAGTTGATGGTACTGCCCCCAGCTTTAAGAGGGTTGTTCTTCCTACAATGATATTGTGTTCCGCCGAAAGCCGAATGACCACGAAGTCTATCAAGGCGGTTTTCTTTCGCTGTTTGTCGTGGCTAGTAATAGTCGCGGGGGCGGGGGGGTGGATTGTGCCCAGCGGCCATAGGCTATGATCGGTGAATCCTACTAGCCTCCCTGTCGTGGGTTGCAAGTTATCCTTCCAGTGGTCTGGGAGAAGGCGGAAGCAATGCTCATAGATGATGTCCGTCGAACTCCCGGTGTTGACATAGACCCTATGTATAGTTACATCCCTGGTGGAGGCTTGTATCACCAGCGGGTTGTCGCCCATCCATCCTTCCGGTCGGGGGTCTTGTACGGAGAACGTGAGTGTGCATGCTGCAAGTTTAGCGATCTCCTGCTCCCCTTGTTGTTCTTCCCTGCTCCTCTTACTTCGTATCATGAATATCTCCTTGGGTTGGATCCCCTCACGAGGTGTGCCCTTGGCGTTTTCAGCATCAAACTTGGCGCGCAGGCTTCGCGCTACTTCCACCAGATCTCCTTTGAGTTGCTTCTCTTCGATCTCCTTCTTTAATACCGAACAGTTAGCCGTATCGTGTTTCTTACTCTTGTGATATTCACAGTATTGGTTCTCGGGTGACTTGGTCGGCTGCTGCTTCTCGGACACCGTGTACACTTCTGGGCGGCGACCGCGTCTGTCGTCCTTGACAAATGGTCGAAAACGCGTCGGTGGTCTTCTTGCTTGGCCATAGTGCCTATTTCCCCCCCCCCCCCCCGAATGTGACATGGGTTGTGGTGTCTGGTCGCCATGGCATTCAAGGAGGCCTGCTTGGCTGCTTCGCCGTCTTCCTGCCTCAGATACCGCTCTACCCTTTCCTTCGACTTGGCTCGTGTTAAGGGCTTCTTTCCCATGAGTTTTTGCGAAAAAGGGCCTGGCAAGAGCCCCCATGTGAAGGCGCCAACTATGAGCCCTTCATCGTGTCTCGGTACATCCAACGTAGCATTTATGAACCTTGTGAAATATTCTCATACGGTTTCCCCCTCTCTCTGTTTACAGCCTATGATTGAATGAGAATCTCCCTTGTACTTTCGTAACCGCATGAAGTTGGTAAGGAAGACGTACTTAAGCTGAGAAAAAGTTTGAAATGATGCCTAGTTGCAACGTCTTGAACCACATGCCGGCGTTACCATCAAGGTTTGTCGGGAAGTACGTGCACCAGAACTTCTCGTTAAGTTTCAATGACGTCATCGTCCATTCTTACGTGCCGATGTGGCTATTCAGTCCGGTGGTTCTGCTGTACGTTTTGAGGATTGAGAGCTTTGTTGTGTTCGGTATTTCATAATCCAACAACTCTTTAACAAACGGAGATGTAACACTACGGGAAAACCCATCTTGGCTTGGGACAATTGACGCTCCCTGTTGGTATTGAGGGTTCATGCCATGAAATGGCGGTGTGAGGTAGCCAGCACTTGGTCCATAAAAGGGGTATGGCTAGAATGGCAGCTGGAGGGGATAACTGGTGGAGAAAGGGTGTACGGGGGCTACAGGGTTGATCATTACCGGTTGTTGCAGACTGCCATTGGCGGAGATAGTCAGTCCAGTCCATGCGTCGGCCATCGGGTAGATGGGTGGTGAGTGGTTTATCATGGTTTGCGCCAGTGGTGGTAACGAGGTTGAACTCTGTCCACCTGTCATCTGGAATGACGATGGTGTTGCAAACAATGGTGAGATGTTGAAAACGTGACTCGATAGAAGTGTTGTTGAGTGGGCCGGTTGTGCCTATTGTAGCGGCAGTGCAAAGAATGGTGGGATCTGAAGGTGTGTAGACGGAAGTGGTCCCACTGGAGTCGTTCCTTGCTGAGAGAACAGCGGTTATGGAACGTTTCCGGCGATTGCTGTAGAGCTTCCTTCGCCTAAAATGGCATGTTGACCATTGTAGGCGGTGGTGTTTCGTCCAACGCCGTCATGGGATGTATGGGACTGGTCGGTCGTCCCTCACTGTCGTTGGACACCATTGACGTTTGCTTTTGTGCTTTTTTCTTGTGTTCTTCGACTCACAAATGGATGGCACCAAATGATGCGACCTTGCTCTTTCTCTAACCGCAAAATTCTCTCGAACGGCTAGCTATAACTGCAAGATCACAAAGAACGAAGGTCGTCAGCCGCTTTCCAGGAGGATCTCCCGAAAGAACGCTCCGACGGTCAAGTTAGAGGGTGTTTTAGGGTTTGTGTGTATTCTCCCTAGAAATCTCAGAGAACTTACCTCGTAGGTCTGAGAGCGTATCCTTATATACCTAGCTCCCTTGCCTGATCCGTACCAGACAATATCGTTTTTTGGGAGACAGGATTAGGGGTGCTGATTGGAGAGTCATGCGACTTCAACCGTTAGGGCGCTCTTATTGGCTCTAACGGTAATGGTATGATCGTCCTGCTTGTCTCCTGACCGTATCTTTTGTTTTGGAGCCGAGAGCGACTCTTGGCGGGCGCGAGCCTTTCGCCTGTGCATTCCGCTCCCAAGGACGCTGGCGGACTCTAAGCCTGCTGGGATAGGCCCGGTTGGTGTGAACGAGCCTTTTTCCTATGCCTTCCACTCTCGAGGGTGCCAGCGGACACTAAGCCTGCTAGGCTGGGCCCGGTTGGTGTGTCCGGCTCATGCTTCTGCCGTGCTGCCCTAGGCACGTCATCACTGGGCATTCTCGATATTTTCCACCTAGCTTCGGCTAACAATGGGGTCCCTGACCCCAAAGAACTCTGTCACCCCCACACACCTTGGACAACTGGAATGAGGGAGTTCGGGCACCGACTTGGCCCGCACCAATCTCGGCTCTGAATGCCCTGAGCCTTTCCTTCATGATCTCCAATCATATCCTCCTTGAATGTACCAAAAAAACCTGGGGTAGCATCTAGGATGACCCTCGTAACCTCAGCTGCGATGAGCTCATACAACCTCTCATTAATGGGCTCTTCAGTGTCACCTGACCCAGACCTAGATCCTGACCCCAATCTTGATCCTCCTCCCCTAAATCATGTAACAACCATACTATATTGTAATATAACAAAATATAATGATCAGGATATCAATAGAGGGTATCCTTCGACACTGGTCCACCTTAGAGCTTCCAGGTCTAACATTGATTCGGGTACAGGTCATGTGCTTTCAGTAGTACAGGCCCAATACTACCTTTCACACCTACCTGTACCTTTTCCAAGGCTATACCTGATAACTCTAACTCATACCAAAACAAACCATATCTCATAGGCTACCATATAGCTCAAATCCTAGGCCATCCTAAGATTTTCTCTACCCATATAAATCAATCATAACAGGTTGCCTTTATGCATGCAAATTATACACAGAAAAGGATCAAATAGACTTTCAAATAAAAGATTTTACCGTACGACCACAACCAAACAAGGAATTGGAAATAAGGCTGAATCAATCATTCTAAGGCTATATGCTCCTAATTGTATACAACTTTTAAACCATACACATAGCAAGATCTATACAATTATCATAGATCAAGAATCAGTATAACATGGCTAACATATCGGGGGACTACTTACTTGGCTCGGCTGATCACGCGCGTTGCACTCTCCTCTTTTCCTTTCTTTAAAAGTCTTAACTTTCATTTATTTTTGAAAATAATTACCATTTTCTTAGTTTGATTCCGGACACACCCGAGGGTGTGCCCGAATCCCTTAAACCAAGGCTCTGATACCAACTTGTAATGACCCAATTTTCGAAAGAAAATTTTAATTTTTAAATAACCAAATTACATTTCCATAAACCATGAAATCCAAGTACAATTGTGTTTAAAGCCCATATGAATTATAATTTTATGTCGGAGGGAGTGTACGTCGTGCCATCAAGCCTTGTCCTTGCCCTTAGGCTCAGAAATACCTGAAACAAACCACCAACTGTAAGATAATGCTTAGTGAGTTCCCCAGAGCATACTGCACATACAATCTACAAAACACATAACATATTAGCCATAAAAGCTACACATATCACCTATGCCATGTGTACCAACATAGATAAGGAAGCCCTACAAACCCTCCAGGGTCTTACTCCGGGTGCGATAAGAACCCCCGCATGGTCTTAGCCCAATGCCTTCGGAACCCCCCCCCCCCCGAGTTCTTGACCTAGGATGCCAGGGAAACCCTCCAAGGTCTTACACCTAAGTTCCTCGGGAACCCGCGAGGTCTTTGCCTAGGATTTCGTGGAAACCCTCCACGGTCTTATACCTAAGTGCCTCAGGAACCCCCCCCCCCCCCGAGGTCTTCCATACAAGGTTCATAGATATAACTAATACATTGCATATCACATAACCCAATAGGACATACATAACAAATAATAGGTCGGCCTTGGTGCCTTCGACCCATTGGCATGGTGAGGAGACTCGCCCTTGTCTACTAAATCTAAGAGTTGCTCTCCTACCAGTCCGTAACCGCATGTGTTGAATAATGATAACATTACCCAAGGTTCGGGCTAAACACAATCCAATTGAAAAACCCAAACTCCAAGTCCTTCATAATGGACCAAAAGGTCTTCCTTAGTTAATGGGCCTAAGGTCAATATCCAAAATCATTAATGGGCGTCATGGCCCAATAAAGCCTAATCATAACATCCATGGCCCAAAACAGATAAACTGGCCCACTAACCCAAAACATGACCAGGCCTAATGACTAACTAGGACCCAAAAGCTCAAAAGTCCAAAACAAATCCAAGCTCACTGTTGTGCGTATGCCCGACGTACCATACCAATACGCACAACGTATTAGGTCCTTGAGCAGTACACCTGGCATACACTATCTTACGCCTAACATACAAACAGATTAAGCACTTCCTTCTATTAAATGCTTAATAATTGATGTTCTAACATCCAAAATCAGATCTAAGCTCATTGAGACGTCGTAGGGTATAAAGTTGGCAACTTTATTCCCTTGCATGCTCTTTGGGACTTAAAAACTTCATTCTTCACATTAGCACAACATATATGGCTCCAAACTCTTGCATGGAGTGTATATATTCTCCAAGATAGCACCTTTATGCATCTAGCATGCTCACAAGGCTCAAATCAAATCATTTCAACCACTGGAGAGGCTCAACTCTCAAGAGAAGGTCCAAAACCAACAAAAAGGACCATAAAGAAAACCCTAACTAGATCTAAAGAATAAGAAAGAAAGATCAAAGCTTTATACCTCCAGAAGCTCCTCAAGGCGAACTAGATACAGAATCTTGAAGCCCAATTCCACTCCAAGCTTGTGTGACGACTTCTTCTTCTTGAACGCACACTAAAATGGACAAAAATGGACTCCTTAAGCTTAAAACACACTCTCAAATGGTATTAGTGTTTTCAGAGATGTTTAGAGGTGAAAGAGTCTGATTAGGATGAGGCTCAAATGAGACAAGGATGCTTATATAGGTCTCAAGTCCGGAAATTGGGGTTTGGACATCCGTCACGTATGCCTAGTGTACTCTTAGTACACCCAGCATACATGTTGTCCCCCGCGATCATTCTTGCGATGTATGCTAAGCGTACCTATGAGTACGCCTAGCATACTTAAGGGACTTATTATGCAGTATTTTAAAATTCTCAAGGGCTTCAAGGTAGTACCTGATTTGGAATGTTACACATAAGAGACGCGGGTTGTAAGTAACCTACTCAACGAGTTGAGAGCCCTCAACTCGACAAATTGGCTGGCAGGGATGAAACCCTAATTTTGGGGTTTTGTACCCTATAAATGCATCTTAATCCCCTCATGATAGCCTCATTCCCAGCCTCTAAGTCCCAAACCCTAAGTCTCGAAACCCTAAAGCATTTTGTAAGCTTATGAGCCATTTTTTAGAGAAATCTTGTGTGTTTGAAGATTGTGGAAGAAGCAGAAGCTTTAGGACTCAATAATGAGATTATAGATCCAGCAACTTCATCCCATCCTCATCATTTTTTGGTGAGCAAGTCTCAAACTTGCTTAATGATCTCTTGGATCTCTTCATTATCTCTTTATTTGGGTTTTTGGTCCAAGTAGCAAAACCCTTGGGAAAGGGACGTCCCAAATGTGTATACTTTCAGATCCAGGGAGGGAATTAACAGGTAAACCAGGAAACTTTACCCTTAAAGTGACATTTTTAGTGTTTATGAAGTATGGAGCTTAGATCTGAAGAATAGGGACTTAGGCCATTAAGAAAGGCTTAACAGACTGAAGAACTCGACGAGTTCATAGAGGAACTTGATGAGTTGGGTCAATTTGTCCCAAGTCTGTAAAGAGCAGAACTCGACGAGTCTGAGGGACGACTCAATGAGTTGACTCGTTTTATCACGGCCACGAGTAGCATGGAAACTCGACGAGTCGAGACGTATGACTCGTCGAGTTGACTCAACTCGGGGTGTTGACTTTGACTTTGACTAGACGATGACTTCGACCTTAACCAAGGTTGCATGTGAAGGGGTCTTGAGTATAGAATGGTATCCAAGGGGTTTTTACTGTATAAGTCGTGAGTAGCGTCGGTTGAAGGATCATAGACGTTTTAGCTATTTCCCCCCGACATTTGAGGTGAGTTTCCTCCTAGTTGAATGGGTCGATGGCACCAAGGCCGGCTCATATATGATATTTGTATGATTAGTACCCAAGTGTGAGAGGGGCCCATATCTCATAGTTAGCTGAATATGGGCGAGGCCTGTATTTCATAGTATTATTTGAGTATGGATATATGATTGATTGCTAGATTTTTTTTATACTTGTTGTCTGTGTGATCTTGAATGTATGTTTAGTAGCTGAGAGCTAGCTGGGCCCGTATCTCATAGTCAACTGAGTGTGGGTGGGGCTCATATCTCATAGTAGTTGAGTATGGGTGGGGCCCGTATCTCATAGTAGATGAGTGTAGGCAGGGCCCGTATCTCATAGTCAGTAGAGTGTGGGTGGGGCCCGTATCTCCTAGTTACTGGAGTATGGGTGGGGCATGTATCTCCATGAGTGTGAGCGGGGCCCATATCTCCTAGTTGCATGATATGTTTATGGTATGTGGTAATCGGGGGGAGACTCACTAAGCTTCGTGCTTAAAGTTTTAAGTTTTGGTTTCAGGTACATCTGCTAGCAAGGAGAAGAGCTTGGGATGACTGCATTGCATATACCACAACGTTTAGCCTGGGATGTTTTACTCTGATATTTGGACATGTGATTTTGATACGATGTTTTGATATGATGTTTTGAGATACTATCACTTATGTTTTGATGAGAAGATTTTGTTTACTATGGTTTTATTTATAAATTAAAAATGAAATTTTTGGTCATGATTTTTAGGATGTTACATGTTAGTATCAGAACCTTGGTTTGAGGGATTCGAGCACACTCTAGGGTGTGTCTGAACTCAAACTGAGGACATTGTATAAAGATTTTACAAAGAAGACCATTTTTATAAAAAGGATTTTGAAAAGAGAAAAAGGTGTGGTTCATACAATCAGTCGAGCTCAAATAAGTTCTACCAAATTACCAACACATATTTGTTATGATATGCTTATGAGAACTGCATGCTAGAGTAGGGCTAAGGATCTAGGAGGATGTCTTATATGCCTGATCTATATGTGTATGGGCTTTATGAATTTCATGTTAGTATTGATTAGCCGGTGATATGATGGCCTGATTAGAACATGCTTTATTACGGTTACTCAATGCTCGAATAATGCTTGCTTTCTGCTTTTAGGAGTTCTACTTACCTTTTACTAACTAGTAAACGAATATGTTAAGTTACATGTTTCGAGGAATAAATAATTTCAAAAGGTTAGGTTTAGCCTTATTCCGCAGCTCTTGTTTGAGTCTAACCATTGTAGGGTAGGACAACTCATTCGAAGAATTATATGGTCTTAGTGATATATAATGGTATTTGCAAACTAGTCAGGGGAGATAGTAGGGGCTTCTTATGCAGCTGATGGCAAAGAGTGGGTCGAATGTTACCCTAGGGCAAGCCTAGGATGAGATTAGTGCATGAAGCAGTAGTGATAGACGTGACTTGGTGGAGTCAAGGAAGTTCTTGAGGAAAGTACGGATAGATGTGGAAGGTATTATGGGCCCGTACTATTGAAAGCAGAGGATCCGTACTCAAATCAAGGAAGGATTAGATAAAACCAAGGAACTTGTAGTGTGTGATCCCTCGAGTGATGATGAGTATATTGATCTTTGTTATGGTATATTTTCAGTATGGTGATGATACGCACTAGGCCAGTTGGCAACTCTGGCGTAGGTGAAGGATCAGGCTCGGGCTCTGGAGCTGGGCAGCTAGATGACTAGATGAGGGCTGGGCAGCTAGATGACTAGATGAGGAAGTTTATCTCATCTGAGATCACGCGTAGTATATTGGACCTGACTCCTGTGATCTTTGGTACGGTTAAGGAAGGCATTCTGGAGATTCTTGATTATAGGTTGAGTGCTTTTCATACTGAGATGGAGGCCATGCTGAGGGCATGCACGATGACATTCAAGGAGTTCCGAGCTTGCGGAGCTCCAACTATCATGGGGATCATTACCCCATTTCTAGCAACAGGTGGTTAGCTGATTTCGCCAACGCCTTTCGCACCAGCCATTGTCCCGAGGGTGAAAAGGTCCAACTTGCTTCCTGCCTTCTGAAAGACAAGGCGCGTCATTGGTGGGAGGAGGTTGGACATGCCATTGGAGATGATGCAGATCTTGATGCGATGACTTGGAGTGAGTTTTTTGCCAAGTTCACGTCCGGGTTTGCACATGTGATATGTCACACCCCCAACTCGGAATGGGCGAAACATTCGGCGGTGGAGGATGTCATATACAGTATCACAATAATGCATAATATTAATCAAAGTACAACAATAACCATTGTATTTACAAAGTTATAAGTTTACATCTATGTTCGAAACATAATATACATGACACTCAAAATTATAAGTTTAAAAGACATGAGTTTAAAGAGCTTCATCTTCTCAAAAGTGGTGGTGTACCTGTTTACTGATTTCATGAGAATACAAGTAGTTTTAAAAAGGGTCAACAATTAAGTTGGTGAATTCATAAGTATCTTTTATAACTAAAATCTGTTTTCTTGTTCTTTTATAAAGTAAACATGTTTTTCCCAGAAAATCCTATATTTTCTGCTGTGTTATACTATAAACAAAAAGCATGAAAGTTTTTGTGTTGATTTCATATAAAACCATGAAAAGTACATTTTTCTTATACTGAAATAGTATTCATTACTTATACTTGTAAAATACTGTGTTATAGCTTTATAAAAATAAAACTATGTGAAGTTTTACTTATTCATACACCAATCATTTTATTCAATATCAAAGTGTGAGTTATTATAACCATACAGAATGACCAATGATCGCCTGAACACGACGTTCTTTAGGCTTCACAATTGGTAGGACATTTGTCAATCCGGGCATGCTTGCCTAACTGTAGCTAGCAGTTCAGGTATTGGATTTCCAGTTCCATATAGATCTATATACAAATTTCGTGATCTCCCTCCAGGAAACTCTGGTTATAATTTCAGGA
Organism: Lactuca serriola; assembly: GCF_051521515.1. Classification (NCBI taxonomy): domain Eukaryota; kingdom Viridiplantae; phylum Streptophyta; class Magnoliopsida; order Asterales; family Asteraceae; genus Lactuca; species Lactuca serriola. Next base: position 109,622,413 of record NC_136408.1, read on the forward strand.
CTTGGGAGTACTTTGAAAAGTACATGAAGGTTGTCTCACAAATGCTATATTGATTATTATGTATAAAATATATGAAAAGTTACTTTGTAATAGTTACACTATAAGTAAGTTTCATAAACTATTTAAAATATAGCTTATATGTTTATTTTCAGTAAAGTATTATTGTTGTTTTCGAAAAGATGTTCTCTTCTTGTTTTCCGTTATGTACTCGGTTTGTTTTCTATTAGGTACTTTGAACTTTGAAACCAATGAATGAGTTCTCTAAACTATACCTATTATAGTTTACTGTTCGTAAGAGTCTGTAATATTGTTATTCCATCAAGTTCACTGTTTGTACAAAATAGTACAAAATAGTTTGAAATCCATTTTATATTTATATAAATGTAATATTTATATAATGGTGATTAACTAGACCTTCGATTAAATAACTTTACCCCAAGCCCACAACGAAATAAGGAACATGAAATGGGGTCAAATTACATATTCTAAATCTTCTGAATCCAAATTATATAATTCACACATATATAAATATGTAATTTTGATAATTTTAACAATTTAATAACTTTAAAAACATTAAAAAACATTTTATATATTAACATAATTTTTATTGTGTTTCACTTGTATTCCCCCCTCCCCCCCCCCCCTAAAATAGTTAAAAATCAAAAAATGTACGGATATGAACTCATCTTTTGTGAGTGATTCGATTGAGGATTTAATTTAGGATGTTATTTCAACGAGTCAAATATCGAGTCCTATAAGCATTTCATGTAATATATGTATACTTTTAGTGAATATAATCACAAATATGATAAGGAAATAGACCAATTTCTAAGTTTAACTTACAAATAAGAGTGTTAGAAGCTAAATAGGAGACTGATTGGAGTTCACAGCCACAAGAAAGAAGAAGTTCTTGAGTTTTCAGCCCACCTTCAAGTATATGTTCCTGGTGTTCTTGGTGAAAGAAAGAAGATTCAAGGGTTTTCAGCCCAAAAGTGTGAAGATTATAAGTGTTTTTAAGCTGATTACAAGATCAAAGTGTGCTTCTTATAGGATTCTAAGAGAATTTCGCATGTTCTTCAGGAGAGAAGGGTTTTTTGGCTGATGCTACTTGAGAGAGAATAAGAGTGTTTTCGGTTGTAGTGTGTAAAATGGAGGAAAAACCGTTCATACTTGTATAGATACACAAGAGTGTACGGCTGCAAACACATCCCAGGGATATAAGATCCTTGGGTTCACGGCCTGCGAAGGGTTCACGGCCTGTGAAGGGTTTACGACCTGCAAAGGGTCTACAGCTGATAATGTATCCTGAAATGATAAGATTCATTTTCCCGAGTTGTGGTCCGGAGTGTGCGGCTGCAAACCGTTTGCGATTGTAACACCGTAAATTTTCGAATAAATTTATCATTTAAAATCATAATATTCTCAGAACACATTTGACAAAATCTCATTTATTTAATCTACAAATCATGACTTCATAATTGTTTGATTAAAACCCAAAATCCCCAAAACATAACTCTATCACTGGTGTGTATAATCAAGCCGGTGCCTTCCCGTGATCCTGAGAAAACCTGAAACACATAACACAGAACATGGAAAGCACAAAGCTTAGTGAGTTCCCCAATATACCACACACACAGCTCATTAGCCACTCGAGGCTATATCACTGTAAGACCCACCGGTCAATGTGTCTCAGTGGGATCCTCCGGTCCCATACTCGGGTGGACCCTCCGGTCCTAACTCATTAAACTCAGCATAATGCACAACATAAATCACAAAGAAATAATGCAGGATATCACAACACACAATATAAGCATATAAGACCCTCTGGTCACACATAGATTAGCTACTCAAGGTATGTATAGTGAGAAGACTCACTTCGAAAGAAACCAAGTAACAATCTCGTACACAGACATCCCGAACTAGCCTCCGTCTAACACATAGGATAATTATCTCTAACTACTACTCTATTCATACTCAATAAACCAATGGTTTCTCTCTCTCTCTCTCTCTTTCTGTCTGTCTGTCTCTCTCTCTCTCTCACTCACACACTCTAACTCTTGGAATGGATAAAAGACCATTTTACCCATCCATGGTCTTCGTTACTCATTTATGCCCAAACCCTAATGTCAACAGAAGTCAAACTCGAGTCAACAGTTCATGTTTCACCTAACTTGCCGAGTGCATCTATGTGACTCGCCAAGTCTTCTTTCTACTATTGTCATATCGTGAAGATCCACCTTGACTCATCAAGTTGTCTCGTCAACTCGCCGAGTCACCCATGTCCAGACTCATCGGGGAGGAACCCCATCCAACTCGTTGAGCCATCTCATAGACTCGACATGTCCCTTCAATCTGATCTTTCATTGAAACGTTTTTAAGCAGATCTATCACTCCAAACAATAGATCTAAAATCTCAGGGCTTGATTATTACATAAAGCCATGAACTTTATGTCCATGCATGGCACATAAAGCTCAAAATGCCCAGAACGTGTTCTTCAAAGATTTTTTTCTCTCAAAGGCTCTATTATGGCAGAATAAAGCAATGACCTTTGGACTCTAGGGACCTCACAATGTCTAGATCTGAAGTCCTAGGTTATAAATGAGCCTAAAATGCTCAAGGTCCCAAATTTGGATGGAGAAGCCCTAACTTCAATAATATGAGATTTACACAATCAAATGAGAAAGGTGAGGACTTTTACCTTTCACAGAAGCCCTTTGGTGCTATAGCCATGAATCAACAGCCTCTTTTAGTCCTTGGCATGGAAATCCTTTCTTCCTCTTTAAAAGATGCACTAACACTCAAAAGATAGCTCAATACTATTTCCTAGCTCAATGACCGATTAGGGTTTTCTCTCAGAGAGGGTATGGAATTGATGATTCGCAAATGAGGCTATAAGTGACCAGACTTGGGGATTTATGGTTTCATCACTCATTGTCTACTCGGCGACTCGACCCTCGGACTCGTCGAGTAGACCACTAATCCCACGTGGTCAACTTAGCCCTACTCGACGAGTTAGACTCTCAACACGTCGAGTCTCTCAATTAATCTCAAAATAAACACATAATTAACATATATGGGATTCCGAATGTTACAATTCTCCCCCACTTGAATTAGATTTTGCCTTCGAAATCGCTGCTCAACATCACACAGATCGAAACCAATAACCCAAAAAGCACCACCGACGGGTCTCATACCACCCAACTATCTTCCTCCAAGGACACCTGAACCCAACAGGAACTCCCAAATCCCGAAAAGGACAGACCCCTCTACCATTACGATACAGGTTATGACTCTCCAGAACCTGGAATCTCTAGTGGCTTGTCTCTCTGCCAGACAGGCCTCACAAGATATCACTATGTTATTCGTTCCTCGAATAACAGACCCAGATAACTCACTGCCCCTCTGATTCTCTTGCTGCGACTGATAGAATCAAGTCACTGACCAATAATTGGCTACCGATCACTCATATCGGACATACTAATCGGTCCAGATCATACTCTAAAGGAATGAAAGGGTCACATCTCACCAGGGGCCCATCCTCTATACTACTATCAGAACCCATCTGAACAATGAACTCTCATCACCCTGTACTCAGACACAAGAAAATGATTGTGCTCACTCATCAGAATCCTCTGACATCTAATATTCATAACCCAACTTCGCCTTAATTATCTCTTTTAACACTGAGCACCAGGTTAGTGTTGGATTAGTGTCTAAGCCCGTAACCATATTTGGTAAGTACTTGACCCGATTGTACATGGTCCTTTTGGGTTGCCTTCACCAAAGTAACTTGACTGGAGAAATAAATAGAGAAAGAGGTTATTATGATTTATTAATATGTTATAAGAATAATATATTAAAGGAGAAATCATATTTATCTAATTAATATTGGTCAACAATTAATTAGGAATTAATTTTGTGATCAAGTGTAATTAATTAAACAAGAGGGGCTGAATTGTAATTATGTGATAGTTGCAAAGTAGGGCAATGATTATCCTTGTTAAAGGATGAACGAATTCAAGGATAAGGATATCCTTGAAATTGTCCAAGGTCCAAGAGATAAGAGCTTTTCAAGGCTTATCTTATGATTGCTTGGTGCGCAAGCAACTAGATAAGGATAAGGACTGAAACCCTAATCTCAACCCTATATAAAGACCCCTAAGGCATAAGAAATCGTCCACTTGATACCTAGGGTATCTAGATCTGATTTCTGCCTCTCCCCTTCTCTCTCTATAGCCTCTCCAATTGCTTGTGGTGTTTGTGAGCCATTAGAGGCACTACACTTGTGGTGCTTGCTTTCAAGGCTTAGGGTTTGTAGATTTAAGTTGTTATTGCAATATAACAACAAGAGGTATGTGATCTAACCTTATATATAAATTTCGAAAATAGCAAGCTACATTAGGGTTTTATTCATGTGTTCATAATGTTGTGTATTTAATAGTGAAAACATAGATTCAAATCTAAGGTTGCATGCATACATAGGATTGTTTGTATAAAACCCATCAGTGGTATCAGAGCCTTTGGTTAACTTGTTTTCAATTAGTATTATTCAATTGTATGAACTTGACAAATTAGGGTTTATAGCCAATAAACCCTAGGAGGCAAGAAATTTCGAGATTAGGGTTTCCTAACCCTAATTTGCGAAAATTATGAAAAGGTTTCTGAATCCTTTCCATTTAATCCAAGATTTCGAAATCTAGGGTTTGCAAACCCTAAGATTTCAAGATTAGCCTCCTTCCCCAAGATAAGATCCTAAATTTTAGGGATTTGGATAATTCCATATCTTGTAATTATCTTTTAATAGTTAACTATGGTAACTAAAGATTTTGAATTATCTCCTCCCATTATTTTCGAAATTTAGAGGGATAAAAGGGATTACTATAAGTTAATTGTTTAAATGGTAATTATCATTTAAGATTTAATAATCCCTTATGATTTAATAATTTAAATTAATAGTTTAATTTGTGATAATTATTAAATCAAGAGTTTTAATATTTAAAATTTTAATTTAAATGGTATTAAATTTCGAAAATTTTAAATTGAAGATTAAAACCCTAGTATTTTGAAATGTTTAAAATACACCCTATACTATTATATTATTACAAGCTTTATATATATATATATATATATATATATATATATATATATATGTGTGTGTGTGTGTGTGTGTAAAATTAAAATGCTAGTCTTACCGTTATTAGGCCTCATTCACGAAGTCGGTCTATAAGGTGGGTATAAGGTTGCTGCCTATGAAATGGCGCTTAATGGGTGTACACTCACACCCACCGCTTGCTTGACTGGTGGAGGGTCTATAGCCGAATGGGTAGGATAGGACAATCCTCTCTTCATTAATAAGTATAATGAATCTATATAAAGTAACTAAACATTTTTTTACAAATTCCCAATCCCAGTTACTTTAGGCAAAAGTGAAATTGATGTAATCCCATGAAATTACACTTTGCATCCTTGCTAAGAAGTTAGTGGAGCGTGTGTGGTTTACCGGCACACTAATTGGTTCTAAGCAAAGGTGGTAAAGGGTGATTCATTGTTTGTCATAGTTCGATGGAGCGTGTGTGGTTTACCGGCACATCGAATAGGTGATTGTAACAATGAAGGCACCATGTAGATTTGCATGGTTATTCACACCCACTTTGTGATCCTCGGCATCCCAGTCACAAACGAGAGGGGCATATCGAGATTTAAACATGCCATTGAAAATTTCAATGAACCTCCAAGAAAATCTAGGAATTCTTAATACATTTAAAACTTAAGCTTATGTTTTTATGGTGTAGAATTAGTGAATCGTCATTCACTTACCTCCAAATTATTTGCGTGTTGGATTACGTCCTCCCTTTTCTAATATGTAAATAATGTTGTTGGATCCTAGCCCTAATTTTTCATTTTGGGTGTTTAATTAGGGATTCAATTCTAATCAAACTTTGTCCTTTCTATTTGTAGATGGCTAACGCAAACAATGTTGCTACTAACTCATTCACGCTAATAAGTCTTTGTCAAAAAGTGACTTTTGATGGATTGAAGTTTAGCGAATGGATAAGATACATTCGCACGATTGCACGCTACAAGGACAAAGAGTATGTCCACGACGAGAAGCTCGAGAAGATCAATCCAGAAGTCGCTACTCCCGAGGAAATGGCTGTCTTTGTGACCCACGAACGGGATGCAACAAAAGTGCATTGCATCATGATAGCCACAATGAACCAAGAATTCCAAAAGTCCTATGAGGACATGTATCCGTATGAAATGCATCAAGACTTAATGGAGAGGTACCACCAAAGCACGAGGCAAGAAAGCTATGAGATCATCACGAATATGATCACTGCTAAGATGGGAAGTCGAGAATCTCTTACCGTGCACTTGCAAAAGATGCAAAGATATGTTGATCGTCTTCGCAAGTTAAATGTTAACTTTGGGGAAGATTTGTCCATCGAAATTGTTCTTCACTCCTTGCCCTCATGCTACAACCAATTTAGGATGACCTACCACATGAAAAAGGAAGAGGTCACCCTAAGCAAACTCCAAGGGCTCCTAAGGACTGCTGACAGCAACCTAAAGGACAAGTCTGTTGCACCAACTCCCAATCCATCTGTTGCTCCTGTTTTGGCCATAGGTCAAAGAAGGGGCAAGAAGAGGAAGGCTCCGTCAAAGAGCCACCACAAGGGAAAGTCCCAAGATGGTTCCTCTTCTAGTGGGACCAAGGATGGACCTGCTAAGCCCAACTCTAACCCAAAGGAGGCAGAGTGCCACCATTGCCACAAAATAGGGCATTGGAAGAGAAGCTGCCCGGAATATCTGCAAGCCATCAAGGATGGGAAGATCAAGCCGTCTTTTGCAGGTATTTACACAATTAAATCTAATGATTCATCTCATGCTATTTCTTGGGTTATTGATAAAGGATGTGGTTACCACATTTGTTCTGATTTGCAGGGACTAAGAAGAAATAGGGATGTGGAGCATGGAAGAATAAATCTAATCATGGGAAACAGAAGATCGTCGCCTGTCACCAAGATTGGAGTGTATTCTTTAGTGCTTTGTAATGGATTAGGTTTAGATTTAAATAATTGTTGCTACTCGCCAGATATGGCAAGAAACGTCATTTCATTTCATGGTTTGTTTAGACAAGGATTTAGATATTCGTTTAATAATGAGAATGGTTCTATTTATGCTTATCTAAATGGTGTTTATACTTTGAAGCAATGCCTTGTAATGGAATTTATGAAACTGTTATGGTTGTAGATAACCTAGGAAATGATGTGTTGTGTATGGATTCTTCCAATAGTATGGATAAAGCGTGTTTGTGACATTGTCGTCTTGGACATGTCAACAAGAAGCACATAGCCCAACTCCAAAAGGATGGAGTGTTGGAGTAATTCGACCTTAGGGAAGATGACACGTGCGAATCTTGTTTACTTGGAAAGATGACCAAGCCACCATTCACTGGCACTTGTGAGAGGGGTGAGGGTTTATTGGATCTCATACATACGGATGTATGTGGGCCCTTTAGATCCACCACAAAGGATGGGAACCGCTTCTACGTGACTTTCACCGATGATTATAGTAGATATGGGTATATTTACTTAATCAAGCACAAGTCAGAAACGTTTCAAAAGTTCAAAGAATTCAAGCATGAAGTGGAGAATCAATCTGGCAGGAAAATCAAGATGCTTCGATCCGATCGAGGAGCAGAGTACCTAAGTCTTGAATTCCACGACTATCTCAAGGAATGCGGAATAGTTTCGCAATTGACGCCACCTAGGACACCGCAATTGAATGGTGTGGCAGAAAGGCGTAATCGTACCCTGTTAGACATGGTCCATTCTATGATGAGTCGTACTTCACTACCTATCTCATTCTGGGGGTATGCTTTAGAGACTGCCGCCCATATCCTTAACCGAGTCCCTACAAAGAACGTTGCCGAAACACCTCACGAAATGTGGACAGAGAAGGCTCCCTTGTTGGCACATATCAAGGTTTGGGGCTGTGAGGTTTTCGTAAAACGAGAGACTCACGACAAACTCGAACCTTGTAGTGAGCGATGTATTTTCATAGGCTACCCGCAGAGATCCTTTGGATATCTCTTCTATAGACTGAGTGACAATTTTGTCTTCGTTGCGAGGAGAGGGGTTTTTCAAGAGTGAGAACTCATAAGCCAAGGAGACAGTGGGAGGAAAATCGATCTTGAAGAGATTCAAGAATCAAGCGATGAAGGAACCTCTACCGCTGGCACTCAACCGGAGGAGGAAACTCTGGTTGAACCAATTGACGAGTCCTTACCTCTTAGACGTTCCAAAAGAGTTAGAGTTCAACCCAATTTTATGGTTTTCATATTACTACCAAAAGGGACACGTATATTAGTGATGGTACACTAATAAATCTAGATGAACCTAATAGCCATAAGGAAGCCATGGCAGGCCCAGAGTCTGCAAAATAGAAAGAGGCAATGGACAGAGAGATTCAGTCCATGTATGACAACCAAGTTTGGAATTTGGTTGACAATGTGCCTAGACGTAAGACAGTTGGGTGCAAATGGATCTTCAAGAAGAAGACCGACGTGGATGGGAATGTGCACACGTATAAAGCACGACTGCTGGCGAAGGACTTTACTCAAACTCCTGGAGTTGACTATGATGAGACCTTCTCACCAGTTGCTAAGATAAAATCTATTAGGGTGATGCTAGCCATTGCTGCATTTCATGATTATGAGATATGGCAGATGGATGTCAAGACACCTTTCCTTAATGGGAAGTTGGCTGAGGATGTTTACATGGCTCAGCCAGAGGGTTTTGTTGATACGAAGCATCCCAATAGAGTGTGCAAGCTTGAGAAGTCCATTTATGCACTTAAGCAAGCATCTCGTAGACGGAATCTTTGCTTCGATGAGAAAGTCAAAGAGTTTGGATTCGTACATAGCGTAGATGAATCATGTGTATATGTCAAAGCCAGTGGGAGTATAGTTAGCTTCCTCGTTTTATATGTTGATGACAAACTACTCATAGGAAACGACATCCCGAATCTGCAGGAGGTCAAGTCCTGGCTCGGGAAGTGCTTCACTATGAAGGACCTCGAAGAGGCTTCCTATATTTTAGGAATAAGGATAGTGAGAGAACGAAGTAAGAGACTAATAGGACTTAGTCAGAATACTTACTTGGATAAGGTACTAAAACGTTTTAGTATGGAAAACTCAAAGAAGGGAGAACTACCGATACAGAGTAATGCCAAGTTGAGTAAGACTCAAAGTCTGAGTACCGAAGCCGAGATAGCTGAAATGAGCTGAGTACCTTACGCTTCCGCAGTTGGCTCGATCATGTATGCTATGACTTGTACTCGCACTGATGTGGCCTTTGCTTTGAGCATGGTCAATAGATATCAAGGGAACCCTGGCAGAGCTCATTGGATTGCAGTCAAGAATATCCTTAAGTACCTTCGGAGGACCAAGGAATGGTTTTAAGTCCTCGGATGGAGTGATGACTTAAAGGTGCGAGGGTATAGTGACGCCAGCTTCCAGACCGACAGAGACAACTACGGTTCGCAGTCGGGCTGGGTCTTTACCCTAAATGGAGGAGCAGTGACTTTGAAAAGTTCCAAACAAGAAACCGTAGCTGATTCAACGTGTGAATCAAAATACATTGCAGCGAGCGAAGCGTCAAAGGAGGCGATATGGTTGAAGAACTTCATTAGTGACCTTGGATTTGTACCTACCATAAAGGAGCCCATGGAAATTTTCTGTGATAATGAAGGAGCGGTTGCCTTGACCAAGGAACCGAGGGATCATGGTAGATCTCGGCATATCGACAGAAAGTATCATTTTATTAGACATCGAGTAGAAGAAGGACACCTTGTGGTTAAGAGGATATCATCAGAAGATAACCCAACAGATCTGCTTACGAAGGGACTGAGTAGGGTTAAGCACTTGCAGCATGTTAGGAAGATTGGGTTGAAGGATGATATTAGTTTGGATTAGATAGTTTTAGAAACATATAATAGATAAATGTAATTGACATTTGATGATTAAATAAAGGAGTATTATTTAAGGGTTTTGTCTTATGTTAATTGTTTAACTATTGTTTCACTTTGCATGTTTTGACTTCCAGAATAATTGAGTTTGTTAAGAATAATCAAATTATTCAAACAGTCCACAATCGTTCATATGTTGGAAGTAGGTATGAATGAAGATTGTCATGAATTGGGGTGTAGATGTCTAAATGGTATTAGACATAGCAAAGGTTTGGTACAACGCTCATGAGTGCTTATGAACAAGTTTTGAGCATTGGAATAAACCCACGCTTGCTGGAATCACTTTATGGAATGCATCGCAAGTGATCGCAAGACAATAATATCATATGGTCTTAAAACCAATATATATGGTTTATTTTTTACTAATTGGTTGTGCATTGATAATGCGAAACCGCATAAGTAAATTGATGTCATAAAACGCATTGTTGTGTATACTTGATTAATGCATATAAGTCGAAGTTTATCTGTTACTTTTATCCTAAGAGGGTAAAAGCGCTATCACGGCCGCTTGATGATTTGATTTGACTTATGTGTCGGGCCCGGTCAGGACTGAATTGATGTGTTCAATTAAGTTCTATGTCAAATGAATCTGAGATCGAGAAACCAACTGCTGGACAATTAGTTCCATAAAATTTTCCACACAATATCTAAACACAGGATTGTACGATCCCTTATCTAAAGGACAGGTTACTGATGAGATCAGAGTTCGACAGCATCTTTGAGAGCTACGATTGCTAATTGAGTTGTACGTTACATTTGTGGTTACTAAACTTATCCAAGTGGGAGACTGTTGGATTAGTGTCTAAGCCCGTAACCATATTTAGTAAGTACTTGACCCAGTTGTGCATGGTCCTTTTGGGTTGCCTTCACCAAAGCAACTTGACTGGAGAAATAAATAGAGAAAGAGGTTATTATGATTTATTAATATGTTATAAGAATAATATATTAAAGGAGAAATCATATTTGTTTAATTAATATTGGTCAATAATTAATTATGAATTAATTTTGTGATCAAGTGTAATTAATTAAACTAGAGGGGCTGAATTGTAAATATGTGATAGTTGCAAAGTAGGGCAATGATTATCCTTGTTAAAGGATGAACAAATTCAAGGATAAGGATATCCAATCGTCCAAGATCCAAGAGATAAGGGCTTTTCAAGGCTTATCTTATGATTGCTTGGTGGGAAAGCAACTAGATAAGGATAAGGACTGAAACCCTAATATCAACCCTATATAAAGACCCCTAAGGCATAAGAAATCATCCACTTGATCCCTAAGGTATCTAGACCCGATTTCTACCTCTCCCCTTCTCTCTCTATAGCCTCTCCAATTACTTGTGGTGTTTGTGAGCCATTAGAGGCACTACACTTGTGGTGCTTGCTTTCAAGGCTTAGGGTTTTGTAGATTTAAGTTGTTACTGCAATATAACAACAAGAGGGATGTGATCTAACCTTATATATAAATTTCGAAAATAGCAAGCTACATTAGGGTTTTATTCATGTGTTCATAATGTTGTGTATCTAATAGTGAAAACATAGATCCAAATCTAGGGTTGCATGCACACATAGGATTGTTTGTATTAAACCCAGTAGTTAGCTTCCGACCCAACAATTAAACCCCCAAGGTTACCCATTGCATCACCAAAACGTCTCACTGGCTTCCTTCTCACAATAAGTATATCGGCTCATTGTGACACACAAGTCACGAAGTTCGCTTTACTCCAAGTGAATATTACAATCTCAACTAAAGATCATCTCACCCTCGACCTCTGTCGTCTACTACTCATTAGTTCCATGTGGCTCGCAGCCCTTTCCATACAAACCAACTGACCCACACATGTCTAAAACATTAGATGACACATATTACCCATCAAAATGGAACCCATCACTGAATCTGGAATCACATTTCGCCTACTCAATACACCGCTAGACCAAACTCAAACTTGAGAGTCTGGTCCGACCCAGAATTGGAACCACTCTTCCAATGAAGCACTCAACTCATGACCCATGACCTGCAACCCACACGTACATCACTTCTCCAACTCCTTCCGATTGTGATAAGCACACCTTAACTCAGAGTATAACGATTCCCGACCAATATGGAGACCCCAGGCTCGCCCCTGGTCCGACCACCAGGTTCCCGAAAACTCAAATAGTAAGGCCACCCAAGCCTAAAACTCTTATGTGTCTTGCTCTGACTAGCGAATAATACGGCTCCCCGTAGCATCATAACATTCCCTCTCACTAACCTGTGACGGCTACGGCTCCCCGTAGGCCTATGAAACTCTCTCACTGACTCATGAATACTATAGCTCCCAGCAGTATCAAAACACTCTCTCACTTATTGGTGAATACTATGGCTCCCCGTAGTATCAAAACACTTATCTTCTCGCTGACTCGTCATGGGCTTTCTCCATGGCTTTCCATTGGCAATCCAAAGTGATTACTCCCAAGTGGATCTACTCACTCTCTTATCACCCCATAATCTTATCCTCGAGTCATCACCCTTCTGAGTTCATTATCGAATACACCATGGTCCAACGTAGATAGGTACACGTACCCACCCAGGTTAACCATCACCACTCCTGACGACAAACGTCGTGACCAAACACTTTTTCTCGCTGCAATTCACATTATTAGATAATCATGCTTGACGTTAAATAGCCGAAAGGCTCCCACTGGAACCATAGATACTAGATGCACCACTTGCCATCTCAGATACCGCAAATCCCAGCCATAATAAATTCTCTAGCCAACGGCCATATGTCATGGATTCACTCATCCTTCCTTAGGCACATACCCATACATCGAACCATAAATTCTCAATCGTCAAAACTATTCTTACAAGCCAACCACCTCGAATTCACCATTATAACCCCGAAGAATTCCCAACCACCACAACGTCTCTGACCAACGGCCGCTTGCCGTGGTGACACTCATCCTTTCCTGAACACGTACAACATATATTATCTCGCTTTGCACCTCGCCTCGACCACCAATAACCTTAGTCTCATGTACCCATATTGCAGGTCTCTATATCCAGTTCTCTAACCGCTCCTCAACAAATCTATGATCCTCTTAACAAAATACTTGGTTCTCCCCCACGCAGGGTTTATACCATCACCATTTGGCACACCAACAATCTATTCCACAGACTGTTTCACCAGGTACTTCCTACATACTCTTGGAAAGTACCACATATTACTCGATGATCTTCCCGATAGAGACCAAGCAACTCCAGATATTCCGAATCTCAGTTAAAATCCTCTAAAATTTTCCAACGTGTTATCCAAAATTTCGTACTAACATACTACCGGACATCTCAACTATCCCCTAGTAGCCATGACACTCAGTCTGAACATAATGAACTATCACACTCCTCATCTTCGACTCCCCAACCATCGTCCCATCATGAGAATTATCATGAGAACAGAGATCTCACACCCACACTTAATATCCATCCTAAACAATGAGAGCCACTGCCCCGCTATATTCCTCTTGATCACCCGACACTGTTGTTAACATATGCCCTACTATACTCAATATGTTATATGCTCGTCCTTGACCCTCTAAGTCCCCAATGATGACCCTCTCATGCTATAATATTACCTTGCGGCAGACTGATTGCCCTGATACTCTGGTGAAAAGATCCCAACCAATGCTAGCCCATAGGGTTTGCCTCTAAGCTCAGAAATCGGAAGCTCGATATCACTTCTACTTCTCACAAGAACAAAAATAGTGCAACTCTAGTCACATAAAGTGACATCTTCACTATCGGTCGATTTCTCAACTCATACTGCAACTCTCCATAAGGCACCATCTCTACTCATTCCTGAGTCTTGAAACTCCAAATGGCATCTCACCGATAAAAGCTCCTGGAAGCTAACTCAATTTCCCTCCCAAGGTACGCTCTATTGAGACTCTCTCAAGATGGCCCTCAAGCCCCACACCCTATCACATCTGATCCCAGCCTTTTCAACCACAAATGGATAACTGGGAATACCCGAAGCACTAACTGCCACAAATCATGGTACTCAAACCATGTGATCACCGCTCGACTTGCCACGAATCATGGTCCCAGAACCATGTTACCTCCTCACAATCTGCTACGAATCATGGTACCCGAACCATGTTATCTCCTCTCAATCTGCTACAAATCATGGAACCCGAACCATGTTATCTCCTCTCAATCTGCTACGAATCATGGTACCCGAACCATGTTATCTCCTCTCAATCTGCTACTTAGAACCTCTTAAATTCTCCCTGATTCAAGTATGGGTCCTCTGCGTTCAGTAGTACGGGCCCTAGCCACAAATTCATAATGCTCATAACGAGTCCTGAAAGCTGTCTTCAGTATATCCTCATCTGATAGTACCCCAACCGAAGATCACTCTTGGAAAACCAAGACGCACCCTGCAACTGATCGAACAAGTCATCAATCCTTGGCAACGGATAACGGTTCTTCACTGTTAGTTTGTCCAGCTCCCGGTAATCAACGCACATCCTTTGTGATCCATCCTTCTTGTTCACAAATAGGAGGTGCTCTCCACGAGGAACTGCTCGGATGGATGAACCATCGGTCTAGCAGCTCCTAAAGCTGCATAGATAACACCTACATCTCGGTCGGTGCCAACCGGTATGGTGCCTTCGCTATCGAACTGACAACCCGACACCAAATCGATGTGAAACTCCACCTGCCTCTCCGGAGGCACTCCTGTTAACTCTTCAGGGAAAACATCCTGAAAGTCCTGTACAACCGACACACTGCCCACATTTGTCATGGTGACAACCCTCGTATTCGAGATATAAGCCAGAAATTCGGTACATCCCTGAAGCAGAAATCTCCTGGCCCTCGTAGCCGAATAGAGAGTTGGCCCCTACGAGGCCCTCTCACCATACATAACCAGTTCTCCCCCACTTGGGGTTTGAACCCTAACCAAATGATGCTCGCAATTAATCATGGCCCCGTTGGCCCCCAACCAATCCATCCCAACAATCACCTTCAACCCTCGCAACGGTATCGACACAAGATCAACACGAAACCTCTCACCAAGCACATTCAGGACACAGTGATGATACCCCCTCGCAGCACTAACGGTGCGGTCATCTGCAATCTCTACCTCGAGTGGGGAATCCAAAGTTCCAAGCGCATCCTGGAACATCTTGATATGCGCAAGAGACACGAACGATCGAGTAGCACTCGAATCAAACAAAACATGCGCTGACATACCATTGACCAAAAAGGTCCCTATACAAGCATAATGTTCACATAAGTTATACAAATCATAAGAAGCAGAGAATAATAGATACGTACTAGCCACAACGGCTGGCGCTGCCCGAGCCTCCTCGGTGGTCAATTTAAAAAGGGGCTCTTCACTACTGGAGCATACGCCTTGACAGGGTGGCCATCGGTAATCCTCATCGTGGTAGGCGCAGGCATCGCCACCTCCCCTCCCCTCCTTGAAAACATGGATAGTTGACCCGTTTATCACCGGTCTGGTTGCAGTGAAAAAAAATCAAGCCCTTCGTGGGGCAGTCCCAGCTCAAGTGGCCCTGCTGGCCACATGCATGGCATCCCGAACTTGTGATACGACAAGACCCACTATGCACCCTACTGCACTTGGCACACCAGCCCGACTATACTGATCCCTGCGGGAAGTTTCTGAGGTCTTACGCTTCCTAGCCTGACCCACCGATGCCTGCACCTGCTCCGGCTTTCGCTTGGTGCGGAAGTCCAACTCCATCTTCCGTTCCCGGGCCTTCTCTACCATCTCATTCAGGGTTTAGCACCCTGTAAAGCTCACAAACTCACGGATATCATCCCTCAGTATGGAATGATATCTTATCCTCCGCATCTGCTTATCGGTATCATACGGTGGGATCAACAATGCTCGCTCCCGAAACTTGGCGCTAATCTCCGCCATTATCTCGGTGGTCTACTGGAGTTCCTGGAACTCACTCACCATCCTCTCCACCTCAATGGCTGGTGCAAACTCCAAGTCAAATCGCCGAACAAACTCGACCATGTCATCTCAGCCACACCGGCTGCTCCCACCTGGCTGGTAACCTCTCCCCACCAATCTCGGGCCCTATCTCTCAGCATACAAGAAGAAAATCCCACCTTTGCCGCATCCAGGCAAGAACTCGTGCATTGGGCATTCTCGATATCCCCCACCCAGCGTCGGCTAACAATGAGGTCCCTGAGCCTGAAAAACTCTATCGCCCCATACACCTTGAACTCCTGGAATGAGGGAGCTCGGCCCCCAACCTGACCCATAACAATCTCATCCCTGAATGCCCTGAGTCTCTCCTCCATAATCTCCATCATACCCTCCTTGACTGTCCCAAAGATGACTGGGATGGTGTCCAGGATGCCCCTCATAACCTCGACTGCAATAAGCTCGTGCATCCTCTCATCAATGACATCGGTAGTGTCGCCTGATCCTGCCCCGGATCTAGATCCCGATTTGACCCCCTGCTCCAAATCCTGTTACCACCATACTGTACTGCAATACCATAAAACATAATGATCAAAATATTCATAACAGGGATCTTTCCACACCGATCCTCCTTAGAGCTCCCAGGTCTAACATTCGTTCGGGTACATGTCATTTGCTTTTAGTAGTACGGGCCCAATACTACCTTCCACACCTACCTGTACCTTTCCCAAATTCTCTACCTGATAACTCCAATTCATCCTCAAAATAAACCATATCCCATGGGCTACTCCATACATCAAATCCCAGGTCGTTCTAAGATTTTCTCTACTCACATCAATCAGACCAACAATAACAGGTTGCCTTTATGCATGCAAATTATACATAGAAAAGGATCAAACAGACTTTCGAATAAAAGATTCTACCCTAGGACCACAACCATACAAGGAACAGGAAATAAGGCAAAATCAATCATTCTAAGGCTATAAGCTCCTAACCGTACACAATTTTAAAAGCATACACATAGCAAGTTCCATACGATCATGAAAGCTCAAATGTTAGTATAACATGGCTACCACATTGGGGAACTACTTACTTGGCTCGGCTAATCACGCGCGTTGCACTTTCATTTTTTTCCTTTCTTTAAAAGCTTTTTATTTTATTTTGAAAACAAGTCTACCATTTCCTTAGTTTGAGTCCTAACACACTCGAGAGTGTGCCCGAATCTCACAAACCAAGGCTCTGATACCAACTTGTAATGACTCAATTTTTCAAAGAAAATTTTCATTTTTAATTATACAAACGCATTTCCATAAATTAAGAAAACCCACTATATTTGTTTTCAAAACACAATTTAATTACAACTTTTATTCCAAAACATCAGAGTGTCCCATAAATACGCCTGAGAGAGTGCACGCCGCGTCATCAAGCTTTGCCCTTGCCCTTGGGCTCCGATGTACTTGAAACAAATCCACAAATTGTAAGCTAACGCTTAGTGAGTTCCCAGAGCATACCCCATACACAAGCCACATAACACATATCATATCAGCTATAAAAGCTACCTCTACCACATTTCACATATCACCTTAGTTATAAAGCTATCTCTACCATTAGCCATAGAGGCTACCTCTACCGTTAGCTATATAAGCTATCTCTACCCTTAGCCATAAAGGCTATCTCTACCGTTAGCTATAAAAAGCTATCTCTGCCATAGCCCTAGAGGCTATCTTAGTTGTCAACCATTAAGGCTATCTCTACCACATATTACCACATAATCATGTCACACACCTCTACACAACAAGTATACCAAATATCATAAAATGGGTCAGCCTTAGTGCCTTTGACCCATTGGTATGGTGACGAGAGTCACCTTTTATCTGACGAATCCGAAAGTTGCTCTCCTGACAGTTTGTAACCACCCGCACTGAATAATAACATTACCCAATGTTATAGATTCACATATTCAATGGAAAACCCAAACTTCAAGTCCCTCCATAAGGCCCAACTATTCTTCCTTTGATAATGGGCCCAAAGTCCATGTCCATAAATCATTAATGGGCCTTATGGCCTAATAAGGCCCAACCATAGCATCAATGGCCCAAAAAAAATAAACTAGCCCACCATCCCCAAAATATAACTAGGATCAATGACCAATTGAGGCCCAATAGTTCAAAGGCCCAAAACGGATCCAAGCCCATCTGTTATGTGTACGCTTAGCGTATTACCCTGGTACGCGCAACGTACTAAGTCTTTGGGACTTACGCGCTACGTACACTAGGTTACGCCCAACGTACTAAGTCTTTGGGACTTACACGCTGCGTACGCTAGGTTACGCCCAACGTACTAACATATTAAGCACTTTCTCCATTAAATTCTTAATACTCGATTCTCTCATGTCCAAAAGTCAGATCTAAGTGTACTAAGATGACCTAGGGCATAAAGTTGGCAACTTTATGCCTTTGCATGTCTCATATGTTCCCAACACTCTCATTAAGACCTTTTTAAGGGTCTTATCCCATGCATGAGGTCAAAACGCCCATCAAGACTTCATTTTTATGTTATAAATGGACCAAGGGACCTCAGATCTAACATTTCCATCCTCTGGAGTTGCTCAACTCACAAGAGGAGATCCAAAACTAACAAAGTGTACAAAACTAGAAAACCCTAGCTAGATCTAATGGTTAATGTGGAAATGTCCAAGCATTATACCTCCAGCAACTCCTCAAGGTGGACTAGATGCAGATTCTTAAAGCCCAATGCCACTCCAAGCTTCTTTGAAAATTTCTCCTTCTTGAATGACACTAAAAATGGCCACCAACAGCCTTTCTAAGCTCAAAATGGTCTCACAAGCTCTCTCTGGAGTAGAAGAACGAACTAAGGTTATAGAGGCTCTATAGGGTTAAGTCCAAGGGGCATAAGGACGTTTAAATAGGCCTCAAGTCTATAATTTAGGGTTTGGACATCTGGCACCTACACCCAACGTACTTCTGGTACGCCTAGCATACGTGCGGCCCCTCCATGATCAGCCTTGCATAGTACGCTAAGCGTACTCATAAGTACGCCCAGGGTACTTAAGGGACTATTATGCTAAAATTAGATTTCTTCATGGCTTTCAAAGTAATACCTGATTTGGAGTGTTACAAATAATGTCAATAGACATTACAAAATCATGTATTTCTACAAAAGCCCCTGTCACTCAGTCTTGGCAGTATTTATGAACTGCATACGCTACTACAATGATCCCAAAAGTTGGTTGGAATTGTTATCATCAACCAATGATATACCACAACTCTCAAAAGTAGGTTTGAATTTCCATCATCAACCAATGCTTAATACATATATAAAAACTTCCACCCCGGGCTGACTAAGTTCACTTCCATAATAGCCAAATGCAAAGCACAACCACCATAAGAACCACAATCACAATCTTCAAACTGGAAGCTACCATGTTGGACTCACCCTGGAGCTTCTGCAGCATCTCAACCTCAGCCATCTCCTTTGATAGGAGAAACTACAACTCAACCACTTTAGTCATACACTTACGTAATTCAGACTGATTCTCTCTATTATCCAACTTTTGCATCATTGAGGAAATTAGTGTTTTGTAGTAACCATCTTCTAACTCCTCATCTATCAACTCAAAGAAGTTGCATTTCATAAGCTTGGTCTGTTAATCAAGAAAGCAAATACATAACATAATTGTTAATCAAGTATACAAATAAAGAAGTTTGACTAGGCTAACAATGCCAAGGTTTTTAATAAATAAATATTTAAAATGTCAAATTATGTGGATAGAATCGATATAAAATAGAATTATGGCTCCACGCTTTCTAGTTCCCGTTTCTATCTCCCCAAATCCCAGTTGCCTTCTCCTCCCTTCCACTTGTCGATTGCTCTGTTGCCACCGGTCACCGCTACCCCCAACGGCCCTAAATCGACGCAACCTGTTCACATCGGTATGTCTTCGACTTCGAATGTTTAATATTGAACTTTGTGAAAGAAGTTATCTATTGGCACCTTTCATGAATTACTTCAATGAAAGAAGGAAACAATACATTATTCTTTTTCCTAACAATTGATTCCATGCGTGAACTTAGGACGTGGAACATAGTAATTTCAAGTTATCGAAACTTTTTCAACGCTTAATATTGTGGCAACTCGGTATTTAATTGAAATAATCACTAAATTTTTTATTTTAGAATAAACATTTTCATCAGCTTTCTAGTTGGAAGGGAGTTCCTTTGACTTCCAAAGGACAAAATGTTTATCATTATAGAACTAAACAAGTATTCATTAAATTATGTTTTGTTATTTTCAGTAAAATATTATAGTTATATTATTATTTATTATTTGAGTTTGATTTTCACCTTAACTTTGCCCTTTTAATTTATTTGTTACGTAAGAATGATTTCATGTTTTGATGCAGATTTAAATAAATGATATGTATGATATATGGTTGATGATATAAAGTTATGGGTGAGCTCAACTGCTCAGGTTGATTTTTGATCGTTCTGACCTTGACTTTGACTTGAGTTATGAAAGAAAAGTTTGCATTGATGGAGATGTATGCAATATGGCTTTTTGTTTTTTTTTTTTTTTTTTTTTTTTTTTTTTTTTTTTATAGAAAAGCTTACACCCTTCAAAAACGAACAAAATCGTTCGCAAGACCGAAGAGGCCATGAAAATTAAGGACTTTAAGTGGAAGCTCCGATTTGAAACTTTGCATGTATTAAGAGCCTCTTTTAAATAATGTCATTTTTTGTTTCTCTTTTCAAGCATACATGATAGTATTTACTAACTGTTGGTAGTAATATGAGAAATAAAATTTTAATTAGTAAAAGATCGATGGAATAAAGAAGAAGCAGATTTTTAGGGCAGAATTTATCTATTATTTGTTTGTACATATTTGGTCACTACTTTGATTTTGTGTTCACATTTACCCTTTCAACTTATTAAGCTGTACACTTTCGGTCCTTATGACCGGTTATTTCAGGTTAACCGGTAAAATGTCTTAATAGGGTAATATATTTCTCATTTTGTACACATTTAGTCTTTAATATTTTTGTACACATTTAGTCCTTAATTTTTTTTTGTTGCAAAATAATTTTTTTGTTTTTGTACTCATTCAATACTTATGAATGTTTTCTTTAAGTTTTTCTCACAACATCTTACATGGAACAATAATTAACGAGGTGTTTTAGGCTTTTGGTGTTTATGTTCATTGCGATCTCGACTACTTGGTTGCTTATGTCATGCGTTTTGAACGTTATAACTTTTTCATACTGTCTCGGAGTTTAACGATCTTTATATCTATGAGTTTGTATTTTAGTCTACTACAACTTTCGTTTAGATTACTCACGTTAGAAAGTAATATATTTTTTAATTACGATATTTATATCCATACGTTTTTAACGGGAGTAATCTTAACGAAAGTTATAGCAGACTTAAAAAGCGAACACGTAGATATAAAGATCGTTAAAATCAGATAATGTATGAAGAAGTTACGACGTTCGGAATACAAAACCTAAGCCAAACCACAAGACATATGCAACCAAGCAGTCGAGGCTGCAATGAACATAAGCATCAACAACCCCAAACACCTCATCAATCAGGGACGGACGCAGGATTTGGTAGTAGGTGTTGCTGATTCGTAGTAGGTGTTGTCGATAAGTAGAAAAAAAGAAAAAAAATATCGAAAAATTTACACTGCGTACAGAAAAAGCAGGGGTTGTCGGTGCCACTACGGGCACCCAAAAAGAACCGTCACTGTCATCAATGATAGTCTCATGTTAAATGTCGTGAGAAAAACTCTAAATAAATCATTCATAAGTACTGATTTTGTACAAAAACAAAAAAAGACTTATTTTGAAACAAAAAAAATATTAAGGACTAAATGTGTACAAAAATATTAATGACTAAATGTGTACAAAATGAGAAATATATTACCCTAATAAGTCATTTTTCCCGGTTAACCTGGAGTAACCGGTCATAAGGACTGGATGTGTACAGTTTAACAAGTTGAAGGGGTAAATGTGGACGAAAAAAAAAACTCAGTGACCAAATATATACAAATAGAAAAATATATTACCCTTTTAAGTGATTATCCCTTAAAATAAATACCAACTATTTAAAATCATTCAAAACTAATTCACAAAATACTTAAAACATATAAAACAAATTTGCAATAAATTTTGTATTCATGAAGTACAACTTTTTTGGAATATATATATATATATATAGAGAGAGAGAGAGAGAGAGAGAGAGAGAGTTTGTTTACTCGTGCGGTGCACTCTCTTTCTCCATGATGTCTTTCTCCTAGGGATGAGCATAGTCGGGTACCCGCCTCATTTGGCGAGAACCGGAACCGGCGGTTTCTAGAAAGTTAGAACCGGAACCGGAACCGTTTACATTAACTTTGTTAACCTTTTTCAGTAAAACCACAACTTAGATCGATCCAAATCGAATCAATTCGGACCAAAGAGGAACATAATCGAACCAATATATTCTAAACCGGTCAAAGTAACACACATATATTTATATGAAATACTAATATATATATATATATATATATATATATATATATATATATATATATATATATATATATATATATATATCGGTTTCGGCGGGTACCAAACGGGTAGCGGTTCCGAAAAAATGAGATATATATATATATATATATATATATATATATATATATATATATACACACACACACACACACATATATATACATATATATTGGTTTCGGCGGGTACCAAGCGGGTAGCGGTTCCGAAAAAATGAGAATTGAAACCGGAATCGCTTAAGGCGGTTCCCGTTTCAGAACCAGCAGTTCCAAGGCAGTTTCGGTTCCAAAAGCGGGTACCCGATTCCGATGCTCATCCCGATGTTGAGGGTTCAAGCCCTAATTGGTGTTGGAAATTTAATGGGTAAATTGTAATTTGGCGAGTTGCCAAGTATCACACATTGGTTGGAGGAGGAACTAACGATGTGTTTATAAGGTTTTTTTGTTCTTGTTATGGTCTCTAAGGCTTTAGTAAAGAAAAAAGATGGGCCAAACTCACACACATGCTTAATTGTGGAATCGAATTCATGAAATGTCACACTTAACACGATGCATCGCGAGTTGAGGATCTTTTATTTTTGGAAAGTTCAGGTCGAATTAGTTGGGCCGACCAAGTCAACTTGTTGACTTCGTTGCAAGCTGTTGCGTATAAGGATCAACTTTTATTAATATATTTATGAAAAGAAATACAATATTTTCTAAGCCAATATTGATGGGATGTTCAAGTCTAAGAAAGAACTTCCAATCTTATCCTATGAAATATGTGCTGGTGGATGATTTATTGGGACAATGTTTTTAAATTGTAACATAGTTTAAATTGTATATATATATATATATATATATATATATATATATATATATATATATATATATATATATATATATATATATATATATATATATATAGTAATTTATATTTTTTGTAGATATTTCACTTATGTTTTTTTACCTTGTATACATATTACCATTAAATGTAATGGTCGTATAAAACATAAACAAGTTTAGTATACAAAAAAACATAAATGATTAAATTTATACAAAAATAAATATAAATGACTAAATATTTAAACAATTAGATTGTGTTATTTTTCAAGTCGTTACCGCATAGTCTTTTTGTTAAAAAGCTATATATGATAATAAACTAATTGATTTAATTTTTTTTTAAAAGGTATATATTTTTGTTGTGCAATCATAGTTTGCTTTATATATTTATCTACATGAAAATACAAGGTTACAGTAGTTGGTAAATTTTTCATGGTAACAGGGATTTTATTCGGTTGGTGTAATTATGTTTTTATTTATTTGGTTCAATTTAATTGAGTTTTGTTTTATCTTTTTTATTTAATTTTATGTTAATTGTAATAAAATCAAAATAAAGTTTGGTATCGATTTTGGGTTATCTTGTTTTAATATTATTTCATTTATTTGATTTGATTTACCGGGTAAGGCGAATAAAGCTTCTATATATTTTAGACCATGTATTTAATTCACAAATTATCAAGCTAGAATAACTTTTTGTTAAATATTCATTTCGTTTCTATGGGCGTGTTTGGCACGGAGCTTTTGGAAGCGTTTGGGGCTTCTAGCTTTTAGCTTTTAACAAAACGCCATAGTTTAAACAAAAAGTTTCGTTTGGCAGTACGAGCGTTTAGCTTTTAGTTTTAATAAAACGCTCCGATTCTAAAAGATACTTCATGTAGCTTTTAACAAAACGCTTCGGAGCTTTTGAAATCAATTTCCATAATTATCCTTAAAAATATATTTATATATTTTTTATTTTTAATCAGTTGTCCTTTTATGTAATTTTATATATTTAAAAAGCTTCCAGCTACTTTTGCCAAACATTCATATAACAAATAAAAGCTACAGCTTCCCGCTACCAGCTAACCGCTACTCGTTTCCAGCTAACAGCTACTTTTGCCAAACACGTCCTATATCAAACTAGAAAATAATAATAATAATAATAATAATAATAATAATAATAATAATAAATAAAATAAAAACCTCTTAGAACCTATTTATTATTCATGCACACTTTTCTTTTTCTTTTTTATATTATTGTAGTTGTGTGCCCTTCATGTTTGCCTGCTTACAAAAAGCCTTTGATTGTGGCGTCGATGTTGATGTTTTTGCTCTATTGACTGACCAGGTATGTTGTGCATAATTAAGATACGTAAGGCTCTTGACCAACATTAAAGGAGACTTTTAAAGAAGATTATAGTGGTTTTGTGATATTACTAAAAAAAAGCCACAGATCTAATATGCTTTTATTTTATTCTTAATATCAAATATATCCCAATTTCATTTTTATTATCAAATATATCCCAAGTGTTTTATCTTTGATTAGATAGACAATTAACCAAACTGATAAATAATATTTACAATTATATGTAAATTAATTGTGAACATATTTGATTGTAATTATTATTAATAATGAGATAAGCAAAGCTTCATTTACTAACCGAGATAGGAGGTACAGGGTGCACACTCGTAATGATAAATGCAAACTCGAAAATAAAATGGTTTCGGGGGGGAGGGGGAGGGGGAGCACCCCTGTGTTCAACGTCTATGGGCAACGCCCCTAGCGGGGTTCAAGAAGCAGAGCCCCTGGCAGGGCTCTGGGCAGCGCTCCGAAACCTAAACGAATTTCTATGTTAAGTTTGACTCTAGCTATACATTTTTCTGCCAAAACTATTGGTGATATCATGATGATATCATGAGTTGGTTATGTCTTAATAACCAATGACTTTTGGCTCCAAAAAGTCCAAAAAGATGCAAGATTCGTTTAACTACTTTCCCTCTAGTATACGAATTTTTTTGGTTCCAGAAAAAGGGTTTGAACACATACACACAAAAATCATACAATTGACTTGTTTTTATCTCTAAACAACACAAAAACATCAAGGTATTTTCTGTGTTTCTTATTTAGAAGTGGCATGACTTTTATATTGAAATTAATTGAATTATTCCAAATCTGATTTTGTGATAGCCCATGCTATAGGGTCGAAATCACAGAATTTAGAAAGTTGTTGTAATCACGATCCAAGAAATATCACAAAATATTGATATTCTTAAGGTCCCGAAAATCTAACATTTTTTAAGTACGAAATACCGCTCTCCTAAAAAAGCTCTATTTATTTTTGCAAAAATCCTATAAAGCTCCAAAAAATTTGGATCTATGACGACGATGGTCATATCACGGCCATCAAGTTAAGTCCATGCATTCTATTTGCAAGCAAATTTAAAATACTATTTTAATGGAAACATTTATTGAAACTACGAAACTTGTCAACAAAAAGCAAAACAACAATAACGACCAAGCAATTTTAATTTTAGAAATTATCAATAATTCAATATTGACTTCAACGTTGAACAACAAAAAGATTGAGCCGCTATAGTTTTGAAGAATATAAGCAACATAAAACATTTTATATTGATAAATAAATAATTATAAAAAACAATGATAAATTCATGTTAAATTAGAAGTTGGTAAAAGTATAGTTTTAATTAAGGACTTATTAAATAAAGGTCTCACTTTTACACGCCTAATTGAATATATATATATATATATATATATATATATATATATATATATATATATATATATATATATATATATATATATATATATATATATATATATATAACACCCATAAAATCAAGCCAATTTAAAACTTTTTCAAACATCCAAAAACCATTAGTTATTACAAAATGTTTTCAAAATAGTTTCATATCAGAGTATCCCATAAACCATAAGTCCAAAACACGAGGATGTGTATGGCAATGCCTTCGCCTTTCCGAGACATCTGAAGCACCTGAAACAACAAACTGAAACCGTAAGCACAAAACTTAGTGAGTTTTCCCAAAATACTCATACACACAACAATACACATATAATCACATACAACATACAATGAGTCCAGTCAACCATTGGGTTGGAATACCCCAGGCCCTCAACCATCAGGTTGGATTGCCAACATACTATAGGACCAGTCAACCATCGGGTTGGATTACCCCAGGCCCTCAACCATCAGGTTGGAATGCCAACATACTATGGTTCCAATCAACCATCGAGTTAGAATACCCCAGACCCTCAACCATCAGGTTGGAATGCCAACATACTATAGATCTAGTCATCCTTGGGATGGAATACCCTCGGCCCATAATGTGACAACCCAGAATTTAGGGCTATCATTATAACCGTCAATCTATCCATGAATCTCATGTTAATCCGAATTACTGAGTTTTAGTGCATCTAATGTAAAATAAATAATTTTATTTCAATTATTACATGATATTAGATGATACATTACTTCCAAATATGTAAACTGTAATCCGAATCAAACCGCTTAAACGGCAACGCTAATTAATGTGTTTGAAAAACTAAAATATTGCATTATGTAGTTTTGAGCAAAACAAACATTAAAATATCATAGTACATATTCCTCTGTTTCCAAAAATATAAAAAAAACGTCCGAAACAGAGTTTGTATGCAAAAGATACGTCAATTTTAAGAAAACAGACGGTAAAACACCGGTGCCTTTAGTCGCGTAAAACCAAATCGAACTATTGAGGTACTTATGCTTTGTCAATGGGATTTCTGAGAGTGTTTTTGGACTCAGGTTATAGTCTATTATTTAATTTCACACTTAAAATAATTTTTACGAAAATATTTACAAAATTCGCGAAAATGGACACCGTGCTGTTAGACACAAAACTTTAAATGCGATTTTCCGGAGTTTCGTAACTCCAAAAATTAATCCGTTTAACGTTTTGGAATCCTTGAATTAAACTCTATCTAACGGTGCATTCGGAAAAATTTCCCGATACCCGAGTCCTGATATACCAAAAATGAATTAAACATGTTTGAAATATAGCGAGGAAGTCACTTGTTACAAATATGGAAAGCTTAGGCATTATGCCAATAAATGCACCTTCAATAAGAAAGTATGTTATGGGTGCATTGAAGAGGATCACATTTTGAGGGACTGTCCGAAGAAGAAAGAGGCATCAAAGCCCAATCTTCCACCAAAACCAAAAGCGAGCGCTTTCCAAATGACATTAGAAGCCACAAAGGATGCAGCGGATGTCGCTTCAGGTACCTTTCTTGTAAATAGATTTCCTGCCAATTTATTGTTTAATTCCGGAGAGAATTACTCCTTTATATCACATAAATTTGGGGAAAGACTAGCATTGCCTATAGAAGAATTTGATGATGCCCTAATTGTGGAAGTTGCTAGTGGCAAATTCATACGTGTTCGCGATTATATTATGAATATCGTCATCGACCTGAACGGAAACGAATTCCTTGAGAAGATGTTACGCATTGTGTTGAATGGCTTTGACATCATTCTAGGAATGGATTGGCTTAGTGTCAATGATGCCGAAATACTTTGCAAGAAAAAGATAGTAAGGGTAAACCCGCCTGGAAAAGAGTCGTTTATGGTATCCGGAGATAAACGCAGAGTAAATTCTGGAATCATTTCATTAATGAAAACCAATGTTTATCTAAAAGATGCACCTCATACTTGGTATTCGTGATCGATGATAAGAAGGAGAAAATGATATACAAAGTATACCAGTGGTGTGTGACTATCCGGAAGTTTTTCCCAAAAATGTACCTGGATTACCTCCTGATACACCGGTGGAGTTTAGAATAGACTTGTTACCAGGAACAAACCTGATAATAAAAGCCCCATATCGATTAGCACCGACGGAGATAAAAGAGCGTATGACGCAACTTCAGGAGTTGTTGGACGCAATTTCATTAGACCTAGTTCATCACCCTGGGGGCTCCGGTGTTATTCATGAAGAAGAAAGATGGGAGCATGAGAATGTGTATAGATTACAGAGAGATGAACAAGGCAACAATAAAGAACAAGTATCCGTTGCCAAGGATTGATGACTTGTACACTCAGTTGCGAGGTTCGAGCTATTTCTCAAAGATCGATCTTAGGTCAGGATATCATCAGCTAAAGATTAGAGAGCAGGATACTGAGAAGACTACATTCAGAACAAGATATGGACACTACGAGTGTTTGGTTATGTCGTTTGGACTAACCAATGCTCCAGCAGCATTCATGGATTTGATGAACAGGGTTTGTAAACCATTCATCGATAAATCTGTGATAGTGTTCATAGATGATATTTTGATCAATTCAAAAAGCAAGCAGGAGCATGACAAGCATCTGCGAGAAGTGCTAGAACTTCTGAAAAAGGAGAGGTTGTATGCAAAGTTCTCCAAATGTGATTTTTGGATTCAAGAAGTCCAATTTTTGGGACATGTGGTTAACCACGAAGGTATAATGGTTGACCTAGCTAATATTGAAGCTATAACAAAGTGGGAACAACCAAAGAGTCCTACGGAGATCCGAAGCTTTCTAGGATTATCCGGATATTACCGAAGATTTATCCAAGGCTTTTTCTTCGATAGCTGCTCCATTGACATCTTTGACCCACAAATGAGCTACTTATACTTGGAGTGAGAAGCATAAGAAAGCATTTGAGAAGCATAAGGAAGCATTTGAGAAGCTAAAGAAGAAATTTTGTGAAGCACCGATTCTTTCATTGCCCGAAGGAGTTGAAGACTTCGCCGTTTATAGCGATGTATTTGGAGTTAGGTTAGGTTGTGTTCTGACCCAAAGGGATAAGGTGATAGCATATGCATCGAGACAATTGAAAGAACATGAAAAGAACTACCTCACTCATGATCTGGAGTTGGCAGCGGTAGTATTCGCCCTAAGGATATGGAGGAATTATCTTTATGGCACAAAGTGCAAACTTTTCACTGATCATAAGAGTCTTCAGTATCTCTTTAATCAGAAAGAATTGAATATAAGACAAGGGCGCTGGCTAGAGTTGCTTAAGGATTACGATTGTGAAATCCTTTACCACCCTGGTAAAGAAAATGTTGTATTTGATGCTTTAAGCCGAAAAGTGAGTCTTAAAAAGAAAAGGCCAAAGGCATTAAGAATTAAAGTTGTCTCAACAACTGTAGAAACTATCAAGAAAGCTCAGATAGAAGCTTTAGAGAAAAATGATCGAAAATAAGAACGTTTGGGCAAAACGTTAATGTTTGATACAAACGGTCAAGGATTGAAGGTATTCCAAGATAGGATTTGGGTACCTAAGACAGGAGGAATAAGAGATCTTCTGATGGAGGAAGCTCACAAGACCATGTACTCGATTCATCCCGGCAGCACAAAAATGATGGGTTTTGAGCATTCTAACACTTCCTAACTGTACATGCAACCCTAATAACCTTGGATCTATGTTTGTCTAATTCTCATGCAAAGTTGATTTCCAAGGTTATGATCATATCTAGCATATATGGGGAACAATTTTAACTTAAATGAAAGATAGAACTACATACCTTGTTGTTGATTTTGATCCTTGAAACCTTGTGAGCCTAGCACCCCAAGTGTGATGCCTCAAATGCTTCACACAACACCAAATGCTATGGAGTAAACTTGGAGAGAAAGTGTAACACTTCAAAAAATCGACTCTAGCCCTCAAGCATGCATGTGTAACCGATTTTGGGAGAAACATGAGCTTTATATAGTGTTGACACATTTCGGGTTACACCATGTAAACCCTAATGTGTCATGACTCTTCATTTCCATGACCCATAGGTTTGTAACTCCCATGGAGCCTCCATGGAGCATCTAATGGGTTCAACCTAACTTGATTATCCATGGAGCCTCTTAGCCCACTATATAAGTTATGGATGATTTAAATAATCAACCCATATATTTAATTAGTTATCTTTTGATCACTTAATTAATTCTAAAATTAATTCTTGATCAAACTAATCAAACAATATTATTAATATATTAGAACTTATAATATATTAATAAACCACAAGTGTTATTTCTCTCATTTAGTCTATCCAATTGTATGGTGCCATGCAACCCAAATGGACCATGCCGGGTCGGGTCAAGTACATACCAGAAATAGTTATGGACTTAGACACCTTATCCAACAAAAAATGTATAGGGATCTAAAACCCTACTACTGGTGGTCGACGACGAAGCTCGATGTTGCAAAGTATGTGGCCAAATGCGTGACATGTGCGAGAGTTAAGGCACAACATTAGAAATCGTAAATGAGAAGACATCACCATGGATTTTGTGACTAAACCGCCCAGAACAAAGAACGGTCACGACATGATTTGGGTGGTCGTCCTCGATCGATTTACTAAAAGTGCACACTTCATAGCAGCCAATGAAAAATGGTCTACGGATAAACTTGCTAATGCCTATGTGAAGGAGATAGTGAGACTTCACGGTGTTCCTTTAACGATTGTATCAGATCGTGATAGTCGTTTCATGTTGCGGGTTTGGAGAAGTCTACAAGAGGAATTGGGTACGAAATTATGTCTAAGTACAGCCTACCATCCGCAAACTGAGGGTCAGACCGAACGAACGATTAAAACATTGGATGATATGCTACAAGCATGTACCATGGAATTCCAAAGTAACTAGGATGAACATTTACCTTTAGTAGAATCCTCTTACAATAATAGTTTTCACTCGAGCATCAAGATGGCACCTTATCAAGCTTTGTATGGACAAAAGTGTCGAACGCCGTCATGTTGGCTTGAAGCTGGGGAAAAGCAGTTTATCGGAACTGAAATAGTTCATCATACTGCTAAAAAGCTGAAAGTGATTAGGTAAAGGATGTTAGCAGCTCAGGATCGTCAAAAGAGCTATGATGACAAGAAAAGACAACCGCTAACATTCAAAGTTAGAGATTCGGTTTTACTTAAAGTCTCGCCATGGAAGGGACTTATAAGATTTGGTAAAAGGGGAAAGTTGAGTCTAAGGTTTATTGGACCATTTAAAGTTCTTTAGAGGATTCGGAACCAAGCTTACAAACTAAAATTACCAGAAGAACTAGATGGTATTCATAACACTTTCCATGTGTATTATTTGAGGAAGTTCACGGGAGATGTTCCCGACATAATTCCAATTTCTGAATTAAGGTGGATGAAAGCAAGAGGTTAATCGAAGAACCAGAAGCAATCGTTGACCATAAGACTAAGAAGTTGCAGCGGAAGATGGTCGATTTAGTGCTTGTGCAATGGAAACATACGAATATGTCAAATCTCACCTGGGAAACGGAGAGTAACATGATGAATCGTTATCCGCATTTGTTTGCGGATGTATAATTACGGGGACGGAATCATCCTAAGAGGGAGAGAATTATAACATCTGTGCTTCTAGGCTAGGCACTAATGATGATGTAATAGTCTAGGCCAACCTTTGTAACTTGCTTTGAAATAATAAGACGTATTATTGATTATTATGTGTTTTATTCTTAATTATTATAATTTAATGAATTGAGGATAAAAATAAGCATCGAAAACAAATCTCAGACAAACATGATATCTATGAAGAAACTTGTAGTGGTTGAAATAAGGATTCCAGAGATATAAAGAATACCGAAATCCAAGTTATGACGAAGAAGTTATGACATGTTGAAGTTTTGCGACAGAACCGGCACAACACCGTGTGACGTAAAAAGTGAATTTACGATAAATTGTTTTTTAGCATTAGCAATCTAAACGAAATACGTAGTGTCTGTTAAACTAAGAGCGTCCATAAAAAGAATGCCCAAATCTGACTACGTATGAGGAAGTTATGATTTTTCTAAGTTTTGGTATAGCAGTATACAACTAAAAACTTGAAATAAAGATCAAGTGGTTTTTAGCCGATACAACTTAAACAAGAATTGAAGGTCTCATCAATAGTAGTAGAATGGTAAAAAGACAGACGAAAACGGATGTCGGATGAAGAAGTTATGAATTTTTAACTGATTTTCCTGTCACGGTCTATTAAAAATAACAAATTAAAAATAAAGTCAAAATTAGCCAATTGAGTCTAAACAAAAGTTGTATAGTATAATATCACCTATGCGTGGATATAAATAACATCGAAAACGGAGCTCGTATGAGAACGTTATGAATTTTTGATGTTTGGGGCACAAAATCGGAGAAGCTTCGCATACTAGGCTCGAACTTGGCCACGTATAAGCTTCGCATGCGAGACGTGTGTCCGGTCCGTGGCATGAATGAAGCGAGCCATGTCGCTCTTCCCTTGCGATTTGCCCCGTGTTTGAGCTGGTGAGTCCGAAGCGCAGGTCCAATCGCAAAGCGATGCGTGTCGCATCGGTGGCGCATCCGAGCTTGGACCCGTGTCCGCCTGTGAACCGAACCGCATGCCCTCCCCCTCGCCTCGCTACTGGCACCTACCTTGCCTACAAACGGACGTGTGTTCCACCCTTTCCTCTTCGGTTCGAAGCCTGTCCCTATATAAAGGGAGGTGTGAACCCTCCCGGTTTTGGTTGGAAATTTCACATATTTTACACCTTACACCTTCTTTTAAGCTATTTTACAACCCCCGAAGCCCCAGGATCATACCTAACACCCGAAGAACGTCCCAAAGTATCCGAAGACCCCAAGAAATTTATCTTTTCGGTTTGACGCTCAACCCTTGCAAGGCTCGGTTCTCATTAAAGCTCCTGGTTTCATCGGAAACAATCGTTTCAAGAAACGAAGTGCTGCCCGATTATCATTAAATTAAGAGTGTGTGTGTGTGTGTAGTCATTTTCATCTTACACATAGATATGGAGTATTTTCTATAAAATACGTGTTATGTTTAATTTTATTGTTTGATTATTTGAGATGGGTGTTGAATAGATGTTTTACACAAGCTTTAAATTGTATATGTATTTTTATCTACAAATATGTTGGGTACAACATGGGTAGATGAAATAGTTGGTGTATGTTAAAAATGATAAGAGACCTCGATGTTGTTTTTGTTGTTGTTGTTGTAATCATCTAACGGAGTATAGATGACGACCACGGACCTTTCTAGACAGTCAAGTGGAACGCTAGCAGACTCGCAACCTATAGGTGTTGGTGAGCTATATGTTCGCTGGTGTACTCCATCCCCCTCATGGTTGCCTTAAGGACATATATGGCTGAGGAATCCCCTTAGCAATAAAGTCCATCCCGATGATGATCCTTAGGCTAGGTCCCTTATGATAGGTGTTTAGGGACGTAAAGTGAGGATAATGGGAACAAATAATCAGGGTTATTGTTGGTTGATGAAATTAATAAATTTATTGTTGGTCGATGAAATTAATAAATTTATTATTATTTGTGGGTTGAAAACCCTATATGCTCACCAGGCTCCCAAGCCTGACCCACTTAGCTTTCTGTACTATAGGTAGTGGACCTCGAGCATAGTTTGATGATGATGAGGGAATTTTGGATTATAGGGCAGTAGTTGTAAATAACTGTTGTAAGGCTTATAATATGTTGTTTATGGTTTTGGTCTGTATCAGAACATGACATCCCGAGGTTTTGTTATATAATGAAAATACATTTCTTAAAGAAATGCTTTGATAAATTTTTTTTTATCATATTTTGTTTTGGGGACAGATTCCACAACATCTTTTGGAAGACTACTCTGATTTTATTTTAAAAGCATAAACTAAATCGGTTTTTTCTGGCCGAGAAAAATGGGGATGTCACATCAACGGTCAAGGTTTAAAAGTCAATATTTTTTCCTAGCGGAGTACCCCCTGCGTACCAAGAGAGTACGGCCAGCATACTCTGATGTTGACCAGAACAGAGGCGTTGACTGCATACGCGCAGCGTACCTCTAGGTAAGCCTGACGTATGTAGCCCAATCTCAAAACTCCATTAAGAGCTTATTCCATTAAGCAATTACATCTAAAACTCAGATGTAAGCCCAAAATGATGTCCTAAGTCATAAAGTTTCCAACTTTATGACTTTGCATGGCTATAAGGTGCTTAATTTCCAAAACCCCAAGTTCTTAACACAATAAGACATCACAACTCTCATATGGAAGGGATAAAAGGGCCAAGATCACATTTTTATGTTTCATAATAGCTCCATAATGAATAAAGTTTCCAACTTATCCATAATAATGGTCCCAATAAACAAGATCTAGTCTTTAAGTCTCAAACGGACCCAAAAGTGCATATTTTTCAACTTAATCTATTAAGTACAAGTCTACAACCTTCAGATCTGAATCAAAATCATGTTTAGATGGATAAAGTTTCCAACTTTATCTGTAACAAGGTCACAAACTTTCAATATCTTAAATTTATGCACTTAAAGTGACAAAAAGCTCATATCACCCAAAATTAGCTAGATCTAACAATTCCTTCATCAAGATTCAAAATTTATACCTCTAGAAGAAAGATCAAGGCGAACAAATTTTGGATCTACAAGCTCCAATGCAACTAACACTTCTTTAATGAGTTCCTTCTTCTATAAGGTGCACCAAGTACACTCCAAAGAACTTAAAACACATTCTTTTTGCTCACAAGGCTCAATGTAGGCTTAGGGTTTAAAAAGAGGGTTTTGGAGTGGTGGAGACTGTGAATGGAATGGGTTTTGGGGAGTTAAGGAGCTTAAATAGGGCTCAAACCACAAAAATAGGGTTCGGGCACTGATCTCGTATGTCCAACATACTCAATTTGTAACATCCAAAAATTTAAGCCAAATTTAAACTTTTCCAACCATTAAAAACCAAATAGTGTGATACAAATTGTTTTCAAAATATTATTCATCAGAGTGTCCCAGAAACAAAATCATATGGATGAGGAGTGGTACGGTCACACATTTGCCTTTCTATGATCTCCTGATGTACTTGAAATGATAAACTGAAAACTGTAAGCTCGAGGGCTTAGTAAGTTACCCCCAAAATACCAATAGCACACTGTTAATACCATATCAATAACAAATAATCACAACATGCATAATGGGCCACCTGACTGGACCGCCTTGCAAGGCCTACATTCTATCTAAATCAATTCCAAGCCTTCAGTATGACTGAGCCGTCAAACAGGCTCACAGCCCATCCGGACCGCTCATCGGGTATGTTGGCCTTCAGCACAAAGTAGGACCGCCTCAACCCCCACCAAACCAATAACCAAGTACACATAAATAACATATTCTACCACATATATCAGGTATAACTACCTCACAAATCATCAATCATAGCAATCTCATATATTAGAATACCGACCTAACCCGGTCACCAACATACTACTCTATCATCATAGCATAACAACATCATGTCTATCCTGATACCGAACTAACAGATCATAACCAAATACATCCAACTCAGATCAATATATCAACCTAAAGGGTCGACCTTCATGCCTTAGACCCTTTTTACATAGTGAGGATAACTCACCTCGCTAGTGGCTTGGGATAAAACTACCCACTCCTCCAGATATAGCTCCAACAGCCTTGCCTATACCCATGAGTGACCCACCAATAAATACTAAAATTACCAAAATGTCCATGGAAGACACAAGACCATTCCCAGACAAAGTCAAAGTCACTGTTTAATGGTCAATAATCCATGTTTTCTTATTGCTAAGTGCAACTTTCCCCTCACTAAGTCCCTACTGATTTAAGAATTACCCGACTCAACTCGTCGAGTCTCTAACAGACTCATCGACTTATTACGCGACTTAGAGCTTGAAAACCCAAACTGACTCACCGAGTCATCTCCCAGACCTGCGAAGTCCATATGGGACCAATTCTGACAAAACCCTACTCGACTTGCCGAGTCATCTCCCAGACTCGCCGAGTCCATACGGTTATTCCCATAATCAAGTGATACATAACTATTTTTTTGTTCCAAACAATAGATCTAGGTCCCTAGAGTGTATTAGCAACGTAAAGTTGCTACCTTTACGTATTTGCATGCCTCAAAATCCGAAATCAAGCTTGAAATGAAACTCTATTCATAAGGGAGGGTTCTTTCATAGCCATACAAAGAAGTTTATGAACTTAGGATCCAAGGGAGGTCCAGATCTGAAGTTTCAACTTCAGGTCTAGCTCGTACACCACTCTCCCTTCATAAATATGCTAAAGAAAGCCCTAAATCCATCCGTGAGAGGTTCTAAGAATAAATAGATCAAAGTAACAACTAACTACCTCGAAAACGTATCCCAAACTGAGATGGATTCAAGATCTACACGAATTTCCTTGATGCAAGCCTCTTGATCTACAAGTTTCCTTCACTAAATCACTTTCCAAAGCCCCAAGACACTCACAAAGCTCATACACACGAAATTAGGATTTCTGGCTCTCAAAGGGTGATAAGGGACAGTGGGAGGCGCTATGTAACGTCCCAAAATTCAAGACTAAAAATTTTCTTTTAATAAAACATTACTTAAAGCAAAATCATCAATCCAAACATAGTCAGAGTATTAATTTCCAAAACACATGTTTGTTATCAGAGTAAAACATTCCCAGGCTGTCTAAATCTATGGTGTGTGCCATGCGATCACCCCGAGCTCTTCCCTCTGCTACCGGAAGTACCTAAAACCAAAACTGAAAACCGTAAGCACGAAGCTTAGTGAGTTCCCCACCCTACCACATACCATGCATAACCTCATACTGCACATACTAGGCCACGCCCGCTATCCTGGGCCTCGCCCCCTACCTCGGGCTTCGCCCGCTACCTCGGGCCTTGCCCGCTACAACGACCCCGCCGCTCCAGGCCCCGCCTGGCTTCGAGCCCCGCTCGGATACAGATCTGTTTCACTTAGGCCTCGCCTGTCATAGGGCCTCGCCCGCCAACAAATAATAACACATAAACATATCAGAACACATAAGCTAAACACATACGAACTGATCTTGTCCTAAGGCCTCACATATCCTGGGCCTCGCCCCTGCCCTGCTACTGATGAGTCATGGAACCCCGTCCATGCTCCTACTGATTGTGAGATACGGGCCCAGCCCACACTCACTCTTTTCCCAACTCGGGCCTTGCCCCTGATCTGCTGCTAATGAGATGTGTAACACCATCCACACTCTGCTATTGGTGAGTTATGGGACCTCGCCCACACTCACCTCCCTACCCGGCACATACAAGCATCACACAGACAACAAGTATGACTATCACATAAACCATTCCTTGGGCTCCCGCCCGCTACCACTGGACCTCGCCCTGAATATCATACTAGCATACTGTGCCTAGGGCTAACCCCCAGGTCTTATACTCATAACTACATGGGCCGGCATTGTGGCCTTAGACCCATTCACACAAAGGGAAACTCACCTGCACTGGCTGAACTTGCTGATGATCCCACTAGTTGCTGCCCGACAACTCTCAGAACTCCTGCTCCATTCGCTCCCCGAGCTACCAATATCAATGTAACACTGAGACTAACTGACCCCCGAAAGACAACCAAGTCAACTCTGGTCAAAGTCAAAGTCCTGGTCAAAGTCAACCTTCCAGGTCAACCCTACTCGCCGAGTTCCTGCCCAACTTCATCTGACTCGACGAGCTGTTCATCCCACTCGTCGAGTTCCTCCAAGTCTTCATGCTACTCGCCGAGTCCACTCAAAGGACTCGCCGAGTCCATTCAGATCTCAATACATGCAGAGGACTTTTGAGTCATGTTTGGACTCCAAACTGTAGATCTACCCTTCCCAAGCCTATTCCTCACGTAAAGTTGCAAACTTTACGTGTAGAGAAGGAGATCTAGGCAAAACACACCATAAACTAGGGTTTAAGGCAAAGAGGTTTCATAATCAACTCAAGGGCAGATACTTTATGCTTCTCAAGACCATAATATGCTTAGATCTGAAGTAGCGACTTCAGATCTGGCTTCTAACTCAAATGGATACCATCATGGATAACAAGCCCCAAAACTCACACATAGATCTAGGTGCAAAAGAGTCCAAGAACTAGTTTATTACCTCCAAATGTTCAGAAATATCTTCCCAATCCCAGATCTATAGCCCCTTCTTGCACCTCCAAGATCCTTCTTCCTTCTCCAAGCTTTAATGCACTCTTCAAGGCAACAAATGGCTCAAACAATGGCGGCTAGGGTTTGGTGTTGTGGGTTAGAGAGTCATCAAAGGAACCCTAGGGAAGAGAATGAGGCACTTAAATAGGCTCCAAGTCCCGAATTTAGGGTTTTCCTTGCACAGACCAGACTCGCCGAGTCTCCTTGGCCGACTCGCCGAGTCGGTCACTTACTCCTCGACCCGGATCCTGCTCGGACTCGCCGAGTTCCTCCTTGGACTCGCCGAGTCGTACTTAAAATTAGGGTTTTCTTTCCTTTCTTGGTCTTCCTGACTTTGGGTGTTACACGCTAATGGTCCAATATATAGGGTGCAAAAACCCTGAAATATAGGGTTTCCTCTACCAGCTCCTACTCGTCAAGCCCCTTCCCGACTCGTCAAGTCAACTCATTAAATGACATGTCCCAACTCGCTTCTACTCGATAAGTCATAGCATCAACTCATTGAGTAAGTCTTAAAACATGAAATTTAAGTTAAATCAAATGATACCTGGATATTGGGGCGTTACACAATTTACGCCATCGTACTAAGGATGCCCTAGTACGCCCATTGTACACGGCTCAAACCAAAACCACCCTAACTTCAAATGGTCATAACTCTTTCGTTTCAACTTCGATTTCGGAGATCTTTATATCTACGAAAAGGTGTTAGGAAGCTCTACAATCTTATCAACTCTCCTTTTCCTTAAAACTTACCGAACATAAATCTAAAATTCATAAAAGGCTCGAACTATTAGTTTACGATTATACCATTGGCCTCCAAAGCACCAACCGAACTCTCGGATCACCTAATATACATTACCCAAATCCAAAGGGGTCTAAATCTCTCTTTCCTCTAGGCCCGAAGCCTTATGATAAGTGATCATCGTGTCACGATCCCGAATTACGAAACAATTTGAAGCAAGGTGTTACATTATAGAATCGATCCTAATAACTGATAAGGATAAAAATTTGAATCTGGATTAAATCTAATTATTTAGTTGATTCAAATCTGCTTTGTCTGCAAGTCACCTCAACTATAAATAGAACCCTATGGCCTTTGAGAAAATCGATCCAACCTCCTAAAAGGCTGAAGAGTTAAATTTTGATAATATGTCTCCTCTCTGTCCTAAATATTCTTGGGTTTTAGACTTTTGAGTGTGAGCCATTAGGGACATTCCTACTTTGGGTGCTAGTCCTTCCAAGTGATTGGAAGGAATTAGAAGATCATCAAGGATTCATAAGTACATATGATTATACTTGAAAAGTTAGTAAATCTCTCCCTTTTGATAGTTTAAATTCATACTTTTGAAAGTACATTGTCATAATAGTAAAACCTAGATCTATGGTGCATGTACACTTATGATTATTTTTGAATGTTTCCATTGCCTAAATCTAGTATAAAGACGCATAGAAAAACCATCCGAAGAAGCCAACCAAAATTACTCATAAGAGAATCTAATACATAATGAATGTACAATCATACATACATTCTCTGAATATAGGTGTAAGAAAATCTAGAATTGGTTACTGATACTAAGAGAAAATAAAATTGACAAAAAAATGGATTGGTGCTGCAGATGCAATGCTTGACAAGCTAATGGCAGAACTGGATCATCTTGCTAATGTTGTTAGATTTAAATTTGGCTTTATTGTATGTAGAAAATAAATTATAGAAAGTAATCAATGCAAATAAATATTACACATATACATTACACACTTATAAATGTTACAGATTATCTATAGTAGTATAATACTAAAAGAGGATTTCACAATATCCCTAAAAAAACACCCTAAAACGAAATTTCATAGTTGTTGCTTCATATCAAGTCTCAATACTCAAAGGATGACTTAATACCAATTACTTTAGAAACATCTAAATGAAGACATCATAATCTCCTATGACACCTTCTTATTGAGGCATCCCCTAATCCAATACAAAACGCATAACAATAGATTTTCCGGCATATTATCATTCATTTAATAGTCGATGCACTCTAGAAGTTTGGCGACATAATTTTGAAAGATCGAGAATTTATTTCCACCCTCAAGGAACATCAAAACAGCATCTAAAAAGAAGGCCGTCATATATATTAATTTATTGTGATGTTGTCGAGTCATAGCTCGCCTAATAACTAACAAGTCTCATATATAATTATAATATACACTGTAAATCATAGATTTTTACAGATGTCACTGCAAAATTTTCATATCTACATTGAAAATCAGAAATTTTCAAAGATGTTATATGCAGAAAATTCATGATTCACCTTGTAAATATCAGATTTTCGCAAATGACATTTGTGAAAATTTTGTTTTCAACGTAGATCTGAAATATTCTCATATGCTGTCTAAAAAAAATATTTGATTTGAAGTTATTATACAATAAAGAACGTATAATAGGCTACATAAAACGTATAAAACATATAAAAGACGATAAAACTTACTATATAAGGTAGATTGTTGTCATATTGAGCCATTTCTTGTGATAGAATTTATAGATATGGGAAATGAAAACGTAAAGAGATGTGAAAATGAAAAGAGAGTATATATATATATATATATATATATATATATATATATATATATATATATATATATATATATATATATATATATATATATATATTATTTTTGTACTCCAATTTCACTTTTCCTTTGACAATTTTTTTCAGCCCTTCAAGTGATTTCGCAAATATCATTTGTGAAATCACCAACTATTTTAAGTGTTTGTCGGATTTTTGACTAATTTTTAAAGAATGGTTAATATGATTAACCTTGTTTATCTTTTTCCCAAAATGAAAATCATAATAAAATATACCTTAATAATAAGTATTGATCGATTAATTTTTTTTTCTGTGTGATACTTTTTATTTTTAGAATTTGGTTTCAATGCAAATTGGTAATTGGAAGAGACTAACAATTGAAAATTTAATGACTTAGAAACAAAGTCAGCAATAATTTGAAAATACGGGAGCAAACCAAATAATAAAATCGATATTTGCAATCAACATCATATATCCAATATAATTCAGTCAATACTTTTTTGGGGATTTTCTTATTTTACTTCTACGTCATTCTTTTTGACTTTTGACAATGTATACATAAAGAGATAGGAATGCTAAATGTCAACCAAAATTAAATATACATAAATTCGTTGGCAAATGCTATTATAAAGCCTGGCGACAGAAGCCAAACACCAAAAATCCTTACTAAAAATAGACAAATACCCTTTTAATTTGCTATTTTATATTCATCATCGCATTTATAAAGACTCGAAAACCCTACGTGCTTCCCAACACAGAACTTGGAGCAACAATGGTGACAGCATCAGCCATGGGAGTAGCAGTGAAGGCGTTGTTGATCGTATTGTTTTGTGTGATGGTTGCTGGGTTTGCTTACGTATTCGCCATTGATGGTTTTATTTCTTGTTTCAACTTGGGAGCAAGGTAATTATACACACTTTCACTCTTCATTTCCCATTATTTTTTTAGACAAAAACTTACTAAAACCAGATGAAGTTATAATTTTTTCAACATATCATATAACAACCAATATAATAAATAAGAATTTATTTGGAATTAGAGATTTTGCCACTGATGATAATGGATTTCCACGTTTCCATTTTTTTCTCTCAAATTTTTTTCGTTTAACAGTTCTTATCATTCCTTAAAATTTTAGTATTTTATAAGTTTGTAATTTTGGACCCTTATTGTAAAGTGATGTTTTTTTGTCCCTTACATAACTTCTTTTATAGTTTTCTTGTTTCGACTTTTGACATTAATTTGAAATTAATGTTTTATATACAAACGGCAAATAAGTTTCTCATCGTAACGTGTGGGGTGACTTCTACTAGTTATTAGTTAAATTACAAGCTTTATGTAGACAACTCTCGATCTCCGATTTGTTTTCAAGAATTATCTCGATTAGTTACCTTGTATTTTATTGTTATGAATATGAAATTATATGGTAGAGAAGCTTAACATTTAACTAAATTGTTGATGTTTTTGCTTCTAAATCAGTTTTCCCTCGAGTTATTTTATTTTAATTTTTTTGTCAAATTTGTTGCAGGTGGGGGATAGCGCTGCTGATGGAGTTTTCGGTATATACTGCTGTTCTAGGGGTATGAATGTTCATATCATTTATAAGTTTAAGTTTTTGCTTATTTTGTTTAACATCGGTATCATGAAAATGTTTTGATAGCTTAGTTGAAATGGTTTTTTATGATTAATCCCAAAAGTCAGGATTCTAAGGAACCTTCTAGCGTGTTTTTTTTTTCTTGAATGATTCAAGAATTTTATTTATTTATTTAATGCTAAATAAAAATATCATACTTGAAGACATCTCCTCGGGTTTGGCCTCAATGTCTTGCAAATCATGATCAACTTCACTTTTTACCATTTCATCTTTGGTATACACGTAAAATTTTCAAGCTAGAATTAGAATTATTGATGGAGAGATGTCATTGAAACGATCTTTATTAATAGGAATCGTCATCACTTCTTAGAAATTCACTTGAAAATAATTGGTGGCTCTAAATGTGTCATTAGTGATTTGGATACAATTGTTTTGGTGGTTGGATTCCGATAAAATTTGCACTTATTGCATATGTTGCCTCATCTCTTCAATTTCCTTATTCAAACTCTAAATTTCGATAGTTGTGGGATCTAGAGCATTGACCACACCATCGTACCACCCGACATTGCACATGTTGTGCTACATGTGGTGCTGGTCTTAAGGATTGACAAATCACGCAAAACATACGGTTAAAGCTATGAAGAAAATAAAGAAGACAAGAAATTAACGTGTTTAACTTGGTTAGAGTAATCAAGCTACGTTCACACTTTTTACATCAAGGTTACATTCACACAAGGAGATATGTTTATAACAACGAGTTGATCTAAAATCTGTTTAATTGTGGGCCAAGCCCAAAAAACGTTATCATCGGGCTCTACATGGAAACGATATCAAATTGCTCAAAAGAAAGGAAATGCATGGAAACGATATCAAATTGCTCAAAAGTCACAAGAATAGTATTTTGTTATTTTAAAAAAGACTTAATTCTAGTAGAACCTTTTATAAGTCTAATACAAAAGGAAATAATTAATTCAAACCGAATGGAAAATCCTTGCAAATAATCAAAAATTGTAGCCGCCAATAGTCGAAATCCTAACCTTAAATGGTAAAATCCGAGCCGACTTTTCATTTTCCTTGAAATTACAGGTGCTCACTTAGCCTAAAGGGAGTTGTGGTGAGCTTAACACATTGCCACATGATCTTTTTAATTTGTTTTCATGTCTAACATGTTCAACTTGGCATTTCTTCGGGTGTGGTGGTGAAAATCATTTAAATATATTTGATTTTGAAAAGAAAACCTAAACTCTCTCTTCTCTTTTCTAGCTAGCAACACAATTAACTTTATCTGGCGACCCCCTTGGCAAGAGCCAGGGGCGGTGTTTGGCGTCCCTGATTAGGGAGGCGGTGAGGCATAGAGCATCCCACTCCCTTTAGTCTTAGCCAGTACAAGCACTTGAATGACGTGACCAGTCTGCTATGTGAGATGATCAGTCTGTCAAAGTGCATTGTCAATATTCCATCCGTTCTATCTTTTTGATGGAATGGGTTCATTGTTGGCTTGATTCCCTGCTTCAACTTGGATACCGAAATATATATATATATATATATATATATATATATATATATATATATATATATATATATATATATCATCTTCAAATCATTGGATGAAGTAAAAAACATATCTATAGCTTTAATTATGTGATATATATATATATATATATATATATATATATATATATATATATATATATATATATATATATATATATATATATATATCATCTTCAAATCATTGGATGAAGTAAAAAACATATCTATAGCTTTAATTATGTGA
The DNA here is from genome assembly GCF_051521515.1 of Lactuca serriola. NCBI lineage: Eukaryota > Viridiplantae > Streptophyta > Magnoliopsida > Asterales > Asteraceae > Lactuca > Lactuca serriola. Next base: position 109,666,710 of record NC_136408.1, read on the forward strand.
TATACTTCACTTTAGACACTCATATCTTTACCTTTTGTCTATTTATGCTAGCTAGCCCTTTTAGCATGGTAAATATATTAAGTATTATTATTTGCATTCACTAGGATATATTTGTATACATCTTCTTTTTAATCAAGTGAATTGACATTAATTTGTGTATACCGGTTATTTTTAGGCGTGGGTTTTCTATAAGGAATCAAGTTGGATCAAGGCAACTATTTTCATTGTTTTGATGTATGTTCTAGGAAGGTAATCTACTTTCCGTTTATGAGTTGTTTAACAACTTTGAAATCATTTTTACATTTCACTTGGAAGTTCATTTGGGCTATAATGACTGTTTAAAGGGCTTTTAAATATATATTACTTATGGTGGTTATATATCACATTAAACATGACCATTTTACATATTTCTTTGTACCATAAAAAATGTGTCTTTTGTAGTTTTCTTGTTCAGAATATGAGATTTCAAAAACTTGATCAATTTCATAATCAATTGAGCGAGCCTTTGCAACATGCATGATCAAGTCTCTTAAGAATTAAAATTACTTACATATTTGATTTCAAACATATGATCTCGTATCCACACCTTTATATGTGAAGTAAAAGAGTAAAGTTAAAAATTGAACACATGATGCTCTAATTAATGCAGTGAAAGTTGCTAATCATGCATGCCGATGAACCCCATTTATTATATTAATGGAAAAAATGATGTTTGTTGTATATGGCTCAAGGTGTTGCATTCAAATTTATTATGCATGCCGAGAATTTTTACATATCATATTTACTACCTTCTACAGCCTTCTTAGCGTTGGATACGTCCTTGTTCAGTTCTTCAAGCTATCACGTGAAGAATCTTCGACAAATCCGTTATATTTTGTGTTAGTGAGACGTCATAAAAGGTAATTAAGAATATATTAGGATATTGATTGACCATTAAAATAGCAATATATGGGCACTAATGGATCTATCATATTTATATATATTGAGCTCCATTAATTTGTGTCTTTAAAATGTAAAGCATTTACGATTGAAATGAAAAGTGTACGTAAATATTTTTTGAGGTACACTAATTATTTCTTTCTCGATGTTTTCTTTTCAATTGACCAAGGCAAATCATCATTTACTTGCTTTCTTATATATTATTACCTTTAACAATCGTCATTCTCTCCCGTTTCACTACGACAATACGAGATTTTTTTTCTTTGATTTTTATCGTTGATATCATTGCATCATGAATCATATCAAACATATTGTAAAGATATTTACGTGTATTTTCTATTTATATATTTTGCTTAGGGAACACACCTCTGGGATTTCTGTAGTAACTGCAAGAGTAATATTTTCTACAATAGCATGTTTGACACTTGGAGCTTTGATTTACACGATTATTAAAGATATATCTGGATCCTATTCTGAAGCATTCTCAAAGTACGTAAAAATGTTTTCAATTATATTATGGCCGATTCTCCTTCATAAGCAATATAAAGAGGACACTAATAAATAATAAATGAAAACAGGTGCTTCTTAACAATCATGACTGACCTCTATGTCCATGTTGTGATGTTATCGGTATGTCTACCTTAATGAAAACTTTTGCTTTGATCATTTTCATCTCTTCAATTGTTATTAATTTGAAGATTGGATTTGAAGTTCTTCCTAATTTTTTCTTTAACAAGAAGATTGGTTGTTGCTTTTGAAGGTGTGGATAGCATACAAAGAATCAAGTTGGATAATATCTTCCTTGTGGATAATCCTACATCTATGTTTTGGAAGGTGAGTATTTGTTCGATCCAAGTCAATTTGCTTTTTCTTACTCAAGTGTTTATGATGAACTATATATATTTGCTTAAATAAATTCCCTGAATCATTATTCTAAACTCATTCCATATTATAATGCGATACATATGGCTGATGATGTTTAATTTTAATTTTTTCATAGCATTACTCTATGTGTATACATACTTCGGCTATTATTCTGCCTCTCACCCGATCAGCCTGCTTCTCTTATCATATTCAATGGCAGTGACATGTAAGTCCTACAAACAATTAGGTTAATTAAATTTTTGCAGACATGTATATACAAATTTATATGTTACATGTGTGACCACGACTTTGTTGATGCATATATGTTGAATTAATTTGCATTTATATACGGATGAATTAATTCCTCTTCTTCCTTATTCACCTTCATCAAGAAATTAATGTGGTTTACAAATCTCTACTTGAGATTTTGTTGTTCATGCTTAGCTAGGCTGGTAATCATACCATAATATATAAAAGAACAAAATTAGGAGTATGGGTTAGCCACTCAAGTGTTAATGATTAGTTCATCATTTGTTTGATTACTGAAAATACTAAGATTACATTATATCTTAGTTATTGTTGTTTCTTCTGTTTTCTTGTAACATCTTTGATTGTACGAATAATTTTTTTTTTTTGCAGATATTCGCAGTCAAGTGACCCTCTACTCATCCCGCATGCCAATGTCTAATTATAGTTCGCTACATACAAATTGTTTGTTTCATTGTTATTAATAATCGTTTGTTTTCTTCTTTAATTTTCTTAATAATCATGTTATCTAATATTCGAAAGACTAATAAAACAATTGTTGGAAGGGCTGCAAATGAGTATGTTCTTTATATCCATGTAGCTTGTAAGAATTTCATTAATTGTCCAATCTAATATATCATAAGAAAGATTACGGCTAGACTTGATTTCCTGTAACCCGGGTATATGTTGGAAATCTTAGTTCAGAATCTTACACAATTCATTAGGAATCCGATTCTCCACCATGACCCTACTATACCCCAACAAATCTTCACAACTACAATCGACACTCCCAATGCAGTACAAGAAACACAATTCCATCCACCAAAACAATCAAAGAGAAAAAAAAAAAGCTAAAATCATTCCAATGGAAGCGAGTGATTGGACAGAAAAACAAGAAACTGCTTTAGCCAAGGCTTAGAATTCGGCTAGCTGATACCCAATTAAAGGAAATGCCTAAACAAGAGAAACATTTTGGAGATTGTTTGAAACATGAACCATAACCAAATGAAGCAAAGTGAATATCTGACGACCAACCAAATTACATCAAAATGGCGCAACATGAGGATGAAAATAATCGAATTCAACGAAATTCACACTAACCTCAAGAGAATATAGAAAATAGGGTCAACAATTTTGATGTCTTCGTTATGGTGCTAAAACAATACATAGAGTTGCAATCAACCTGAAAATATTTTCCTTACATAAATAATTGGTACGAGTTGAAGAAATGTCGTAGATATCATCTTCATGATGTTTCAAGTTTTCCGGTTCGAAGCATTTGAGGAAATCCAAATCCCCTAACTGACAACAATCACACGGCTGAAAATTTATCAACATCAATGTTAAGTTGGATGAATTTTATGTAGGAGAACCTCTATGTCGCCCCATTTGAAGAAATAAAATGAAGATAACGACTTTCAATTGTAGTTAAAGTTATTCGGAGGCTAGCGGTATAGATCATTTGAAAGGTAAATTTGATCGATACGTCCAACCCAAAGAGTAGAAGGTTGAGATCATGGAGGAAGCCAGAAAAGAAAACAAAGAAAAACAATATGGGAAACAAAAAAGAAAGATTCGAAAATTTGGAAGGGATATAGGGATATATATATATATATATATATATATATATATATATATATATATATATATATATATATATATATATATATATATAATTTTTATTTTTCAATGTTTGTATTTTTTTATTTTTTTTTCATGGTTTTCTTACGTTTAAATCTATGTAATGTTTTAATTTTGATGAAAATCTATTACTTTTATTTCATTATACTTATAATGAGGTATTAGATGCCATATCCTACCCGTTCTGCTAACGACCCACCACCAATCAAGCAAGCGGTGGGTGTGAGTGTACACCCATTAAGCGTTATTTTATAGGCAACAACCTTATACCCACCTTATAGATCGGCTTCGTGAATGAGGCCTACTAGCGATAAGATTAGTTTATTCTTATATATATATATATATATATATATATATATATATATATATATTAATCTTGTAATAATATAATAGTATAAGGTTGAATTTTAAACTTGTAAAACTCTAAGGGTTTGAAATTTAAATTACTCAAAATTAAACTTTTAATCATAAAATTAAAATTTCAAAACTTGAGGACAAGTTTTGAACTTTTCAAAATAAAAGGGATCAAATAACAAATAATTTAAAGTAAACAATTAATTTCATAATTATCCATATTTGACCTAATCCAATTTTAGTTACAAGATAATTACCAAATAATTCAAATAATCCATATTTATCATATAAACAAACTGTTATTCAAAAGATTTGAAATTATCTATTGTTTTGGTAGGGATAATCATTCAAATACAATAAAAATCGGATTTTATCTTAAAAAAAAAATTTAGGCATTAATCCCATAACAAAGCAACAACAAATCCCGAAATATCCTCTGCCTGATGCACAGACTCGCCGAGTCAGTCCAGGACTTGCCAAGTCGGGCCAACTCGCCCAGTCCAGATACTGACTCGCCGAGTTGAGTCAGGCAGAGGCAGGAAAAACGATTTTCAACAATAAAACATTTAAGGCATCACATACAACAGAATCCAATCAAGGCTCTGATACCACTGATGGGTTTTATGCATAAGAACAATCATATGTGCTCATACAAACCCTAATGCTTAGATCTAGGTTTCTCTATTGTACATGCATTGAATTCAAGACTTGCAAACCCTAATCTAGCATACATAATTTGAAAATTAACTTAATACATCAGATCTTGATGTTTACCTCTTCAAAAAAAAGTGGCTTAGATCTTCTTCTCTTCTTCTCTTGAGATTAGAGTCATAATTGTAACTCCTCTAATGGATCACAAACACCTCAAGCAATAAGGCAACTTTGAGAGAGGAGGGAGGATGCTAATTTTCGGCCCTAGGGTTTCCTTTTGAAACAAGTGGTCGAAAATTGGAGCCTTGGGGTCATATTTATAGTGCTAGCTGCTAGGGTTTCAGTCTAAACCCTAATGGATAACTTAGCCACCAAGCAACCTAAGGAACCTTCTGGAATAAGGCCCTTGGACGAAAATATGATGATCCTCCATCATAATTTCGTTCCCCCTTAGTCCATTGGGTTCCCTTAGCCCAAAACTCATCTATCATACATTTGACAGTTTATGCCCCTTTATTTAATTAATCTCTTTTAGTCACCAAATTAATTCATAATTAATTTATGACCAATACTAATTAAATAAACATGATTTCTCTTTTAATATATTATTCTTATAATATATTAATAAACCATAATATTCTCTCTCTTTTCAAATTACCTTGTCAAGTTGCTTCGGTGAAGGCAACCCAAAAGGACTATGCACAACCGGTTTAAGAACATACCAAATATAGTTACAAACTTAGACACTAATCCAACAGTCTCCCACTGGGATAAGTCTAGTAACTATATCTCATATATGACTTCAGGATCCGATTAGCAATCCTAGCTCTTATACGCTTCTGTCAAGTCTGATAAAAAATAGCCCTTCAAATAAAGGATCGTACAATCCTCTGTTCTAGATTTCATGTTGTCAATACTTCTTGTCCAGCATTTGTTTCTCGATCTTTAATTTGTTCGACATAGAATTTAGTTGAACACATCAACCTCATTCTGACCAGTCCCGGCATATAAGTCAAACCAAATCATCAAGTGGCCATATATCGCTCTTATCCTCTTGGGATAAAAGGAACAGAAAAACTTCGACTTATATGCTTTTATCGTTCACTAGCTAAGTCACACACAATAATGTGTTTTATAACATCAAGTTACTAATGCGTTTTCACATTATCAATGTACGATCAACTAGCAAACAATAATCATATCTCTAGGTTCAAAGATCGTATGATATTATCATCTTGCGATCACTCATTACAAAAAATAGTGATACCAGCAAGCGCGAGTTTATACCAATGCTCAAATCATATTCATAAGCACTCCTGAACTTTGTAGCAACTTTTTCTATGCCCAAAACCTTTTAGACAATCTACAAACAATTCATGATAGTCTTCATTCACATCTACTTCCAAAATATGAACGACTGTGGATTGTTCGAATAATCTTATTATTCAGGAAGTCAAAACATGCAAAATTGAAACAATAGTTAAATAACCAACACAAGATACTAGCTTTACTCATAAATAACACAACTTTATTTATTCATCAAATGTCAAGTATAAATTATCTATTACATGTTTCTTATATATCTAATCCAAACTTATATCATCCTTCAGCCCAATGTTCCTAGCGTGCTGCAAGTGTTTGACCCTACTCAATCCCTTCGTAAGGGGGTCTGCTAGGTTTTCTTCTGACGATACCCTCTTCACAACGAGGAGTCCATTTTTTACCTGATGTCTAATAAAGTGGTATTTTCTAACGATATGTCGAGATCTGCCATGATCTCTCGGTTCCTTGGTTAAGGCAACCGCTCCTTCATTATCACAAAAAATTTCCATTGGCTCCTTTATGGATGGCACAACTCCAAGATCTCCAATGAAGTTCTACAACCATATAGCCTCTTTTGACACTTCACTTGCCGCAATGTACTCTGATTCACATGTTGAATCAGCTACGGTCTCCTGCTTGGAACTTTTCCAAGTTACTGCTCCTCCGTTAAGGGTAAAGACCCAGCCCGACTGCAATTGTTAACTATCCCGATCCGTCTGAAAACTAGCGTCATTGTACCCTCGTACCCTTAAGTCATCACTCCCATTGAGGACTAGAAACCATTCCTTGGTTCTTCGTAGGTACTTAAGAATATTCTTAACTACGATCCAATGAGCTTTACCAAGGTTCCCCTGATATCTGCTGACCATGCTCAAAGCGAAGGCCACATTAGGGTGAGTACAAGTCATAGCGTACATGATAGAACCAGTTGTGGAAGCATAAGGTACTCTGCTCATATCAGCTATCTGTGCCTCTATACTCGGGCTCTGAGTCTTACTCAGCTTAGTATTGCTTTGGATTGGTAACTCCCCTTTCTTTGACTTTTCCATACTAAAACGCTTTAGTACATTATCCAAATATGTATCCTGACTGAGTCCTATCACTCTCTTTTCCTTGTTTCTTACTATCCTTATTCCCACAATATATGCAGCCTCTCCGAGGTCCTTCATAGCGAAACATTTCCCAAGCCAGGACTTGACCTCCTGCAAGGTTGTGACATCATTTCCTATGAGTAGTATGTCATCAACATACAATACGAGGAAGCTCACTATACTCCCACTGGATTTGACATATACACAAGATTCATCTTCGCTTCGCAGAAAGCCAAACTCTTTAACTTTCTTGTCAAAACTAAGATTCCATCTGCGAGACGCTTGTTTCAATCCATAAATGGATTTCTCAAGCTTGCACACTCTATTTGGATGCTTCGCATCGACAAAACTCTCTGGTTGATTCATGTAAACATCCTCATCCAACTTTCCATTAAGGAAAGCGGTTTTCACGTCCATCTGCCATATTTCATAATCATGAAACGCTGCTATTGCGAGCATTACCCTAATAGACTTTATCTTCGCAACTGGTGAGAAGATCTCATCATAGTCAACTCTAGGAGTTTGAGTAAAGCCCTTCACAACCAATCGCGCTTTATAAGTGTGCACTTTCCCATCCATTTTTGTCTTTCTCTTGAAGATCCACTTGCACCCGACTGTCTTACGACCCGGTACATTATCAACCAAATTCCAAACTTGGTTGTCGTACATGGACTGAATCTCGCTGTCCATCGCCTCTTTCCATCTAGCAGACTCCGGGCCTGCCATGGCTTCTTTGTAGTTGCTAGTCTCGTCCAAATTTATCAGTGTTTCATCACTAATAAACATATCCCCTTCGGCAGTAATATGAAAACCATAAAATTGGGGTTGAACACTAACCCTACTAGAACGTCTAAGAGGTAAGGACTCGTCAATGGGTTCAACCGGAGTTTCCTCCTCGGGTTGAGTGCTAGTGTTGGAGGTTCCTTCATTGCTTTGCTCTTGAATCTCTTCAAGATCAATTTGCCTCCCACTGTCTTCTTGACTTATTAGTTCCCTTTCTCGGAAAACTCCTCTTCTAGCAACGAAGACAACATTGTCACTCGGTCTATAGAAGAGATAGCCAAAAGACTTATGTGGATAGCCGATGAAATAACACTTCTCACTATGAGGTTCGAGCTTGTCATGAGTCTCTCATCTTACGAAAGCCTAGCAACCCCAAAACTTAATATGTGCCAACGAGGGAGCTTTCCCTGTCCACATCTTGTGAGGAGTCATGGTAACCTTCTTGGTGGGAACTAAGTTAAGGATATGGGCGGCTGTCTCTAAGGCATACCCCCAGAAAACTATTGGTAACGAAGCCCGACTCATCATAAAAAGAACGATGTCCAACAGGGTCCGATTATGTCTCTCAACCACACCATTCAACTGTGGCGTCCTCAGAGGCGTCAATTGCGAAACAATTCTGCATTCTCTTAGATAGTCGTGAAACTCAAGACTTAGGTACTCTCCTCCTCAGTCTGACTGAAGCATCTTGATTTTCCTGCCTAGCTGATTCTCCACTTCATTTTTGAACTCTTTGAACTTTTCAAAGGTTTCTGACTTTTGCTTGATTAAGTAGATATATCCATATCTACTATAATCATCCGTAAAAGTCAGGTAAAAGAGGCAAGCATCCCTTGTGGTGGATCTAAAGCGCCCATACACATCGGTGTGTATGAGATCCGATAGACCCTCACCCCTTTCACAAGCACCAGTAAATGGTGACTTGGTCATCTTCCCAAGTAAACAAGATTATCACACGTCATCGTCCCTAAGGTCGAATGACTCCAACACTCCATCCTTTTGGAGTTGGGCTATGCATTTCTTGTTGATATGGCCAAGGCGACAATGCCACAAGCATGCTTTGTCTAGACTAGTAGACGAATCAATATTCAATACATCATTTCCTAAATTATCAACAACCATCACAGATTCATAAATCCCATTACAAGGTAATTCATTGAAATAAAAGACACCATTCGAATAAACAGTAATAGAACCATTACTATTATCAAAAGAATATCTGAAACCTTGTCTAAACAATCCATGAAATGAAATAATGTTTCTTGCCATATCTGGCGAATAACAAAAATTATCTAAATCTAATCCTAACCCATTACTCAACACTAAAGAATAAACTCCGACTCTGGTCACATGCGACGATCTTCTGTTTCCCATGATCAAGTTTATCTTCCAATGTTCCATCTCCCTACTTCTTCTTAGGCCCTGCAAATCAGAACAAATATGGTAACCACACCCTGTATCAAGAACCCATGAAGTAGCAAATGATGAGTTGTTAGATTTAATAGAATACATACCTATGAATGTGGGCTTAATCTTCCTATCCTTTATGTATTGCGGATACTTAGGGCAGCTTTGTTTCCAGTGGCCCTTCTTGTGGCAGTAATATCACTCTGCTTCTTTGGGGTTGAAAGAGGGTTTAGCCGAACCAGCTTTGGTTCCACTAGAAGAGGAACCATCATGGGGCTTACTCTTTTGGTGGCTCTTACATGGAGCCTTCCTCTTCTTACCCTTTCCTTGGCCAATTGTCAACACGGGAGCAGCCACAGTAAAGGATGATGCAACAGATTTGTCGTTAAGGTTGCTCTCAGCAGTCCTTAGGAGCCCTTGGAGTTTGCTTAAGGTGACCTCTTCTTTATTCATATGGTAGGTCATCCTAAATTGGTTGTAGCACGAGGGAAAGGAGTGGAGAATGATGTCGATAGCTAAATCTTCCCCAAAGTTAACACTTAACTTGAAAAGACGATCAACATACCTCTGCATCTTCTGCAAATGCGAGGTTAGGGACTCTCCACTCCCCATCTTAGCGGTGATCATTTTGGTGATGATCTCATAGCGCTCTTGCCTTGCGCTTTGGTGGTACCTCTCCAGCAAATCTTGATGTATTTCGTATGGATACATGTCCTCATAGGACTTTTGGAGTTCAAGATTCATAGTGGCCAGCATAATGCAATGAACTTTCGTTGTATCACGCTCGTGGGCCTCAAAGATGGCCATTTCTTCGGGAGTAGCGACTTCTGGATTGATCTTTGCAAGCTTCTCGTCGAGGACATATTCTTTGTCCTCGTAACAAGAAATCATGCGAATGTATCTCATCCATTCGTTGAAATGTGAATGCACAACCGGTTCAAGTACATACCAAATATAGTTACGGACTTAGACACTAATCCAACAGTACCATGGATCATAATACCGATGGATATGGATTTGGGTTATACCCATGACCCTTGGAATCCAACATATAAATACATTCTTCATGACCTAAAAATGCCTACATGAAGTGCTTCTTTTTCTTAGTGAAATATGGAGGTGTTTAGGTGCATGGAATTCTCTGTCAAGAGTTACCTTTGTCCTAGGTGAGTTGTGATTCCATTTGAGGTGCAACACTTGGGGTAGTAAGTTCTTAAAGGACAAAGTCTTTCTAGCAACATCAAATTCATCAACACTTCAAGTCAAATAAAAGGTATGTTACCCTAACTAGTATCTTGTAGAGTATATAACAATTGCATGCTAGTTATAGGCTTAATACCTTGGAAACACCTTTGCAAGTATAATTATTGAAAACATAGATCGAAGGTATTTAGAGTTGTATGTACTCCATAGGATGTTGTAGTATACTAAAAGTCATCATTGGTATCAGAGCCATGGGTTGTTTTCAAGTTATACTTGCTGAAATGGCTGAAAATCGAAGTTTTTGCTGTTTGGACAGGGGATTCGACGAGTCCATTGAGGGACTTGACGATTCCATGTACAAAGTCATCCAACTTTTCGAGTTTGTTCTTACACTCGGCGAGCTGGAGTCCCTGACAGCATATTTTCGATGTTTTTGGCTGGAATTGGACTAGAATCATTACCCTAAGCTGTTTTTGAACTTATAAACCTGTTTTTGATGTGGTAATGATCATGCTAATCCAATTTCAAAGATAATTGTCATAATTTCACGATTTGTATTGGTTTATATGTTCATGCTAATTTCTTGAAGATTGATGATTTGAATTATCTTTTTCTTATGAGTTAGTTTAGATTAACAGAAAATTTATGTGATAATTTGTTTTCGATCCAAATTGATCTAAAAGTTGTTCCTAATATGTTGTTTTTGTAACTTGTCCTTAAGTTATATGAAAAGTCACATTTATGGTTTTTAAAAACTCATAAAATTTCCATAAGTTATGAAAATCAAGAGTCTCATTTTTAAATGTTTTAAAGTCTTCCATAACTTGTCATCAAGCTATGGAACTTGAAGAGTTTTTCCATTAAACTACTTTAAACTCATAAGTTATGGAAATCAAAGGTTTTTGAATTGTTCAAAACTTGCCCTCAAGTTTTGGAATTTGTAAGGTTTCCCCCCATGAATACTTTAATTCCAAGTTAAACCCTTAGAATTTTAAAAGTTAAAATTCAACCATTATACTATTATAATATTAATAGTTAATAGTTATATATATATATATATATATATATATATATATATATATATATATATATATATATATATATATATAAGAACAAAGTCAGTCTTACCGTTAGTAGGCCTCATTCACGAAGTTGGTCTATAAGGGGGTATTAGGTTACTGCCTATAGAATGGCAGTTTAATGGGTGTCCACTCTCACCCACCGCTTCCTTAACTGGTGGATGGTCGTTAGTCGAACGGGTTTGACAGGACATTAATTCTCCCTTCATTAAAAGTATAATGATAAATACTAAGTAACTAAACACTTATAAATTCCCAATCTTAGTTACTTAGGAAAATGTGAATTTTGTGCTAACCCATGAAATTACACTTTATACCTTACCAAGTCATTGGTGGAACATGTGTGGGTAACCGACACACTAACATGGACTAGTAAGAGTGGCAAAGGGTGACTTAATCTTTATCATAGATCGGTGGAGCGCCTGTGGTTAACCGGCACATCGATTAGGTGAGAAAAATTAAGGGTACCAAGTTAATTTGCATGGTTATTCACACCTTGTTTGTGATCCTCGGCATACCAGTGACAAACTTGAGAGGGAACAATTGAGATTTAAACATGACCTTGAAAAGTTCAATGAATCTTAAAAGATCTAGGAGTTTCAAACCAATTAAAACCTAATACCTATTTCGTTTTTCATGATGGAAATTGGCGAATCGTCATTCGCCTACCTTCAAATATTTTATATCTTGGATTACGACATCGCTCTTCCAAGTTATAAAATATCATGTTGGGTCCTAGCCTTAATATTTCATATTGGGTGTTATATTAAGGACTTAAATCAACTAACTTGAATTTCTCCCATTGTAGATGTCTGGTTCAGACAACTATGATATTCCCAAATCCCTTCGAACAAGCTTTCCTAATGAAGATGATGTCCCACGATTGGATCATGGAAATCATACTTCTCTTCCTCCACCTCCTCCAATAATTCTCCCTAACCCACAAGTTTAAAGACTTGAATAGCTCAAGGTCACTCAAGCCCTATTGAAAAGTTTATGTGCACTCACATCTTGGAGATGAAGTCACATATTAACAGGATGGGAGAGTTGGGTGTCAAAGTCTCAAGGATGTTGGCTGTTAACTGGGTTCTTCAATCACTTCCTAAGTCACATAGTGAGTTATTTAAGGACTACTATGTAATAGACTATGACTTGACCCTTTATGATCTTACCTATTTGCTTGTTGCTGCTGAATCAACAATGACTTAGGGCACTGGTAAAGAAAATTTGATTGGAAGATCTACTTCCCAAACTTCCGTGGACATTGACAATAGTGACATTAGAAGTCCAGAAAAGTATTCTCTTCCCAATGGAAAGGGATCGGCCATAGTCAACCCGGTTGACCAAATGGTAAAGAGAAAGGCTACGTATGAGATAGTCCCATGTACCATTACCAAAGAGTCCATATGTTTCTATTGCCAAGAGAAGGGGCATTGGTTGTGAAGCTTCCCAAGTTACCTAAAAGTCCATAGGAATGGTAAAAGTCAAAAATTTTGACTATGCTTCAGGTAAAGTCCACTAACTAACTCTATTAAGTTCCAATTTGGAGATTCTTATTGCATGATGTGACTAGTTCACATTTTGATGTTTTGTAGAATTGAAGAAAGGAAGCTTAAAAGAAGAGTAGGCCGATTCTAATCGCGAGGAGATGGATTTTGATCGAATGATTCAAAGATTAGAATTTTAAGCTACTGCTTAAGAGTTATGATAGATTGCTTAGGAATAGATAACAACATACTTTTCATATGTATTTGCATTGTAAGGATAAGTTTTTCTGCAAGTTTTAAATAAAATAAAAATTTTGACTTCATTTATTTTAAATTTCTTTACAATGGCATTTGTGAAAACTGTTGTTTATATGAGTCCATTGATAGCAATATTGGAAAATAGATTTCATTCTTTCGTTTGTGGTAGTGTCATAATTCACCAAATAAGGAAAGATTCTCATCAACCAAGTTTCAGTTGGATAGAAACTTGGGATCATGCAACTTGTATTGCATGATGAATGAGAATTTTTCATCTTTGGAAAATTAAGAATAATTCCTTGTTCACATGTATATGTGAGTCAAGTTAAGGACTAGGATCTGGTACACTTGGTTGTGCAATGGTCAAGTCCACTACAATGATCGATACGGCAATTCGTCATGATTTACTAAAAGTTTAGTGAATATGGTTATACATACAAGTTTAAGTGTAATTTAGACACATTGGAAAAGTTTCAATGTATGGAAGAACGAATGAGAAGAATCAAATTAGGCGGAAAGATAATAGTTTCTCCAATCTGGAAAGATGGGAGAGTACTTGAGTATCTTGTTTTATGATTGTCTTAGTGATTATGAAACCATATCACAATTGATTCTCTAAGGACATCTTAGTGCATTTATTTGTCTAAGAAGAGGAATCATGAATTGTTGAAATGGTTAAATCAAGAAGATGAATCATACTTCATTCCAAAACAATTCTTAGAGTGATGCTCCAAGATTGAAACCTTGAGTGACATAAAGAAAGGTTTAAAACACTTGTCAGATGTAGAGTAAAATGTTTTCTACTCTTGTACATTTGAAATTGGCAAGCAGTGATGCCTTGGATAAGACAAAGACCAACTGTGAACAATTGTGTGAAGTGTTTGTCTTGATAAAGAATCTTTACTAACTCTTGAATATTTGTTTGTCAAGAAATGATTCTTGACAAGAGAGTCTTATATGTCAAGAGGACAGTAGGAGTCTTAAAGGTCTTGAAAGTATCAATAATTAATTAAGGTTGAAAACTATTGTTTATCACTAGCACACGACTTGAGGTTTGCAACCTATCGTTTTCACATATTCTTATTACTATGACCATTCCAGTTAAAGTTGTCTATGCATGTGGGTTCTATGAGTTCTCAGTTGTTTGCATGACTACTTGGAAGCAATGGTAGACCATTGTGTTGCCAGGTGGCAAGAAGTTAATATTGAGCAAGTTTAGTCCATATGAGTTTGGATTTGTCACTAGCCTTGTCTTGTGATTATGGTTATGAAAAATTCACATGGATAAGAACACATACACCATAAAATGTAAGTGTCATAAGGTTTCTCTCTTATTAATGAAAATGATGGTGAGGAAACGCTTTCACTAAGTAGATTTTAAGTAGATAGCAATTGTGATATTTGCATTCTCAAAGTCATTAGTGGAGCGTGTGTGGTTAACCGGCACACTAACATGGACTTGTGAGAAATGAAAAATGTATAAAAAATTGAGACTATGATTACGGCATCCCTTTTCATAGTTCTAAAAATTGTTTAGACACACATGTGAGCTCTCTAAAGAAAGGTGTATGATTTTGATACAACCTTATCAAAACATCTCGTATCAGAAATTTGAACTTTGGTAAGAATGTCAATAAAGTATTGATTTCTAGAAGTCCAGCTGATTTCTGGATACATGTCAAAGCTAGTGGGAGCATAATTGGTATGCTAATAATTGTCGTGTTAGTGGGAGCATGATAATTATGCTAAGTGTTGCAAGTTAGCAATGTTAATTATAGAAAACAAAATTTTCAATTGGGAAAAGTTGTTTTGCTATAATTAAGAAAGATGAAATTATACTTCATTTCAATTCTAAAAGGTTAGATTGAGATTTTAATTATCTTTAGTCAAGGATATATATATATATATATATATATATATATATATATATATATATATATATATATATATATATATATAATTAAGGAAGATGAAATTATACTTCATTTCAATTCTAAAAGCTTAGATTGAGATTTTAATCATCTTTAGTCAAGGATATATATATATATATATATATATATATATATATATATATATATATATATATGAGTGTGTGTGTGTGTGTGAATTTTATGTTGGAATGGTTCAACAAAAGAAAATTTTATATATATTGCGTTCTCAAAATTCGATTATTATTACGGAATCCCTCTTCATAGTCAAATTATGAAAACATGGCAAATAAAAAAATTATTGTAGCTAAAGAGTGATCTAGGATCACGTCTTCATGTGAGACATCATGAATTGTGTCCCATATGCTTTGGATATAGGATTGATTTCATGTGCTATAATATTTATCATTTCTAAATTTTCCAAATTCCTAGGGCATTAAGAGGGGAAAAGGTCTAGAATTGGATATGACTAAAATGATTAAGCAATTGTCGAGGACAATCTGAGGTTTACCAAAAATTGGTTGCTCATGGACAGTTGGAAGTATGGTGTAAATTTTTGGAAAGGACCATATTGACATATTCTGAAAGGAGGCAACTCTTGTTCAGAAGTGATAGTCAAAATGGGAGTGTGGAAATGTTTCCATAGGTGGAAGTTTTCCATTAAATCTGTGTAAGATTAGAAAACTTAATGTAAGAAGGATGTTCAAAGGAATGTACTTTGAATTTGAGACTTCGTTTCCAGGGAATTGCTCTCCATGGGAATACTTTGTAATGTCTGTAGGCAAGTCTTTGTGATTTTGTGCATAGTCATTACAAGAGGATCAATGCATATAAGTTTAGAATATAACAAATTTCGGTAAATGGCATGAATTTGGAATTCTTACATTTACGATGAGGATTTGGGATTATGAAATAAGAATCATTGGAATTATGTACAATTGATCTATTCCACAAAGTAAGGATCATAGACAAACATAGTATGCATACTTTGAGTATGGCATAGCTATTGTTTGGACAAACATAGTGTACATGCTTGGAGCATGACATGACTATTGTTTTTTTATTCAAGTATAAAGTTGATTATTCGAAACATTATACAATGAATAATGAGTAATCAATAAGGTGTTTAGATAAAAGGTGTTTTATTTACTCTCAAAGGTGCTTGGGGCCATATAGGATTAGTATTATTCTTGTGTTTCACTTTGCATGTT
This sequence comes from Lactuca serriola, assembly GCF_051521515.1. Lineage (NCBI taxonomy): Eukaryota > Viridiplantae > Streptophyta > Magnoliopsida > Asterales > Asteraceae > Lactuca > Lactuca serriola. The sequence continues at coordinate 109,683,175 of NC_136408.1, forward strand.
TTGACTTCCTGAATAACTAGGTGTTGGATAAGGTGTCTAAGTCCATAACTTATTTGGTATATACTTGACCCGACCCGGCATGGTCCATTTGGGTTGTATTTCACCCGAACAATTTATGGATAATTTATGAGAGTTATACAGATATATTTATTAATATATTATAAGTTATAATATATTAATATGAGGTTATGTTATTTAATTGGTCTTAGTCTTAAATTAATTATGAATTAATTTAGAGATTAAAAGGAAGACTAATTAGATTATGGGCTATTGGTTTTATATGGTGTGGGTTAACACTCATTTGTTAATGGGCTAGGCTTGGATGGAAGTCCATGGATGATCCATGGAGCTTTTAACCCATGGATCCTTGGAAAAGAAAAGATCATGGGTTATTAGGGTTTCACCCTAACCATGTACACTGTATAAGAATGCTTATGGTGCATGAAATGGCAACTAGTGAACTAGTGTGTGTGTGTGCTTGTGTGTGGCCGAAAATTGCAAGTGTGTATACTCTCTTAAAGTTTGCCAAGTGTTTGTGGTGATTTGTGATTCCATTTGAGGCATTCACACTATTGGTGCTTGGCCCTCAAACTCCTCAAGAATCAAACTCATCAAAAAGGTATATAATCTCTTCTAACTCTTTTATGTTGAAATGTTCCCCATGCCATGTTAGATAGGTTATGAACCTTGGAAAATTATTATTTTGCATGTATTTAGACAAACATAGATCCAAGGTTTATTAGGGTTGCATGCACACTTAGGAAGTGTTAGATTGCTCAAAACCCAACAGTGGTATCAGAGCCTAGGCTTGCTTGTTTGATACTTGATGCAAAATAGTTGAAAAAGTCGAAAAACTTGATGTCTGCCTGATGAACTCGCCGAGTCCATGGGGGGACTCGCCAAGTTCATGTGTATCTTCAACCTACTCGCCGAGTAGGTTCATGCACTCGACGAGTAGGAGCCACAGAGTGCAGATTTTCGACTTTTGCTGCTGGAAATGGACTAGAAACATTACCCTAAACTGTTTTTATGTTTTAAAACTTGTTTTAGTTGGTGTAATGGTTGTTCTAATCCATTTACAATAGCATATATCAAAATTCCATGATTTTTATGTGTTCATATAATTCTTGAAATTTTGATGATCATGTTCATGTTCTTATGAATTTAGAAGATGATAGGAATTATTTGCTGAATTGTTTAGAATAAATTCTTGATCATTTATGTGTTTTAATGGAGTCCATAATTTGTCCTCAAGTTATGGATATCCAAAGGTCACTTTCTTTAACACACACATTTAAACACATAAGTTACATGAAAATGAAGAGTCTTCATTTTTATAAACCTTTAATTCATAAGTTATGAAATGAAAAGTTTTGGATAGTTACAAAACTTGCCCTTAAGTTTTGGAATTTGTAAAGTTTCAAACACTTTAATAAACTTTAATTCCAACCCTTGGAGTTTTAATAGTTAAAATTCAACCCTTATACTATTTATAACATTAATGGTTAATTATTATATATATGTATAAGAATAAGTCGTTCTAGCGTTAGTAGGCCTCATTCACGAAGCCGGTCTATAAGGTGGGTATAAGGTTGTTGCCTGTAAAATGGCGACTTAATGGGTGTCCACTCTCACCCACCGCTTGCTTGACTGGTGGAGGGTCGTTAGCCGAACGGGTAGGACAATGACTTTAAATCCTCATTAAAAGTATAATGATTATTATAAAGTAACTAAACCTTTTAATTCCCAATCTTAGTTATTTTAGGAAAAATGTGAACATGGTGCTAGTCCATGGAATTCACACTTTGTACCTTACCAAGTCGTTGGTGGAGCGTGTGTGGTTAACCGGCACACTAACTTGGACTAGTAAGGATCACAAAGGGTGACTTAATGTTTGTCATGGATCAATGGAGCGTGTGTGGTTAACCGGCACATTGATTAGGTGATAATATTAAGGGTACCAAGTGAATTATCATGGTTATTCACACCTTGTTTTGTGATCCTCGGCATCCCAGTCACAAAACTGGAAGGGCACAATCGAGATTGAAACATGCCATTGAAAAGTTCAATGAATCTCAAAAGAATCTAGGAATTTCAAATCCAATTAAAACCTAATAATTCATTTTGTTTTTCATGGTGGAAATTGGTGAATCGTCATTCACCTACCTTTCAAATATATTATTACTTAGATTACGGCATCCCTCTTCTAAGTATAATATATTGTGATTGGGTCCTAGCCTTAATATTATATTTGGGTGTCTTATTAAGGATTCTATATATGTAATCTAAACTTGCCTTCTTCTTTCAGATGTCTTCCAACACTAATGCTTCGGGCTCTAACCCAACTGGTTCTTTCTCTCTCATGAATCTTTGTGGGAGGGTCATCTTTGATGGTTCCAACTTCATGGATTGGATTAGGAACATCAAGATGGTTACTCGTTATGAGGACAAGGAATATGTCCTCGATAAGGAGTTAAAAGAGCTTGATGAGTCTACTGCTACTCCTGAGGAGATCGCTGAATTCAGGACACATGAGAGAGATGCTACTAAGGTGGCATGTATCATGATGGCCACGATGACAGCCGAGCTCCAAAAGTCATATGAAGATTTCTACCCTTTTGAGATGCACCAAGACCTGATGGATAGGTACCATCAGAGTGCTCGTCAGGAGCGGTATGAAATAATCTCCTCCATAATAACTACCCGCATGAAGGACGGTGATTCCGTCACGGCTCACATGCAAAAGATGCAAAGGTATGTGGACCGTTTGCTGAAGCTGAATGTGAACATCCCTGAGGAGTTGGCAATTGACATCATTTTGCACTCCTTACCTTCTTGTTATGACCAATTTCGTATGACATATCATATGAACAAGGAGGAAGTTACCCTCAACAAGCTTCAAGGACTCTTGAAGACCGCTGAAACCGGTCTTAAGGGCAAGGCGGTTGTTACCTCTACTACTCCTACTCCAACATCTACCCCTGTTTTGGCTATTGGGCAAGGCAAAGGGAAAAAGAGGAAGCACCCTTCGAAGGGTACCAAGGGAAAGTCTCTTGAAGGCTCCTCATCGAAGACCAAGAGCGGTTCTATCACTCCTTCTGCCATTCCCAAGGATGCTGAATGCTTCTATTGCCATGAAAAGGCACACTGGAAGCGAAACTGCCCTAAGTACTTGCAGGATCTAAAGGATGGGAAAGTGAAACCCACCCATGCAGGGCCTAAGAAGAAGTGAGGATGTGGAGCACGGGAAGATAAACTTGATCATGGGGAATAGGAAGGCTTCACCTGTTTCCAAGATCGGAGTTTATACTTTGTTGCTTAATAATGGGTTGAAATTAGATTTGAATAAATGTGTGTACTCGTCTGAAATGGCGAGGAATATTATTTCTTTTCATGCTTTGTACAAACAAGGTTTTACCTTTTCGTTTGATAATGAATGTGGTGGTATTAATGCTTTCTTTAAAAATGTGTTTTATTTTAAAGCGTTACCTTGTGATGGTGTGTATGAAACTGTGTCAATTGTAGACAACTTAGGAAATAATGTATTGTATATTGATTCTTCTACTAGCCTAGATAAATCATCATTGTGGCATTGTCGTCTTGGACATGTAAACAAGAAACGCATAGGCCAACTCCAAAAGAGTGGAGTCTTGGAATCATTCGACCTTAAATCGGATGATAGTTGTGAATCTTGTCTACATGGAAAGATGACAAAATCACCCTTCACTGGAAATTGTGAAAGGGGTGAAGGTTTGTTGGACCTAATACATACTGATGTATGTGGGCCATTCAAAACCGCCACAAGGGATGCTAATCGGTATTATGTGACTTTTATTGATGATTTAAGTAGATATGGGTATGTCTACTTAATCAAACATAAGTCGGAAACCTTTGAGAGGTTTAAGGAATTCAAACAGGAAGTAGAAAATCAATTGGGTAGGAACATTAAGATGCTTCGATCCGATCGAGGTGGTGAGTATCTTAGTACCGAGTTCCTTGACTATCTTAAGGAGTGAGGGATTGTCTCACAATTGACTCCTCCCAAGACACCACAGCTGAATGGTGTAGCTGAGAGGCGTAATCGAACCTTGTTGGACATGGTTCGCTCTATGATGAGTCGAGTTTCGCTACCAATCTCTTTTTGGGGGTATTCCTTAGAGACTGCCGCCCATATCCTTAATCTAGTCCCTACAAAGAAGGTTACCAAAACACCTCATGAGATGTGGACTGGGAAGGTTCCCAATTTGAACCACATCAAGATTTGGGGTTGCGAGGCTTTCGTGAGGCATGAGACTCATGATAAGCTCGAACCCCGAAGTGAAAGGTGTATTTTCATCGGCTACCCATAGAAATCTTTTGGTTACCTCTTCTATAGACCCAGTGAGAATGTGGTCTTTGTAGCAAGAAGAGGGGTCTTTTGTGAGAGAGAATTTATAATCCAAGGAGACAGTGGGAGGCAAATTGATCTTGAAGAAATTCAAGAAGTAATTGGTGAAGGAACCTTAGACACTAGCAATCAACCTGAGGAGGAAACTCCTGTTGAGCAAGTTGACATGTCTGTACCTCCGAGGCGTTCCACACGGGTTAGGAACACAGCTTTGTTTTATTATGGCTTTCATATTACTACGGAGGGTGATACGTTTATCAGCGATAGTACATTGGTAAATTTGGATGAACCTAGCAGTGTTAAGGAAGCCATGGCAGGCCTGGAGTCTGCTAAATGGAAGGAGGCTATGGACAACGAGATACAGTCCATGTATGACAATCAAGTTTGAAACTTGGTTGACAATGTAACAGGCCGTAAAACAGTCGGGTGCAAATGGATCTTCAAGAAGAAGACCGACATGGAAGGAAAGGTGCATACTTATAAGGCTCGACTGGTTGCGAAGGGTTTTACTCAGACTCAGGGTATTGATTATGATGAAACCTTCTCGCCGGTAGCAAAGATTAAGTCTATTAGGTTTATGCTAGCCATTGCAACATTTCATGATTATGAAATATGGCAAATGGATGTCAAAACCGCTTTCCTTAATGGAAAGTTGGCTGAGGATGTGTACATGAATCAGCCAGAGGGTTTTGTCAGTGCAGAGTACCCTAATAGAGTATGCAATCTTGAGAAATCCATTTATGGATTAAAACAAGTATCTCGTAGCTGGAATCTTTTTTTTGATGAGAAGGTAGAAGAGTTTGGCTTCTCGAGAAGTGAAGATGAGTCTTGCGTATATGTCAGAGCTAGTGGGAGTATAGTTAGCTTCTTGGTACTGTATGTGGATGACATACTACTTATAGGAAATGACATCCCAACCTTGCAGGAGGTTAAGTCCTGGCTTGGGAAGTGCTTTGCTATGAAGGACCTAGGGGAGGCTGCCTATATCCTAGGGATAAGGATATTAAGAGAAAGGAGTAAAAGACTAATTGGACTTAGTCAGAGTACCTACTTGGATAAGGTGTTGAAAAGGTTCAACATGCAGAATTCCAAGAAAGGAGATTTACCGATCCAAAGCAATGCCAAACTGAGTAAGTCTCAGAGTCCGAGTACAGAGACAAAGATAGCTGAGATGAGCCAATTACCGTATGCTTCCGATGTTGGCTCGATCATGTATGCTATGACTTGTACCCGCCCTGATGTGACATTTGCTTTGAGCATGGTCAGCAGGTATCAAGGGAACCCTGGCAAGGCTCATTGGACCGCGGTAAAGAACATTCTCAAGTATCTGCGGAGGACTAAGGATTGGATCCTTACCCTTGGTGGGAGTGATGACTTGAGAGTATTAGGGTATAGTGATGCTGGTTTTCAGACTGATAGGGATAACTTCCGCTCTCAGTCGGGCTGGATCTTTACCTTAAATGGAGGGGCAATTTCTTGTAAGAGTTCCAAGCAGGAGACGGTGGCTGATTCGACTTGTGAATTAGAGTATATAGCAGCGAGTGAAGCAGCGAAGGAGGCGATATGGCTAAAGAACTTCATCGGAGACCTTGGAGTTGTACCAGCTATTAAAGAACCTATGGAGATTTTCTGTGACAACAATAGTGCGGTTGCCTTAGCCAAGGAACCAAGGAACCAAGAGATCATGGCAGATCCCGACACATTAACAGAAAATATCACTTCATAAGACACAAGATTGAAGAAGGACTCCTCGTGGCAAGGAGGATATCGTCGGATGAGAATCCTGCAGATCCCCTTACGAAGGGACTGACGAGGGTTAAGCATTTTCAACATGCGAGGCGCATCGGGCTGAGGGACGATATTAGTTTTAGAGATTAGATAGTTTTCCTGAAACTTGTAAAATGTAATCGACGTTTGATGATGAATAAAATTTGTGATTTATTTATGAGTAAAGTGTTACTATCATTGTCAATTATTTACTATTGTTTCAGTTTTGCATGTTTTGACTTCCAGAATGATTAATTTATTCAAACCTCCACAATCGATCATACATCGGAAGTAGGTATGAATCAAGATTGTCATGAATTGGGTTTGTAGATGGCTAAAGGTGTTTAGACATGGCAATGGTTGCTGCAACGTTCATGAGTACTCATAAGTTATGAGTATTGGTATAAACCCACGCTCACTTGTATCACTTCATGGAATTTATCTCGAGTGATCATGAGACGATAATATCATATAAGTCTTCAAACCTAGAGATATGAGTTGTTACCTATGAGTTGGTTGTGCATTGATTGCACATAAACGCATCAGTAACTTGATGTTATAAAACGTGCCTTTGTGTACAATTCAACAAGTAGTAGAACAAGCATATGAGTCAAAGTTTATCTGTTCCTTCTAGAAATAGAAGCGATATCTGGGCCCCTCGATGATTTTCTGTTGACCCATGTATCGGGCCCGGTCAGAACTAAACTGATGTGTTCAGTAAAGTTCTCTGTCAAACAAATCGGAAATCGAGAAACAACTACCAGACAATAAGCAAGACATAGTTCCATGTGTTTGTCCGGCTGATATCATGAGAACAGAGGATTAAATGATCACTTGTCTTAAAATGGCGCTTCATAGTTCAACAGAGTTTTCGAGAGCTACGATTGCTGGTTGGTTCCTGAAGTTATATAGGCAAATAGAGTTATTAGACTTATCCAAGTGGGAGTCTGTTGGATAAGGTGTCTAAGTCCATAACTTATTTGGTATATACTTGACCCGACCCGGCATGGTCCATTTGGGTTGCATTTCACCCGAACAATTTATGAATAATTTATGAGAGTTATACACATATGTTTATTAATATATTATAAGTTATAATATATTAATATGAGGTTATTTTATTTAATTAATCTTAGTCTTAAATTAATTATGAATTAATTTAGAGATTAAAAGGAAGACTAATTAGATTATGGGCTATTGGTTTTATATGGTGTGGGCTAACACTCATTTGTTAATGGGCTAGGCTTGGATGGAAGTCCATGGATGATCCATGGAGCTTTTAACCCATGGATCCTTGGAAAAGAAAAGGTCATGGGTTATTAGGGTTTCACCCTAACCATGTACACTATATAAGCATGCTTATGGTGCATGAAATGGCAACTAGTGAACTAGTGTGTGTGTGTGTGCTTGTGTGTGGCCGAAAATTGCAAGTGTGTATACTCTTTTAAAGTTTTCCAAGTGTTTGTGGTGATTTGTGATTCCATTTGAGGCATTCACACTATTGGTGCTTGGCCCTCAAACTCCTCAAGAATCAAACTCATCAAAAAGGTATGTAATCTCTTCTAACTCTTTTATGTTGAAATGTTCCCCATGCCATGTTAGATAGGTTATGAACCTTGGAAAATTATTATTTTGCATGTATTTAGACAAACATAGATCCAAGGTTTATTAGGGTAGCATGCACACTTAGGAGGTGTTAGATTGCTCAAAACCCAACACTAGGTTATTCAAACTCTCCACAGTCAATCATACTTTGGAAGTAGGTATGAATCAAGACTGTCATGAATGGGTCTAAAGTTTATCTAGGTGGCCTAGACATAACTGCAATATTCATGAGTGCTCCTAGAATAAGATTCAAGTATTGGATTAAACCCATGCTCATTTGACTCACTTCATGGATTTTATCACAAGTGATCACGAGACGATAATATCTTATATTCTTCAAACCAAGAGATATGAGTTGCAGTCTACAAGTCGGTTACACATTGATTATGTAAAAACGCACCAGTAACTTGGTGTTATAAAATGCATTGTTGTGTGTGATTTGATAAGTATATAGGGAAAGCATATGAGTCGAAGTTTATCCATTCCTTTTACCCTTAGAGGGATAAAAGCGATATATGTGGGCCCCTTGATGATTTAGTGATGATAAACGTAAGTGCTTGGCTGACCTTGGACTGATTTGATTTGTTCAATTAGTCAGTCGTCATAAATCAGAAATCGGGACACAATGGACAGACAGAATTATTATAATCCATGTCTCGGTCTATATGATATCTAGAATGGAGGAATATATGATCCCTTATCTAATGGATACGTCATTGACTAGGTCAGAGTTCGACAACGGATTTTAAGAGCTACGATTGCTAGTCGGGATCTTGGAGTCATATTTGTAATAATAGTTTTAGACTTATCCAAGTGGGAAACTGTTGGATTAGATGTCTAAGCCCATAACTGTTATTGGTATGTACTCAGCCCGAGAGTAGCATGGTCCATTTGGGTTGCATAACACCAGGACAATTCGTTAGGACGGACTCTTGAGAGAAGGTTATATATGATTTGTTAATATATTATAAGTTATAATATATTAATATAAAATCATATGTTTTAATTAGTATTGATCAAGAATTAATTTGGAATTAATTTAGTGATCAAAAGAGACTAATTAAATCTATGGGGACTAATTATGGTAATTAGTTATATTAATATGTGTTGGGCTTATGATCCATGTTGGACCACGTTTATGTATGGATACATAAAGAGTTGGGCCACATGTACAATGGATCATAATACCCATGGATATGGATTTGGGTTATACCCATGAACCTTGGAATCCAACATATAAATACATTCTTCATGACCTAAAAACACCTACATAAAGTGCTTCTTTTTCTTAGAGAAATATGGAGGTGTTTTGGTGCATGGAATTCTCTCTCAAGAGTCACCTTTGTCCTAGGTGAGTAGTGATTCCATTTGAGGTGCAGCACTTGGGGCATTAAGTTCTTAAAGACCAAAGTCTTTCTAGCAACATCAAATTCATCAAGACTTCAATACAAATAAAAGGTATATTACCCTAAATATTATTCTGTAGAGCATATGACAATTTCATGCTAGTTATAGGCTTAATACCTTGGAAACACATTTGCATGTATAATTAGTGAAAACATAGATCAAAGGTATTTAGGGTTGTATGTGCACCATAGGATGTTGTAGTATACTAAAACCTATCAACTCTTGTGTTTTTGGTACAACAACACCATCTTAACTTTCTAGATTTTGCACTTCATTAGTACCAAAATTCAAATCCATAGTCCTGTGAAACAATTAAAAACGCATCTCGTCAAAAATTGAATCTTGTGACTCGATAACGGTGTTAATCTATACCGAATCATTAGATTTTATTACATAGAACATATATGATTTGGAATTTTCATCATATACAATGAATATACAATCTATTACAAGTTATCCCAAAGTTTTTCTTTTGGGCTCGGTGAGTTTTACAACTGCCCGCCATCCTCAAACCTGAAAATAGCTCAAATTAGGGTATTTCTTGAACCAAAGTACATATGGGATTGTTTTTTTTCTTTTTTTGGAACCCTATTCATAAAATAGCAAGTTGCTAACATGGCCTCTCCCAAGAATCCCTCACTCAATCCCGATTAAGAAAGAATTGAGTTTACCATTTCTTTTAAAACTCGATTTTTGCATTCGATAATTCTGTTTTGTTAGGGCAAGTATGGTGATGTGGTTTCATGAATGATACCCACTTATTTGAATAATATGGGATCCATATATTCACCTCCCTGATCAGTTCTAAGACATTAAATTAGATTACCCAATTGCAATTCCACATCAATTTTGTATATTTTAAACTTTTTCAATGTTTCATTTTTAGCATTAAGCAAACACACATAGCAATATCGAGTACAACCATCAGTGAATGTGACCATATACTTTTTATTAACCAAGTAAATTGTAGAATGGAAATCACACAGGTCATTGTGTACAAGTTCCAAAATAGCTGAATTTCTAGTAACATTTGGAAAGGGTTGTTTTGTAACTTTTGTAAGCATACATGTTTTATATTTTTCCATATTCATGTAAAAAGGTGGAATTAGACCATCTTTTGACATTTCATGCATCCTTATAAAATTGACATGAACCAATTTAGCATGCCAAAACATTGAGTCATCAATTTTTGTAGAAGATGACACAAAAGCAGAATTTTGAACAAGTAACGACATTCATAGGAAACAAATTTTTATTCAAATATCCAAAACCAATAAACATTTCACCTCGAGAAAGGATATACCTATGTAATTAATAAACTTTTTTACAACCATCAAAATTCAAAAAAAAAAACTACCACGAAAAAGATTCTTTCGAATCATAGGAATAAACAAAACATCAAAAAGTCTAACAATCTTTTAAGAAGTAACTTAAAGATTAACGATATCGACACCACAAATAAGTATAAAAGAATCATCTCCCATGCACAACACGGATCTATCTTCAAGCGGTCTTAAAGTTTCAAATAGACGTTCATCCTTGCATAAATGGTTTGTTGCACCAAAATCGATCCAGCAAGCAACATCATCATCTTATACATAGAATGATTAAGGAATAATTGAAACATAATAAACATAACTTTTTTTAGAATTATCAAAATTAGTCAAAAACTAGCCTCCTTTAGCACCATTGTTGCCAAGATTCACACAACAATCATGCTTGCAATGTCCTACCTTGTAGCACCTAACACAAACCAATTCCTTTTTCTTTATGTTGGAGTTATTTGGGACATATTCTTGCTTGAATTTTCCATGTTCTTTCCTTCTCAGATTCCTTGGTTTGTTTTCAACCACATGAACCAAGGGTTTTCCAGATTCAACTTTTCCTTTTTTTGTCACTCTCTTGTGCATGATGCTCTCAGCTGCAAGGCGGTCGTGACTCCGATAAGGGAGTTATGTTTGAGGATGACAGTGATTGTGTCACAACTAGCATTTTTGGCTAGGAATTTATGTTATCATGTACTCAACTCTTGTGTAACTTGTAATCGAAGTTGATGTTATGTACTAATGCTCATTCCAGAAACAACTATTTGAACCCAAATTCACTCGTGAAGTTCAAAACCTAATTCAATACATCTCATATACTCAACTGTGGGTTTGAAACCCTAATGTCTCGGTTCAACCTCAGAGTAAACCATGATCCTCTTATTGGGCCTAATGGGCCTATAAACTCTCAATTTGGTTATTATGGGTCAAGGAACCCTATTTGGGCTCTAGTTGGACCAACATTCTTTAAGCTATAGCATTTTGGGCTATTGGGCCTAAAATGATCCATAACATTTTCATGGACCTTATTGAGCCATAACCCCTTTCTTTATCATTATTGGGTTGTAACCCCTTTCTTTATCATTATTGGGCCGTAAACCCTCATATAGGCCCAATGGGCCGAAAACTCCTATCATGAGCCTTATAATTTCGAATATACTCAATAATGGCCCAAACGTTTTCTTTTATGTCCTCTTATTCTCGGATTTTAGTATATATATATATATATATATATATATATATATATGTATATATATATATATATATGTAAAAAAAGGAGATAATATGGGAAAAATTCTAAGGGAGACACCTCACCATTGCATGGTGAGTATCCATGCATAATACCCTCCATATAACAATGAAGTCTCATACTTCTAGGCAAAGTCTTATCACTCCCTCTCCCTCTTCTTCTATTCTTGACCATCAGACTTTCCCCAACACGATTTTTCACTTCATACTTAAATCACATTCTTCATTTCCTCTCATACCTCCCAAAGAACACAAGGAAAGTTCTACCACTTCTCCATCTAAAATTCGTAGGTTGGTGTGTGTTTCAAGAGGTTGTCACCGAAAATCCCTTCATCTTGGTAAGCTACTACTCATCGAAGTGTTTAGCTTCATGTTCATGATGAACTTACTTCTCTTAACATTCCATTTCATGATCTATGTTCCTTAGAAACCTCATAAGTTTGAGATCTACTCAAGAAAGCTTGCTAGGACCGAAATCTCTCTATTTTCTTCACCAAAAGCTGAATCCAGCACCCCAAAGTGAGTTCATACCCCCTATTTTTGGTTTTTACTATGTTTTGGGGGAGAATACAAGTTGTTTTGTGTAGATCTATGTGTATATGCATGATTTTGTGTGTTTTTTATGAGTTAAGTGTGATTATTTTTTATAAACATCATGAGCTCGAAAATACACTAAAATATGATGATATTTGTGGAAATAACACTAGATACAACATATTATGCAAAGAAAAAGTTTAACACATTACAAGGCTTTTTAAAACTAGGAAAAATTACATAAGAGGGCCAAAAAAGAAAAAATATTCAAAAAGTAAAGTTTGTATGCATAACTCATGGCTTTGAAAGAATTTATTTGAATAAATATGGATCCTTATAGTATTTATGATTTTCTAAGGCCTAAAAGTGTAAATTGTCACAAATGGGCCTCATGTTGGGCTTTCACATCTTTTGGGCCAAAAAAGATATTTTTGACAAAAGTGGGGTTAAAAATGTTATTTCACTCTAATCAAGCCCTTATATGTAAACATATTGGTGTTAAAGGACCTAAAGTGTCATTTTTACTAAAAATGTGCCTTAATTGTAAATTTTCGGTTTTAAGGACCAAAAATGTCTTCTCACAAAAAGTGGGCATTTTATGTCATTTTGGTAAACAACTAAACCAACGTAACAACAACCGGATCAATTACGCCATTTACACTTCTTCTTGGGCCTGGAATATAATATACATGTTTAGTGGGCCTTAGTTGTCCTCTTACATGTTTATTGGGCCTGGAAGATATCTTACATGTTTATTAGGCTTGGATGATATCTTACATGTTTATTGGACCTTTGTGGTCCATCTACACGCTTGAGGACTCCAGAAATTCACTTACATACTCGTTGGGCTTTTAAAACTAAATATATACACGGAAATAATATACTTTGTGCAATTTCATGTTCGCGTAAATTCAATTAAGGATCCCGTGAGACACTTTGTTTGGCACCTATTGAGTGTACAACCGTAGCATGTAGTTATTACCAGAGTCTCCTGGAGAGAGTGCGGGAGTTTGTGTATAGATCTATACAGGGTTGCCACCCCACACCTGAGTTGTTCGCTACAGTTAGACTAGGCCAGTCTAGGGTGACAAACCTTACCTTAAACATGCCGGTGTCTGAAAAATGTCATGACATTCGGATTAGTCATTATAAAGTATGGTTATAACAACTCACATAGAGGAATTAACTCCATTATAAAATTTACGGGAAACAATTGATAACTCGGTAACATACACACACTAGTACTCAGTCTTAGGGTGTTGAGATCACAACGTTTTATAAACAGACAACATCGGGTTGTCTGGGATCATTAACTTCGTTCACTCATAAACATTAATACAAGATCGGACACAAACATTTCAAACTTTTTCTCATAAAAAATCAGATTTTCTGGTGTTTACAAAGTAGTACAGAACATTTTACTCAAAAATGCTTATGAACTCACCAACATTATATATGTTGACCTTTTCAAATTAACTTGTATTCTTAGGAAATCGTTAAGCAGGTTGATCAGCAAGAATGTCTGGATATTTTGTTATGTTTTGTTATCATCATACGTTGGATATTTTGGCATGTAATATTGAAATACAATACTTTTTATAAACAATGACAGTTGTATTATTGCATGTGTGATGATGATAATGTTTTGTTTCAATTATATATATTGTGATGATACCAGAAGAATGAAGTCACTCAAGCTCCTGGATGTTTCGCCGTCTGGTTTAGGGGTGTGACAGATTGCTTCGTTGTTGGAACGTATTTGGGAAGGTCAGGTCGAGGCTATGAAGGAGGTGCGTCGGAAGTGTGAGCAGATTGTGGGTTAGGTGGATTCCTTCGATTATGATAGTCACGGATTGTTGACCCTGCATCGGAGGGTATGGGTTCCTTATTAGGGTGGTGTGTGCCAAATTCTGATGGAGGAGGCTCACAAGTCGATATTCTCCATTTATCCCGGGGCGAAGAAGATGTAAAGGGTTCTTTGCCCTAATTATTGGTGGACCTGCATGAAACGGGATATAGCATGGTTTGTGGAGCGGTGCTTGACTTGCAGGAACGTCAAGGCTGAGCATCAGCGACCTCACAGCGAGATGCAGCCGTTGAAGATTCCCGTATAGAAATGGGAAGACATCACGATGGAATTTATCACGAAGCATCCCAAGATAGCACACAGAGTGGATTCTATTTTGGTCATCATGGATCGATTGACCAAGAGCGTCCATTTTATTCATATACAGGAGAGTATTTTTGTAGAATTGAGTTGGGGAGTTGTGCCATTTGTTGTTCCATATTTTTGATGGTCAATTTATTTTCATTATGGAAAGCATGGGTGCTAGTGGCTAGACTTTTCACAATGTTTTCCAAAGAAATGTTGGAGTTACATAATTTGTTGTTGAGTTGGTTTCGGTTGAAAAGCAAATTGTTGGTGATTTTTCTGAAAAACTGGTTGTTGTTGCTGGAATCCAAGTGGATGGTGGAACTGTTGTCTTTGGTGAAAGTTTAGTTGGGAACTTTGCTGAAAGTTGTTCTGATTATATCCCCAAGTTTGGTTGTTACGAGGTTGATCAAATTGTCTCTTTTGTTGTTGTTGACCTTGGTAACCTCCTACAACTTGGATAACTTTAGTATCTTCTTGTAGTAGTGGGCATATGTCTGTTTGGGTGTCCGGTCTTCAAATATATTCTTCAAGCTTAGATTTTGGGTTCGATTTCCTAATCTTTTAATAGCTGAAGAACGAATTTCATCAATTCAAATACAAGTGTTTCAATATAAGGATTTCTTATCTCTTTCATTCATCTTGGTTGATCTGGATACCATTATTCTTCATTTGCGTAATACTTCGAGTCTATCGCCAGTTTTCCAATTAACGCCTAGCTTTGGATTGGTCTCATATTTCCTAACGATCCACCTCTTTAAGCATTAATCAAATATCTTTCCATGGTTGTGAGTCCTTCACAGAAACACTGGTACAACAAATAATCACTCAATCTATACTCTGTGCAATTTCATGTTCGCGTAAATTCAGTTAAGGATCTCATGAGAGACTTTGTTTAGCACATAATGAGTGTACAACCATAGCCTGTAGTTATAGCCAGAGTCTACTGGAGAGAGAGCAGGAGTTTGTGTATAGATCTATACAGGGGTGATGCCCCACACCTGAGCTGTTCGCTACAGTTACACTAGGCCAGACTAGGGTGACAAACCTTACCTTAAACACGCCGGCGTCTAAAAAATGTCATGACAAGCGGATTATTCATTATCAAGTATGGTAATAATGACTCACATATAGGAATTAACTCCATTATAAAATTTACGGGATACAACATATGTTGATAACACGGTAACATATATGCACCAGTACTCGGTCTTAGGGTGTTAAGATCACAATGTTTTATAAACAGACAACATCGGGTTGTCTGGGAACATTGATTTCGTTCACTCACAAACATTAATACACATGCATTAATACAAGATCAGACACAAACATTTCAAACCGTTTTTTAGAAAATATTGGATTTTCTGGTGTTTACAAAGTAGTACAAAACATATTACTCAAACATGCTTATGAACTCACCAACATTATATATGTTGACCTCTTTAAATTAACTTGTATTCTTAGTAAATCATTGAGCAGGTTAGTTAGCAAGAATGCCTGGATATTTTGTTATGTTTTTTTATCATCATACTTTGGATATATTGGCATGTAATATTGAAATAAAATACTTGATGTAAATAATGACAGTTGTATTATTGCATGTGTGATGATGATGTTTTGTTTCGATTATATACACTGTGATGATACTACAAGAATGAAGTCACTCAAGCCCCCGGACATTTCCGCCATCTGGTTCGGGGGTGTGACAGATTGGTACCGGAGCAATGTTTATAGTGAACTGGCAAATCTAATCATACAAGATATGCCACTATAAATACAATGGGACTAAACTACTCTGAAAAAATAATTAAAATACATACCTAGGTGTGCATTAATACAATAACACTAAAAATCTCTGGAGGAAATTGTACATTGTGGTTAAATCTGGAGAGTTATGTAGTCGTATTGGGGATTAATAGAACCTGATCAACTATATTTATTCAAAATACGAAGAACATGTGCTTGGGAGTGATCATGGTGGGCAAGGAATTTAGAGACCAACCTTGTATCCAAAAAGCTTTTAAGGAACTCAAACATAAACAATTAAAAAAACTATAGGAGTATTTGGAATGCTATCTACGTACACTCTCCTTACACGCTTCTCACCTCTCATGCAGACCCTATGGCCAGATTTCATCATCCAGGAGAGCCCTACTTCCCTAACTAGAGGAATGGAGGATGGTTAGAACCGGAACTGGAGGAAGACGGAGGAAGAACCAGAAGAAGAACCCGAGGAAGAACCTGGAGAAGGACCGGCAGAACCGGTAGCAGACTCAGATGAGGAGGAGGCTGATGGTAGTGATGCAGATGACTCGGACGCGGAGTCCGAAGTCATTAATCCGTCATACATGGCCAGGGTGCCCCCGTACAGGATGGGTACCAACGGTCCTACGCCCCCATGGGCACACGACATCTGGAGGTGGAGTCGCCAGCAGGGAGTGCGCCCCCCATTCGGTATGAACCGAGACTATTACGACCCGAGTCACGATGGACTTGCAGATTGAGCCCTGCTAGTAATGGTTGCAATGAGAGTCGATGTTGAGTGCGCGGAAAGGATGACTCATGAGGTGGTCAGGGGCTACCAGGTGTAACAGGCAGCATTGGAGGCCCGACTTTGAGCCGCCGAGCATCACCTGGGCCAGACTCCAGGGTGCATCTACCTCGTCATCAGCACCACCAAAACCTTCTCACCACGACTAGGATCAGCTTCATCCACTACCACTATTGTTATGATTTCCTTTTATGTACTAATCTATGTACTATCGACTGCATAATTAAGTCATTATACTACTCATGGAGTCGTTACGCTGTCGGATTTTATTTCCTTCATGTATTGTATGCCTTATAAATGCAAATTTTCATGTATCAAAAAAATTATTACTAATGAAAGCAGTTATATATATTTTATCGTGATGTTGTCATCTGCTATGTGTTCTATTATTTTATTTCATGTCGATTGTATGCATTCATTTACATGCACAACCAAATCAACGAAACTGTTCTATATTCAAGGAATCTCGAAACCTGAATGCACTAAATACTCATCATCTTTCTATCTTGTGACCGAAGATGCCTCAAAGACCGAATCGCGGAAACAACACGGCACCACCACCACCGCCTCCACCAGAGGTAAACTCGGTTGTGTTCCAAGCAGCAGTGTCAGATGCGGTCACGACAACACTGGCACGGATTCACAACGGGAATAATGGTAGAGGTAACGGGCAAGGAGCTAGAAGCTCAAAACAGGGGATGACCCAAGGACCTACAAAGTTCTGTACCTACAAGGATTTCACAAATGCCAAGCCTCGAACCCTCAACGGAATGGGAAGCGTGATAACCCTAAAGTGGTGGATAGAAAAAGATGAATCAGTATTCGAGATCTGCAGATGCCCTGAAGAGTGCAAGGTAAAGTTTCCAGCTTGCACATTTGTCGATCAATCACTTTCCTAGTGGAATGGTCATGTGGAGGCCATGACACCCCCAGTGGCGAATGCAATGCCATTGGAGGAGCTTAAGGAAATACTAATAGTGGAGTATTGTCCCAGAAGGGAGATCCAAAAAATGGAGCAGGAACTGTGGGATCTCACAGTTTAGAACTCCGACATCGATGCTTACATCTCGCGGTTTAGTGAATTGTCACTCCTGTATCTATGCATGATCACTTCTAGAGGAAAGAAGATTGAAAGATTCATTTGGGGATTACCATCTCCAATTCAAGGAAATGTAATAGCATCAAACCCTAAAATATATGACACAACTAAAACACTAGCCAAGAAGTTATACGACCATGGTAACAAGAAAGGAGCCAAAACCGTTGAGACCGAGATCAGAAAAGAAGGAGATAACAAGAAAAGCAAGGGCAACAAACGAAAAGGGTGACAAAACCAAGAGTCATCGAAAAGGAAACAAATGATAGCAGTCCACACTGCTACTGCTCAGGTTGCCTCAGCACCACATGCTCCAGCCTCAACTACGCAAACCACTACCAGGTAGTACTCGGGAACCTTACCCAAGTGAAAGAAATTCGGCTTTCACCACCATGGAGAGTGCAGAGATATGCAGTGCACTAATTGCAACCGTAAGGGCCATACCGCTCGATACTTCAGATCTCAACTCCAATAGAACCCACAGCCAAACAACAACAACAATAACCGCAACAACAATAATGATGGGGCTAGTCACACTTGTTATGGATGTGGAGGAACCGTTCATTTCAGACGCAATTGCCCAAAAGCCAACAACCAAGGAGCAGGAGGATCAGGAAGGGTCCTGACTTTGGATCAAGGTGAAGCAATTCAAGACCCAACGGTTGTTACTGGTACGTTCCCACGTAACAACACTAACACATGCATCTTATTCGATAGTGGAGCTAAGCGGAGCTTCGTTAGTAACAAATTCAAACACTTACTAAAACAACAACCCAGAAGCCAAGTGAAGCCTTCACGGTGGAAATGGCTAATGGAAAACCGAAACAACCAAAGATGTTTACGTAGATTGCATATTAACACTAAACAACAATTCATTTCAAATAGATTTGATACCAATAAATATTAGGATTTTTGATGTGATATTCGGCATGGACTAGTTAAGCCCCCGCCGTGCTGATATTATGTGTCACGAGAAATTCATTCTCCTTCACCTCCCCAATCATGAAACCCTAATAATTTGTGGTGATAAACATGGTGTCAATCTTTGTCTTATCTCGTGCATCAAAGCACAAAACTGCTTGCATAAAAAGAACCAAGCATTTCTTGCTCATGTGGTAGATAAGCGAAAGGAAGAGATGAACATCAATGATATCCAATAGGTATGAGATTTTCCCGATGTCTTCCCTGAAGATCTCCCGGGAATACCACCCGAGAGACAAACCGAATTCAAAATTGACCTTGTACCAGGGGCAATACCAATTGCCAAATCACCCTATAAGTTAGCTCCCACCGAAATGCAGGAGTAATCTAGTCAATTAAGTGAACTGTTGAATGAAGGATTCATCTGGCCAAGCTTCTCACCCTAGGAAGCTCCGGTGCTGTTCGTCGAGAAGAAAGACGGATCCTTATGAATGTGCATTGATTATAGGAAATTGAATAAGCTTACCATCAAAAACCGATACCCACTTCCACGGATCGATGACCTATTCGACCAACTTCAAGGGGCTAGTTATTTCTCTAAAATAGATCTGAGATTCGGTTATCATCAACTCCGAGTCCAAGAAGAGGACATTCCAAAAACTGCTTTCCAAACTCGATATGGCCATTAAGAATTCGTTGTGATGCCCTTCGGTTTAATAAATGCCCCTACAACATTTATGGACCTCAAGAATCGACTTTGCCGTCCATTCCTCGATAATTTCATAATCGTCTTCATTGATGATATACTCATATACTCCCGAAGCAAGGAGGAGCACGATCAACATCTCCGTCAAATCTTGGAAACTCTAAGAGCTGAAAAACTATATGAAAAACTCTCCAAATGCGAGTTCTCGATTCGCAGTGTAAACTTTTTGGGTCAAGTAGTCAGTAAGGAGGGAATCCATGTGGATCCTTCCAAGATCAAAGCCATTGAAGGCTGGGCGATTCCGAAACCACCAACATAAATTCAACAATTCTTGGGTCTCGCAGGCTATTATCGACGATTTATTCAGAACTTCTCCAAGATAGCCAAGCCCCTCACCATTCTAACACAAAAAGTCGTACCCTTCGACTGGACGGGCAAGCAAGAAGTTGCCTGCCAAACCTTGAAGCGAGCCCTCTGTAGTGTTCCATTGCTATCCTTACCAGAGGGAACCAAAGATTTTGTAGTATATTGCGATGCTTCGAACCAAGTGTTAGGCTATGTCCTCATACAGCATGGAAATGTGATAGCTTACGTGTCCAGGCAATTGAAGACACATGAAGTGAATTACACCACCCATGATCTCGAACTGGGAGTTGTGGTATTCGTCCTAAATATTTGGATGCACTACCTATATGGTACAAAGTGCACCATCTTCATGGATCAAAAAAGCCTCCAACACATTCTCAATCAAAAGGAGCTGAACATGAAGTAGCGAAGGTGGGATGAGCTGCTAAATGATTATGAAGGAAAAGATCTCCACTTATGTGGGCAAGTGTCTCACATGTGCCAGTGTAAGTGGAGTATCAGAAGCCCTCGGGGTTGTTACAACAGCCAGTTATACCCAAGTAGAAATGGGAAAGTATTACCATGGACTTCATAACCAAATTACCTAAGACAGCGGACAGATTGGATGCTATCTGGGTGATTGTCGATAGGTTAACCAAATCCGCCCATTTCCTGCCAATAAAGGAATCATATAAGATGGAAAGATTAACATGAATCTATATAAAAGAGATCATGAGACTTCATGGGGTACCAGTATCTATTATCTTGGATCGGGATAGTAGATTGACTTCATGATTTTGGCAGTCGCTCCAGAAGACAATGGGAACACAACTAGACATGAGCACTGGTTACCACTCGCAAACCGATGGGCAAAGTGAGAGAACCATCCAAACGCTCAAAGATATGCTCCGAGCCCGTGTGATCGATTTTAGCGAACCATGGGATACCCATTTGCCCTTAATTGAGTTCTCGTACAATAACAGCTATCACATGTGCATAAAGGTTGCTCCTTTTAAGGCGTTGTATGGTCGCAAATGTAGATCGCCTCTCTGTTAGGCTGAGGTGGGTGACACCCAACTAGCAAAAGGAAAATCACCAAGTAGAACTCTTATAGGACCAGAGATCATTCGGGAAACGACATCCAAATCAAGGCACGACTACAAGCATCACGAGACCAACAAAAGATTTATGTTGATAAACTACAAAAACCTTTGAAATTCCAAGTCGGAGATCGGGTGTTAATAAAGGTCTCTCCCTATAAAGGGATAATATGTTTAGGGAAACGGGGAAAACTAAATCCGCGATACACCGGGCCGTTCGAGATTCTTCCCCGAATTGGTTCGGTGGCATATAAGTTGCAGCTACCTGCGAAGCTCAGCAACGTACCACGTCTCGAATCTGAAAAAGTGTTTATCTAATGAAACCCTACTCATTCCCCTGATGAGATCAACGTAACTGAAAATATTTATTCGTTGAAGAGCCTCTTGAGATAATGGATAGGGAAGTTAAGTGTACAAAACATAATCGCATTCTGATTGTGAAGGTTCGATGGAATGCTAAGCATGGACCAGAATTCACATGGGAACACGAAGACCAGATGAAGCAGAAGTACCCTCACCTATTCTCTCGTTCATAGTTCTATCTTTCAATAGAATGTCAGGACGAAATTCCCTCTAACGGTGGGATGATGTGACAACGAGCATTTTTAGCTAGGAATTTTTGTCCTCATGTACTCAACTCTTGTGTAACTTGTAATCGAAGTTGATGTTATGTACTAATTCTCATTCCAAAAACAACTATTTGAACCGAAATTCACTTGTGAAGTTCAAAACCTAATTCAATACATCTCATATACTCAACCGTGGGTTTGAAACCCTAATGTGTCGGTTCAACCTCAGAATGGACCAGGATCCTCTTATTGGGCCTAATGGGCCTAAAATGTTCCATCACATTTTCATGGGCCTTATTGGGCCGGAAACCCCTTTCTTTATCATTATTGGGTCGTAAACCCCTTTAATTAGCATTATTGGGCTGTAAACCCTCATATAGGCCCAATGGGATGAAAACTCCTCTCATGAGCCTTATAATTCCGAATATACTCAATAATGGCCCAAACTTTTTCTTTTTTCTCCTCTCATTCTCAAATTTGAGTGTATATATATATATATATATATATATATATATATATATATATATATATATATGTATGTATACATGTAAAAAAAAAGGAGATAATATGGTAAATTTTCTAAGGGAGACACCTCACCATTGCATGGTGAGTATCCACGCATAATACCCTCCATATAACAATGAAGTCTCATACCTCTAGGAAAAGTCTTATCATTCCCTCTCCCTTTTCTTCTATTCTCGACCATAAGACTTTCCCCAACACGATTTTTCACTTCATACTTAAATCACATTCTTCATTTCCTCTCATACCTCCCAAAGAACACAAGGATAGTTCTACAACTTCTCCATCTAAAATTCGTAGGTTGGTGTGTGTTTCAAGAGGTTGTCACCGAAAATCCCTTCATCTTGGTAAGCTACTACTCATCAAAGTGTTTAGCTTCATGTTCATGATGAACTTACTTCTCTTAACATTCCATTTCATGATCTATGTTCCTTAGAAACCTCATAAGTTCGAGATCTACTCAAGAAAGCTTGCTAGGGCTGAACTCTCTCTATTTTCTTCACCAAAAGCCGAATCCAACACCCCAAAGTGAGTTCATACCCCCTATTTTTGGTTTTTACTGTTTTGGGGGAGAATACAAGTCGTTTTGTGTAGATCTATGTGTATATGCATGATTTTGTGTGTTTTTCATGAGTTAAGTGTGATTATGTGTTATAAACATCATGAGCTCGAAAATACACTAAAATATGATGATATTTGTGGACATAACACTTCATACAACATATTATGCAAAGAAAAAGTTTAACACATTACAAGGCTGTTTAAAACTAGGAAAAATTACATAAGAGGGCCAAAAAAGACAAAATATTCAAAAAGTAAAGTTTGTATGCATAACTCATGGCTTTGAAAGAATTTATTTGAATAAATATGGATCCTTATAGTATTTATGATTTTCTAAGGCCTAAAAGTGTAAATTTTCACAAATGGGCCTCATGTTGGGATTTCACATCTTTTGGGCCAAAAAAGATATGTTTGACAAAAGTGGGGTTAAAAATGCTATTTCACTCTAATCAAGCCCTTATATGTAAACATATTGGTTTTAAAGGACCTCAAGTGTCATTTTTACTAAAATTGTGCCTTAATTGTAAATTTTCGGTTTTAAGGACCAAAAATGTCTTCTTACAAAAAGTGGGAATTTTATGTCATTTTGGTAAACAACTAAACTTAACAACCAACGTAACAACAACCGGATCAATTATGCCATTTACACTTCTTATTGGGCCTGGAATATAATATACATGTTTAGTGGGCCTTAGTTGTCCTCTTACATGTTTATTGGGCCTGGATGATATCTTACATGTTTATTGGACCTTCGTGGTCCATCTACATGCTTGAGGACTCCACACATTCACATACATACTCGTTGGGCTTTTAAAACTAAATATATACACGGAAATAATATACTTTGTGCAATTTCATGTTCACATAAATTCAATTAAGGATCCCGTGAGACACTTTGTTTGGAACCTATTGAGTGTACAACCGTAGCATGTAGTTATTACCAGAGTCTCCTGGAGAGAGTGCGGGAGTTTGTGTATAGATCTATACAGGGTTGATACCCCACACCTGAGTTGTTCGCTACAGTTAGACTAGGTTAGTCTAGAGTGACAAACCTTACCTTAAACACGTCGGTGTCTGAAAAATGTCATGACATTCGGATTAGTCATTATCAAGTATGGTTATAATAACTCACATAGACGAATTAACTCCATTATAAAATTTACGGGAAACAATTGATAACTCGGTAACATACACACACTAGTACTCAGTCTTAGGGTGTTGAGATCACAACGTTTTATAAACAGACAACATCGGGTTGTCTGGGATCATTAACTTCGTTCACTCATAAACATTAATACAAGATCGGACACAAACATTTCAAACTTTTTCTCATAAAAAATCGGATTTTCTGGTGTTTACAAAGTAGTACAGAACATTTTACTCAAAAATGCTTATGAACTCACCAACATTATATATGTTGACCTTTTCAAATTAACTTGTATTCTTAGGAAATCGTTAAGCAGGTTGATCAGCAAGAATGTCTGGATATTTTGTTATGTTTTGTTATCATCATACGTTGGATATTTTGGCATGTAATATTGAAATACAATACTTTTTATAAACAATGACAGTTGTATTATTGCATGTGTGATGATGATCATGTTTTGTTTCAATTATATATATTGTGATGATACCAGAAGAATGAAGTCACTCAAGCCCCCGGATGTTTAGCCGTCTGGTTTAGGGGTGTGACAGATTGCTTCGTTGCTGGAACGAACGTATTTGGGAAGGCCAGGTCGAGGCAATGAAGGAGGTGCATCGGAAGTGTGAGCAGATTGTGGGTTGGGTGGCTTCCTTCGATTATGATAGTCGCGGATTGTTGACCCTGCATCGGAGGGTATGGGTTCCTTATTAGGGTGGTGTGTGCCAAGTTCTGATGGAGGAGGCTCACAAGTCGATATTCTTCATTCATCCCGGGGCGAAGAAGATGTATAGGGTTCTTTGCCCTAATTATTGGTGGCCCTACATGGAACGGGATATAGCGTGGTTTGTGGAGCGGTGCTTGACTTGCAGGAACGTCAAGGCTGAGCATCAACGACCTCACAGCGAGATGCAGCCGTTGAAGATTCCCGTATAGAAATGGGAAGACATCACGATGGATTTTATCACGAAGCATCCCAAGATAGCACACAGAGTGGATTCTATTTTGGTCATCATGGATCGATTGACCAAGAGCGTCCATTTTATTCAGATACAGGAGAGTATTTTTGTAGAATTGAGTTGGGGAGTTGTGCCATTTGTTGTTCCATATTTTTGATGGTCAATTTATTTTCATTATGGAAAGCATGGGTGCTAGTGGCTAGACTTTTCACAATGTTTTCCAAAGAAATGTTGGAGTTACATAATTTGTTGTTGAGTTGGTTTCGGTTGAAAAGCAAATTGTTGGTGATTTTTCTAAAAAACTGGTTGTTGTTGCTGGAATCCAAGTGGATGGTGGAACTGTTGTCTTTGGTGAAAGTGTTGGATTAGTGTCTAAGTCCATAACTATTTTGGTATGTACTTGACCCGATGGTGGATGGTCCTTTTGGGTTGCCTTCACCAAAGCAACTTGATAGGATGAATTATGGAGAGAAAGGATTAATTATGATTTATTAATATATTATGAGAATAATATATTAAAGGAGAAATCATATTGTTTAATTAATATTAGTCAAGAATTAATAAGAATTAAGTTTGTGACTAAAAGAGATTAATTAAACTTAAGGGACTGGAATTGTAATTATAAGATAATTGCAATTAGGCTATGGATTACCTTATAAAATAAGCTTGGACGAATTCTATGGGCAAACTCATTAGAAATCGTCCAAGGCTTGTTAAGGAAGGAGTCCATGGGTTGCTTAAGGATTAAGCATCCAAATTAGGCTTTCCTTGTTAGATAACCCTAATAGCCTCTCTATTTAAAGGACCCTTATGGCTCAAAAACGTGGTGAACTTGTGGATTAGGGTTTCCACATGTTTTGGGCAGCCTCCTTCTCTTGTCTTCTTCATCCTCTTGCTCTTAGTGTTTGTGAACCATTAGAGGAGGGACATTTGTGACTCTAAGCTTTCTAAAGTCAATACAAGAAGGATTTGAGATTGTTATTGCTACTTAACAATCAAGGTATGATCTAAACCCTAATTTATATGTTATATTGATTAGCATATACTAGATCTAGGTTTTATAGTCTTGGATGAATTGCATGTACAATAGAGAAACCTAGATCCAAGCATTAGGGTTTGTATGAGCACATAGGATGTTCTTATGGCTAAACCCATCAGTGGTATTAGAGCCTTGATTGGTTTCTATTTTATTGATGCCTTGTGTGTTTGTTCAAGCTGCAAAATAATTTTTTAGCCCATCTGCCTGATGAACTCGGCGAGTCCCATTGTGGACTCGGCGAGTAGGCTCCTACTCGACGAGTCCATAAGGCTACTCGGCAAGTTCGAGCTTCAGAAAAAGGGGATTTCGGGATTTCTTGTTGTTTTACTCATGGATACTTGCCTTATCTGTTTTAGGTCATTAAAATCCGATTTTATACATATTTATGAGTATATCCGTGATTAAACAAAAGATAATTACCAATTGATTAGATAATAACTTCCTTATATGATTAAAGTTGGATTATTTGTATTAATTGGGTAACTTATTTTGCAAGAAATTGAAATTAGGTCAAATATAGATAATGATAAAATTAATTGTTTAATTTATATTATTTATTATTTGATCCTTGTGTTATGAAAAGTTTCAATTTTTCCCCTTTAGGTTTTATAGTTTAAATTTGAACTCAAAAGTTTTGTTTTGAAATTTAAATAGTTGAAACCCTAATGTTTTGAAATGTTTCAAAACTTGCCCTCAAGTTTTGGAATTTAAAAGTTGATTAAAGGTTTAATTTAGGAATGTTAAATTCTAAAACCCTAGTATTGTTTTGAAAAGTTCAAATCACACCCTTATGGTTTTATTAATTAATTAAGGTGTATAATTAAAAGAGATTTAATAAATCCATAAAGTTTTGATTCACAACCTAATTGAATTAAAAGTATAATTGTTAAATTAGACCATCTAGTATTTTAAAAGTGTAAAATACACCGTATACTATATATAACATTAAAATTCTAACATTATATATATATATATATATATATATATATATATATATATATATATATATATATGTATGAGTAAAAGTTAGTCTTATCGCTAGTAGGCCTCATTCACGAAGCTGGTCTATAAGGGGTGTTTAAGGAAATTGCCTCTAAAATGGCGATTGAATGGGTATCCACTCTTACCCACCGCACTCTTGACTAGTGGAGGGTCGTTATCCGAACAGGTAGGATAGGACAAAACCTTCCATTATAAGTATAATGAAGTACAAAAGTAACTAAATGTTTTACAAATTCCTAATCTTAGTTACTTTAGGCAAAAGTGAATTGATGCAATTCCATGAAATTACACATTGTGCCCTTGCGAAGACGTTAGTGGAGTGTGTGTAGTTAACCGCTACACTAAATGGTTCTAAACAAAGGTAGCAAAGGGTGACTCAATGTTTGTCATAGTTCGGTGGAGCGTGTGTGGTTTACCGGCACATCGAATAGGTGATTGTAACATGTGGGGGCACCATGTAAGTTTGCATGGTTATTCACACCCGCTTTGTGATCCTCGGTGTCCCAGTCACAAACTAGAGGGGCATATCGAGATTTAAACATGTCATTGAAAAGTTCAATGAATCTCAAAGGATCTAGGAGTTTTCAAAGCATTTAAAACTTAATTAGTTTTTCGTTTTTCATGGTGGAAAATTAGTGAATCGTCATTCACTTACCTTCAAATGTTCTGCAATTTGGGTTATGGCATCCCTCTCCCGAGTTGTGGAATATTGTGTTGGGTCTTAGCCTTAATATCTCATTTGGGTGATTTATTAAGGACTCAATCTATCAACTAACTTGAATTTATTTTTCTCCCGTTTTGTAGATGTCAATGTACGACAACTATGGTCTTCCCAAATCCCGTGGAACAAGCATTCCACATGAAGATGATATTCCACGATTCGATCGAGGAACAAGAAATCATGCTTCACTTCCTCCACCTCCTCCAATTATTCTCCCTAACCCACAAGATCGAAGAATTGAAAGGTTCAATGTCACTAAAGCCCTATTGGAAATGAAACATGAAGATGGTAAACCCGTGTGTGCCCACGTTCTAGGAATGAAATCACGCATCGATAGGTTAATAATGTTGGGTGCGTCATTCCCTGATAAGTTGGCTGTGAACTGGGTTCTGCAGTCACTTCCTGAATCATATAATGAGTTCAAAAGAAAGTAATATATGATGGATCATGACGAAAACCTCATTGACCTCACTTACATGCTCATTGTTGTTGAATCAGAAATGATTTGGCAAAACAATGGAGCGTATTTGTTGGGAAAAACAACCAACCATGCTTCCGAGGACGTTCTAGGAGAACCGACCTTTGTTTACTGCCAAGAGAAAGGGCGTTGGATACAAGTCTGCCCTAAGAGCCTGAAGAGTCCAGAAGATGGGAGAGTCAAAGAGTATGGCTGCGCTTCAGGTAAAATCCACTATCTAACTCCATTAAGTTCCTATTCGTTGATTCTTAATACATGATGTGATAAGATTGCATTTGAATGTTTTGCAGGATCAGTGAAAAGAGAGGAAGCTTAATGAAAGAGCAAGATAAGTCTAATCACGAAGAAATGGATCTCGATCGCATTGATTTGAAGATTAGATTTTGAGCTTAGAGAGTTATGATAGAGTTGTTAGGAATATTTGACTACATAGCTCTTCAATTGATTTTGCATTGTAAGGACGAATGTTTTCCGCTGCTTTTATGAATAAAATAAATTTTGGTTTGACTCATTTATTTATTTATTTATTTCCTTGCAATGAAATCGTTATAAAAAATTGATGTTCGTATATTTCTACAATGAGTGGATGTGATTCTTAATTATGTTATTTGTGGAAATTTCGAGAATTTACCAAATAGGGAGAGTTTCTCATCACCCAAGTTTCAATTGGACAAAAACTTGGAATCATGCAACTTGGTTGCATGATGAATGAGATATTTCATATTTGGAAATTAGACTAATTTGTTGACAAAGTGTCAAGTGAAGGACTAGGAGATCGAGTACACAAAGTTGTGTGTTGATCAAGTCCACCACAAGAATAACAAAGATATTCGTCATGATTTACTAAAGGTTTAGTAAATATGATTATACTTATAAGAGTAAGCGTAATTCTGAATTGATTAAAAAAAAAGGTTTAAATCAATAGCAAAACGAATAAGAAGAATCAAGTAGGCAGAAAGATAAAAGTTTCTCTATTCTAAGAAGAACGGAGAGTACATTTTATTATGTTTTATGATAGGTCTTAATGATTAAGAACCATATCTCAATTGATCCTCTAAGTGAGTCTTAGTACAATTATATGTCTGAGAAGAGAAATCAAGAATTGAAGAAACGGTTAAATCAAGAAGTCAATCATACTTCGTTCCAAAACAAGTCTTAAAGTTAAGATTGTGACATTGAGTGACAAGTCTTAAGAAGGTTTATAACATTCGTCAAATGTAGAATTTGGAAAAAGGTTTTCTTATTCTTGCACATTTGAAATTGGAAAGTTGTGATGTCTTAGATAAGACAAAGACCAACTAGGACCAATTTATGAAGTGTTTTGTCTTGATAAAAGCTACACTAACTCTTGAATATTTGTTTGTCAAGAAATGCTTGTTGACAAGAGAATCTTATATGTCAAGGAGTCAGTGGGAGCCTTAATGGTCTTGAAGGGTTTCAAGAACAAATCAAGAATAAACCTTATCGATCATCACTAGCACACGAGTTGAGGTTTACAACCTATCGATTTGACACTATCTTGTTTCTGTGCCGTTCCAATCGAGTTAATTATGCATGTGAGTTCTATGAGTTCTCATTTGAACGCATAAAAGGCAAGGACCTTGATCAATGGAAAGTACATTGATAGGAAAGGGTGAGCTGCTTAACTACTTGGAAGACATGGTCGGCAGCCGTGTTACCATAAGGCAAGAAATCAAGATTGAGAAAGTTCGGTCCATAGGAGGTTGAATTTTTCATAAAATTTGGTTTTAACAAATTCACATGGATAGGAACACATACATCATTAAAATCTAAGTGTCATAAGATTCCCTCCTTCATGAAAATGACTCTGAGGAAATGCTTTCACTAAAAGAGATTTTAAGAAGATAGTGATTGTGAAAATTGGATTCTCGAATTCGATTATGGTTACGATATCCCTTTCCATAGTTCGAATTGTGAGATTTGGCAATTAGTCTAAATTGTTTAGACACACATATGAGCTATCTAAGACAAAGGTGTATAAGTTCAGGAAGCCTTGATAAAAGATTATCAAAGCATTGGGTATTAGAAATATGAACTTAAAGAAATTCAATAGGCATTGTTAAGTTGTTTCTGAATGCATGTCAAAGCTAGTGGGAGCATAAGTGTTATGTTTATAATAATCATCGTGATAGTGGGAGCATAAATGTTATGCTTGTATGATCATTAAGGCAAGTATTGCAAGTTAGCAATATTAATTATAGAAAACAAGAGTCATACTTTGCAAAGTTATAAGGGTTGAATAGTTGTTTTTCTATAATTAAGGGAGAGAATATTATGCTTCATTTCAAATCTAAAGGCTTAGGTTGTGGAATGTTAATAATTTTAGTCAAGGATACATAGTGTGTTCTTAAATTTCGATTATGATCATGGCATTCCTCTTCATAGTTCGAATTGTGAGAACGTAGCACATAAAATATTATGGCAGAAGATTGATAAAGTATCAAATCTTTATGCATCGTGTTCCATACGCTTCGGGTATAGGATCGATTGCAAATGCCATAATATTTGACCATTCTAAAATTTTTCCAAATGTCTAGCACATTAAGAGAGAAAAAGGACAAGAATCAGTTTTGACTAAGATAATTAGACAACTATCAAAGGACAATCCAAAGTTCGCCAAGGATTGGTCGCTTGTGAG
Source organism: Lactuca serriola (assembly GCF_051521515.1). Classification (NCBI taxonomy): domain Eukaryota; kingdom Viridiplantae; phylum Streptophyta; class Magnoliopsida; order Asterales; family Asteraceae; genus Lactuca; species Lactuca serriola. Next base: position 109,713,970 of record NC_136408.1, read on the forward strand.
TAGTTGGAAGTATAGTATTGGATGGACCGTATTGACATTATTATGAATAGATATGATTCTATTGATAATGAGTTGTCATATGGTAAGTATGGAAAGGTTTCCATATTGGGAGTTGGATATTGAGAATCAATGTCTAGATTAGAAACTTTTATGCAAAAGGGTGTTCGAAGGAATGTACCTTGTGTGAGAGACATCAAATCTAAGGAATTGTCTTGTAACAATCTCCGATAGAGGACTTTATAATTTCATTGGCAATGGTCATTGTGACTTTTGTGCTATGACATTACGAAAGGATCATTGCATAAAATGTTAGAATCTAGCATATTCTATAAGTGGCAAGAATATTATATTCTTTCACTTGTAGAATGGGTTGGGAGTTGTGAAATGAGTATGATTGGAAATGTGTTCATTTGATCTATTTCACAAAGTAAGAACCATAGGTAAACATTGTGTACATGCTAAGAGCATGGGACAAGTGTTGTAATTCAAGTAAGAAGTTGATTACCCGAAACAACAAATAATGAGTAATGGATATGGTGATAAATAAAAGGTCTTTTATTTATACTCGAAGGTTTGAGGCCATATGGGATTAGTATTATTCTTGTGTTTCACTTTGCATGTTTTGACTTCCTGAATAATTTAATTGGTTCAGAACAGTCAAATTATTCAAACGGACCACAGTCGTTCATATGTTGGAAATAGATATGAATGAAGACTGTCGTGAATTGGTGTGTGGATTATCTTAAGTGTATTAGACACTAGTTGTGAAACCCGTATATTATATGGGTTGATTAAAACAAAATGTTAAATAGAAACGATTAAATGAGAAGTTTATTTGAATTTGAAATTTGAAATAAATAAAAATTATGAGAAAAAAAACATGCAAAAAATAAATAAATTAAAATTATTGTTTAGTTATTAGACCCGTATACTAAACAAGTTAATTATAATAAAATGTTAAACACAACGGTTTAAACTGTAAATTTATTTGAAATTGAAACTGAAATTTAAAATTTAAAATTTGAAATTAATATCATTATGGTAGGTTTAATTTATGGAAACTAATTAATAATATATTAGAAATGGAAAATGAAATAAATGACAAGTGGAAAATAAATATATCTCTAAATTATGACAAATGACATGTGGCAAATTGAATGAGAGAAGGACATGTGGCAAAATCATTCTTATTTATTAGGGTAGATAAGCAAATGTTTGCTGCAACATTCATGAGTGCTTATGAATATGATTTGAGCATTGGATTAAACCCACGTTCACTTGGATCACTTCATGGATTGTTATCATGAGTGATTAGTGAGATGATAACATCTTATATTCTTGAAACCGAGATGTGTGAGTTGTATCTTGCGAGTCGGTTGCACATTGATAATATGTAAACGCACCAGTAACTTGGTGTTATAAAACATATTGTTGTGTGTGATTCGGTGAGTGAGTGCAAGCGAGCATTGAGTCAAAGTTTATCCGTTCCTTTTATCCAAAGTAGGATAAAAGCGATCTCTTTGGGCCTCTCGATGATTTAGTGATGGCACCTAAGTGCTTGGCCAAGCCGGGACTAAATTGATGTATTCAATTATAGTCTGTTGTCAGTCGTCATAAATCGGAAGTCGGGAAATAGTATAGAGAGAATGATTATATTTCATGTCTCATATCTATATGATATCAAGAATTGAGGAATATATGATCCCTTATCTAAAGGACAAGCGTATCTGATAAGATCAGAGTTGACAGTGGCTTTGGAAAGCTACGATTGCAGATCAGGATCTGAAGTCATACGCAGAATAGTTATTAGACCTATCCAAGTGGGAGACTGTTGGATTAGTGTGTAAGTCCATAACTATTTTGGTATGTACTTGACCCGATGGTGCATGGTCCTTTTGGGTTGCCTTCACCAAATCAACTTGATAGGATGAATTATGGAGAGAAAGGATTAATTATGATTTATTAATATATTATGAGAATAATATATTAAAGGAGAAATCATATTGTTTAATTAATATTAGTCAAGAACTAATAAGAATTAAGTTTTTGACTAAAAGAGATTAATTAAACTTAAGGGACTGGAATTGTAATTATAAGATAATTGCAATTAGGCTATGGATTACCTTATAAATAAGGTTGAACAAATTCTATGGGGAAACCCATTAGAAATCGTCCAATGCTTGTTAAGGAAGGAGTCCATGGGTTGCTTAAGGCGTAAGCATCCAAATTAGGGTTTCCCTGTTAGATAACCCTAATAGCCTCTCTATTTAAAGGACCCTTATGGCTCAAAAACGTGGTGAACTTGTGGATTAGGGTTTCCACACGTTTTGAGCAGCCTCCTTCTCTTTTCTTCTTCATCCTCTTGCTCTTGGTGTTTTTGAACCATTAGAGGAGTGACATTTGTGACTCTAAGCTTTCTAAAGTCAATACAAGAAGGATTTGAGATTGTTATTGCTACATAACAATCAAGGTATGATCTAAACCCTAATTTATATGTTATATTGATTATCATATACTAGATCTAGGGTTTATAGTCCTGAATGAATTGCATGTACAATAGAGAAACCTAGATCCAAGCATTAGGGTTTGTATGAGCACATAGGATGTTCTTATGGCTAAAACCCATCAAAAAGTTTAGTTGGGAACTTTGCTGAAAGTTGTTCTGATTATATCCCCAAGTTTGGTTGTTACGAGGTTGATCAAATTGTCTCTATTGTTGTTGTTGACCTTGGTAACCTCCTACAACTTGGATAACTTGGGTATCTTCTTGTAGTAGTAGGCATATGTCTGTTTGGGTGCCCGTTCTTCAAATATATTCTTCAAGCTTTAATTTTGGGTTCGATTTCCTAATCTTTTAATAGCTGAAGAACGAATTTCATCAATTCAAATACAAGTGTTTCAATATAAGGATTTCTTATCTCTTTCATTCATCTTGGTTGATCTGTATACCATTCTTCTTCATTTGCGTAATACTTCGAGTCTATCACCAGTTTTCCAATTAACGCCTAGCTTTGGATTGGTCTCATATTTCCTAACGATCCACCTCTTTAAGCATTAATCAAATATCTTTCCATGGTTGTGAGTCCTTCACAGAAACACTGGTACAACAGATAATCACTCAATCTATGTTACGTTCATCGAAGAAGCAACTTTTTAAAACGTTCCTAATAGGTGTGTACAACTTTCCTTTTTGCTTTCTTGATTCTGAGGATCTGTCTACAAAGTTTTGAAACTATCGTTTATGGGAAAAACATTTTCAGGAATAATTTTGCGTGCTCAGTCCGTGTGGTTATATAATCCGTTAGGAGATCATAGAACCTATTCTTTAGTTGAGTCATGCACTGGAAATTGGAATGCGCGTAACTTTATATGATCTTCTTTTATGGTGTGTGAATTTATTCCGAAATTGACGACATGAAATTCCCTAAGGAATTTATGTAGGCATTTGTTTTTAAGGCTTCAGAATGTGAGGAGGAGGTGCATCAACCCAATATTTAAGTTTGAAATTTTGGGTAGTAGGAAAAGTAATAAAAAGTGGTTGTTAAGTGACCTCTTGTGTAGCCTACTGTATGAGATTCCTATCTTCGCCTTCTCTGTCACTCATGGTTGATTTGTGAGCAAGTGTTTCAGGTTCGAAGTTGGAGGATTCGGTATTTTTGGATATGTCGGACGATGATGACTATGCTTATCGTTTACTGTGGGAGGTTGAAGATCATGATTCTTTAGTGTAGGATGAAAATTTAGGTTCGATTTCGTTCCTTAAGGGGTTGCCTTGTAGATCAGTTTTCTACAGTGTTAGAAAATGTGATGAAGTTGAGAACCCTCTTGAATTTTTTGTAGTTTTAATCATTTGTTCGGTTTTCTCGCAGTCTTCTCTATCTCTGGATCAAACCCTATCGGTGTAGTTGTACGTGAGGATATTGGCATAAAACAATCAGTGGTTTCGTACACCCAACAACGGTGCCAATTTTTTAAGTGTTTCGTAAGCGCCTAAACAAATAAAAAAGGGGTATAAAAATTAATTATTGCTTTCACTAAGGGGTAGTACAAGAAAGCAATGTCGAATCCACAAAGACACATCCTAAAGTCTATGCCCTTTTGTGTAAGACACATACTAGTCTGACAAAAGTTTTTTTAAAAAAAGGGAGGGGGGATGCGGAGGTTGATAATTAAAAGTAGTATTAAATGTAAGTTTATATTAAATAAAATACAACTAAATAACTTATAAAAATTCAGATAATTAAATGCAATTTCATTTCCGTAATGTCTCTCCTACTCATGCAAATAACCTTCAACTTGATTGTTTGAATTTTGTTCTGCCTATACTAGTATTGGAATCATTAACAAGCTCTATTAATTTTCATTAATCGAATTGTTTAAAGAAAACATGATCCTTGATGTAAACTGTACTTTTTACTAAGTTAACCAAACAAACTCTTAATTAATCTACAAAAGTAGTATTTATAACAATTTAAAAATTCTCAATAAAGTTCAATACTTCTCAAAAGCTCGGAAACGTAAAAAGTTGTTTAATCAGTTTATATTAGAATTAAATCTTAACACAAAACCAATTTAATATTTGTTACTTATTACTGGTTGTTTAAAACGATTACAGATTCTAATAACCATTTTACTAGAATGATCAAATACCAATTCAAGTCGCCAACAAAAATTAAACCAAAATCAAACATTCAGTTAAACACGAAACTGATCAAATTAAACAGCAATCTCAACCAAAACTCAATCCTAATGATTACTTCCACAAAAATTCGAGTCGGTGCGAAGCAGAAATCTAGGGTTTTAGTTGGACATGGCTAAAAATAAATCACAAAAGATGGAAATAAACTCTGAACAATAAATCTTACTAACAAAAGAAACATACTTAATCATATTCTTCGGATCTTCGATCTTCACCGGAAACCCTCAAAAATTCCCCAAAAAGTTATTTAGAACCAAGTTAGGTTGTTAGAAAGCTAAACATGCATTATTTGTAGGTGCATACAGATCTCGGGCAATTCCACGATTGTGTTTTTGAGAAACGACATCAAGTTTTTCTTAAACGCTCATCCAAAGCCAGATAAATGAAGTATATTTCTATTTTTGGGCTTCAAAGCAATAATACGACTGTGTTTTGTGAGAAACACAATTGTGTTTTCTTGACCACGCTATTATTTTTGAGCTTGGGGAGTCTTTGAGGATTTTAGAGTACAATTAAATTGCATACGAGAAACACAATCAAAAACACATTCATGTTTTTGAGAGTTGATTGTATTTTTACTTCAAGTCTTCAAAATGCATAAAAAGAGGTATCAAATAATCCTTGGGAGCTATACATGATCATGTAAATCCAATTTTACATAGTACGAACTTCATTCTTCTCTTAAAATAGCTCTCGATCACTCTTTAGCATCAATCATCAATTCCAATGTCCAATTCAGCTCCAATGCATCCTCGAATGGATCCTCTAATTGTCATATTCTCATTCTGATCTAATTTACCTTCATAATCATAACAAAAATGAGTAGTATGGGGCATTATGTAATTATAATGATAAATACACATTTTATCACAATACAAGGGAAAAGGCTAGCAAATGATAGGAAAATAATGAAAAGATATGCTAAAAGATGCATATCAAATGCATCTAATAGTAACCATGGAAGTTAAGTTTGTAATGAATGTAATGGTTGTGTAATGGGTTTGTAAGGTTATTCCAAAATATTATTTTGATTTAAGTACACTACAAGAAGATTTGGCAACAGCAACGACACGTGTCGCCGCTAAAGGTTATGCATGTTGCCGCTAATACCTTTAGCGGCGAAATGTCGCTGCAAATGCGTCGCCGGTATTGTTTCATCGCTAATACGCTTAATGTCGCCGCTAATACTCATAGTCGCCGCTAATACTACGCGTCATCGCTAATGCTAGGTGTCGCCGCTAAAGGCGTCGCCACTAATGCTTTGTTTTCTTGTAGTGGTAATGAAAAAAAAAATTATCATTCATGAATTTTTACGTATCTTGGTGGGTACAATATAAAAAGTAATCAACAAAGGAAGACACCATACGATTGTTACACTTATACGTGTTAGACATTTTGCACAAGATCCCCAAAAAATATAAGCCAATCTAAAACAAAAACTCATAGTTGGTGCTTCATCTTGAGTCATTATATTTAGGATGGCTTGACACCGAATGCTTTAGAAAATGCAAAGGAAGACACCACAATCTCTAGTGATCCCCTCAATCAAAACAAAATGCATAACAATTGGTTGTGTTGGTCTTCCGCCATTCCTCTAATAGTCTATGCAATCTAAAAGTGTGGTGACTTGACTTTGAAAGATAAATAATTTGTTTTTTCACCCTTAAGGAACACAAAACTTCATCTAGAAAGTAGATTGTTGTATATTCTTACAGTCATGTTGAGAAGTCATAAACCTCGTAACAAATAATAACCAACGCTCCTGTATACGGTATACCTACTATATATGATGTAAATAAAATATTTTCACATATCATTTGCAAAAACTCAGTTCTATCTTGAAAATCATAAATTTTCATAGATAACATTTTCGAAATATGTGAAAAATATCTGATTCACCTTGTAGATATGAGATTTTCCCAAATGGCATTCATAGAAATTAATCTTTTATTTTCAATGTATATATGAGATTTTTTGAAGTAATATGCGAAAAGTATTTGATTTGTAGTTATAATACTACAAAAAACTTATGAAATGCTACATGAAACCTATCAAACATATAAATGACGAAAAAACTTACTATATCTTGTAGATTGTTGTCATCTTGTGTCATTTCTTTGGAGATAATTTCTTAGTATATACAAAATGAAGGTCTAAAAAAACGAGAAAATGATTTAAAAAAAAAAAAGTTTATATTGGGGATACGCTTAGACCCATTTCTCGGCCCATATCTTATAACAGTTAGTATCTTTGTAGCCTGAATTCATTTTTTCCAAGCTCATTTATGATTAACGATTTTACATCGGCTATTTAAAGTATTTTGCTGAATTTTGACTCATCTGCAAAATCATTGGCTATTTTAAGTATTTTGCTGATTTTTGACTAATCTCTTCTGAAAATTGGTTAATTTGATTAACCTGTTTTATGTTTTTCTCAAATGAAAATCGTATCTTTTAAATATGGTCTTAATAATAAAAACCAACTTAATAATAATAGATATTGATCGATTACAGTACTTCGGTCCTTGTGATACATTTTATTTTTAGAATTTAGTTTAAATGCAGATTGGTAATTGGAAGAAGTTGACAGTTGAAAATTTAATGACTTAGAAACAAATTCAACAATAAATTGAACATACGTACGAGAATGAGCCAGATAACAAAATCTATATTTGGATTCAACCTGACATATGTTTTCAGGAAAAATGATTTTTTAACATAAAATGTGCATCATATGCATATATACACAAATGAAGTTGATTTTCTACCGATGTGCATATGGTTCATATTTTACGTTATATCCCAAAAAAAATCGAATATCAATATGGGTAGATGTTAAAAGAATAATAAATTTATATAGTCTTAGTTATTTTTTTCGATAGAAGATATATAAGTTTAAGAAAATGTTTTTTTTTCTTCGACTATCAGTATGGGTATAAGTTAAAAAAACATTTTGGTGATATATATATTTTTAAGTTCTTATTTTACTTCTACAATGATCTTTTGACATTTTACAAAAGTATATTTCAAAGTGATAGGAATTTAAAATATTAACAAAATTAAATACACACAAAAATTCGTTTCCAATTGCCATAATTATAAAAGAAGCCAAAAACCAACAACCTTACTAAAAATACACAAATACCTATCTAAATTGCTACTATATATTCATCTTCTAAATTATCATGGCTCGAAAACTTTAGGTGCTTCCAACATTCATCGGAGAAATAATGGTGACAACAACAGCCGTGGGAGTGGCAGTGAGGGCGTTGTTGATGGTATTGTTTTGTGTGATGGTAGTTGCGTTTGCTTACCTATTCGCCATTGATGGTTTTATTTCTTGTTTCAACTTTGGAGCCAGGTAATTATTATTATTATTAATTAAATTACAGGCTTAATGTAGAGAACTCTCTATCTCCGATTTGTTTTCAAGAATTATCTCGATTAATCTTGTATTTTATTGTTATGAATGTCAAATTATATGGTAGAGAAGTTTAAAGATTCAAGTAAATTATTGATGGTTTCGCTTCTTAATCAGTTTCCCCACGAGTTATTTTATTTTATTTTTTTGTCAAATTGGTTGCAGGTGGGGAATAGCAGTTCTGATGGAGTTTTCCGTATATTCTGCTGTTATAGGCGTATGAATGTTCATATCGTTTATAAGTTTAAGTTGTTGCTTCTTTCTCCTTTAGACTTTTGATGCGGATTAACCGAAGGACAAACTTTGTTTTTCATTTGAAAAAGAATCATACTCAACATGTGGTTCTCAGCTATTATTGATCATCTCAAACTAGTGAGTGTGTGTGTGTGTGAAACGATGCAGAAAAAATATTAAAGAAAGGAAATACAAGAAAACGATATCGAATTGCTCAAAACTCACAAGAATAGTATTTTGTTATTCAAAAAAATGAATTAGTTCTATCAACACGTTTTATAAGTCTAATGCAAAAGGAAACAATCAATTCAAAAGGAATGGAAAATCCTTTCAAATACTCAAAAAGCGCAACCGCTAATAACCGAATATCCACCCACAATTGTAAAATCCGAGCTGATTGTTGATTCATTTTATCCGACAGGTCACCACTTAAGTAGGATATAAAGAGTGGTGGTGATCTTAACACAGTGTCAGATCAGTTTAGCATAGCATGTTCCTTGACATTTTTTGGGAAGTGGTGGCGAAACCTTTTAGATACACCAATCACAACCTTCTTTTACCACTGTCTCTCTCTTCTCTCTCTTCGTGTTGGGAGCACAATGAGCTTAATTTTGGCATCCTTGGGCCTCCTAATCCCTTTAGTCTTAATTAGCTAATACAATGTGTTGTTGAATGACATGACCAATCCATTAAGTGAGATGATCGGTCTGCCCACTATCACTTTAGAAACTCGTAATCTTTACCTTATGTCTATTTATGCACACTGCGTAAACCTAGACCACTTTTCATGGTATATATATATATGATTAATTGCATTCACTAGGATATATTTGTACACATCTTTTTTAATCAAGTGAATTGACATTAATTTGTTGTATACTGGTTATTTTTAGGCATGGGTTTTCTACAAGGAATCAAGTTGGATCCAGGCAGCTATTTTCGCCGTATCGATGTATGTTCTAGGAAGGTAATCTTCTTTCAGCTTATGAATTGTTTAACAACTTTGATTCATTTTTATATTTCACTAGAATATTTGGGCTATAATGCCCTCTTTAAAGGGTTTTTAATTATATATTACTTATGGAAGTTATATGTCATGTTACACATGATCATTTTACATATTTTTAAAACAAAATTACATATATGGTCTATATGGTTTATCAAAGGTTCGGTTCTTACTAATTCTTTTTTATACTAACGATCATCATGATTTCAATTTCTTGCATAGTTGGTCCCACGGACATATAAAAGATCTTTTATACGTACCCTTTCTTTTTTCTTTTCTTTTTTCCTTAATTAACTTTAGCTTAAAAAATGAGAAAATAAAATAAGAAAACATCCAGCCTTAGCCTTAGACTTACTCGTACCCGTACCCACACTCCTTTCACCCACCTTTTTTGTGTTCGATCTCCCCAATCTCAAAATTACATATTTGTGTCTATCTAACCTAACCCACCGATGCCAAAATCCATCCACTTAATCCCATAGATTTGCAATGACAGACAGGGGAAGTTTAGATTCTAGGCATCAAAGGAGGTTGGACCATATTCAATGATCAATGTTGGTCCAGATCAATGATGACGTCGAGAAATCCAATGGTAGAAGGGGAAACCCTCCACCATCCCATCAACCACCTCTTAAATTAATGTACCCTTCTTCCTCTTCCGACGCAACCCTCCACCGTCCACTACGACCGTCTAAAGTCCACCATCGCCATTCTTTACATGTGTTGTAAATCTGAGGACTCATGCCTTTTGTTCATCATTTTGATCATAATCGAGTAAATACAAGATATCTTGCCCTCCATTGAAACTCACAATTACCCTCCTACTTTCTGACTCACTATAGATCAATAATAGGGCACCCCTTTTTAATTTGTATGTGTATGCCAATGGTGGGTTTCAACGTTGATATTGTTGGGGAGATGGTAATGAACATGAAAATTGCAGGTGGGTTGGTATCTACGGTGCAAGTAACATGTCAAAAGGTTTGTATTTTCTGATGTCAATCAAAAAATCAGATCAAGATGGATTTTCCCAAGTCTAGTTGTAGTCAGGTGGTTTGGCAGGTGGATGATGTTGGTCTAAACAGATGTTTCTAGCGTCAAGACAGGGAAGGCATGGTCATGATCTTAGTTGCTTGAGGAGAGGGTGAATGAGGGTGATGGTGGGTGAAGAAGATAAAATATTGGTGGTTGAAATGAATGAGGGTGGTATTGATGATGTTTTGAAGTTGTGATTATTGTGGTTGGACGACGGAATAAGGGTGATAGTGAAGTTATGGAGAAATGTGATTTTTTTGTATTTCGCTGGTAAGAAGAAGAATCGGAAAGAAGCTTTCTATTATTGGTTTGTTTTTAGAAATAAGAAGCTTTCTATTAGTCGGAATATGTGGTTATCAAACCCAATTCATTCCATTCCTTTGTGATTATATGTTAACTTTTTGTTAACTTTTTTAAATAAAATATTAAGATGTCAAAAAAAACAAGAAGAATTGGAAAGACTATTGTTCTTTCCATACTTGTAGTGGTGGCGGTGGATGGAGACGGTGGTTATTGGTGAGGAAAAGAGGCGTAAGGGAGAGAAAAGAAAAGTGAAGGAAACAAATACCAAGAGGAGGGGGGGGGGGAGAGCAGTGTGGGGTGGGGTGGGTAGGGGTTTTTTTTAATATTAATAACTAAATTTACTAAAAAAATATTAAAAAAATTAAAAAGCGGAAAATCAGTTGTTTTATGTAGTTTAGAGACTATTTGTGTAAGTTTTAGAAACCATAGAGACCATTCGTGCAAGTTTAGAAGCCATAGGGAGTTAGGGATCATTCGTGAAAGTTTAGAAACCAACAGAACCATTAGTATCAGAAACCATTAGCGAAGACTAAAGTTCTAACATTTGTTACACCACAAGCACTATCCTTTATTCAAAAACTTGATCAATTTCATAATCAATTGAGCGAACCTATTGCAACTTGCATGATGGTCAAGTCTCTTAAGAATTAATATTACTTACATATTTAATTTCAAACATATGATCAGATCTTCAAAGGTCACTTCTTATGAAAGCTAAGTTTGTCAAAAGACTATGGTCATTTTCCAGTTGTATCTCGTATCCGTAGTTTATATGTGAAGTAAAAGAGTAAAGTTCATAAATGGATGAACACATAATGTTGTGATTACCAAATGGTCTTTTGCCTAATAGTAAGGAGGGATTCTCTCATTTGAGAGGTCATGAGTTCAAGTCTTTTTGTCCAAAAATATTTGTCATATGTCATTTTAATACAATTTCTCATTAATATTATGTCACATGTTAGAGATATATATTAGACAAATCACTTCAAAATCAAATATGCTTTTTCTAATTATATTATATATTAGGCAAATAAGTTTAAAAATGAAATTCACTTTTTCTAATTCTATGTTAAATTTGAAGTTATAATAACTTTAAAATTTTAGTATATCTCTTAATTAATAATTTATTTAAAAGAATTGATTAATAATTATGAGTTTTTATTATGAAGTTTAAAAAAAATTATAATAGTGATTCTCACTAGTTATAAACTAGTAAAATAATAAATGCAATGAAAATTGACATCCACAATGCATTGAACTCATTACAGTATTCTCGTCTTGCTCTATAATAATAATAATAATAATAATAATAATAATAATAATAATAATAATAATAACTAGAGTGAAAGTTTTTAAGGGCATCCATAATGCATTAAACTCATTAGAGTTTAATGGATTGACAGATTATCGTTTTACTCTCCATACAACTCTACCAAAGTTTTCATACAATGCATTAAACTCTATAAAGTTCAATGAAATATATTTATAAGTTAAATCTAATTTAAGATATATTTAATAATTAAAGACATATTCATTGAATGTCAACATGGCATCTTATAATGATAGGGTTTAATCCATTGAATGTCAATTAGACATGTCACCTCATTTAACTCTACCATTGAACTATGCATTGTGGATGATGTAATCCTAAATGACATGAACCCATTTAAATTATTAACGGGAAAATGATTTTGGTTGTATATGGCTCTAGGTTTGCAGCAAATTCAGAATCATGCTTTTTCTCAATTCCCTATCTTCTTTAAGTGGAAGCTACCTCTGATTTAATTAAAACTTTGCATGTGTATATTAAGAATAAGGGATAATGTCACAAAAACCCTAAAGTTTTTCAGGAATTTGCAGTTGGCAAGACATGTGGACGATGAGTTGGATGGACTTGGTGAAGTAATATAACAACTCTCCGCCACATGTCTGGCATGTCACCGCCACGTGTCTGGCATGTTACCGAGTCCATCCAACTCATCGTCTAGGTGTCATGGCAGCTATTCAGGTTACCGGCTTAACCTGTAAAATGGGCCGGTATAAACCGAAATTTTTCTTACAAGTTTGCGGTATAAATGAACAAAAATTCTGTCAAAGGGTAAAACCGTAAATTCCTGAAAATTTTAAGGGTTTTTATAACATTATCCCTAAGAATAGTTCTTCTTATATTCACTTTTAAGTTTGCAAACTAGCCTTCATGGAGCAGATTATGTGTGCCGATAACCCTAATAAATATGCAGCCACTTCCAAATAATATGTCTTTTTTGTTTTCGTTATAATGATAGAATTTTTACATATCATATATACTACCCTCTACAGCCTTCTTAGCGTTGGATACGTCCTTGTACAGTTCTTCAAGTTATCACGTGAAGAATCTTCAACAAATCCGTTATATTTTGTGTTAGTGAGACGTCATAAAAGGTAAGATTAAAGTATGATATTATTTGACCCGTAAAATAGCAATATATGGGCATTACTGGATCCATCATATTTATATGTATTGAGCTCCATTAGTGTCTTTAATTAAAATGTAAACCTTTTACGATTGAAACGAAAAGTGTACGTAAATGTTTTTTGAGTTACACTAATTATTTATTTCTCCATGTTCTCTTTTCAATTGACCACTGTAAATCATCATTTACTTGCTTTCTTATATATATATATATATATATATATATATATATATATATATATATATATATATATATATATATATATATATATATATATATATATATTACCTTTTAACAATATCTCCGGTTTCAATAAGAGAAACTGGGATTATTTTTCTTTGATTTTTATCACTGATCATTGCATCATTAATCATATCAAACATATTGTAAAGATATTTACGTGTATTTTGTATTTATATATTTTGCTTAGGGAACACACCTCGGGGATTTCTGTTGTAACTGCAAGAGTAATGTTTTCTACACTAGCATGTTTGACACTGGGAGCTTTGATTTACACGCTTATTAAAGATATATCTGGATCCTATGCTGAATCATTCTCAAAGTACGTAAAAAAATCTTCAATCTTTAATTATGATTCTCCTTCATAAGCAATGTAAAGAGGACATTAATAAATAATATATGAAAACAGGTGCATCTTAACAAACATGACTGACCTCTATGTCCATGCTGTGATGTTATCGGTATGTCTAACTTAATGATATACTTTTTCTTTGATCATTTATTTTGCTTTAAGAAAAACTTGTTATTTGATATAATATGTCTTTAAAATAATTTGTCCATTCATAGAGTGATAGTCGCATTTTTGACATACACATTTGCAGCTTAAATACGAAACCAGTCGCTTTCATTCTCATTCGATTAATTCATATATGATCGATGTTTCACGATTCCAATTTTTGGGCTTTTGATGCATTTAAAATAAATAATTTAAATTGCGAATCGATCTATATCTAGCTACCACATGCTGCAATATGCAACTCTTAAACATTGTAGGAACTTCTTGTTCCTCTTTTTTTTGTTTAACAAGAAGAGTGGATGCTATTTAAGGTGTGGATAGCGTACAAGGAATCAAGTTGGATAATAGCTTCCTTGTGGATAATCCTACATCTATGTTTTGGGAGGTGAGTATTTAATTGTTCGATCCAAGTCAAATTTGTTTTTTATCACCTAAGTGTTTACGATGAGACGATGAGCTATATATATTTGCTAACGTAAATTCCCTTAATCATATATTTGAACTCATTCCATATTATAGTGTGATACATATGGCTAATGTTTAATCTGGAATTTTCACAGCATTACTCTCTGTGTATACGTAGTTTGGCAATTGTTCTGCCTATTGCCCGATCAGCCTGCTTCTCTTATCATATTCAATGGCAATGACATGTAAGTCCTACAAGAAACCCGGTTATTTAATTTTTCGCAGTCATGCATATACAAATATATATATGGTAAATGTGAGATCACGACTATGTTGATGCATATATGTTGAATTGATTAGCATTAATTTATATATACCGATGAATTAATTCCTCTTCTTCCTTATTCAAATGTGGTTTAAAAATCCCTACTTGAGATAATTCTTCTGTTCATGCTAGCTAGGCTGGTAATTAAAACAAGCCTACCATCATCATTCAGCAATCTATAAAAGAACTAATTAAGCTTGTATGCATATATGCATATATAATCTGTAAACATCTTGTATATGAACCTTGCATACAGAATTATGTTGCAAATCATATATATCATGTCTCGCGGAAAATAACTTTTATGTCAATCGTTTTGTCGAATTTCGATGTCACCATGATATGTTCTTCATTACTGAAATTTCTTGAATTGATAGTAACTTAAATGGGAAAACATTTCACGTTTCATGAAAGTAACATGCACGGTATATAGTAAGGCCTAAAGTAATTTTATTGATATTTAAGTGGAGGTCATAGTCCTACTAAAATTATATTTATTTTAGTTTTGGGAAATCTTCAATAAATTCTCCGTATTTTGGATTACTTTATGGTTTAATTTTAACTTTTATTTTTTTAATATAAAAGTTTTGATTATTTCATATTTTGCTCAAATTAACCAAATAGATTTTATTTTTTTAACATAAAATGAGATATTATTGTATAAAATTTGATATGCAGGAATTTTTTGTTCAAAAAACAAATTGAAGGATTAAACCTTAAACTGACCTAAAATATTAAAACTGAAGATTTCCCTTAATTTTTCTTTATATAAATAATTCTCAGTGTGGTTGGTGGATGAAATGCGTATATGAGTTAGTCACTAATTATGTGACTAGGTGTGAGACTCATGTATTACATGCGTTTATTTAAAAAAACTAAATACAAAATTATAAACATTTTGAAAAGTATGAATTTATAAGAAAAGTAAGAAAATATTGAATTATAAAAATTAAAGTATTTTTTTCTCTTTTAAATTTAAACAAATAATTTAGATAAATAAATAAAAAAACTAATGAATCTTTAATTTTGTAATTTTGAAATTAAAAGAAAAATTCATTAATGAAATTGATATGTATTTATTATTAAATATAAACACTATCTAAAATCTAATAAAATGAAAAAACCATAAAATGATATATAGAATAAAAATTTATTTAAAATAACCATAAAATTACATGTGACAAAATAAATGAGAATATGACATGTGACAAAAAGATTTTTATTTTTTAGGAATGATTAGTTCATCGTTTAATTACAGAAGAAAACTAAGATACATTATATTTATTGGTGTTTCTTTTATTTTTCTTGTAACATATGTATATATTTTTTTTACTTTTGCAGACATTTGCAGCGAAGTGACCCTCTACTCATGTCACATGCCAATGTGCAAGTATAGTTCGCTACCTATAAGTTGTTTGTTTAATAATAATCTTTTGTTTTCTTATTTCTTTTCATAGTTCGCTACGTCTAAATTGTTTGTTTAATAATAAACTTTTGTTTTCTTATTTCTTTTCTTCATAATTGTGTATCTTATTTTTATAGACTACTAAAACAATTGTTTCTTAGAAACTTTTTTTGGAACGAAATAAATTATATTAAACTAACAAGAAGTTAGAAAAAGAAATTACATGAGTCATAGTTGAAGCTGAATTATGAAGTCAAATAGTCCAAACTAACTTAGCTTTACTACATTTATTAGAGACCCAAAAGAAAGTCTTAGCTACATCATTATCAAATAATAAAGACTTTTTTGAGATAACTGATCCAAAGATGGTGGAATTTTGAAAATTCCAAATGCGCCAAAACATAGTCAACACAATTGCATCAAATACCTTTCTTTGTCCTCCCTTCATATTCATCACATTAGACCAGGAAAGTAAAGACTGCATAGAGATCTGATTTGGAATACGTAGACCCCACCAAATAGAAATACGACTCCAAATATCCATAATATCAGAACATCTAGAAAAAAGATGATCAATAGTCTCCATTGTACAAGAGAAAATCGAACACATGATCGTCGCCTCCGTAATACCTATGGAAGATAATCTCCCTCTCATGGGAATACTCTAAAGTTGCAACCTCCAAATTAGAATATTGAATTTAATGGGAACCTAATTATTCCATCTAGTGACTATATCACCAAAAGTAATCAAACCACTATCCATATAAGAACAAGCCAAAGAAACCAAGAAGATGTCAGAGGTGTCCAGAGACCACCCTAATTTGTCCGGGATTGCAGAAAGTTGAGCAAGCTGCATCAAATGTAGAAAAGAATCCCACTGGGTCTGCTCAATACCCCCCCAGGGCAACCGTCTAAAATTATGCAAATCCCAACCAAAGGAAATACGGTCTTTGACTATAGAAGTACGGTGGTTATCCAAAGCAAAAACCCTATTAAAACAAAAAACAAGTGGAAGATCTCCCATCCAAACATCATGCCAACAATAAGTACGAGCCCCATCCCCTACCTGAATAAGACAAACCATTCACTACAAGAAATGTTGGCATTACCGGCGACGTAGAGCAATAGCGATGACATGTAATTGATGCATGACACTCAAATTTCTCCTTGGGATCATAGAAGAAGCATGACACTCCAAACCATACAAGACTTTCACCACACTGACCCACAACAAGTTCGGGTTATGAAATAAATGCCAACACCACTGCAATAGTAAGGCCTTATTGTAGGCAAAAAGGTGCCAACTCCCAACCTACCATCATCTTGCAACACAAGCACCCTATCCCACCGAACCCAATGCATGAACCAGTCATCCAAATCCACTCCCTAGAAGAAAGAATCTCTCATTCTTTATGAAGAGTTCATGTAACACCCCAAAATCGGGACCCAAAAAATTTTGTTTGAAAATATATTACTTATAAAAATATTCATCGAAAACAGCATTACAATTCCTTTTACCACAAAATCATAAGTTATAAGTTTCAAAAGCATTCCAACGAATAGTATAATATCAGAGTACAAATCACAGGCTTCTCAAATGCAGAAATCATGTGCAAATGTGTGATGCGCTGTTACACCACCGACTCATTCCCCTTAGATGAAGAGGTACCTGAAACCAAAACTAAAAACCATAAGCACAATGCTTAGTGAGTTCCCCCATCATACCCATACCAAATAAGGCAAAATCCTCAATATCTTTCAGCCGGTAACCGTCAGGCATATCCGGGAGCTGGACTCCCCCTCGGTATCCGGTAACTGGGAACTAACCTCCCCATCGGTATCTTTCAACCGGTAACTGGGAGCTAACCTCCCCTTCGGTATCTTTCAACCGGTAACCCGGGACTATTTCACCCCTACTACTGCTAACACACATTAAGCACAATAATCATATCAAGCACATTAATCATATCAAGCACAGTAAGCATATCACATATCAATCCTAGATAATTATCACAAAGACAATCATCTATCCAACACTCTCACTTGTAGGCCAGCATTGTGGCTGTAGACCCACCCCCACTAGAAGGAAACTCACCTCGAAGTCATGTAGTGTCTGAACAGTCCTCGACGTGAAAATCGACTTTCCTCGACTCCTTAATCCCTACACGAAAACTCTACTAAGTAATCAATTCGTACTCACAACCCCTGAAAAGGGTCAACCCAAATCTTTTTCAAAGTCAACTTTGGTCAAAGTCAACCTCCAGTTGATTTGACTCGCCAAGTTGGTCTACCAACTCGTCAAGTCCCTATTCCTCCCAAAATAATCCAACTCTCGACTCTACTCGTCGAGTCTAGCAATAACTCAATGGGTCATTCTTCAACCGCAATATCGTGATCATTTTCAACCGACTCGTTGAGTTCCCCTTGAACTCGTCGAGTTCATCTCCCTCCTAAGAATGTTTTCAGTCTATGACTCGCCGAGTTGTGTGAACAACTCATCGAGTTCATCTTCATGGGTAGGGAGATTGCCTTGGATTCACGTCCATCTCTGTTGAGTCCCCCTTTTAGACTCAAACAGATTCCTCCGAAACAAAAGGTTGGGGAACCAACGCTCGACTCGTCGAGTCCGAAGAACAACTCGTCGAGTCTCCTAAAGTCCATGTCTATAAACTCAAGTTCTGTTGAACTCGTCTTATCTAAAGGGTAGATCTGACCTCCTAGGGTCGATATAACACGTAAAGTTACGAAATTTATGTCCATGCATGGGTCTTTAAGCTCAAAAGGACAAAAAATGAGACCTAAAAGATGCATGGGGCTCTCATGGCCGTAGAGTTGTCACCTTTATGCCATGAGAACCTTCCAAAGTCCAAGATCTGAA
Source organism: Lactuca serriola (assembly GCF_051521515.1). Classification (NCBI taxonomy): domain Eukaryota; kingdom Viridiplantae; phylum Streptophyta; class Magnoliopsida; order Asterales; family Asteraceae; genus Lactuca; species Lactuca serriola. Next base: position 109,732,890 of record NC_136408.1, read on the forward strand.
GCCATATCTCCACATTACACCCCACAACCCGAAATGGATTAGAAATGCCCTAAAGATACCAAAATCCAAGCCCTAAAGTTGATTAAACACATGGAAAGTCAAGATTGAAGCTTTTTACCTTAAATGAGCGGGAAATGGAACTTAATATCTGGATCTTCTAGCTTCAACTTCAACTCCCAAGCTCATTTCTTCTTCTCAAGCTTCACAGCCACCAAAAATGCACAAAAATGGCTTAAGAGCACTCAAACAAGGCTAGGGTTTCAGTTTAAGGTCTTCTGGAAGTGTTAGGGACGATGAAGGCTGATATGGGAGGAGATAAGTTGTTTAAATAGGGTCCAAACCCTCAAATTTAGGGTTTCACTCATACATCTCCTACTCGCCGAGTCGGTCTCCCAACTCGTCGAGTAGGTCACTTAAAATCTGCGCGCATAGCCGAGTCTACTCGACGAATTAGACCTTCAACTCGCCGAGTCCCAGGGTAAAATACAATAATACTTGGAATTAAATACGTATGAGGAACCAGGTGTTACAGTTCAACACCATGATTGGAACAAGAAACATAGACATCCAGTAACTGCATAAGGACCCCAGGATGAACTTAATCAAAGTAAGACATCCCTCGACTGAAAGACTTTTAGCCTTCCAATGTAACATCCCAAAATTTAAGGCCAAAAATTTCATTTTTAATATAAGAAAACCTTTAATATATTTGTTCCAGATATTTGAAAACATTTCAATTAAAACAAATATCATAGTCTAATACCAAAGATCACATAATGCAGAATAACATGGGTGAATGCGTTGCAATCGTCCCGAGCTCGTATTTCTTGAAAGATGAAGATACCTGAAACCAAAATTGTAAACTATAAGCACGAACCTTAGTGAGTTCTCCAAATACCACATACCATACATATCAACTGGGCCATACATGCTATACATACTGTGAGAAATACATATCAAACATATCCATAATCAAGTAAGGTTCTATGTGCCAAACATAGTCTTGCCATTATGCCATGGGCCGCACGTGGTCTTTCTTGCCAAGCATGGGGCCACCCCCTCAGTCTTATAGACAAGTGCCAAGAGCCACCTCATGGTCTTCCATGCAAGCATCACAAAGATAACTAGCATACTTACTACTCTACTTAGCTAATCAGCATACAGTGTGCCAGGAGCCACCTCATGGTCTTTCATACATAATAGCATACAGTGTGCCACGAGCCACCTCCTGGTCTTTCTTACATATTGCCTAGGGCTAACCCCCAGGTCTTCCTGTTGGATATAGTGTCTAAGTCCATAACTTTATTTGGTATGTACTTGACCCGACCCGGCATGGTCCATTTGGGTTGCATGGCATTGCAATACTTGGATAGACAAAATGAGAGAAAGTACACTTGTAATTATTAATATATTATAAGTTCTAATATATTAATAATAGTATTATTTAATTAGTATTAATCTAGTATTAATTTGGTGATCAAAGTGAGACTAATTAAATATATAGGGTTGATTATGACAATCATCAAATCTTTTATGGTGGATTAATGATCCATGGTTTATGGGTTTGGTTATAACCATATGGAGCTCCATGGATAGTCTATGGGAGTTACAAACCCATGGGTCATGAGAAATGAAGAGTCATGACAATTAGGGTTTACATTTGTAACTCCTAATTATGACACACTATAAAAGACACCCTACACCCCGAAACCGAAGGCGGAAACGTCCCGGGGCGGAGGTGACTTCATGTTAAGTATCACAACCAATGTACATAGTAAGTGAAGTAAACATAACCATTACATTACATAAAAGTATTTACATTTGTTTGAAAGTAAAGTGTTACAAGTTTTATACATATAAGTCATATAAACAAAAGCTAAGACGAGTCTTCTATACACTTCGTCTTCTCCAAAAGATCACGGGGTACCTGTCTAATGTGGACCTGAGAGTACAAGCAATTTTAAAAATATCAGCATAAAGCTGGTGAGTTCATAAGCTGACTGGATAACTCCTGCATTTCTGCTGGCGCTAATCGATATGGAGATTTGGCTACATGGTTAGCTCCAGGAATTAGATCGATGCGGAACTCAACTTGACGTTCGGGAGGAATTCCCGGGAGCTCTTCGGGAAAGACATCAGGAAAGTTACAAACTTTAGGGATGCTCTCGAGGTTTTTAACTTCCTGTTTCTCGTTGATTACATGGGCTAGGAATGCGTGACACTCCTTTCGCAGAAGCTTTTGAGCTTTGATGCAGGAAATGATGTGAAGATTGGAGCTAAGCTTATCGCCATAGATCATGAGAGTTTGTCCAGAGGGGAGATTGAGACGGATGGCTTTTTCGTAACAAAGGATACCAGCATGATTTGGACACAACCAATCCATGCTAATGATAACATCAAAGCTCTTTATGGGGACTGGCATAAGATCGATGGGAAAAGAATGGTCGTTCAAGGTAAGGGTACGGCCTATGAATATATCGTTAGCACTTTCTTTCTCGCCGTTAGCCATCTCGACGGTAAATGTTTCGGTTAATGGTTGGGGATTATGTTTAAGAAGGCGTTTGAATGAATGGCTAACAAAACTATGTTCAACACCAAAATCGAAAAGGATACTAGCATAAGAGTTGTCGAGAAGGAACGTACCCAAGACAACGGTGGGACCGACGACTGCTTCCTCTCCTCCCAATGTTAGGACTCTCCCAGTGTTGCCAGCTGTTGTCGCTTTGGGGCAGTTCCTCTTAAAATGCCCGACTTCACCACATCCATAGCAGTCCTGACCGAGACCAGCTCCGGAAGTTTGATTGGTTAATTGGACTGGTTTTCTGCAGTTTCGAGCAAGGTGGCCCTTCTTGCCACAGTTGTTGCAGAGTCTTTCACGACATGGCCCGGGAGTACGATGATGATAGCTCCACTTACTACACCAAGGAAGGGTACCAGTGTATCCACTAGTAGGAGTCTGAGTAGTGGATCCGACATCAGAAACAACAGCAAGGGTAGTAGCAGTGTAGACTGCCACAGTTTGCTGCTTCTTAGAGGATCCTTGTGAACCTTGGGCCTTCCGTTTGTTCCATAATTTCTTTTTACTACCACCACTACCTTTAACCGGTTCAAGAGTGGTGACCTCCTCATCGGGATTGTCTCCGTGATCAATCAGGGTTCACTCCAGACATTTAGCACTGTCGAATGTGCCTGGCTTTGCAGCCAAAACATTCCCTTTGGTTGGTTGGGTCAGCCCCCGGATAAATCTTTCAATCTTTTTACTCTCTGGGGTAACCATTCCGGGACAGAGAAGCGCCAGGTCTTCGAATCTGGACGTGTAAGCGGCGATGTCGGAACCCTTCATCTTTAGATTCCAGAGTTCATGCTCTAATTTTTGCATCTCGCCCTGCGGGCAGTACTCCGCAAGTAGAAGTTCCTTCATGGCCTCCCAACCCATAGCATTGTCTATAGGTAGAGTTACGGATTTGACTAGGCCATTCCACCAAGTCAAGGCTTTATCAATGAATGTGTAGGCGACGAACTTTACTTTGTCGGATTCTGAACAGGCACAGATTTCAAAGATAGATTTGATTTTCTCGAACCACCGAGTTAGGGAAATGACACCTCCAGTGCCATCGAAAGATGTGGGTTTCGCGTTCATAAAGTCTTTATAGGAACACTCCTTCCGGTGTCCCTGGCTACCTTCCTGGTTTTGGGGTTGAGTACCATCTCCTGGACCGCCTGAACCACTGGGGTTCATTTGTGACATAATGACAGCCACATCAACAACAACAACAACAATTTCTTGGAACATGGCGGGATCAAATTGAGGAGGAGGTGGTGGTGGCGGAGGGTTGTTGTTATTTGAGTTGGGTCTCTTTCTTGGAGGCATCTTGATCTAAAAAGATCAGGAAAGAGAGGATTGGTAAGTCCTCCGATTTGAATCAAGAGATATGAAACAAAAGATATCTCATTATGATAGATACATAATTTTATTAAGCGATAAAGCAAGAAAGAGTTATCAAAGCAGATAAACTATCGCTAAAGGAATGATCGAGGAGCAATGCTTGAGTGAGAATTTCTATAACGAAGTTGGCTCGAGAAAATACTCCCATAGTATTTTATGATTCACTGCGACGATGGCTCATTGTTTGGGTATTTGGAAAGTATTAGGTATGCTGAACACCACAGTCACTCCCAAGCACATGTTGGCCGTGTCTCGAATGAATATAGTTGATCAGGCTATATTGACCCTAGACACGACTACATAACTGCCCAGGTTTAACTGCAGCCCCCAACACCGATTTACTTATGTTTTGTTCTACTCGTAATTACGGAATCCGGCGGTTGGGTATACTTGTATACTTTTGAAAAATAATTATATTTTAAAGTATACTTTTAGTTTCAGAGCACTTCGGCCCCTTAGTGTTTATAGTCTTATACCATGTAAGGTTTGGTATACTTAGTTCACTGTAAACAAGGGCTCTGATACCAATTTGTCACACCCCGAAACCGAAGGCGGAAACGTCCCGGGGCGGAGGTGACTTCATGTTAAGTATCACAACCAATGTACATAGTAAGCGAAGTAAACATAACTATTACTTTACATAAAAGTATTTACATTTGTTTGAAAGTAAAGTGTTACAAGTTTTATACATATACGTCTTATAAAAAAAAAAGCTAAGACAAGTCTTCTATACGCTCCGTCTTTTCCAAAAGATCACGGGGTACCTGTCTAATGTGGACCTGAGAATACAAGCAGTTTTAAAAATATCAGCATAAAGCTGGTGAGTTCATAAGCTGTTTGTTTAGGTAAAAAGAATGTGTTTCCTTTGGTTTTCTGAAAAGTTGTTATCCAAGAAAATCCCATATTTTCTTATAAAGACAGTTTAGTTAAAACTTCTAAATTCCGTTCGGTACAACAGTAGATAGTTTAATATGTAAAACTATAGATTGAAAACCCTGGATTACCATCCAGTACAACAGTAGGTAGATTTAATATATAAATCTATATATTAAAGGAAGATATAAAATCCATGAATAAACTTTTATATTTTAATACGTATTGTGAGTCGTATAACCATGCTAATATGACCCGAGACCTCCTTGACGTTATTTAGGCATCGGACGATATCCAGAATTTATCACCGCAGGTGTGCCCGCCTAACTGTAGCTAGCATTTAAGGTGTGTGATTGTCAGTCCCGAATAGATCTATTCACAAATTCCACGCTCCTCCTCCAAGAGACTCTGGTTATACTTCCGGGGAGGATTTACTGATAACCCGAAGGGTTTAATGAAGACGAATCTCACAAGCTAGTATTAGATTATTCATGGTCTATTCGGTAGCTATCAAATATCGTAATCGTTTTGAAACATAATAGAGTATAAAAATTGAATACAAAGAAATTATCTGGCATGATACTCTACATTAACATAGATAAACTGAATTAGACATAGTTTATCTAGTGACATTGCATGAAATCCGAACTCATAAAACAAGAATTGAAGATCCCAAATTATTCCCATAATAATTTGATTGGTTTGAATGTTTCCTTCACCGTAATTGAAATCCATGTAGTTATATTAAATAAAACGTCCCTTATGCTCTACATAATACATAAGAGGTAAAGATATCTAGAAATTTGCCATATATTTATAGAATTACATCAGTTTTTTTTAGTTTCGAAAAAATTTATAATTTGCTTGTATTCCCCCCTGAAAATATTGAAAATCACGGAAAAAGGCGTAGGGGTATGAACTCACCAGACAAGAAATGTGTCGGTTTGGATGCTAAGCGTCAGTTTGGGGCTTGCGTACACGCGAGGTTCCTATGTAATATGAAGATATACATAATTTTATCTAATTATACCTTGAATTACCAATTAGATAAGACAGTACACTTCGAGGCACGAAAACACTTCATTTCAAGTGTTAGGAGTGACCCGGGTAGCATCTAAGGGTGTGTATGACCTAAACATGGAGTTTGCTCTTCAAGAGTAAACTCCTAAGGGAGTTTTCGGCCCTAAGACCATATCCCCATGAGTTTATGGCCGTAAACTCATGGTGGGGGTGTACTTGGGTGCTTAATGGTCTTAAAACTCTTGTGGGGTGATGCTAGGCTTAGTTTTAAGGCATTGGAAGGGGGCTTGATCATCATTTGGATCATTTGAGGATTTTACGGCAGTAAACTAGGAGTTTATGGCCGTAAACTCTTATGTACCCATTCTTAATGTGGTTTGGTGGTCCTAGGTCAATCACAAGTGTTTCTAGTCCAAAGTACAAGCTATAGGATGAAGTTAGGGCACCATTTGACCATGTTATAGGAGTTTACGGCCCAGGAACCATTCCTTGGGGGGTTTACGGCCGTGAACTCCGAAAGGGATGGTTTTTATCAAGCTTAAGGTCCCTAACACATTGGAGGATGGTTATAGACTTTATTCCAAGACTTAGGAGGTGCTTAAGGGGTATTTTAACACCGAAAAAGGGGTTTACAGCCTATGAAAGGGTGTTTACGGTCCAAGCATGATCTTGGGCCATAAACTCATGTTTACCCCTCAAATGTTGAGTTTTTGGTCTTCCAAGTCCGGTCTTGTAAGCCCCTAAGTCATATCTAAGCTCTAAAGGTGGTTTGGAAGGGTTTTGAGGCTCAAAAACCCCATTTATGTGTGTTTGCAACCTAGGATTGTTCCATGGCTGTAAACACATGATTATGGTCCTTTTGGATGATTTTGACACGAAATTGTAAGCTAAACATGATAATCTAAGAGCTAGGATGGATATCTTACCAAATTGGAGCTTGAAATGGGGTGATTTTGGATCAAAAGCTTGGAATTGTAGAGAGTAGAGAGAGGGTGAAAAGCTTCAAAATGAAGTTACTTCAACTTTAAATATGGTTTAAGTTTGAGACACGGTGGAATTCTACCCGATACTGACGTTTAACGAGGCTTTTGGTCGTACCCGATTAAGTTGTCGTAACCCGACATGGTCGAAACTAAAAAATTTCCAATTACTAATTTCGTGTGTTTTCTATTGTTTCTAACGTGTTTGGACACCCATTAAGTCATAATAGAAGTCTCAAAATTAATGACATAATTTAAAAACATAAACGGAAACAATTTGAAAAGACGAATTTTATTGACGGAACGGGTTACAGTAATAGAATAAACTTTGGGTTGTCAAATTATCCCCCCGTTAGAGGGAATTTCGTCCCGAAATTCAAAATTTAAGATACAAATCATGGATTTAAAAAGAGATGCGGATATTTCTGCTTCATCGAGTCTTCACGCTCCCAAGTGAATTCGGGTCCCCGCTTGGCATTCCAGCGAACCTTCACTATCGGGATGCGGCTTTGCTTCATACGTTTGATTTATCGATCCATGATTTTGATTGGTTCTTCCAAAAAGTTCAGGTTTTCGTTGATCTGGATCTCCTCAAGAGGGATTACTAGGGTTTCATCAAATAGGCACTTCTTAAGATTCGAGACGTGGAATACATAATGTATGTTGCTAAGCTCTTGGGGTAATCGGAGTTTATAGACTACAGGACCGATCCTAGCGAGGATCTCGAAGGGTCCTATGTACCTCGGGTTAAGTTTTCTGCACTTTCCAAAGCGTATCATACCCTTCCAGGGCGAGACCTTCAACAGGACATGATCTCCAACCCGGAATTCCAAAGGTTTCCGTCGTTAATCGGCGTAGCTCTTCTGTCTGTCACGTGAAGCTTTCAATCGTTCTCGGATTTGGATGATCTTCTCGGTGGTTTTGCGGATGATTTCAGGACCAGTGAGAGCACTGTCGGGGAATCGACTCTTGGCTAGCTGCGTGTCCCCTACCTCGGCCCAGCACAGAGGGGATCTGCACTTGCGACCGTAGAGGGCTTCGAACGGGGCAGCCTTGATACTGGTGTGGAATTTTTGTTATACGAGAACTCGATCAAAGTCAAATGTGTGTCCCACAACTTTCCAAAATCGATGACACATGCGCTAAGCATGTCTTCCAGGGTTTGGATAGTTCTATCACTCTGTCGGTCTGTCTGAGGATGATAGATCGTGCTCATGTCTATTTTAGTTCCAAGAGCCTTGTGAAGAGACTGCCAAGATCTGGAGGTAAACCTGCTATCTCTATCGGATATAATGGACACAGTTACACCATGCAGTCGGACTATCTCTTGGATGTAGATTCGCGTGTGTCTTTCCATCTTGAACGAATCTTTAATCGGAATGAAGTGAGCAGATTTTGTCAAATGATCGACAATTACCCAAATGGTATCGTACCCACTCGGACATTTGGGTAACTTGGTGATGAAATTCATGGTAATCATTTCCCATTTCCACTCGGGTATCTCGGGCTGCTGGATCAGACCCGAGGGTTTCTGGTATTCAACTTTCACCTTGGCACAAGTCAGACACTTGCCCACGACGGTAGCGATCTCGACTTTCATGTTTGGCCACCAATATTGTTTCTTAAGATCCATGTACATCTGATCTGAACCCGGGTGAACAGAGTATCTGGTCTTGTGTGCTTCCTCCATGACAACTTCCCTGAATCCTCCGAACTTTGGGGTCTAGATTCGGTCCATGAAACAGTAGACTCCGTCACCTCTGATCTCAAGTTTCTTATCCATTCCCCTCAAGGCTTCACTCGACACGTTCTTTGGTTTAAGGGCTTCCAACTGAGCTACTTAGTAAAGGATTCATCAGACCAAGTTCCTCACCCTGGGGAGCTCCAGTATTGTTTGTAAAGAAGAAAGATGGATCCTTTCGGATGTGTATCGACTATCGTGAGCTGATTAAGTTGACCGATAAAAACCGATATCCTCTTCCTTGAATTGATGACCTCTTCGATCAACTTCAGGGAGCCAATTAGTTTTCGAAGATAGACCTTAGGTCAGGGTACCATCAGCTACAAGCTCATGAGAGTGATGTTTCCAAAACAACTTTCAGGACTCGGTATGGACATTACGAGTTCGTAGTGATGCCCTTCGGTCTGACCAACGCACCAGCAGTGTTCATGGACCTGATGAACCGGGTGTGTCGTCCTTTTCTGGACAAGTTCATAATTGTGTTCAGTGATGACATACTTGTCTACTCCAGAAGCGAGGAAGATCACAAACAACACTTGAGGTTAGTGTTGGAAACCCTTAGAATGGAGAAGCTGTAGGCGAAATTCTCCAAATGCGAATTCTAGATTCGAAAAGTAGCTTTCCTTGGTCATGTGGTAAGCGAGGATGGTATACACGTGGACCCTTCCAAGATCAAAACGATAGAGAACTGGTTAGCACCGAAGACACCCACAGAAATCCATCAATTCTTGGGTCTTGCCGGCTATTATCGGAGATTCATCCAGAATTTTTCCAGAATCGCCAAACCCTTAACTACTCTGACACAGAAAGGTGTACCCTTCTGTTGGAGTGAAAAGCAAGAAACTGCATTCCAAACGTTAAAGCAAGCCTTGTGCAGCGCGCCTATCCTGTCCCTGCCCGAAGGGACAGAGGACTTCGTTGTTTACTACGATGCGTCCAATCAGGGTTTAGGCTGTGTGCTTATGTAGAGAGGAAAAGTTATCGCTTATGCCTCGAGACAGCTGAAGGCACACAAAGTCAACTATACCACTCACGACTTGTAGTTAGGAGCAGTAGTCTTTGCACTGAAGATTTGGAGATATTATCTCTATGGAATTAAGTGCACGATCTTCACTGACCATAAAAGCCTACAACACATCTTCAATCAGAAAGACTTAAACATGAGGCAACAGCGATGGGTAGAGCTGCTCAGTGATTATGATTGTGAAATCCGCTACCATCCCGGCAAGGCCAATGTGCTGGCAGATGCCCTTAGCCGAAAGGAAAGTTCAAGCCGCAAGGTGAAGACATTGACAAAACTATACCACTCACGACTTGGAGTTAGGAGCAGTAGTCTTTGCACTGAAGATTTGGAGGCATTATCTCATGGAACTAAGTGCACGATCATCACTGACCATAAAAGCCTACTGCACATCTTCAATCAGAAAGACTTAAACATGAGGCATCGGCGATGGGTAGAGCTGCTCAGTGATTACGAGTGTGAAATCCGCTACCATCCCGGCAAGGCCAATGTGGTGGCAGATGCCCTTAGCCGAAAGGAAAGTTCAAGCCGCAAGGTGAAGACATTGACAATGACCATCCATTCTCACTTATCCATGCAAATCCGAGAAGCTCAGTTGGAAGCCCTTAAACCAGAGAACGTGTCGAGCGAAGCCTTGAGGGGAATGGATAAGAAACTTGAGATCAGAGGTGACAGAGTCTACTGTTTCATGGACCGAATCTAGACCCCACAGTTCGGAGGATTCAGGGAAGTTGTCATGGAGGAAGCACACAAGACCAGATACTCTGTTCACCCGGGTTCGGATAAGATGTACCTGGATCTCAAGAAACAATATTGGTGGCCAAACATGAAAGCCGAGATCGCTACCTTCGTGGGCAAGTGTCTGACTTGTGCCAAGGTGAAAGTTGAATACCAGAAACCCTCGGGTCTACTCCAGCAGCCCAAGATACCCGAGTGGAAATGGGAAATGATTACCATGGATTTCATCACCAAGTTACCCAAATTTCCGAGTGGGTACGATACCATTTGGGTAATTGTCGATTGTTTGACAAAATCCACTCACTTCATTCCGATTAAAGAGTCGTTCAAGATGGAAAGACTCACGCGAATCTACATCCAAGAGATAGTCCGACTGCATGGTGTAACTGTGTCCATTATCTCCGATAGAGATAGCAGGTTTACCTCCAGATCTTGGCAGTCTCTTCAGAAGGCTCTTGGAACTAAACTAGACATGAGCACGACCTATCATCCTCAGACAGACGGACAGAGTGATAAAACTATCTAAACCATGTAAGACATGCTTAGTGCATGTGTCATCGATTTTGGAAAGTCGTGGGACACACATTTGCCTTTGATCGAGTTCTCGTATAACAACAATTCCACACCAGTATCAAGGCTGCCCCGTTCGAAGCCCTCTACGGCCGCAAGTGCAGATCCCCTCTGTGTTGGGCCGAGGTAGGGGACATGCAGCTAGCCAAGAGTCGATTCCCCGACAGTGCTCTCACTGGTCCTGAAATCATCCGCAAAACCACCGAGAAGATCATCCAAATCCGAGAACGATTGAAAGCTTCACGAAACAGACAGAAGAGCTACGCCGATAAACGACGGAAACCTTTGGAATTCCGGGTTGGAGATCATGTCCTGTTGAAGGTCTCGCCCTGGAAGGGTATGATACACTTTGGAAAGCGCGGAAAACTTAACAAGAGGTACATAGGACCCTTCGAGATCCTCACTATGATTGGTCCTGTAGCCTATAAACTCCGATTACCCCAAGATCTTAGCAACATACATCCTGTATTCCACGTCTTGAATCTTAAGAAGTGCCTATCTGATGAAACCCTAGTAATCCCTCTTGAGGAGATCGAGATCAATGAAAACCTGAACTTCGTGGAAGAACCAATTGAAATCATGGATTGATAAATCAAACGTACGAAGCAAAGCCGCATCCCGATAGTGAAGGTTCGTTGGAATGCCAAGCGGGGACCCGAATTCACTTGGGAGCGCGAAGACTCGATGAAGCCGAAATATCCGCATCTCTTTTTAAATCCATGATTTGTATCTTAATTTTTGAATTTCGGGACGAAATTCCCTCTAACGGGGGGATAATTTGACAACCCGAAGTTTATTCTATTACTGTAACCCGTTCCGTCAATAAAATTCGTCTTTTCAAATTGTTTCCGTTTATGTTATTAAATTATGTCATTAATTTTCAGACTTCTATTATGACTTAATGGGTGTCCAAACACGTTAGAAACATTAGAAAACACACGAAATTAGTAATTGGAAATTTTTTAGTTTCGACCATGTCGGGTTACGACAACTTAATCGGGTACGACCAAAAGCCTCGTTAAACGTCAGTATCGGGTAGAATTCCACCTTGTCTCAAACTTAAACTATATTTAAAGTTGAAGTAACTTCATTTTGAAGCTTTTCACCCTCTCTCTACTCTCTCTCTCTCTCTCTCTACAATTCCAAGCTTTCGATCCAAAATCACCCCATTTCAAGCTCCAATTTGGTAAGATATCCATCCTAGCTCTTAGATTATCATGTTTAGCTTACAATTTCGTGTCAAAATCATCCAAAAGGACCATAATCAAGTGTTTATGGCCCTGGAACAGCCCTAGGCCGCAAACACACATAAATGGGGTTTTTGAGCCTCAAAACCCTTCCAAACCACATTTAGAGCTTAGATATGAGTTAGGGGCTTACAAGACCAGACTTGGAACACCAAAAACTCAACATTTGAGGGGTAAACATGATTTTACGGCCCAAGAACATGCTTGGACTGTAAATACCCTTTCATAGGCCGTAAACCCCTTTTTAGGTGTTAAAATGCCCCTTAAGCACCTCCTAAGCCTTGGAATAAAGTCTAGAACCATCCTCCGATGTGTTAGGGACCTTAAACTTGATAAAAACCATCCCTTTAGGAGTTCACGGCCGTAAACACCCCAAGGAATGGTTCATGGGCCGTAAACTCCTATAACATGGTCAAAAGGTGCCCTAACTTCATCCTATAGCTTGTACTTTGGACTAGAAACACTTGTGATTGACCTAGGACCACCAAAACACATTAAGAATGGGTACATAAGAGTTTATGGCCATAAACTCATAGTTTACTGCTGTAAACTCCTCAAATGGTCCAAATGATGATCAAGCCCCCTTCCAATGCCTTAAAACTAAGCCTAGCATCACCCCACAAGAGTTTTAAGACCATTAAGCACCCAAGTACACCCCCACCATGAGTTTACGGCCATAAACTCATGGGTATATGGTCTTAGGGCCGAAAACTCCCTTAGGAGTTTACTCTTGAAGAGCAAACTCCATGTTTAGGCCATACACACCCTTAGATGCTACCCGGGTCACTCCTAACACTTGAAATGAAGTGTTTCCGCGCCTCGAAATGTACTGTCTTATCTAATTGGTAGTTCAAGGTCTAATTAGATAAAATTATGTATCTCTTCATATTACATAGGAACCCCGCGTGTACTCAAGCCCCGAGCTGACGCTTAGCATCCAAACCAACACATTTCTTGTCTGGTGAGTTCATACCCCTACGCCTTTTTCCGTGTTTTTCAATGTTTTCAGGGGGAATACAAGCAAATCATAAATGTTTTCGAAATTAAAAACTAATGTAATTCTATAAATATCTGGCATATTTCTAGATATCTTTACCTCTTATGTATTATGCGGAGCATAAGGGATGTTTTATTTAATATAACTGTATGCATTTCAATTACAATGAAGGAAACAATCAAACCAATCAAATTATTATGGGAATAATTTGGGATCTTCAATTCTTGTTTTATGAGTTCGGATTTCATGCAATGTCAATAGATAAACTATGTCTGATTCAGTTTATCTATGTTAATGTAGAGTATCATGCCAGATAATTTCTTTGTATTAAGGTGTTTATACTCTATTATGTTTCAAAACGATTACGATATTTGAGAACGACGCCTGAAGAAATTATCTGGCATGATACTCTACATTAACATAGATAAACTGAATCATACATAGTTTATCTAGTGACATTGCATGAAATCCGAACTCATAAAACAAGAATTGAAGATCCCAAATTATTCCCATAATAATTTGATTGGTTTGATTGTTTCCTTTACTGTAATTGAAATCCATGTAGTTATATTAAATAAAACATCCCTTATGCTCCGCATAATACATAAGAGGTAAAGATATCTAGAAATTTGCCAGATATTTATAGAATTACATCAGTTTTTTTAGTTTCGAAAACATTTATAATTTGCTTGTATTCCCCCCTGAAAACATTGAAAATCACGGAAAAAGGCGTAGGGGTATGAACTCACCAGACGAGAAATGTGTCGGTTTGGATGCTAAGCGTCAGTTCGGGGCTTGAGTACACGCGAGGTTCCTATGTAATATGAAGATATACATAACTGTATCTAATTAGACCTTGAACTACCAATTAGATAAGACAGTACACTTCGAGGCGCGAAAACACTTCATTTCAAGTGTTAGAGTGACTCTGGTAACATCTAAGTGTGTGTATGGCCTAAACATGGAGTTTGCTCTTCAAGAGTAAACTCCTAAGGGAGTTTTCGGCCCTAAGACCATATCCCCATGAGTTTACGGCCGTAAACTCATGGTGGGGGTGTACTTGGGTGCTTAATGGTCTTAAAACTCTTGTGGGGTGATGCTAGGCTTAGTTTTAAGGCATTGGAAGGGGGCTTGATCATCATTTGGACCATTTGAGGAGTTTAAGGCAGTAAACTAGGGTATTCATAAGAGGGCATAACCGATTTTTGAGGCTAAGTGACATTCTCTCAAGTTATTCCAAGTTTGTAGTGTTGTGTGAAGCATTTGAGGCACAACATTTGGGGTGCTAGGCTCACAAAGTCTTGAAGGAATCCAAGCAACAACAAGGTATGTATTTCTACTAGTTTTACGTTTTCTATATTCCCCATGCCATGCTAGTTAGGAAATAACCTTGAAAAAGAAATTTGCATGTATATAGAGAAAACATAGATTCAAGGTTATTAGGGTTGCATGTACACTTAGGAAGTGTTAGAATGCTCAAAACCCATAAGTGGTATCAGAGCCTACGATTGTTTTCTGTATATTTGATGCAAACTAGATGAAAAAAATCGAAGAACTGCTCACCGTTCGACTGGACTTGCCGAGTGCAAGGGGAGAACTCGACGAGTCCAAGGCAAAATTCATCCTACTCGTCGAGTAGGATAATGCACTCGACAAGTAGGAGCGTGTTGGACAGTTTTTCGAGTTTTGTTGCTGGAAATGGATTAAAATCATTATCCCAAACTGTTTTGGACTTGTAAAAAAGTTGTTTTTCAAAATGGTAATAATTATGTTAACCCATTTTAAATGACTATTATCAATTTTCAAGTTTTATATGTGGTAATATGATTTCTTGAAATTGTTTGATATTAATATTTGTTCTTATGAGTTTTAGAAGATCATAGGAATTATGTGTAACCTACATGCTTGTTTAATTCATGATCTTAATGTTAATGATGGTGTCCATAACTTGTCCTCAAGTTATGGATAACCAAAAGTCACTTCTTTAAAAGTTGTCATTAAAGAATAGTAGGTTTCATAAAATGAAGAGTCTTCAACTTTATGAACCATTAAAACTCATAAGTTACAAATTTGAAGAGTCTTGAAATAGTTTCAAAACTTGCCCTCAAGTTTTGAAATTTGTAAAGTCTTACACTTTAATTCCAAATTAAATTTTTTTTTAAAAGTTAAAAAATTCAAACTTTATGGACTTCATTAAATTAATTAAAGTGTTTAATTAAAAGAGTTAATAATTCCATAAAGACATGGTTTTAGTTTAATTAAATTAAGAGTATAGTTTAATTAATAGATTAAACCACCAAGTATTTTAAATGTTTAAAATACACCCTTATACTATTATTATAATTTTATTTATATAGATATGTATAAGAATAAGTCAATCTTACCATTAGTAGGCCTCATTCACGAAGCCGGTCTATAAGGGGGGTATAAGGTTAATGCCTATAAAATGGCGTTTAATGGGTGTCCACTCTCACCCACCGCTTCCTTCACTGGTGGAGGGTCATTAGCCGAAAAAGGTAGGATAGGACCTTAATCCTCATTAAAAGTATAACAAAATTATAAAGTAACTATACCTTAATAATTCCCAATCTTAGTTACTTTAGGAAAATATGTATTTGGTGCGAACCCATAAAATTACACTTTGTACCTTACCAAGTCGTTAGTGGAGCGTGTGTGGTTAACCGGCACACTAACAAGAACTAGTAAGTGTGGCAAGGGGTAACTTGACTTTATTATAGATCGGTGGAGCTATGTGGCTAACCAACACATCGATTAGGTGCTAAAGTTAAGGGTACCAAGTCAATTTGTATGGTTATTCACACCTTGTTTGTGATCCTCGGCATCCCAATCACAAACTTGAGAGGGCACAATCGAGATTCAAACATGCCATTGAAAGTTCAATGTATCTCAAAAGATCTAGGAGTTTCAAATCCAATTAAAAACTTAATTATATTTCGTTTTTATGGTGGAAATTGGTAGATCTTCATTTACCTACCTTCAACTATTTTATAATTTGGATTACGACATCTCTCTTCCAGTTATAAATAGGTTGTTGGGTCCTAGCCTTAATATTTCATATTGGGTGTTATATTAAGGACTTTAAATAAACTAACTTGAATTTCTCCCATTATAGATGTCTAGTTTAGACAGCTATGGTCTTCCCAAATATTTAGGAACAAGCTTCCTAATGAAGATGATATCCCAAATGGCAACCAAGGTGAAAGATCAATCCCGTTGTTGTGCATTAGTGGGACTGGAAATCATACTTCACTTCCTCCACCTCCTCCAATAAATCTCCCTATCCCACAAGTTTCAAGACCTGATAAGTTCTAAGTCACTCAATCCCTATTGGCAAACAATGTCTATATGTGCTTAGGTCTTGGAGATTAAGTCCCATATTGACAAGCCGGGAGAGTCGGGTGTCGAAGTCTCGAGGTAGCTGGCTGTTGACTTGGTTCTTCAGTCACGCCCTGATGACAGATCACGACATGACCCTTAATGATCTTACCTATTTGCTTGATGATGCTGAATCAACAATGATTTGGAGCATTGGTAAAGCAAAATTTAATTGGAAGGTCAACTTCTCAAACTTCCATGGACATTGACAATGGTAACATTGGAAGTCCAGAAAAACTTTCTCTTCCCAATTGAAAGGGATTGGCCATAGTCAACTCGGTTGACCAAATGGTAAAGAGAAAGGCTAAGTTTGTGTATCGTTTCCAAATAGTCCATATATTTCTATTGCCAAAGGAAGGGCATTGGTTGCGAAGCTGCCAAATTTACCTAAAAGTCCATAAGGATAGTAAAGTCAAATGTTTGACTCTGCTTTAGGTAAAGTCCATTATCTAACTTTATTAAGCTTTTATTCTGAGATTCTTATTGCATGATGTGACTGGGTCACATATTGATGTTTTAAGAATCAAAGAAGAGTGAAGAAACTTAAAGGAAGTATATGTTGATTCTGATTGTGAAGATGGATTTCGATCGCATGGTTCGGTGATCAGAATTTTGGGTTGTTACTTAAGAGTTATGATATATTTCTTAGGAATAGATAATAACAAGTTTTCCATATGGATTGTAAGGATAAGTTTTCCGCAAAGTTTTAAAATAAAAGAAAATGCTTTTGATATTATTTATTTTAAGTATCCTTACAATGGCATCTGTGAAAAAGGTTGTTGCTTATATGTTTCCATTGATAAGCAATATGGGTAAATGGATTTGATTCTTTCATTAGTGGTAGTGTCATAATTTACCAAATAAGGAAAGATTATCATCACCCAAGTTTCAATTGGATAGAAACTTGGAATCATGCAAGTTGTATTGTGTGATGAATGAGAATTTTCATCTTTGGTAAATTAAGACTAATTCCTTTTTCACATTCGTATGTGAGTCAAGCGAAGGACTAAAGGATCGGGTACATTAAGTTGTGCACTAGTCAGGTCCACCACAAAGGTAGATAAGATTATTCGTTATGATTTACTAAAGTTTAGTAAATATGGTTATTCTTACAAGTTTAAGTGTAATTCTGAAACATTGGAAAAGTTTCAATGTATGGCATAATGAATAAGAAGAATCAAATAAGGTAGAAAGATAAAAGTTTCTCCAATCTGAAGAGATGGGAGAGTACTTGTGTATTTGTTTATTATTATCTTAGTGATTATGGAACCATATCGCAATTGATCCTCTAAGGACACCTTAGTGTGTTTGTTTCCTGAGGAGAGGAATCGTGAATTGATGAAATGGTTAAATCAAAAAATAATTCATACTTCGTTCCAAAAACAAATCCTGGAGTAATACTCCAAGATTGTAACTTGAGTGACATAGTCTTTAGAAAGTTCATAACACTTGTCAAATGTAGAGTAAGATGTTTCCTATTATTGTACATTTGAGATTGGTAAGTTGTGATGTTTTGGATAAAACAAAGACCAGCTAAGACCAATAGTGAGAAGTGTTTAACTTGATAATAATCCGCACTAGCTCTTGAATATTTGTGTTGTCAAGAAATGGTTCTTGACAAAGAGAAGTCTTATATGTCAAGAGGACAGTGGGAGTCTAAAATATTCTAAAATAGTTTCAAGAACTAATCAAGATTTTTGTTAATCACTAACCCACGACTTGAGGTTTGTAACCTATCATGTTGACATATTCTTATTTCTTTTTTATTCTAGTTAAAAGTTGATTATGCTTGTGAGTTCTATGAGTTCTCAATTGTTTGCATAACAACCCTGTAGCAATGGTGGGCATTGTGCTACCAGGTGGCAAGAAATTAAGATTGAACAAGTTTAGTCTATATGAGTTTCGATTTGTCACTAACCTTGTCTTGTGATTATGGTTATGAGAAATTCACATGGATAGGAACACATACACCATAAAAATCTAAGTGTCATAAGGTTTCTCTTTGATTCATCAAATGATGGTAAGGAAACTCTTTCACTAAGTAGATTTTGAGTAGATAGCAATTGTGAGAATGACAAAATGTCTAAACATTATGATTACGGCATCCCTCTTCATAATTGTTTAGACACACAAGTGATCTATCTAAGAAAAGGTGTATGGTTTTGATAAAGTTTTATCAAAGAAATTGCGTATCAGAAATCTGAACTTTGGTAGAAAAGTCAATAAAGTGTTGGTTTCTAAAAGTCCATTTGATCTCTGGATACATGTCAAACTAGTGGGAGCATAAGTGTTGTGCTAGTAAGATAATAATGATTATGCTAGTGGGAGCATGATTATTATGTTAAGTGTTGCAAGTCAGTAATATTAATTATAGAAAACAAAAGTTTCAATTCGCCTTGAAAAAGTTGTTTTGCTATAATTAAGGGAGAGGATTTTATACTTCACTCCAATTCTACAAGCTTAGATTGAGAACTTAATCTACTTTAGTCAAGAATATATATGAATGTTATGCTAGAATGGTTCAACATAAGGAAATTCTATATATGTTGCGATCTCAAAATTCGATTATGATTACGGCATCCCTCTTCATAGTTCGAATTATGAAAACATGGCAAATAAAAATTTTTATAGCATAAATCTTGTCCCATATGATTTGGGTATAGGTTTGTTTACATGTGCTATAATATTCATCCATTCTAAATTTTCCAAGGAAATGACTAAAATGATTAAGCAAAGTTGTCGAGGACAATCTGAGGTTTACCAAAGATTGGTTGCTCATGGACAATTAGAAGTATAGAGTAAGGACCATATTGACATATTTTGAAAAGAGGCAACTCTTGTTCAGAAGTGATGGTCAAAATGGTAATATGGAATTGTCTCCATGGGTGGAAGTTATTCTTTGAATCGGTGTAAGATTAAAGAACTTAATGCTAAGAAGGATGTTCAAAGGAATGTACTTTGAATTTGAGACTTCATTTCCATGGAATTGTTTTCCATTGGAATACTTTGTAATGTCTGTTGCCAAGTCTTTGTGACTTCTGTGCATAGTCATTACAAGGGGATCATTGCATATAATTTTAGAATCTAACAGATTACAGTAAATGGCAAGAGTTTGGTATTCTTGCATTTACAACGAGGATTGGAATTGTGAAATGAGCGTCATTGGAATATTGTCAATTGATCTATTTCACAAAGAGAGGACCATATGTAAACATAGTATGCATGGCATAATTTTTGTTTGGAAAAACATAGTGTACGTGCTTGGAGCATAGGACAACTAATGTTTTAATTCAAGCATAAAGTTGAGTAATCGAAACATAAATAATGAGTAATCAATATGGTGCTTAAATAAAAGGTGTTTTTATTTACACTCAAAGTGTTGGGGCCATATAAGATTAGTATTATTTTTATGTTTCACTTTGCATGTTTTGACTTCCAGAATAATTATGTTATGGTATATATCATATTATTCAAACCATCCACAGTCAGCCATATGTTGGAAGTAGATATGAATCAACACTGTCATGAATTTGGCTTGTATGATTTGTCTAAAGTGTTTTAGACAATGCAATGGTTGCTACAACATTCATGAGTACTCATAAGGGCTGAGTATTGGATTCAACCCACGCTCACTTGCATCACTTCACGGAATTTATGTCGAGTGATCGTGAGACGGTAATATCATATAAATCTTCAAACCTAGAGATATGAGTTGTTGACTATGAGTTGGTTATTCATTGATTGTACGAAAACCCATTGGTAACTCGATGTTATAAAACGTTCCTTTGTGAATAATTCAACAACTAGTTAGTACAAGCATATCAGTTGAAGTTTATCTGTTCCTTCTAGAAATAGAAGCGATATATGGGCTCCTCGATGATTTGGTTTTGACCTATGTAGCGGGCCCGGTCAGAACATAATTGATGTGTTCAATTTAGTTCTATGTCGAAACAAATCAGATATCGAGAAACAAATGCTGGACAATAAGTAAGACTATGTTCCATGTATTTGTCCGGCTGATATCATGAACAGAGGATTATATGATCACTTATCTTAAATGGCGTATCATCATCATCTCAGTTCCGAGAGACTTTGAAAGAGCTACGATTGCTAGTCGGATTTTGAAATCATATTTGCAAATATAGTTATTAGACTTATCCAAGTGGGAGACTGTTGGATATAGTGTCTAAGTCCATAACTTTATTTGGTATGTACTTGACCCGACCCGGCATGGTCCATTTGGGTTGCATGGCATTGCAATATTTGGATAGACAAAATGAGAGAAAGTACACTTATTATTAATATATTGTAAGTTCTAATATATTAATAATAGTATTACTTAATTAGTATTGATCAAGTATTAATCTAGTATTAATTTGGTGATCAAAGTGAGACTAATTAAATATATAGGGTTGATTATGACAATCATCAAATCTTTTATGGTGGATTAATGATCCATGGTTTATGAGTTTGGTTATAACCATATGGAGCTCCATGGATAGTCCATGGGAGTTACAAACCCATGGGTCATGAGAAATGAAGAGTCATGACAATTAGGGTTTACATTTGTAACTCCTAATTATGACATACTATAAAAGAAACCCTATAGCATGCAAAATGGGGACTAGGGTATTCATAAGAGGGCATAACCGATTTTTCAGGCTAAGTGACATTCTCTCAAGTTATTCCAAGTTTGTAGTGTTGTGTGAAGCATTTGAGGCACAACATTTAGGGTGCTAGGCTCACAAAGTCTTGAAGGAATCCAAGCAACAACAAGGTATGTATTTCTACTAGTTTTATGTTTTATATATTCCCCATGCCATGCTAGTTAGGAAATAACCTTGAAAAAGAAATTTCATGTATATAGAGAAAACATAGATTCTAGGTTATTAGGGTTGCATGTACACTTAGGAAGTGTTAGAATGCTCAAAACCCATCACTTCCTACCATACATAATAACATATTGTGTACCAGGAGCCGCCTCCTGGTATTTCATGCATAATGCATAAGGCTAACCCCCGGGTCTTCCTATTACACATAAACTAAATGGGTCAGCATTGGTGCCTTAGACCCATACAAACAGTGAGGAGACTCACCTCACAAGCTAACTGTAGAACCCTACGAATAACCCTTCGCAGCTAGCTGGCGGATCCCCAAACTGCTGGTCTCTCGACTCCCAGAGCTACCATTACCCAAAATGACAATTAGCCCAATCAATAATCCTCCTTAGGGTAAAATGACCATTTTACCCCTCGTCTATCTTGGTCTATATCTAAGGCCCAAATCCATAATACAAAAGGGCCCAACACTAGGTAGGCTTTCCAAAACCACTAGTGGCCCACTAATGGCCCAATTTGCTAAATTGGGCCCAATTCTTCTAATGAGCGTTACCCTAAGCCCAAACATATTGTTGGCCCAAAACATCTGACCTATGATGGCCCACTAAGGCCCAAAGACCCAAAGTCCACTGCTTGGCCCAACCAGAGGCCCAAAACACACCGAGCCCATAACTGATGAGTATGATGGGCGTACTTTTATGTGCGTTAAGCGTACTAGCTGAAGGTGGTGTACGTTGTACGACCTATGTGTACGGCTAACATACTCCTCTATTAAGCTACTTTTCCCATTAAGTGCTTAATACTCCATTCCAGAAGCTACAATTATAGATCTAATTCCTTTTCAATGTCTTAATCCATAAAGTTGATTACTTGGTGGATTGCAATCCACCAAATGAGCCCAAACTTGATTGAAATGTGATAACAAACTTCCATGAAAAGGGCTATATCTCATGCATGGTCACAAATGAGCCCTGAAGATTGAAACTTT
Organism: Lactuca serriola; assembly: GCF_051521515.1. NCBI lineage: Eukaryota > Viridiplantae > Streptophyta > Magnoliopsida > Asterales > Asteraceae > Lactuca > Lactuca serriola. Next base: position 109,755,245 of record NC_136408.1, read on the forward strand.
ACTGTATATGGGACTTTTACGACACTAAGGGTGGCAACCCTGGACCTAGAAAACGAGTTGAGTCATAAAGGTCCATTCTTAGGACCTAAAAGGTCCAAAAACTCCATTAACATAGATCTAAGCATACTTGAGGAACGTTTCAGACTTTATACCTCAAAATGATCTGAAATGGAACCACAATCTTGGATCTAATGCTTTCCCTTTGATCCACCACCTTGATATACTCTTCACTTGCTTGAAAAAATGGCTTCACAACACCAAAATGCTCTCTAATGGCCTCCAAAGCTCCAAGAACAGTCAAGGGATAGTTAGCGTTTCATAGTGGCTGTCTAAAGATGAGATGCAGGGTGACCCCTAAGGCACATTATTCCTTTTATTGTGAAACAACCCTAAAATTAGGGTTTTAGAAACACTGAGCGTACGTTAGGCGTACGCCTCTCCACACCCCGAGACCATATAACCTTATACGTTGGGCATAACCCAGCATACGCTGGGCGTACCCAGCTAAAAACACGCATGCATTCCTTGCATGCATGGGCTTCCTTGTCACAAGACTCCATTAGGGGCTAAAACTGACAATAACTTCAAAGTGTCATAACTCCTTCACTCTAAGTCGGTTTTCGACGAACCCCTACCCTTTGGCTTTCGGGACCACAACCGAGTACTTTCAAAACGGGGTGTTACAACTCTCCCCCACTTAAACTAGACTTTGTCCTCGAAGTCTTCTGCGAATACTTATCTTAGATACTTCTCATTGGACACAATAGTTACTGCAAACTAGCCTGAACACTCACAACCAATCTTATATAACGCCTAACCTTGTCCGCTCAGTCTGATCCCCGCAAGGACCACTACACTTGACATCCTGAGGGTCTTCCAAGGCAACTGTACATAAGTGACACCTTTCCAACCTCTACGAAGGACAGATCCTTCGCTGTAACTAAATCTCCAGCCACTCCCTGTATTGGTCTCTTCGCTATTACCCACTTGAATGCTTCTACTTACTATGACCCGATGCCGAACACCCAACCCAACGAATGGGTCAGATAATCCTTCGAGTAAGAGATTCATCCCTATAACGGTTAGACTCATACGAAAGTTGCACAACAGAGTTAAACCACTTACTCTGAGATTATTTAATCCTGTTGTGAGTGAATTAGCACCTCTCAGTCAACTAACTATTCCATACATGAATTCTCTTATCACTGCTCCTGCCCGAAGATCCTGTTCTCTCTTATCTGCTTTCCGGATGAACCAAGACCTCCCTACTCCCAACTTACCTGTCGACTATCTAGAAATACCAGATTCCACACGGATGTGGGTAGGCCACAACATGATTGGGTTTGGTAATCGGGTGGAATCTGGTATTTCTAGATAGCCGACAGAGAGAGTAGGATCTTCGGGCAGGAGCAGTGATAAGAGAATTCGTGCATGGAATAGTTAGTTGACTGAGAGGTGCTAATTCACTCACAACAGGATTAAATAATCTCAGAGTAAGTGGTTTAACTCTGTTGCGCAACTTTCGTATAAGTGACACCTTTCCTATATCTACGAAGGACAAATCCTTCGATGTAACTAAATGTCCAGCCACTCCCAGTGTTGGTCTCTTCGTTATTACCCATTTGAATGCTTCTACTTACTATGACCCGATGCCGAACACCCAACCCAACGAATGGGTCAGATAATCCTTCGAGTAAGATATTCATCCCTACAACGGTTAGACTCACACGAAAGTTGTGCAACAGAGTTAAACCACTTACTATGAGATTATTTAATCCTGTTGTGAGTGAATTAGCACCTCTCGGTCAACTAACTATTCCATGCACGAATTCTCTTATCACTACTCCTGCCCGAAGATCCTGCTCTCTCTTATCCGCTTTCCGGATGAACCAAGACCTCCCTACTCCCAACTTACCTGTCGGCTATCTAGAAATACCAGATTCCACCCGATTACCAAAGCCAATCATGTTGTGGTCTACCCACATCCGTGTGGGCTACCCTGCCCCGATCTAACCTATCTGAAAAACTCTATAAGCGAGTCACACATCTGAACATTCTTACTGCCGAATAGGGACCGAACGAATGCTACGGGCCATCCCGCAGTCTCCCGCTTCCATATTAACTGACCACTAATGAATGCTACGGGCCACCCCGTAGTCTTACTATACCAATGCTACAGGTCTCACCGCAGTCTTATAATACAAATATACTACCGGCAAACTAACGTGTGCTACGGGCCACCCCACAGCCTTACCATACCAATGCTTCGGGCCACACCGCAGTCTTACAATACCAATGTTACGGGCCACACCATAGTATTACTATACTAATATACGAATGTTACGGGCTACACCGCAGTCTTACAACGTTCCTACTCTATCTGCCAACTAATGAACGCTACGGGCCACCCCATAGTCTTAAAACACTTCTACACTATCTGGTAACCAATGTTACGGGCCACACTACAGTCTTGCCACACTTCTCAAGCTATCTGGCCACTGGTGAATGCTACAGCTAACCCACAGTCTTACAACACTTCCCCACGCCGACGGGCTACTAGTGAATGCTACGGCTATCCTGCGGTCTTACAACACTTTCCATGATGACCATGGTCTTTTGCTGACTACTAATCCGAACACCCACATAATCGAGCATACAAGCACAATCTAGTACCCCAAGTTGTACTCATGTCCTGACAAAAATTCCCAACCTAAATTTTCTGAAACCTGCTAACAGACATCCTGAAAATGTGATCTCACTATTGGCAAGTTTTCCGAACTTCCAGTTCACACTATCCTCAATTCATACAGCCACTTGGGCCGTCTTTCTCCCTGACAAGAATGCGAAGCTTATCCCATTTTCAAAACCACTCCAGCTTCTGAGTACATGATCGTTTCTTCCCCACTTAGCTTTGACTAAGTCTTCACGGCATGCGAAAATCGGAGGATTTCGATTCCTTCCTCCCTTACACGATAGACATGCTAACTACCAACACCTAATCTTGCTAGCGATCCATCACTAGCCCACTCGAAAGGTCGCACAATCACTGAAGACTAGATGAACGCTTCCTGAAATCCCGACACTAATGATCCCAAAAGCTTAACCTGATGTCCCTCTCAACCTTAAAGTCAAATTAGCCGGTGCTCAGAGCAACTCCTTTAGAGATAGACTGCCTCTCTTGATGCTTCCAAAAGTTATCCCTAGCACAATGACTGAACTTCACCGAATCTTGACGATGGTGGATAACCATCCTACTAAACTCTGACTACAAATTTCTCATGATGCTCCTGAACTGATCTGGGCCGTAATCGCGATAACACTGAACCCTTCGAACCAGAAAAGGGATGTGACCTTACACTAGCTACTAATAATTCCCGGTATGCAATTGGCATATGACATTTTCCGTAAATACAGTCTGAATACAAGCAGGGAGATAACTCATACATACTATTACCCGAGACCGAGGCAAAAACAATCATAATACATATAGAATCGAAAAGGGCAATTGATACATACCTGCAACGTCTGCTACTGTAATCCGGACCGCCCTCGTCTGTCACTGCAAGGCTCTACCCCCTCGCCCATTCGTAATCCTCAAAGTATTCGGGGCAGTCGCACTCCCTCCTCCTCCCCTCATCGTCGGATAGTCAGCCTTCTTGTGGCCCACCTGATTGCAGTGAAAACATAATGGGCTTCCCCCCTGTGGGCAGTCCCTACTGACGTGACCATCCCTACCACACTTGTAGCAGCCTAAACCCCTGAAATGACAAACTCCCTCGTGTAGTTTCCCGCACGTGCTGTACTGACTTCGGCCCTGCCGACCTACTAATCGTTGATCTGATGTCTTGGCTCTCTTCCCAGGACCCACTAATGTATACATCTGATCTGACCTCCTCTTCGCAATGTAACGACCAAAATTTCAACCAATTTAAAACATTTTATTTCAATCAAAAACCATTACGTTTATACATCTTGTTTTCAAAATAGTTTAAACATCAGAGTATCCCCCAAGACCATTACGTTTATGCCTTCGCCTTGCCATGATCTCCTGAAGCACCTGAAATAATAAACCACGACTGTAATCCCGAAAGCTTAGTGAGTTCCCCCAAAGTACCCATACACACATAAACATATGCATACATCAAAGAACAACATACTACGGGTCCAAGCAACCTTCCGGTTGGAATACCCCTGGCCCTCAACCATCGGGTTTGAATGCCTACATACTACAAGCCCAATCATCCTACCGGGATGGGATACTCTCGGCCCACAACCATCGGGTTGGAATTCCCATACGCCTATACATACAACAATAACTACTATGGGTCCAATCATCCCTCAGGATGGAATACCCCAAGCCCCTCAACCATCGAGTTGGAATGCCAACATACTATGAGTCCAATCATCCTACCGGGATGGAATACTCCTGGCCCACAACCATCGGTTTGGAATTCCCCATCTCCTATATGTACAGTAACTACTACTACTTCTATGGGTCCAATCATCCCTCGGGATGGAATACCCAGGCCCCTCAACCATCGGGTTGGAATGCCAACATACTATGAGTCCAATCATCCTATCTGGATGGAATATTCCTGGCCCACAACCATCGGGTTGGAATGCCAATCTATACTAGCAAACATGCACAAATCCAACGTCCATAATAATTATTGGTTCCAAATTACTCCATCTATATTGTTCAGTCACGGCCCAAGCCCAGCTAGCCCATAAACAACCCAATACTTCACGGCCCAAAATCGAAAACCCAACAGAGGGCGTACGTTGGATGTACTCCTCTGGTATGCGAGGCGTACGCACGTCTGCACCCAAAAAATCTTCCATGCGCTTAATGGCTTAAGCACTTAAGCCCATATGCCAGATCTAGTGACAAAAAGGGCCTAGGACTCATAAAGTCTCAATCTTTATCCTTTTGGACGTCCATAAAGCTCTTAACTCAAGGTCTTAACCCATTAAGACCTTCCTACTTCTTACATGGGACAACCAAAGCCATTGGGACCTCATTTTTCTTACTCAAGACCTCTCCAATGGTCTGAAAGGACAGCTCATTTTAACCAAAACACATCATGCATCATAATGGGGGTTTTTGGGACAAGAATGGTGTGAAAACTTCACCACACTTAGATCTACACAAAATCGATGTCAAGCAAGAAGCTTTATACCTTTAGGAGCTCTTGAACCACCAGAAAACTTCAGATCTACACGCTGGCCTTCTTCATCTACTCACTAGATGCAACACCTTCTTCTCAAAACACTCCAAATTCACTTCAAAAGCTCACACACTCAAGAAGTTGGCTAGGGTTTGGGGGAAAACGGCTCTAAACAGTGGAGGCTAGGGTTTGGGAGGGTTATGAGCTCTTAAATATTTTTAAATAGCCTCCACACCCGAAATATTAGGGTTTCTGGATGATAGACGTACGCTGGGCGTACGTCAAGGGACCCCACGTTCATTTACTCCATTACGCTGGGCGTACCCAGCCAACCACGTGCATGCATGCTTAGCATGCATGGGACCTCTTTGCCAAACTTTCCACTTAGGGACCATTGATGCCAATATCATCAATTTACAATATCTCCTCTATCCTAAGTTCGTTCCCAACGAACTTTATATCCACGCAAAGGTGGCAAGAAGCCCTACGCTTCTAGCAACACACCCCAACCCAAAACCTTCTCAAATGAAACCCATTGCCCATAAAAGACCGAAACACCCTTACTCTTGATCTTGGGAATCCATAAATAATTACTTTTAGAACGGGGCGTTACACGCAATGTGCTCCAAATCAATCTCCCTCTTCCGCACCCTAGAAATCATAGAATCTAAGTTCAGGCATGTCAAGTAGCTGACGTGCTCCCGAATATCAGCTCTTAACATGTCATGATAGCGAGTCTTCTGCATCTCCTCATTTCCTGCATACTGAGGCACCAACAAGGACCTTTCCCAGAACTTGGCGATAATCTCCGCCACTGTCTCTGTCGTCTACCTCATGTCGAGGAACTCATTGGCCAACCGCTGAAGCTCCACAACCGGCGCGAACTCAAACCTAAACTGGGCCACAAAGTCTGACCAAATCATAGCCTCAATGGATGAGGCTCCCAGAGAGTCACCAACTGACTCCCACCAATCTCTGGCTCTGTCTCTTAAACATCTCGTAGCGTACCGGACCTTCGACTCCTCAGGGAAGAAGCTAATCAACTGAGCAGACTCCATGTCTGCAATCCATCTCCTGAAAAAAATAGGGCCTTTCACCCCGCGGAAGTCTGGCGCACCACATCCCCTGAAGTCCTTGAAGGAGAATGTGCGTGTCCCCATCTGCCCAGATGCCATATCACTCTTGAATCCCCTAAGAGGATCATCCATCAACTCGACAATCCCTTCCTTGATCGACCCGAAAATCACTGGGGTTGCCTCAAGGATGCCTCAGTTGATCTTCGACGTAATAAACTCACGCAGACTCTAATCAACTGGTTCGGGTCCCGAACCTGAACCTGATCCTCATCCTCTTACTTCATGTCACGTAATCATCACCAATCTAAAACAAAAAACATAATCGTCAGGGTCATACATAACCTCGGAAGGTCTCACATACTACAAGTTCCCTGGTTCTGTAAGTCCCCAAAATTGCTTGTGTATCAATCAGATCCAATTGATGGTGCGGAATCCCAATCAATTGGATGATGTCAGATGAAATATAGAAGAGAAAGAGAAGAAGAAGAAGATGTTGAATCTAATGTATTGATGATATGATTGATGCTCCTTACAATAGATTCTCAATCACACACACTTCTTCTCTCTAACTTTCTCTCTCTTCTCTAGCCTCTTTCTTTCCTAACCGTACACTCCCACAAGCACTCCTCTATTTATATGGACCTCCAGCCATACACATGTGTACAGCCGCACACCCTGTGTACGGCCGTACATAGGGTGTGCGGCCGTACACACGTGTACGACCGTACACACAAACCGTTAACACATACAATATTACATAAAAATATATTTTCCTAGAAAAGCAAAGTATAAACTATATTTTTGACCCAAAAATCTCCCCCTTGGTTTATAGCTTTCTTTTCTAATTGGCCCAACAAACTCCCCCTAAAAAGTAGCTGGCTTTTTCTTGTTAATCTTCATTGGGAGCTTGACTTCAGCATTAATCTTCAAATTTCTTCACAGCATCAAGATAAACATATGAATCTTCAATAAATGAATTCATCTTGAGCAGTTGGGATTTCTGCAGAATTTGACATTGAATGCACATTGGGTGAGAAGGCTTGATGTACTGATTCTTGAAAGATAGCGCTTTCAACTTGAGAATCTATAGAGAGAACATCATAGACATCAATTCTTCTAGATCACTTCAGCAGGTACAAAAATAGCAGCAGACTAATTGAGGAGGATTCAATGCAATCTGTCACATATTCTTCAATTTCAGCTTCACCTTGCTTCTGGGGTTGACAGATTGAATGTCGAAAGAATAATCTTCATTTCTTGCTCCTTCGAATGCAAATTCTTCGATGCTCACAGATGAAGCCTTGGCTCAAAAGATCTTCAATACAGTCTCCACGAGTCTCATCTACACCTGAAATCACTTTTCAAGACAAAACAGAACTAAAAGAAAAATTAGCACACAAAAAAATATATTTTTAGATTTTTGATATTTTCTGGAAAAATAAAAATAGAAACAAAAATATTTTTGGATTTTCTGAACAAGAAATAACACTATTTTTGGATTTTTAATTTTCTGATTTTTGTTTGATTTTTGAATTGTTTTTAATTCTCCTCCTAAAATTTGTGCATAATGGAAAACTATGAACAAATTTAACAAAAATAAAAAAATATCTAACTTTAAGATAGATTTGGGATCAAAGTTTTTAGACAACCTTTATCCACTTATCGGTACCTTTCATATTCACATCTTTGTCTGTTCGATCGTCGGTATTGTTGTCCACTTAAACACGAAAAATTGTGACAAATTTAGGACATACTATTTGTTACAAGACAGGTGAACTTAAGTTCCTAAAAATTATATTTGATCCTAATTTCTTAGATACTATATCTTAAGGACCATTCATCTGACGACGACCAGCGATATTGTTATCCACCTTAATTGAGCAGCGAGATCTATAGACAATATGTATGTGTTCAATTTTAAGTGTACTAGAACGTGTTTCCCGCTTCCTGATATGCCCCAGCCATCAAGAACTTCCAGAGTACTCCTTACACCGGGTGAGCAGACAACCATTCAAAGAGAGGATAGATTTAGAATTCTATTACTTATTACTTATTACTTCATAGGGGTTGAGAAGTAGAAGGTTGCATATGATGTGTACCAGGTCGGATTAGAAGTCGCGCAGAGGAGACAACATATGGCTAACAGATAAGAAGTCTTTCACATATATAACCTGCAGAGAAAAAGAGTTGCATATGTTGTGTACCAGGTCGGATTGGAAGTCACGCAAAGGAGACAACATATGACTAACAGACGGAAAGAAAGAAAATGATATTCTACAGACCTAATTTATCGGAAATTACCAGTCGCCCCATCCAACTGGAATTAAGGACAGAATCCGCACATCGAGGAAAAGTTAAGCCACGGTTCCAAGTACGGGTTCAATTATTGTGACGAGTAGATTCCCATATATATCTCCCTGCTCAACCTATCTGAGCGTCGTATTGTCAGGCTGAACGGATCCAACTAGGTCAAGATTTGTCAAGTCATTTGATTTCCTAAGTTCAATTCTTCCTAATCATGTCCATTTAGAATCTTTCGTGCCTACCGACACATCAAACCAGAGCATAGACCCTTCAACTTTGGGTACGTTACAGAGACTCAGATTGCCTGTTATCACTTGATAATATCACTTCCCAAAACATCTCCCTCAAGCATAATAAATTTTGATTTTCTGATTTTCTAATTTTTATGGATTTTCTAATTTTCTAATGTTTTTGGATTTTCTAATTTTTTAATGTTTTTGGATTTTCTAATTTTTTTTTTATATTTGTTAAAATTTTCTAATTTTTTTTATTTCTCCCCCTAAATTTGTGCATAGGAGAGAAACGAAACTAAATGCGCAAATTTAAACTATCCTAAAACAAAAATTTGTCTTTAAAGCGAAACAGCTTAAGAAAAACTCAGGAGTATAGAGAAGAAAACTCAAACTGTAAGTCACCGATTGAATTTGCATCCGGAAGGACACGCGTAATCTCATAACAGATCCGAAAATTCTTCATGCCGTTAAGCGCAAACCTCGTGAGTGATCACTTCCTTTCTTCCCTTCCCTTCAAAGGACACATTCTCCCAAACAATGTTCTAAGTGTTGTACAGTTGAGAGATGTCCCCTATCAAGTGCCAGGAACAGCCACTACCAACAAACCGAAGTCTGATGATATGCCTCCATAGCTGCTCCGACACAGAGCGGGATCAGTTGGTCTTTGGAACCCAATCGATTTTGAAACTGGGTCGACCTTTGTCATCCTTGCACGGTACTCTCTCCCATGACATGTCCTGCTTATCAAAAACAGAAGATGTAAAAATATTAGAAGCGTTAGAAGATTTGGGAGAGTGAGCCTTTGGAACCCATTTGTAGTTGGGTTTAACCCAGTTCCTTTTCGATCTGATGGGTGGCTCAGTACTTGCTTTGGGACTTGATGTCGTCCATTAAGATGTCATTGATTTAGGCTTCAGGGGAGCATCTCTTGGATTTGGCTTCTTGGCCGACATTCCCTTCTTGATCTTGGGAGTTGGATTCTTGACCTTGTGGGATTGATTTTTGGCCTTTTTCGTATTCCAGTCACCATTTTTTGAACGTGACCTAGAGGGGTTTCTTTTGGAAATTCTCCCTCTTGGCGTTTTCTGCCAACCATGTGCATAGTAGGGAACGTATGCGCGATTTGGACAATTTCTGGCAATGTGTCCAGGTGTTCCACAGTGAAAACATGTCTTTTTCTTCACTATGGAGTTGTTTCTTCCTGCCCCTGCTGGCGTGTCCATGCCTTGTCTCTTGTTGTTCCCACATGCATACTTGCAACAACAACTCTGTTGCGTTGGAATTGGTGGCCTGTATTTCTCAACGACAGGTTGATCAGAAGCAGTTGAGTTCGAAGCAACAGATTCAAAGTTCAAGGAGATGTTGGTTTGTTCAATGGTGTTCTCCTTGTTCTCATCCTCTGCTACTTTACCTGCACATAAAGTAGAAGCATTAGTATCTTCAACTTGAATACCTCCTGACACAAATCCAACTGGTTTTCCATATCGAAGATGTGCCTCCCTGTCAATTTCGTCCTGTGTCATAGGGATGGATGTGTAGTTATGATTGAAAGGTGGAGGAACACTATCATACCCTAGACCCTTGTTGTGATTTTCTTTGAATTTTAATTGGTTTTCAAATAAGGACTCGACTGTCTTACTTGACGCAGTGTAACTTTTGAAACTAACATCTGTTTTTCCACACTTTATTTTCAAAGCGTCAGGTTCTTCAGTTACAGCATCAAGTTTTTCTTAATGTGATCATAATTTTGACACTTGTTGTTGTAATCTTCTTGTAATTTCCGGAAATCATTGATTTTGGTTTCTAATTGAGCTTTTAACGGTTTATGTCCTTTCCTAAGAGTATAGCCTTCGTATTTAAGGTCCTCATTTTCTCTTTTTAGCAAATCAATTTGTTCGCGAAGAAATTTAATCGTAGCTTTACAAGATGGAGTATATGAAACTTCATTTACCGAAATTGATGTGGAACTCTTTTTTTTTTTTTAATTGCCCTTTGACTTAAAAAACAGGGAAAGTCAACCTTAAAAGTCAAATTTAAAAAGTCAAACTCAAAAGTCAAACTTAAAAGTCAAACCGAAAAGCTAAATTTGAAAAATTAAAAGTCAAACGAGAAAGTCAAAGTTTAAAGTCAAAGGTCAAATTTTAAAAGTCAAAGTCAAAATTTTAAGATAAAAAAAACAAAAATAAAAGTAAAATATAAAACAAACTAAAATTTTGGATGAAAAAGAAATTTAAAAATAAAAAGAAAATGATTTTTGGGCAAAAAGTGTTAAATTTGCGAAAATATGAACCGGAGATATAATATTTGAATTAAAAAAGGGAAGGAAAAAATGAAGAAGGCGCCTAGCTGAATTGGTAAGACACGAAGCTAAAGATGCAGGAGACCCGGGTTCGATCCCCGGCTCCTACAATGCGTTTCACCCTTTTTTTAAATGTGTCATGCGAGGACTTCTGCTGCTGCTGACCGAGACCGAAGCGAAGACGCTGGACCATACACGAGATTAAGCCGCACACACCGAACCGGCCGCACACTAAACCTAGCCGCACACCAAGGACCGCAGGAGTCCGAGCCGTACACCGAGGCCGCACACGTACGAGGCGCACACCGAGCCGCACACACCGAGGTTGCTGAGCCGCACTCCTTCAACCAGGTCGCACACCTTCAACATATTTGCGAAAAAAACGACGTTTTTCACCCTTTTTTGCTCTAAAACTCGATCAAAAACTCGTTTTTATGAAAAATGCAAAGAAGTAACCCCCATTATGTTTGCGAGATCTATCCAAAAACACTATTATCTTTTCAAAATAAGATCAAATAAGCTCCAGATCTGACAAAATTGATTGATACAACCAAGCTCTGATACCAATTGTAAGTCCCCAAAATTGCTTGTGTATCAATCAGATCCAATTGATGGTGCGGAATCCCAATCAATTGGATGATGTCAGATCAAATATAGAAGAGAATGAGAAGAAGAAGATGTTGAATCTAATGTATTGATGATATGATTGATGCTCCTTACAATAGATTCTCTCTCACACACACTTCTTTTCTCTAACTTTCTCTCTCTTCTCTAGCCTCTTTCTTTTCTAACCGTACACTCCCACAAGCACTCCTCTATTTATATGGACCTCCAACCATACACATGTGTACAGCCGCACACCCTGTGTACGGACGTACACAGGGTGTGCGGCTGTACACACGTGTACGACCGTACACACAAACCGTAAACACATACAATATTACATAAAAATATATTTTCCTAGAAAAGCAAAGTATAAACCATATTTTTTACCCAACAGGTTCTATCTCAACCCTCCTTGACTCGAGTATGGATCCTCTGATTTCAGTAGTACAGGCCCATACTACCTTCCACATATATTCGTACTTTCCTCTAGGATTTTTTCGACTTCACCAAGTCCCTTACAGCCACGACTGCTCTCAGCACCACTCTCATCCTAGGCTTTCCCTAGGGTAACCTCCAACCCGAACCCAGTCCTCAGTTACTGAAGGTATCTTCGTGAGGCCAATTAGCCACTACATGAATACCATCACAAGTGACGAGGATCAGATAATCCTTCGAGTAAAGGAATCATCCCTACAACGGTTAGACTCATATGAGAGCTACGCAATAAAGCCAAACCCAGCACTCTGATATTATTCAACCCTGATCACATGTGACTTGACGTATTCACCTAATGGCTAACTCCCATCCCTCAGAGTCCACAAAGCACCAAGCAAGTAGCATTCAGACAAAGGAAAAATCTAACCAACATATTCGAATTCACCTATCCTCTAATCAGGAATCTGTACTAGCATACAATACAAGGCTTATATAATTAGGCATAACCTAGACAAGCCATCCTACCATTGGCTGATCAGTTCTAGCATGCAAATCTACAAGCTCATATAAGCATACAAAGGCATCTCTCCTAGATCCTTAGCTCTAATCTAGCATGTGAATCACATAATCATATCATATAACAAACATGTATTGGTATTTTGGGAACCACTTACTTGAGCTCGATCGATTGCACGCATCGCGCCCCTTTCTTTTCAAAGTTCCTTACTCTTTTCAGATTCCTTTCAAAATTATTTTATAAAAAATGATTTTTCTTTTGAAAATGTTCATACCAAGTCCTCAGTTTGAGTCCAGACACGCCCGAGAGTGTGCCCGAATCCCTCAAACCATGGCTCTGATAACAACTTGTAACATCCCAAAATCTAAGGCCAAACATTTCGCTTTTAATATAAAAAAACCTTTAATATCTTTGTTTCAGGCATTGAAAACATTTCAATTAAAACAAATATCATAGTCTAACCCCAAATATCACATAATGCGGAATAACATGGGTGAATGTGCTGCAATCGTCCCAAGCTCCTATTTCTTGAAAACTGAAGATACTTGAAACCAAAACTGTAAACTGTAAGCACGAAGCTTAGTGAGTTCCCCAAATACCACATACCATACATATCAATTGGGCCATACATGCCATACATACAGTGAGCCATACATATCAAACATATCCATAATCAAGTAAGGTGCTATTTGCCAAACATAGTCTTGCCATTATGCCACGAGCCGCACGTGGTCTTTCTTTCCAAGCTTGGGGCCACCCCCTTGGTCTTATAGAAAAATGCCAAGAGCCACCTCCTTGTCTTCCATGCAAGCATCACAAAGAGAACTAGCATACTTACTACTCTACTTAGCTAATCAGCATACAGTATTCCAGGAGCCACCTCTTGTTCTTTCATACATAATAGCATAAAGTGTGCCAGGAGCCACATCCTGGTCTTTCATACATATTGCCTAGGGCTAACCCCCGGGTCTTCCTACCATACATAATAACATATTGAATGCCAGGAGCAGCCTCTTGGTATTTCATGCATAATGCCTAGGGCTAACCCCAGGGTCTTCCTATCAAACATAAACTAAATGGTCAGGCATTGGTGCCTTAGACCCATACAAACAGTGAGGAAACTCACCTAACAACCTAACTGTAGAACCCTGCGAATAACCCTTCGCAGCTAACGGGCAGATCCCCGAACTGCTGGTCTCTCGACTCCCCAAGCTACCATTACCCAAAATGACAATTAGCCTAAATTAATAATCCTCCTTAGGGTAAAATGACCATTTTACCCCTAGTCTATCTTGGTCTATATCTAAGGCCCAAAGCCATAATACAAAAAGGCCCAATACTAGGTAGGCTTTCCAAGCCCACTAATGGCCTAATTTTCTAAATTGGGCCTAATTATTCTAATGGGCCTTAACCTAAGCCCAAACATATTCTTGGCCCAAAACATCTGACTTCTGATGGCCTACTAAGACCCAAAGTCCAGTGCTTGGCCCAACCTGAGGCTCAAAACACACCGAGCCCATAACTGATGAGTACGCGAGGCGTACTCTTCTGTACGCTAAGTGTACTAGCTGAAGGTGGTGTACGTTGCACGTACCTGCATGTACACCCATTGTACTCCTCTGTTAAGCTACTTTTCCCATTAAGTGCTTAATACTCCATTCCAGAAGCTACAATTACATATCTAATTCCTCTTCAATGTCTTAATCCATAAAGTTGATTACTCGGTGGCTTGCAACCCACTAAATGAGCCCAAACTTGATTGAAATGCGACAACAAACTTCCATGAAAAGGGCTAGATCTCATGCATGGTCACAAATGAGCCCTAAATATTGAAACTTTACTGTATATTGGACTCTTATGACACTAAGGGAGGCAACCCTGGACCTAGAAAATGAGTTGAGTCATAAGGCTCCATTCTTGGGACCTAAAAGGTCCAAAAACTCCATTAACATAGATCTAAGCATACTTGAGGACACTTTCAGACTTTATACCTCAAAATCATCTAAAATGGAACCATAATCTTGGATCTACTACTTCCCCTTTTATCCACCACCTTGCTATACTCTTCACATGCTTGAAAAAATGGCTTCACAACACCAAAATGATCTCTAATGGCCTCCAAAGCTCCAAGAACACTCAAGGAAGGGTTAGGGTTTCGTGGTGGCTGTCTAAGGATGAGATGGAGGCTGACCTCCGAGGTACATTATTCCTTTTATAGTGACACAACCCTAAAATTAGGGCTTTAGAAACACTAAGCGTACGTTGGGCGTACGCCTCTTCGCACTTGCGGCCATATAAACTTATATGTTGGGAGTAACCCAGCTTACGATGGGCATACCCAGCTAAACACACGCATGCATTCCTTGCATGCATGGGGTTGCCTTGTCACAAAACTCCATTAGGGGCTAAAATTGACAATAACTTCAAAGTGTCATAACCCCTTCACTCTAAGTCCGTTTCCGACGAACTTTATATCCATGCAAAAGTGGCGAGAAGCCCTACGCTCCTAGCCACATCCCCAAGCCTAAAACCTTCAGGATAAAACCTGAGACCCATAAAAGACCGAATCGCCCCTACCCTTTGGCTTCCGGGACCACAACCGAGTACTTTCAAAATGAGGTGTTACATCCAAACCGCCAGCCTACTCCTAAACCGATCCAAAATAGAAGAACAAGCCACAACTCTCGACATATTCTGACCAACCGGCACTCCCAAATGATTAAAAGGAAGGGTATCTAAAACACACCCTATTTGAAGAGCCATAGAGGAAATTGTATCAACACTAACTCCCACACCATACAATTTACCCTTTAGTAAATTGATTTTTAGACTCGAAACCATAAAGAAACATCTAAGAATACGAACAATGTGAAGGGCATTCTTTTAATCCAATGCATCCATCAAAACAACATCATCATCATAAATAAGATGAGACATATCAAAACAGGCCGTGTGGGATTGTGGATCGACAAAGGTTACTGGTTCAGACATGTTCTCTTTTTCTTTTTTAAAGCGTTATTAGGATATTTTGGAGCATGAAGTGATTGAGTTCGTTTCTTATTTCTACACTCACTCCTTGATTCCGAAGGGGTGTAATGCTTTGTTTTTTAATTTGATCTTGAGGATTAGAGACCCGAAGCATGTTAGAGATTTTAGGCGTATTAGTCTAATTGGGTGTCTGTCACACCCCAAAACCGGAACGGCGGAAACGTTCTAGGGTGGATGACGTCATGTCAAGTATCACAACATAAGCAGTATAGTAATCAAAGTACAACAACCATTACATTAATAGTAATACTTTTACATAAGTTACATTTTATAGAGATATCAAAGTAATACAAGTAATAATATAGGTGCAGCTTGGTACTAGGTTGTCTTCACAAAAGCTCCTGGGATGTACCTGTCTATCGCTGACCTGAGAATACAAGTTATTTTGAAAGCGAGTATCAGCATTTTTATAAATGCTGGTGAGTTTATAAGTATTTAGTGTCATTTATGTAAGTAAACATTTTATTCAAAATAACTTTATGAAAAGTTGTAGTTTAGAATCTACAGTGTATTAGCGTCCTTTCCAGAAAATCCTATATTTTCTAAATAAAAGCAGTCTTCTACCAAGACTCGACAGAGTTATGTTGTAAAGAGAAATTTTCCCTTGAACACTATCATTACCAAAATACGGTATTTTGACATTAAAGAAAGTAGGAGAATATCACTAGTAAAAACATTAAGGAAGATAACATATGCCTCAGCAAAAAGTACTACTGACTAAGGCAAAAGAAATCATAGACTCCAGGAGAGTATCAAATGAATGATATGCCTGGCTCAGTCTAACAAAAGGAAACACAGACCCCAGACGGTATCAAATGTACGATACGGCTAGCAAGGTCTAAAACAAAGAAACACAGACCCTAGACAGTATCAAATGAAAGATACAGCTAGCAAAGTCTAAAACAAAGAGACACAGACCCCAGACAGTATCGAATGAACGATACAGCTAGCAAGGTCTAAAACAAAGAGGCACAGACCCCAGACAGTATCAAATTAACGATACAGCTATCAAGGTCTAAAACAAAGATTAATCCTAAGAGTGTTGTTTTAAGAATATAGTGTTAATTCTCGTTACCTTAAGGCCATGAATTATAAGGTAAACATGGCGATACTCGTAACCATACTGATTGAAACTAGAGTACTTGACGCCCTGCAAGCGTCGGAATAAATGTGACATTTGTCACCCCTTGGCTTGGTAGGCCGTTGTCACACCCCAATACCGAGAACGGCGGAAACGTTCTGGGGCGGAGGACGTCATGTATAATATCAACAACAATGTAAAGTAGTAAACAAGCAACAACATCATCCATTGCATTAATAAAATAATTATTATACAATTGTATTCTGTCAAATTTTGATAAACACTAAAGCATAAATCAAAATGAAAGATAAGTCTTGAACAAGCTCCATCTTCCTTTCTCCTTGCATCGGTACCTGTCTAAGATGACCTGAGGATACAAGTAATTTTGAAAGCGAGTATCAGCTTTAAAGCTGGTGAGTTCATAAGTATATAAGTGTCATTGCCTTGTTTGTGAAAAGCTGTTATGAAGGCCATGAAAACCTTTAAATGAAAATGTTGAGGTAAGTATGAAATCCCTAGAAAAACCCTTATTTTCTATAAGTATGAAATGTAGTCTTCTACCAAGACCCGAATGTTCTATACATATGAAGTGTAGTCTTCTACCAAGACCCGAATGTTTTGTAAGTATGAAGTGTAGTCTTCTACCAAGACCCGAATGTTTTGTAAGTATGAAGTGTAGTCTTCTACCAAGACCCGAATGTTTTGTAAGTATGAAGTGTAGTCTTCTACCAAGACCCGAATGTTTTGTAAGTATGAAGTGTAGTCTTCTACCAAGACCCGAATGTTCTGTTTGTAAAATGATAGTTTTTCCTTTGTATTGACTAGTACTAAAAGTGCTTAGTCTAACTCATCGTTTATGTGAATGTATCACAAAATAAAGTAAACAGGAAAATGTACTACTGTAAGTGTTGTCACTGGGTAATAGGACCAACACAACATCGCATTAAGCGAAATGTATAACCTAATGAACATCCGAAGATTGTCCAATTATCCTCTGTAGCAGCAGCAGGTGGGTGGAAGGGTTAGTCCCAAATCGATCTTCCTAATATAAGTAGTAACCTTAGACCTCCGAAGATGGTCATCGACCACTGGTGCTAATCAGTGGGGTTCGGAATGGTAAGTCCCGCCTAGATATCCCATTGAACCGGGATAGGAAAGATAATTTACACAGAAAGTACTAATAAATTATCCTCTTAGTTCTAAGTACAAGTATCCAGGTAAGTGAATACAGGATAATGCACCTATGTAAAAGTGTTCCTGTATGGCATTCATGTATGTGTGTCCATGTAACAGGTAAGTATATGTAAACATATTCATGTATCAGGTAAACATCTGTAAATACTCATGTATCAGGTAATGTACTAGTATAGACTCATGAATGAACTGACTCTTGTGTGATTCCTTGTAATAGAAGTAATGTTTGATATCTTCAAATTATCCCTATGATAATCTACTATAATATAACTGGATGATCATGTAGGTTTATACACTCTTACTACTCAAGGGTGTGGGAAACTAAATGAAAGATGTAAACTATAAACTCAATACATATATAAGAATATAAGTGTATATGCATAGTTTAGTTCAAGAATGTAAAAATGGTTTTGTAAGACCTCTTATGGGTTTTGAACAACAATTAACAATGACTTGATGTCATTTTAATAAACATTTCAAAGGTAAAACATTTGGTAACAATGTGTTTTTAAGATGTAAAACCATTTCATGCATCACATTTTGTAGCATGTGAAATCCGTTAAATGACAAACATAGTTATAAAATACATATCAATGATTCAATAACATGTTTGTTTCTACTTGTATTCCCCCCCCCCCCATTAAAGCATTTAAAATCATTTAAAATATTGATTAGGGGTATGAACTCACTTGATTGAAGTGGTTGATTTGAAGTAGTCGAGAGAAGAATCGAGCAGAACTTCGACAGGAAGAGTTGAAAACGCGGGAAAATCTCGGGATTCTCGGGAATCTCGGGAATCTCGAGAACACAAAACCTTCCTTCGGGGCTTTGGGAGGGTCTCGGGGGCTTAAACGCAGAGTTTCGGCGCAAGAAAGAAAGGAACTGAGCAATGGAACTCGAAGCCCTTGAAATCTACTTATAAGGGCATTTTTGGGGTGTGCCACGTCGTGGCAACCTTTTTCCACGTCGTGGGCTTGGTCGTCACTGCATGCGTCATCCCAAGTTGCATCTGGGGGCCTCTCGGACGTGTCAGGAGATTTGCCACGTCGTGGCACTGCTTGCCACGTCGTGGTCTCTGACAGCCTCGAATATCGGGTCTCGAACTTGTAAAATCCGTAACTTTCGCATACGAGCTCCGTTTTCGACGTTCTTTATATGCACGCGTAGCTAAAAATATGATCTACAACTCTCGATTAGACTTCATTGGCAAATTTTGAATTTATTTTTAATTATTTATTTTTAACGGGCCGGGACACGAAAAGTCCGTTAAAAATCATAACTTCCTCATCCGAAGTCAGATTTGAACGTTCTTTTTATGTATGCTCACGGTTTGAGGTTATCTATAACTTTCATTTAGATACTTAAGGCTAAAAACTATTGTATTGAAACTTCGTGTTTTTCGTTTATTCGGTGTTGCCGGTTTTGCCGAGAATCTTCGGTTGGTTATAACTTCTTCGTTATAACTCGGATTTTAGGGTTGTTTATCTGTACGAAAACCTTGATAGGACTCCTACTACTTTATTTAACCCAAATAAGATTTTAGGAAAGTTATATTTTGACCTAAATTTGATTGGTTTTACATTACATTGTCTCGAAATATCGGGTTGTCACAGCCGTGGACTGTAGCTAGCAGTCAGGGTGCGGGGGTGTCAGTCCCGTATAGATCTATACACACAATGGCCACTCTTCCTACAGGAGACTCTGGTTACCAACTCGACGACGGGGAGATCCGTGTCTTGAAGATGCATCTCGTATAATGAATTCTGATGTAGGTACTGGACTAATGATAGAGACTCACAATGAACTGACTCCTTTGGAGTTCTCGTATTAGAAAGAGTAAATAGAGCTTCCTAACTATTCTTATAATAGTTACTAGTGTCCCTGATCTACGAGTGACGAGTGGGAGGATGCCCTTGCTACCCAAGGAACATGAACTGGCCGATGGAAACCTTTATGTCTATACATGTATACATAATATATAATTAATGATTAAACGACCTTCGGACGGATATCCGATACCCACCAGACCACATCCAAACGAGGAAAAGGAGATAGGGTGAACTAGCCTTCCTAAGTCCTTTAAACATTATTTATATAACTATACCAGTACAGGCATGCATTTAACGAAGTATAAGCATTTAACGAAGTAGAAGCATTTAACGAAGTAGAAGCATTTAACAAAGTAGAAGCATTTAACGAAGTAGAAGCATAGAAGCATGGAAGAAAACTTTGACGAAAACTTTGGAAAACCTTTACACTTAAGAAAATCGTGACTTGATATCCTTTTGTAAAATAAGTTTGAAGACCTTTGGAAATCCTTGAAAATCTTTCATAAACAAGTTTTGAATATAACTTTGATAAAACAATATAAGTAAAGAAAAACCTTTGTTTAAAATACTGATGTAACTGGTTTTGAAGTAAAACATACAGCGCGAGAGACAATCTGAGAAAAGATTTAAACGAGTAAAGACGTTTTGGAAAACCATTTATAGTATCATACTTGGTAAAACAGCTTAAAGTGTAATAAATCCTTGTGCATGCGGGTTATTAATCACATATGATTGATATTATAACTAGCATGTTTTAACTTGTAGTCCCCCCCCCCCCATAAAAGCATGTAAAAACATTTAAAAGGTTAATTCAGGGGTATGAACTCACCTATTGTAAGTGGATCGAACGAAAGTGTTGGTTGGGTGCTCGGTGTCAAGTAAAGACTTGAACACACTTAGATCTATTAACATATGATGACATATGTTTACATATAATTAGTAAATATAATACTAATTAAACACGTATGCGCATCCTAAAATGCGGAAAACACTTTGGTTAAGCGCTAGGGGTGTCCCGGGTAACATCTAAGGGAGTGTATGGCCTAGTTAGGGAGTTTACTCCTCAAGAGTAAACTCTTTATAGAGTTTACGGCCCTATGAACATATCCCCATGAGTTTACGGCCGTAAACTCATGGGTGGTGTGTTCTTTGATGCTTCAAGGTCTTATCTCACTCATAGAATCATGCTAGAGTCGAATCAAGGGTTAAGGAAGTGATTGGGGCTCTAAATGGCCACAATAGGGAGTTTACGGTCCATTGACCACTCCTTCAGGAGTTTACGACTGTAATGTGACAACCCGAAATTTCCATTCTGAACAAACCAATTGAAGCCAATAGAAGTAGAATAGTTACAGTGAAAACTCAGATTTCGAGTATAAGTTTGGCAGTTTTCAGGATTTTACAATTAAGGAGATATTAGGAGAGTGGATGCACTAGGGTTTTGTGCAACACTGTTCTTCCAATACTCTAGGACATTAGAATTCGTTTCAGGAATAAAAATATTTCTGCCAAAATATCTCAGGACTATAAATAGAATTCTAAACCAAATTAGTTCATTAGTTGAATTCCAATTAGAGAAAAGCCAAAATTCTCTCTCACGGATCTTTCGGGTTTTTATCCCAAATTGTGAGTACTTCAATCTAGTTATGTTATATAGCTTAGATTGTGTTTAGAAACATCAATTTCATAACAAAATGACTAGACTCGGGAGTTTACCGCCGAAGAACGTTCTTGGGGAGTAAACTCAATTTTAAGGTCCTAAGGTGTCCCAAAGTCCCTCAAAGCCTTGGAACTCCAACTAGAAGCCTCTATTTCATGCTTTAGACCACAAAACAATTAGGAATCATGTCTAGAAGTGAGTTCACGGCCAAGGAAGTTCTTGGGCCGTGAACTCCATGTATAAGTGCCAAAATGCTTTGAAACACTTCCTAAGGCTTAGGCTTAAATTAGGACAAGTAATCTAAAGTGTTTATAGCCTAGAAAACATAAGGAATCACTAGAATTGAGGAGTTTACGGCCAAGACAAGTTCTTGGGCCGTAAACACCTATAAAGGGGTCAAATGACACCCTAACTCCTTCCTTATGCCTAGAACCCAACATAGATCATTACCTTGAAATGTTTGAGACTTGAAAGCATCATAAACACCCTCCCAAGGGAGTTTACGGCCGTAAACTCCAAGGGAATATGGTCCCAGGGCCGTAAACTCATCAAAGGAGTTATTAGGCAGCCCAAACACTTGTTTAAGCCTTGGAGCAATTCACCACATGAGTTGTATAATTGTTAGACTTCATTTAGGGACTTGGTTGAGAGTTTACGGCCAGGAGTTTACTCCCCTGGGCCGTAAACTCCAAAACATATGGCCATTAGACCATAAACTCCCATTACGGGCATTGCACTCCTTTGTTGCAACCCATTAGCCTCTTAGCACTTGACCAAAAGTGTTTTCCTCGCGTTTAAATGTTTATACTTGTATAATTAGTGTTTTAATCACTAATTATTTATATACATATGTCTTCATATGTAATTAGGATCATTTTGTGTGTCTAAAGTCTTCACTTGACATCGAGCACTTGCCCGATCCTTCCTTACGATAACAGTCCGTTCAATTCCAGTCACTTACTGCAGGTGAGTTCATACCCCTTAAATAATGTTTTAAACTGTTTTAAATGTTTTATGGGGGGATACAAGTAGAATTATGCTAGTTATTATATCAATCACATGTGATTAATAAGTAGAATTATGTTAGTTATTATATCAATCACATGTGATTAATATGCAGCATTCAAATGATTTACTACACATTAGCCGTTTTACCAAACAGTTTCCGCCCCAGAACGTTTCCGCCGTTCTTGGTTTTAGGGTGTGACAGATTGGTATCATAGCATTGTTTATAGTGAATTAAGTATATCAACCCATAAAAGATATACTAACTATAAATACATAAGGGATTAAAAATACTCTGACCAAGAGTTTATACTTTGAATAATAAAATATTTAAGTAAGTATACGTGCCTGCATTCATACTAAAATCAGTGTCACTAGGACAGTACAAAAGAATTACGAATGTTGGGCAACACAAGTGGGCTTAGAGGCATATGGTCAAAACTGGGAAGATATAGCCTGATCACCTATATTATCCGAGGGTTGACTAGCATGTGCCTAAGTTTAATTGTGTGGTTGCAACAATGCTAAAATCTTACCAACCCTACCACAATGAGAACAATAGAACATAACATTAAAATTAAAATACTATAGGAGTATTTGGTGTTACTATAAGTACTTTATACTTGAGAACTAAAACGGGATCTTCATTACTAAGTTGATAGTTGCTAAATGGATACACTAAGGCTATATGTAATTAGGATGTTATAGACTTAGAATCTATGGAAATTTTACTTCACCCCTATTATGTGTGAATACGGAGTTAAGGTCACTTATTCGAAGTTCTATCCTGTTTAGATTACACATAGCTGGTATGCACTTCACAAATAGCGATGTAACTAATGAAGGTTTTCTAAATAATTATCTAGATAATTCGTCTAATAATTATTCTCTTACCCTAAATTCTCGCATAGAAAACATAGTTGGACTCCATCCCCACGACAACCAGTATCTTCCGAACGAAGTCATAGCTGGTTGGTTTAGAGAAGAACCAGAGAATGATCATCCTATCCCCTTGAATGATCACCATGAAGAAGACCTTTCGTGTGATGCTAACTCCGAACCAGAGGTTGAGAACCTACCCCGAGCAGCTCCCCAATTCCTAACCCTCGTCCGGCTTTTCATGGCCCGACCCTGAGTGAGTGGAATGCTTGGAAACATGGAGCCAAGGACAAGATCAGCCCATTCCATTTAATGGCGACCGAAGCTTTTACAACTTGAGCAATGGGGGCTCAGCAGATAGAGTCTTGCCAATCTTGGTCCGCAGAGTGGCCCGAAATGAGATTCAAGGCAGGACAGCCTTACATCAGATTACCGAAGTTGTCATCGATGCGAGAATGCATACCCTCCGCACCATTCGTCTAGAAGATGCTCACGAGAGATCAGAGAGAAACCATGAAACCCTGCTGCAAGCACTGGCTGAATCACGAGCCGAAGTCATAGAGCTCCAAGTACACCAGGGGGTGTACGAAAGACACCTACTTGATGTAGAACGTCAACTGGCTGAACTGAGAGTTCACCAGAGGGGTGACCGTCGTCAGTAGTAGACTCTTTACTTTGCTTCCCTTGTTAGAAAGTAGTCATTTTCTGTCTTTTCCTGATGTGGCATTTTCCATGAAATTATCTTGTACTGTAAGTACTTTTAGTTAGGTCCTTATGCTGTCAGGAACTATCTTCTGTGGATATGATGTAAGACCTTTACAAGGTCATTTTCCAGAATCTTTACGTCGTGAATATCCAAGATATTGACAGCCGGCTAACTTCTGTGTCATTCTTCATTCAAGTACACTTATCATACTTTCATTGGGGTCTATCTGAAACATGCTTTAGTCAAGTCATTGGACTATAGTGATTTATCTCCGGAGACATTTCCAAGTCTCTTTCAGTGGTTGGATCCTGTTATTCACCAAGCCACGATACCTCGGCTTGAACGACAAACGTCTTGAGACCATTCTATGAACGTACGTCTACCCATTACTAGTACTGCATCATAGGGATATAGGTGAACCTTCGCGAACATACTTCCATTTTGTACTAGGACTGCATCATAAGGATGTAGGTCAAATTTTCGAAAACATACATCTATTCTTTACATAACAGTTGAACTACACCTAGGGACAACCAGAACCGCTCACAAAATCCTTATCTTTCATGTTACAGAATCATGCCGTCATCCGGAAACAATCAGCCGAGCAACAAAACCCCCATCCTCCATATCGACACCGCTACATTACAAGTCGCAGTAGCAACTGCTGTGACAACTTTCCTTACACACATCAACTCAGGCAACACAAACAAGACAGAAAAAGGAGTCGAGAGTTTAGATGGTAGTACCAAACCGGGAAACCAACTAACAGTAATAGTCACTGGCTCGCAAAGCCGAAAGACAGAGAACAAGAAACGAAAGCGTCAAGCCCAGAAAGAACGCAAGAAATCCCAAAGGTTGGCTATGCAACAGCAACAAGTGGAAACCCCTGCCATCCCAGTACCGAGCAGGCCATACGAGGGAAAACTCCCGAAGTGTGATAAGTGTAGTTTCCATCATCATGGGGCTTGTCATGAGATGCAATGTTGCAATTGCCTAAAAATAGGGCACCATGCTCGTGGCTGTGGAGCACCGGCACGACCTATCACTCAAGTCCCTTTCATCGGGACTAACCCTACACACGAGAGTAGTTATAAAGCCGAATGCTTTAGGGAGCAATTTTCAAAGTGGATTAATGAGGAAGGCACTCGTGTCCACATAACATTGGCTAAACACCGCAATCCCGTCACCAAAGCTAGTACTAGCCAGTCATGCCACCAATGCGGTGAGATAGGGCACGTCAAGAAGGATTGCCCTATAGCAAAGAACTCTGGCGCAGATGGGAGGATTCTCAGGATCACAGCGGCAGGAGAGCCTACTCCGGAACCCTCGTTAATGTAATTTAGGAGTGTTGTTGTAACAGACTTATAAACTATCCAGAACTACTGCAACTAGAGTCTTACCTTTTGCGAGATCCTGTCTGTATAAGGATTCTCGTGCTGCGTATACTTGTCTTTTGTAGTATATCTTATTCGCAGCAATAGTCTTGTGGTAAATCTGAAGTACTGTAACCCTGTTCATGGTTGCACGGTTGTGTTTTGTCTGTAAACGTCTTATGTTCGAATCTAATGTCTTTAAGTTTCAGGATGATTCTGACATTATCATACGACTCGATTCAATTTGATCCTCACAAAAACAGCTTTATACGTACATCTCTTTCTTCTAGATCACTTTTCCAGCGAAGCCGTTATATCAAAACACCGAAGTACTCATGCATGGAGTACCTCATAGTTCTTTTCTTTTCCGAAGAAACCCCCGAAGTACCACTCGTGCAGTACGTCAAGTTCAATCCAAGGATTCATAGGAATGATCTATCACTAAGGAATGTATGCATAAGGGTGATATATAATCAAGGTTCTACAGGTTAAGAATTGATAATTCCACTTTAACTTCTTTTTCCTCGAAAGGAAGTGAGCTTAAAGAAGATTCAGTTATTCGACTACCTTTTCAATCTTAATTATATACGACTCGTATACACAAGATTGTGATTGTGAAAACATGTATGAATTCTAATATGAACTTCAGGACGGAAAACTGCCTAAGCCTACGAGTAATCGCATCTTCATGTGAACAAACTTAGAACCCAATACGACTCTTGTAAACAGATCACCCTATAGTCTAAACACCCACGGAGATACCGAAACAGTACAAACAACTTAACGAACTGCACAACGATAGAAAAAGAAGACTAGGCTTCTCACCCTGGAGAAACCCCAGTCTTATTCTCCCAGAGATCGACGGATTGCATCGTATGTGCCTCGGATTTCGAGGACTCCGTCAAGATTTTTCATTAGAAATCGTTATCTCTGCCGCACATAGATGAAATGGTTGAGCAAACACAAGGAAAGAATTACTTTCAGAAATGGATCTGAGATCCGAATATCACCAGTTCAAGTGTTAGGGAAGGATGTCCAGAAGACTATCTTCCGAATTCGATGCGGACACTTCGAGTCCGTAGTGATACCCTTCGGATAGGACCAATACGCCCATAGCTTTCATGAGCTAAACGAGTAGGGTACGTCTTTCTTACTTGGATCAGTTCGTCATTTCCCCATGTAATTACTTACTTATCTACCCTCGTAGTAAGAAGAAAACCCATGGAAACATTTCCTACAGAGGAACTTTTAGCGAAGTTCTCTTGGCATGAGTTTTGAAATTGAAGAGTCGAATTTCTAAGACACACTGTTAGTAATGTGGGAAGTTTTGAGTACTTTTTCAATTTGTCAAAACTGTTGAGCATTTGTCGACACCGGAGACGCCGACAGCCATTCGCCAAATTCTAGGTCTTACCGACCTACTGACATAGTTCATTCAGAACTCCTCGCAAATTGCAGAAACCCGTACGACTTTGACCCAGCAAGGGGTGTCCTTTGTCTGGGAAGTTAAACAAGAAAAAGAAACCTTGGAGATTCCAAGTGAGTGACCAAATTCTTTAGGAAGTCTCACTCGGGAACGGCTTAATACGCTTCGTAAAGCGTGGAAAGCTAAATCCAAGATAGATAGGACCTTCGAGATTCTTACCATAATCGGACCTTTTCCTCGCAAACTAGACCTACTCCGCGAACTTAGTAACGTACATCCTACTCTTCGAGTCTCGATCGTGAAACCATACCTTTCCGTTAGGACTCTTGTAAGTCCACTCGTCGAGATCCTCGCCTTCGTATTAGAACCGTAGTGACCCTCGACCGAGAGGTCAAGTGGGCGAAGCAACGTCGTCGCCAGTTAGTGAAGGTTCGTTGGAATGCCAACCGAGAACCCGATTTCACTTAGGTGCGCTAGAACCAATCGATTAGGAAGTTTCCTCCTCACGACTCGATCATTCGTACATACTTCCTTGCCTAAATTCTAATTTCGGGACGAAATTCCCTTCAACAGGGGGATGATGTGACAACCCGAAATTTCCATTCTGAACAAACCAATTGAAGCCAATAGAAGTAGAATAGTTACAGTGAAAACTCAGATTTCGAGTATAAGTTTGGCAATTTTCAGGATTTTACACTTAAGGAGATATTAGGAGAGTGGATGCACTAGGGTTTTGTGCAACACTGTTATTCCAATACTCTAGGACATTAGAATTCATTTCAGAAATAAAAATATTTCTGCCAAAATATCTCAGGACTATAAATAGAATTCTGAACCAAATTGGTTCATTAGTTGAATTCCAATTAGAGAAAAGCCAAAATTCTCTCTCCCGGGTCTTCGGGTTTTTATCCCAAATTGTGAGTACTTCAATCTAGTTATGTTATATAGCTTAGATTGTGTTTAGAAACATCAATTTCATAACAAAATGACTAGACTCGGGAGTTTACCGCCGAAGAACGTTCTTGGGGAGTAAACTCAATTTTAAGGTCCTAAGGTGTCCCAAAGTCCCTCAAAGCCTTGGAACTCCAACTAGAAGCCTCTATTTCATGCTTTAGACCACAAAACAATTAGGAATCATGGTTAGAAGTGAGTTCACGGCCAAGGAAGTTCTTGGGCCGTGAACTCCATGTATAAGTGCCAAAATGCTTTGAAACACTTCCTAAGGCTTAGGCTTAAATTAGGACAAGTACTCTAAAGTGTTTATAGCCTAGAAAACATAAGGAATCACCAGTATTGAGGAGTTTACGGCCAAGACAAGTTCTTGGGCCATAAACACCTATAAAGGGGTCAAATGACACCCTAACTCCTTCCTTATGCCTAGAACCCAACATAGATCATTACCTTGAAATGTTTGAGACTTGAAAGCATCATAAACACCCTCCCAAGGGAGTTTACGGCCGTAAACTCCAAGGGAATATGGTCCCAGGGCCGTAAACTCCTCAAAGGAGTTATTAGGAAGCCCAAACACTTGTTTAACACTTGGAGCAATTCACCACATGAGTTGTATAATTGTTAGACTTCATTTAGGGACTTGGTTGAGAGTTTACGGCCAGGAGTTTACTCCCCTGGGCCGTAAACTCCAAAACATATGGCCATTAGACCATAAACTCCCATTACGGGCATTGCACTCCTTTGTTGCAACCCATTAGCCTCTTAGCACTTGACCAAAAGTGTTTTCCTCGCGTTTAAATGTTTATACTTGTATAATTAGTGTTTTAATCACTAATTATTTATATACATATGTCTTCATATGTAATTAGGATCATTGTGTGTGTCTAAAGTCTTCACTTGACACCGAGCACTTGCCCGATCCTTCCTTACGATAACAGTCCGTTCAATTCCAGTCACTTACTGCAGGTGAGTTCATACCCCTTAAATAATGTTTTAAACTGTTTTAAATGTTTTATGGGGGGATACAAGTAGAATTATGCTAGTTATTATATCAATCACATGTGATTAATAAGTAGAATTATGTTAGTTATTATATCAATCACATGTGATTAATATGCAGCATTCAAATGATTTACTACACATTAGCCGTTTTACCAAACAGTTTCCTTCAAATGATTTTTATAAACATTTTATATGTTTTAAACTCCTTTTTACACTGTACATTTTACTCTGTATATCACATTTCAAACTTATTTACAATTGTGTTTCAAACAAATGTTCTTTATACTAAACTGTTTTATCAAACCCATGCCTTCAAAACCATTTTATAGATCGACATCAAGTCGATCTTTTCTTAGAAAATATTGATGTTCAAAGATTTTACAAATCTTATTTTATGCTTTTATATTATAAATTGCATGCCTCTATATGTATAGTTATATAAGAAATGTTTAAAAGACTTAGGAAGGCTGTCCACCCTATTTCCTTTTCGCGCTTGAGATGTGGTCTGGTGGGATATCGGGTATTCGTCCGAAAGTCATTTAAATATTAGTTATATATCATGTGTACATATATAGTCATAAAAGGTCCTTCCAGTTCATCCCATGCCCTTGAGTAGCAAGGGTATACATCCATGTGCATACGTACCAATTAGATTACTAGTAAACTACCATATGGGTAGTTTAGGGAGATACTAGAACTATTACTAGAACGCAATATCATACAATGAGTCAATTCATTCATGAGTCAATACTTTCTAGAATATTACAGTACATTACTATACTTGCTAGATAGAGAGAACATACATTACAGCTAGCACACATAGAACATTTCCGTACATTACACTTACATTAATACGTTAATAAAATTGTGATCCACTGTGTGGGAGCATGCCTTAATTCTCATGACCGGAGTTGTAGCCAGAGTCTCTTGAAGGGAGAGCGTGAGTTTGCATATAGATCTATACTGGATTGACTATCATACACCTTGCTGCTAGCTACAGCAGGACCGGCAGGTCTGCGGGTGCCAAACGTCATACCTTATTTTCAACTATACGTTGTCGTTGTTACCAGTCTATAGTATGGAGCAATTTATCACATGATGCCTTAATATAAATCCGGTTTAAGGTAGTTAGTACAGCAGTAGTTCTTATAGCGCTACTGATGCATGTATGGGCTTGATTTGGTGAGTAGGGTAGTGTTTAGGTAAATTAAGAGAGAACAGTAACCACAAATGATATATGAATGGAAAGAAATGGATAGATTAGTAACAACTCAAGACCTATTAAGTTGTATACCGGTGAAAACAATCCAAGACCTATTGGATTGAGTTTGTATCAAGTTAAGAACACGTCCTAACAAGATAATTTGTGAATTATAACAATAATTCCAATTGAACAAAGGTTTTTTTCTTAAAAATTCGTCTATTCCTTTTTCCATGCATAAACTTGGCTTTATATGAAGCCTTTATTACAAATTTGGTGGTTACAAGCCAACCAACCAATTATTCATTAAAACTAGTAAATGAAAATTAAGGAAACTCTTGAAATAACACAAAAAAGACGTCCAAGACACTTGAGGATGAAGAAAAAACGTCTATGCTTCATTAAGGAGCCATAAGAAGCATTAATGAGCCATCAGAAGCATTAAAGTGTAACCCTAAAGCACCAAAGAGTGATAAAAACGGCTAGGAGGCTTTATGAAGCAAAAAGTAACGTTTGTAGCACTTATGAATCCTTAAAAATGTTGCCCTAGCCTTCATGCAACCCTAATTCAATTTGTGGGTTACCATGCATAACCCAACCATTGAGCCCAAGCCACCTTCTAGCCCACTAGTAATCACTAATCCATCACCTTTTAGGCTTTCATAATCCATGCATGGATCATCCCCTCCCCCTTTGAAAGGAATTGACCTCAA
Organism: Lactuca serriola; assembly: GCF_051521515.1. Taxonomy (NCBI): domain Eukaryota; kingdom Viridiplantae; phylum Streptophyta; class Magnoliopsida; order Asterales; family Asteraceae; genus Lactuca; species Lactuca serriola. The sequence continues at coordinate 109,785,951 of NC_136408.1, forward strand.
TTCATCAAGTCCATCATTATCAAGATAAGGTGAAATATCTCCCACATTAAAGGTAGCATGCATTCCATGGTCTCCTCCCAAATCCACATTGTAACCATTATCATTTTCAAAATTTGTCGCTTCCACGAATGTATCAGCTACGTTTTAGTACTGCATTAATTTTCCCTGTACATATATTTAGTGATCCTTTCACTTAAACTATAGATGTAAAAACTATATTTTGTTAATAATAGTTACACTTGGGAAAATTACACACTTTTACATGACACGAACATTGAGAACAGTTAGGTCTTGATAGAAGACACCCTTATATAATAGTAGGAATCATAGGGATTTCTAGAGTTTTTCAAACGTTTAAAGTTGTTTTACAAACATTTTCATACTTACAGTTCATATACATTTTCCATACTTACAATTCATTTACTTACAAATTCTTCATACAAATTAAGACACTAAATACTTATGATCTCACCAGCTTCAAAGCTGATACTCGCTTTCAAAATTACTTGTATCCTCAGGTCATCATAGACAGGTACCGATGCAAGGAGAAAGGAAGATGGAGCTTGTTCAAGACTCATCTTTCATTTTGATTTATGCTTTAGTGTTTATCAAAATTTGACAGAACAATTTTATAATAATTATATTATTAATGCAATGGATGATGTTGTTGCTTGTTTACTACTTTTCATTGTTGTGATACTGTACATGACGTCCTCCGCCCCAGAACGTTTCCGCCGTTCTTGGTTTTGGGGTGTGACACGTAAACACATGATTTTACGGTAGTAAACTCATGTTAGTCCATTTCTTTTGTGCTTTGGTGATTTTAACTCATGCACGCAAGGTTCTAGTCACTTATGTGAGCATAGGAAGGTGTTAAAGGCACTTAAACACCTTAGAAAGGTGTTTACGGTCTATGAAGATGTTCTTGGGGAGTTTACTACCTTAAAAACATGATTTTACAGCAATAAACTCATGTTAGTCCATGAATCATGTGTTTTGTTGCATCAAATGAAGGATTACAAGGCTCTAGGCACTCATGGAAGCTTTTGGAGGTGTTTAAGGGGTAGTTTAACACCCAAAAAGGTGTTTATGGTCCTTGAAGATGGTTTTACGGTCTAAGGATGTTCTTAGACCGTAAGCTCATGTTTACTCCCCATTTGTTATGATTTTGGTGTTCTAAGTGCTTTCATGCAAGCCTCTAAGTCATTGCTAAGCATTAGAAGTGGTTTGGAAGGGTTTTTGGGCGCCAAAACCCTCTTTCAAGGTGTTTACGGTTTTGGGATGCTCCCAAGACCGTAAACTCTTGTTCTTGGGGTTTTTGGATGTTTAAGCCATGAATTTTCAAGCTAGATGAGATAAACAACAAGCTAGGAAGGTTAACTTACCGATTTGAAGCTCGAAGAGGCGATTTTTTTTTACCAAAACCCAATTTGTAGAGAGAGAAAGTTTCTAAGGTGGGGAAAAGGGTGGGATGAAACCCACTCAACCCTTATATAGGGTGGAGTTTATGGCCTGGTTGGGGGTTCATCCGACACCAACCGCGAACGGGGTTTTTCACGACTACCGTTAAACACGACAACATTTTAAAATTATACCTCCTTAATTTTGGTTCGCTTGACGAATATTATTTAAAATATTCCAACGGGTTTAAATCCGGTCAAAAATATTTTTGGGATAAATTTGGCTAATTTATGACGCGCTTAATTTCTACGTTAAAACTAACAGAAAATTTTGGGTTGTCACATCATCCCCCCGTTAGAGGGAATTTCGTCCCGAAATTCAGGTTTAGGCACGGAGTAATCATGAACAATCGGGTAGAGGTATGAGGGTACTTCCTATTTGGTTGGTCCTAGCACTCCCAAGTGAACTCTGGCCTTTGCTTGTCATTCTAACAAACCTTCACTTACGGGATGCAGATTCCGTCTCGTGCAATTAGCGATTCCTACAGGTTTGTCTACGAAGTTAGGATTCCCAATGGTTTCTATCAAGATGAGTGGGATACAAAGAGTGACGTCGGGCAAACACTTATCAAGTCTAAGAAGCGGATTGATTTGGGGTGAAACTTGTGGAATTTCCGAAAGTAGTAGTGGTCTGACGAGGGTTGGAACAATTCTTATAAAGAATCTCAGATGGTCCTAAGCTCTCGGAAAGGTAGAGCTTTTCAGTACTTAGAACATAGTGTACTTCTATGGCAAGATCATCACTTGCGTGATCGCCATTCCGAAGTTCCAAATCTTCTCTCTCATACTGGAAGTGTAGTCCTTCAGGTTGGTTCTTAGAAAGCTCGGGTTGTCCTTGGATTCGTGTTTCCTGTCAATTGGCTTTCAGAGGTTTTCTAGATCATCGGATGGATTGCATGTCTACGGGTATCTGCTTGCTGCAGGGGTCTATCTCAACCTAGTGTGAAACGAATCTGCACTTCTGGTTCTTTAGACGTTTCTATCGCTAGTTAGCGCTTTCACCAACTGATCCTTAACGGGAAAGGATCATGCTCTTATTTTCCTTGCTGTTTCATGAACAGCAGGCTCTGCTCCGGGCTAACTCAATCCTTAGAGATTTTCCAAAGTGTTGGACTATCTCAGGAGGTGGTTCTACTATTTCTGTGTGAGATAGTATTCTTGGAACACCTATTAGTCCAGTGAATCTCTAAGACATGCCCTACTCTCTAAGGCATTGGTTTATTTCAATTGCAGAAAGCGTGTGCTCTTGTATAACCCATCGACTAACACCTAGACTGGTGTCAAGTCTATAATCTCTTCGGGATCTGGGTTATAAGGCTTAACGCAACTTACTTTCGCACTTAAATCAAGAATTCTTGGCTGCGGAGGTTATCCTATGGTTCTTGGCATTCTAGTGTTCACTTCGGAGAATGCAGTCTATCGTCTATAGGGCGATGGTGACTTCTTCCACGTGAGGGGAGGCGGAGTGTCCTAGGCACTACTCATCGGTAACGGGGTGGACGAAGTGCCTGAGTAGTGCGAACATCTTCAGCAACTACTCTTCCAAAGGTTTTGAGTTTTCTCGATCTAGGTCAAATTTAGTGAGTATAGGGTTCCATCACTCAGAACTTTAATCTCCTCATCCACTCTTCTCAGAGTTTAACTTATCGTAGCTTCCAGGGTTTCGGGATATCCATTGAGATGCTTAATTCGTGGAATTAAGCGTGAATGGATGGTCGTAGTCAATGTCTTTGACTCTTACGACTCAGATTTCTTTACCGACCGAGGGTGTTAGCTACTATGTTGGCTTAACCGGGATGACAACAAATTTCGGATTTGTGGTCATTATAGTAGCTCAAAACTGCCGTGGTTCTCTTGACTCTAGCTCCTATTCTATGGAATATGATGAAGGGTTTTACTATGAGGTTCGTGGTAGAGCTCATACTTGGCTTAACCACTAATACTTGGTGTATGCAAGCCGCATATAATTGAGGTCAGCAGGATGTTCAGTTGTGCGACTCCACCCCAGACCCACAACCCAACGAGGAACAGGGAGTAGGCAGGAAGCACACATCTTAAATCTTTTTGATCTCAATTATATACCACCCTTATGCATATACTCAGTTATAGTGGTCAGTCCCATGAGTTCTATCCTCTTGATTCACGAACCTGATTGCGAGGTGCGAAGGGTCTTTCTAGGGGATCTACGTAGTATGCTTCGGGTGGTTATCGTCTTCTAGAATGCCTGCAGTGTCTTTCGCTTCGGGTTCTATCTGTCTAAGAAGGGTTGGTTAACAGCGCGCGGTACCCTTCTCCTGGGTACTTCGGAAGGTTTGAAATAAGAGTGATGACTGACGGATCGCATTAGTCTTTATTATTTTTGTTATGTTTAGGTTCGGAAGAACCTTTATTTGCCAAAATGGCTATGGTGAAAGTTCTTTTTACATAGCACTAGCGATTTACACATGGTTGCACTAAGTCAAAACATGATTGATAGGGGCGTCGAAGTTGGCATACATCGACATGGCATAGAATGAGGATCAATAGGGTCATGTGCTGAATGGGCACACCAGTTCTTGGCATCTCGGGTTTCGTCCCGTGTAACACTGTCACGGATACTTGGACTGACAGAGTCGACGCGGAACTATAGAGGGTCCTGAGTGTTTCTAAATAGGGTACCTTTCATGAATGGATTCTCACGAGGCCTTTCTATAATCGCCTAACATATACTAGTCATGTATAATTAAGGTAGGGAGGACTGTTGACTAAGCGACCCCGCCTTAAATCCACAACCAAACAAGGAACGGGAAATGAGGCGGCATTCACTCACTCTAGGTCTATCCATCTCAATTATACATGGTCGTAACGTATATATCTAGCCATTATAGTTTTACCTGATGAAATTTTAAATTTTATAACAGTGCTGCGACTTTCGCCTTAACGGGGAAGTAATTACATTTTGAATTAGCCTTTTAATGTTTTCGGTTAGTTATCTGGGATTGAGAGACGTACCAAAAATCCATCGGGTTCCTTGATGCTTCTCCCCAGGCATTAGAGTTAGACTCCTCCTGTGTCCTTGTCTTTTCTTTCCGTTGGGCAATCTCACTTGAGGTGCCCAATCTCACCACATAGGTGGCATACTGGATTAGTCGGCACATTGGTGGTTGATGGAATAAACTCAACCAGGGCTCTGCAAACGCGAGCGGTATGCCCCTTCTGTTGCACCTAGTACAACAGAGTTCCCGGCATATGCCATGATGATGGTAGCTACACTTGCTGCAGTGGGGAAGGTTTCCTAGGTATGGTCTTGTCGGTGTTGGGATAGAAGGGTTGGTAGGGGTATTGAATGTCTCAGCTCGTTGCCCTACGAAAGGTCCTTGAGCCGAGGTACTTCCTTCCTCATTCTTAAACTTTCTCTTCGGTGGAGTTGGTTGAGGTTCTTGGGTGGCTGGGTATGCAGGTGTTGGTTTTTGTTGTCAATTACTAGGATCGGAATTCCCGATAGGGCTCTTGCTAACATTGGCGTTGTTAGCATTCAGATGAGCCATGACAGCTGCTACGGCAGACGAGACTGTAGCTTGGAATGTAGCTTCATCAAATAGGAGGGTAGGTTTCTTGCCTATGGATCGTTACGCTTCTTTGGAGGCATGGTTTTCTTGCACAGAAGGAACACAAGCTGATGAGGGACGATGGTTAACCCTGGATGTATCTATCCTTATTATATTAAGCATAAAATTTTCCCGTGCCTCGGATATTGGTTGTATGAGTGTCGACCTACATCCCTATGATGTAGTCCGAGTATTCAAGGTAGGAGTATGAGTATCGGAAAAGCCATAAGATGGGAGTCGTTCCTACTAAGTTACCTTTATACTGGGAAAGGTTCACTCTCCGGCTTGGAAAGATCCGAGAACACTTCGGAACGAAGACCGCGGGAAGAAAGGCTCATGAAGACTTATGGCTAAACACTCTCAATAGAGGTGTGGGGATCCGCTCTAATCGTATTACTTGCAACGGGAAAAGGCGATTTACCTAACACATAGCATGAGTAGTGTGATCACTAACTCTCTAAATTGTATTATTTTATGGGTGTATTAGCGTGACGAACACGATGAAAAGACACTTCTCGGGTTCCATGTACTGGCTCCCTCTGTCTACCTCGTATCTTTGACTGGGACCGGCGTTGGTTTTCTTCGGATAGTTACCTAGGGTTCTCTCCTCGTGTAGACATACCGAATCTCTACTCCGCCTTACTTCTGATCCTAACTCTGAGTGTCATCGCTTAGTGATGGATGACTGGAAATCTCAGAAGTTCAGGCGAATTTCCCACCGATGTCCCTAAAAAGGTATAGACACTTGGTGGTTTCAATAGTCTCGTCCTAGTTCATTTATTTCCGAACTGGAAATCTTCTCAATGAACTTCTTCTGGACTTGAATCAACTCTTCTGCCGAGTACTGAAGTGGATAGGGTTTTCTACAGGGTTCGTGCAAGAATGGAAATGTCTAAAGAATCCTAAGAGATTATTAACATTTCGCTGGGTGATCCATATCGAGTCCTGCTACAATTACATAGGGTACACAAATCATTTATAGCGTAGATCCGATAGGCCTTCGAATATGTGATACTACTCTATATCCACATCCTAACGAGGAAAAGGATGTAGAGCGAAACGGCACATTCTTAGTCTATGGGATCCTTATTATATATAACCTTGGGAGTATACCCTCTGTAATTGTAGGTATATCAATAAGGATCTTTTTAGTTCTTCACACAAGGTTATCTATGGATCCTAAAATACCCCTATGGTATTTTAAATTTCTTGTTTGGTTCTTAACTTCTGAATACGATTCTGGGATTAATGTGAGTCTTTTAGTATTCCAAAATACTCCCATAGTATTTTTAAACTTTATGTTTGGCTCTAGCATTCCTAGTTGGTAAGTTTCAGACTCGTTGCAACACCACTATCACTCCCAAGCACACGTTCATCGCATCTAGAATAAATGTAGTTGATCAGGTTACATTTATTCCAACTTACGATTATATAACTGCCCATGTTTGACGGTAATGCTCAACATCCGAAGACTTTTATTCTTGTTCTTTTTGTGATACTTGGGTTCGAGTGTTTAGATTCTAGATGTTCTTATACTTTGGTAAAATATGGTTATATTTTAAAGTATAATTATTGTTGAGAGTGTTTTATCCCTATGTATTTATAGGTTGTATATCTTTTATGAATTGATATATTCAGCTCACTATAAACAATGCTCTGTTACCAATCTGTCACACCCCAAAACCGGAACGACGGAAACGTTCTGGGGTGGATGACGTCATGTCAAGTATCACAACATATGCAGTATAGTAATCAAAGTACAACAACCATTGCATTAATAGTAATAGTTTTACATAAGTTACATTTCATAGAGACATCAAAGTAATACAAGTAATAATATAGGTGCAGCTTGGTACTAGGCTGTCTTCACAAAAGCTCCTGGGATGTACCTGTCTATCGCTAACCTGAGAATACTAGTTATTTTGAAAGAGAGTATTGGCATTTTTATAAATGCTGGTGAGTTCATAAGTATTTAGTGTCATTTATGTAAGTAAACATTTTATTCAAAATAAGTTTATGAAAAGTAGTAGTTTAGAATCTACAGTGTATTAGCGTCATTTCTAGAAAATCCAATATTTCCTAAATAAAAGCAGTCTTCTACCAAGACTCGACAGAGTTATGTTGTAAAGAGAAATTTTCCCTTGAACACTATCATTACCAAAATACGGTATTTGACTTTAAAGAAAGTAGGAGAATATCACTAGTAAAACATTAGGGAAGATAACATATGCCTCAGCAGACAGTACTGATGACTAAGGGAAAAGAAATCATAGACTCCAGGAGAGTATCAAATGAATGATACGCCTGGCTCAGTCTAACAAAAGGAAACACAGACCCCAGACGGTATCAAATGTACGATACGGCTAGCAAGGTCTAAAACAAAGAAACACAGACCCCAGACAGTATCAAATGAAAGATACAGCTAGCAAGGTCTAAAACAAAGAGACACAGACCCCAGACAGTATCAAATGAACGATACAGCTAGCAAGGTCTAAAACAAAGAGTAATCCTAAGAGTGTTGTTTTAAGAATACAGTGTTAATTCTCGTTACCTTAAGGCCATGATATATAAGGTAAACATGGAGATACTCATAACCATACTGATTGACACTAGAGTACTTGACGCCCTGCAAGCGTCGGAATAAATGTGACATTTGTCACCCCTTGGCTTGGTAGGCCGTGGACTGTAGCTAGAAGTCAGGGTGCGGGGGTGTCAGTCACGTATAGATCTATACACACAATGCCCGCTCTCCCTACAGGAGACTCTGGTTACCAACTCGACGACGGGGAGATCCTTGTCTTGAATATGCATCTCGTATAATGAATTCTGATGTAGGTACTGAACTAATGATAGAGACTCACAATGAACTGACTCCTTTGGAGTTCTCGTACTAGAAACAGTAAATAGAGCTTCCTAACTATTCCTATAATAGTTACTAGTGTCCCTGATCTACGAGTGACGAGTGAGAGGATGCCCTTGCTACCCAAGGCACATGAACTGGCCGATGGAAACCTTTACGTTTATACATGTATACATGATATATAATTAATGATTAAACGACCTTCGGACGGATATTCGATACCGACCAGACCACATCCAAACGAGGAAAAGGAAATAGGGCGAACTAGCCTTCCTAAGTCCTTTAAACATTATTTATATAACTATACAAGTACAGGCATGCATTTAACGAAGTAGAAGCATAGAAGCATGCAAGAAAACTTTGACGAAAACTTTGGAAAACCTTTACACTTAAGAAAATTGTGACTTGATATCCTTTTGTAAAATAAGTTTGAAGACCTTTGGAAATCCTTGAAAATCTTTCATAAACAAGTTTTGAATATAACTTTGATAAAACAATATAAGTAAAGAAAAACCTTTGTTTAAAATACTGTTGTAACTGGTTTTGAAGTAAAACATACAGCGCGAGAGACAATCTGAGAAAAGATTTAAACAAGTAAAGACGTTTTGGAAAACCATTTATAGTATCATACTTGGTAAAACAGCTGAAAGTGTAATAAATCCTTGTGCATGCGGGTTATTAATCACATCTAATTGATATTATAACTAGCATGTTTTAACTTGTATTCCCCCCCCCCCATAAAAGCATGTAAAAACATTTAATAGGTTAATTCAGGGGTATTAAATCACCTGTTGTAAGTGGATCGAACAAAAGTGCTGGTTGGGTGCTCGGTGTCAAGTAAAGACTTGAACACACTTAGTGACCTATTAACATATGATGACATATGTTTACATACAATTAGTAAATATAATACTAATTAAACACGTATACGCATCCTAAAATGTGGAAACCACTTTGGTTAAGCGCTAGGGGTGTCCCGGGTAACATCTAAGGGAGTGTATGGCCTAATTAGGGAGTTTACTCCTCAAGAGTAAACTCTTTATAGAGTTTACGGCCCTATGACCATATCCCCATCAGTTTACGTCCGTAAACTCATGGGTGGTGTGTTCTTTGATGCTTCAAGGTCTTATCTCACTCATAGAATCATGCTAGAGTCGAATCAAGGGCTAAGGAAGTGATTGGGGCTCAAAATGGACACAATGGGGAGTTTACGGTCCATTGACCACTCCTTGAGGAGTTTACGGCCGTAAACACATGAGTTTATGGTAGTAAACTCATGTTAGTCCATTTATTTTTTGCTTTGGTGGTTCTAACTCATGCACACAAGGTTCTATTCACTTATGTGACCATAGGAAGGTGTTAAAGGCACTTAAGCACCTTGGAAAGGTATTTACGGTCTATGAAGATGTTCTTGGGGAGTTTACTACCTTAAACACATGATTTTACGACAATAAACTCATGTTAGTCCATGAATCATGTGTTTTGGTGCATCAAATGAAAGATTACAAGGCTCTAGGCACTCATGGAAGCTTTTGGAGGTGTTTGAGGGGTAGTTTAACACCCAAAAAGGTGTTGATGGTCCTTGAAGATGGGTTTACGGTCTAAGGATGTTCTTAGACTGTAAACTCATGTTTACTCCCCATTTTTTACGATTTTGGTGTTCTAAGTCCTTTCATGCAAGCCTATAAGTCATTGCTAAGCATTAGAAGTGGTTTGGAAGGGTTTTTGGGCACCAAAACCCTCTTTCAAGGTGTTTACGGTTTTGGGATGCTCCCAAGACCGTAAACTATTGTTCTTGGGGTTGTTGGATATTTAAGCCACGAATTTGCAAGCTAGATGAGATAAACAACAAGCTAGGAAGGTTAACTTACCGATTTGAAGCTCGAAGGGGTGATTTTTGACCAAAACCCGATTTGTAAAGAGAGAAAGTAGAGAGAGAAAGTAGAGAGAGAAAGTGTCTAAGGTGGGGAAAAGGGTGGGATGAAACCCACTCAACCCTTATATAGGGTGGAGTTTATGGCCTGATTAGGGGTTCACCCGACACCAAACGCGAATGGGGTTTTTCACGACTACCGTTAAACACGACAACATTTTAAAATTATACCTCCTTAATTTTGGTTCGCTTGACGAATATTATTTATAATATTCCAACGGGTTTAAATCCGGTCAAAAATATTTTTGGGATAAATTTGGCTAATTTATGGCGCGCTTAATTTCGACGTTAAAACTAACGGAAATTTTTAGGTTGTCACAGTGTCAATATAAGATTATTGGTAAAATTTTAGCTAATAGACTATATGAGGTTATTAGTACTGTGGTGAGTATGGAGCGGTCCGCTTTCATTAAAGGCAGACATACTATTGATGGGCCTTTTCATCTTAATGAAATAGTAGCTTAGAGTAAGGCTTCTAAAAATCATCTCTTGATTTTTAAAGTTGATTTTGAAAAAGCTTATGATTCGTCATCATGCGAGACTCGGAGTACCTGGTAGAGATTATGCAGATTATGGGTTTTGGGTCATTGTGGTGTGGTTGGATAATGGAGATGTTGTCTTCGGCTACAACATCCGTTCTTATGAATGGATCTCCTTCTCAGGAATTTCATATGCATAGGTGTTTAAGTCAGGGGGATCCTTTATCCCCCTTTCTTTTTGTTCTGGTCATGGAGGGTTTGCATGTCGCTTTGATTAGGGAGAAAATGTTCCTTGAGACTTTTACATCCATCTGGACACACTTTGTTATGTTAAGAACTACATTATTAGATGATTTCATTGTCTAATTGTCAAAAAAAAATATCAAAGTGTTATGGTTAGTATGTTACCGAATGAATTATTTTTATTGCTCTTTATTGGCAATCCGCAAATTCATATATGAGAAAAAAATAATGAGGCTATAGTAGGAAGCAATTGTAAAATTGAGTGCACTTCTATGATATTAGGAACGTAGGGAATTATGATGACATACACATTAAATTAGAAAAAGATTGTTAGGGTGGTTTGATTATGATTATGATGATATCAAGATTAGTAATATAAAGTATGTAAAAAAAACATATTAAATTAGAACAAGAACCAGTGGTGTTCATGGATGGTTAACCGAACCGAAAACATATTCCGGAAGGTTAACCGAGACTATCGGTTCATTCATTTCTTAAACCTAAATCTAAACCGAAAAATTGTTGGGGTGCAAAGTTATTCGTTCATGACTTTGTAAATGTTTGACTTTTGTAAAACCCACTTGCATGTGGTGCTTTAGCCTTAAGACCCATTTGTTAGAGAGTGAGAGAGAGACATGTAAACACCTCTATAAATAGTAGGTTCATACCACTTGTAGAGGTGTGCTTGAGAGATGTAGAAGTGAGTGTGTAAGTGTGTGTTAATTATGTAGTCTAGATCTAGTCCTTTTTTTTGTAACACCATATACATTCAATATATCTCTTAAACACCCAAATCACCATGTTCAATTGTGCAAGCTTTAATTCCGCATGCCAAACCATGTTCTTTGTCACTACAATTGGTATCAGAGCGGGTCTTCAAGATCAAGGTGATTTTTGAAGAACGATTCTCGGTTTGGCAATTTTTGTCACAACTTGAACAATTTTGGTGAGTCTCTCTTTATGATCTCTCTTAATTTCGTTGAAATCGTGCTTAACATTTTTGATTTGTGATCATTTGACTCGTTGGATCTAAATTTTTGTTGAAAAACCCATTTGTTGTGATCCAATAAATTTTTGTTGATCAAGTCCCGATCCAATTTTATATTCGTTTACTCGATTCGAGTTTCAAATTGCATGTATTCGTTTGAATCAAGAACTTATCCAAATTCATTATAATTCATTTCATATCTGGATACTGTTCATTGAGTAGCCCAAATCATCAATCAGTTCATGAAGAGCCCAATTAAAAATCAACTTACTGTTCATGATCTTTGTTTGAGCCCAAATCTTAAATCGGATGAGATAATTGTGAGTCCATAAACAAATCTGATAGATCCGATTCCTGTATCAATTTAACTTGTACTCCAGCTTTATCAGTTGTACAATTACGTTCTTCATCTTTTCTTCAATTACACATCTGTATATTCTATTTATCTTCGTTCTATCGACTTCATCAAGTAATTCTAATATTTGATGATTTGATTTACATCAAGAGAGTTCGTGATTGAATTTAAATCTAAAGATCGATATAGTTGATTTGGTTTGTGTTGACTTTCTGAATTCAAAATCGGTGTTCTTGAGTTCCAATTTAGTTTCTGTGATTCTCAAAATCAACTATTAATTCTTGATTTGTACATCTGGTGAATCGATTGTAATTAAATCGGTTGATTTCTAAAATCGATTATGATCAAGATGTTGATCTTTGATTAAATTGAAAGTCAAAATCAGTGAGTATGCTAAAGTCGACTTTGAGTTTGACTGAAATTGTTCTTGGATGAAGTTGATTGGGAGTCGTATATTTGATTTCAAAGGTTTTTGTTTGTTGATTGAACAAAGCCTTGAAGATTTTGTAGTCAATATGTTTGTTCTTGATGACAATGAGTTTGGGAGGAACGATTATTGATTATTGATGTCGATGAATTGATGAATGAAAGGAGAAGGATCTACAATCGATTGATGAACAGATGACGAAAAATTACTTTTGATTTCTAATGATTCGCATGATTTGGATGAATGTTAAGAATGAACAGATGAAGAAATTGAAGGAGAATGCGAAAAGATAAAAAAAAAAAATTGGGTTCGCATTTGTGTGATTTTGGAACTCGATTTTGGAATTGAGTATTGTTCGCATTTGTATGATTGTAGTAGATGAATCGATAAAGCAAGAACATATGAGTTTTGATTTTGATTCGGAATTGGATTGATGATTGAGGGACGAGTCGTGAAGAAAAACGCGAAGTCAAGGACTGTAAAATTGATGTTTGCAAGAGTTTAAAAACACGATTTTGGAACTGTGAAATGCGAAGAGAATTTAATGTTGATTTTGGTTCGCAATTTGGAAGTAAGACAAGATGATAATTCGCATTTTGTTATGAAACAGTGAATTCGCATTTGAAATCAAGAACTGTTCGCATTTGTGTGAATCAAAGTTGATTTCTCAATTGCATTTCTCAGTCAAGTTCGCATTTGTTTAATGCGAAGGGATGCGAAGAAACATTTGTAGAAAATGCGAAGTAAAGAATGTGCGAAGTCTGTGATTTGGGAAAGAACACAAAGCTTTTACAGTAAAATGCGAATTTGGGGAAGAAACACACATATTTCGCATTTGGTCCCTGCTCTTTTCAAGAAATAACACAAGCTGCCCAACTTCGCAAGTTTGAAGAACGTGCAGAAATTGTCAAAACGAATACCTGTAGTTTCGCATTTTTGATAGTTTATACCCAACTTCGCAAATGGGGTCATAAAATGCTGAAATTGCAGAATTTTCAAATCTGGTCCCTGCAGTTTGTGCGAATTTACACATTTTACCTAGTTTCGCAAATGGGAGTGTGTTTCGCATATTTGGCTGTTTTGGGCGCAACGGGTCACTGCAGAATTTTGAAATTGACAATTTCTACCCATTTTTGAGAAATTTTGTCAAAGGCGATCCGTGAACGAAGCTAAAAATTCATTATTTTTTGGATTTTCCGGATTGAAGCACAAAGTTTATGCCACATGTTAAGGGGGAGTTTTGACATGAAAAATTCCGAATAGAGCACGTTCTTTTTCCTTTGGAGTTTTATAATCAAATTTCGATTATAAAAAGGGGGAGAAGTTTTATATGGAAATTCGAACTTGAATTTTTCATATTACGCGGATTTGAAGACCGAAGTGATCTTGAAGTTTTGAAGATTACGAGATGATGCAATTGGAAGTTCGGAAGTGATGTATTTGAAATAGGTTTGGTTTATTGAAGATTTTTGGGGTGTGTTTTTATGAGCAACTTTTGGGTGATTATTTGGAATTAATCATTCGTTGTTGCTTGGTTTGTATGGTCTCACATCCTAGAGCCCAAATTGAAGAGTCATGGAAGAATTGAAGATTGAAGATCATTTCGACATGTGTCACCTTTGAGGCTCGAACCGCGTAGTGCTTGATTTTGGAAGATTTGAAGTGGGTCATTCATTCCTAACTTTGAGGGGGAGAATGTTGGGGTGCAAAGTTATTCATTCATGACTTTGTAAATGTTTGACTTTTGTAAAACCCACTTGCATGTGGTGCTTTAGCCTTAAGACCCATTTGTTAGAGAGTGAGAGAGAGACATGTAAACACCTCTATAAATAGTGGGTTCATACCACTTGTAGAGGTGTGCTTGAGAGATGTAGAAGTGAGTGTGTAAGTGTGTGTTAATTATGTAGTCTAGATCTAGTCCTTTTTTTTGTAACACCATATACATTCAATATATCTCTTAAACACCCAAATCACCATGTTCAATTGTGCAAGCTTTAATTCCGCATGCCAAACCATGTTCTTTGTCACTACAAAAAGTCGGTTAACTAGTATTCGGTTCACCGATATTTTCTGTTTAGTTATTCGGTTAACCAATTAATCACTACTAATTAATAAAAATATGTTAAGATTACCGAGCCGCATAACAAATTTACTAAAAAAATGAATGGCGATGAATAATCCATATAGTTTGTTTAATTATGTTGTTGTTTCTATTAATAATGAAATTAGGATCCATTATCAAATATCCATGGAATATGGAAAATAATATCTACTAATACAAAAACATATTTTTTAATTAATAGATAAAAGATAGTAAAATATTTAGGGGTTATTGACATAAAGACACATGAAAGTTTTACGTTTGGTTTTAAATGACCATTTAATTTTTTTTTTACTTTTTAGACCCTTAAACTCGAAATTTACTTGTTTAAAACATCATTTTGATCAAAGTTAGTAGGTTTCCCTCTTAGATATTAGTGTTGAATGCTCATGTGTAATAAAATACCATCAAAAAGTAACACACCCCCTTTTTCATTGACCGAGTCTCCAAGAATCCTACTCTTTTTCATTGCCTCTATGTTCTTCACCATCACCATCATCATTAACTAGATGCAGTGAAAACGAAAAACACATTGTTGCAGAAGAGAATAGATCACAACATTATAGCAGCGGCTACACTATAACAACGATTGGAGGCACACCTGTGGGGAAGACATCGGTAATGCCATAATAGTGCTTGGGATCGGTAAAAAAATCACATAACATGAACTGATGGAAAAAATCACGTAGATAGGCTCGATCGAAACCACAACAATTGTATTTCATATGAACCACTAAGTTTGATTATCATCGTCACCATTTATCAAAGCATCAGCACTGAATTCAAACTTATTGAAATCCCAATTTTGACTTTCATAATCACTGCAGCAACCTTTGACCATCAATTACAAACCAACTTATCAGAATTGAATCCGAATTCGTCCGATAAAGTTCAACTTCACCAAAAAATTAAAAATTAAACCAACCAGTTCAAAGCAATAAAAATCATGTTTTAATCCAGATTCGTCTCCTTTTAGCATTACATGAAGAAATAATGAATTTTTTGAATGCGATTCATCAATCCAAAGCAAAACATAGTTTTTTTTTACGCTTCGGGACTTCATTCATCAGATTTTGACCAGGACTATTGAGTTTTTGACTAACGCTTCACAATTTTTAAACCAGATGATCAAATTTCTTCAAATCGAGATAGAATATATCTAAAGTTACTCGAGTTCATCAAACAGATTGAGCAAGAGAGATATATAATTACCATATAAATTTAAGTATAAAGAAATGATCTTGACTATCATGAAAAAAAATCAAGTATATCAATACTGAGATTTCAGGGATGATTTTTGTGATAGAATCGGATAACGAATTTGATTATGTAGAAGAAACCAATTGAGCCATTGTTGACCGTCACTAACCAAGCCAGACTTTATTACCACCAATCGGAACCACCATAACCTCATCTCTACCATCATATCATTTGCAAACTGCTACTAGAGAAAGAAAGGGAAGAAGATGATGAAATTTTTTAGACTTTTGCTAAATAAGAGAGAAAAGGAAATTCACACGTGTTCATTGATTGAGGAAATAGTATGGTTGTTTTTGTTATTGTTTCTATCGGGAAGTAGACAGAGGCAAAGAGAGATGCAAGAGGAGGAGGATTCTTGGAGACTAGGTCAATGAAAAAGGGGTTGTGTTACTTTTTGATGATATTTTATTACACATCAGCATTCAACAGTAATATCTAACCGGGAAACCGACTAACTTTGATTAAAATGATGTTTTAAACATGTAAATTTTGTGTTTAAGGGTCTAAAATGTTCAAAAAAAAGTTAAATGATCATTTAAAACCAATCGTAAAACTTTCAGGTGTCTTTATGTCAATAACCCAATACTTAGTTATTTACGTGAAATGGTGGTGAAATAAATGATAACTTTGATCTATATTAACATATGCATATTTATAACCGATGTTAATAATGACCATTATTGGCTTAAAATGGAAAATATAAATAATATGAAAATTAATAGTTGTAATTAGAAATTCTAAGAAATAATTTGATATTAACATAGACAACTAAACATAAACACTAATTTAAAAAAATAGAAAATAAAATTCTGGTTTTTCGGTTAACCTTTTGTAGCAAAAAACATGAACTATAACCGAACTGAAAAAGCGAAGATTTTACTGCCTTCGGTTAACCAAGCCAAAAAATTCAAAAATATCGGTTTGGTTAACCTGAAAAACGGTACGGTTTTAAAGTTTTAAGGTTCGGTTTTTCGGTTTTCGGATATTTTTAGCATCCTTAACAAGAACAAGAACTGAAAACAAGTAGTCACCAGGAAAAAAAATAAGATATGCAATATGTTGTAACATATGGTTTTGAAGCACTTCCATTGTGAATCATTATATTAAGATGTATTGTGTTTTTTGTCACCATGTTCAGAAAAGTGTGCAAAAGGAGCCCTAGAGGCCTTTTTTGTAATTTTGGCCTTGGAAGTACGCGATGCAAATGTGGTGTACACTGAGCATACTAGGGCACGCCCTAGTACACACAATGCGTACATCACTGTACGTTGGGTGTACTTGCCAGATATGAAAACCCTAATTTTTAGGGTGTGACTCGTATTTAAGCACTTTTATGGCCTCATTTCATCCACCATATTTGCCTCCATCCTCTCATATGTCTTTGAAACCCTAGTTTCACCTTGAGGAGCCTTTTCAAGCTTACAGTGTGTATTTTGGTGCCATAGAAGAAGAAGGAAGGAAGCCAAGCTCATCTTGAAGGAGGGAAACACTTGGATCTAGGATTTCTACATCATTTTCAACCTTCCTAAGGTATAAAGCTTGCAACTTTATCCCTCTATCATATAGATCTAATTTTAGATGTCTTTATGGAGCTTTTTGGTCCCAAAAGGTTAGATCTTAAACATGGCATGTTCTTGACTTTTCAGTTGTCCTTTCAGACCCTGTGAGGGGTCTTAAGTCATAAAAATGGGTTTCAAATGGTTAGTTTTGCTTCATGCATCATTTAAAAGGTCTTAATGGAATAAGTGTTGGATTAGATGTCTAAGTCCATAACTATTATTGGTATGTAGTTGACCCAAGAGCAGCATGGTCCATTTGGGTTGCATAACACCAGGACCATTTGTTAAGATGGACTCTTGAGATAAGGTTATATATGATTTATTAATATATTATAAGTTCTAATATATTAATATGAAATCATATGTTTTAATTAGTATTGATCAAGAATTAATTTGGAATTAATTTAGTGATCAAAAGGAGACTAATTAAATCTATGGGGACTAATTATGGTAATTAGTTATACTTATATGTGTTGGGCTTATGATCCATGTTGGACCAAGCTAATGTATGGATACATAAAGAGTTGGGCCATATGAACCATATATCATAAAACCCATGGGTATGGATTTAGGTTATACCCATGACCCTTGAAATCCCACATATAAATATGTAGTGCATTGCCCAAAATCGCCACTTGTAGTTCTACATGAAGTTCTTAGAGAATGATGGTGTTTTGGTGCATGGAGTTTCTGTCTCAAGAGTCACCTTTGTCCTAGGTGAGTTATGATTCCATTTGAGGTGCAACACTTGGGGCACTAAGTTCTTAAAGGCCAAAGTGTTTCAAGCAACACCAAATACATCAAGACTTCAAGCCACTTAAAAGGTATATTACTCTAACTATTATCTTGTATTTTTTATGACAAATTGCATGCTAGTTATAGGTTTAATGCCTTGGAAAATCCTTTGCATGTATAATTAGTGAAAACATAGATCCAAGGTATTTAGGGTTGTATGTGCACCATAGGATATTGTATTATACCAAAACCCATCAGCGGTATCAGAGCCAAGACTTGTTTTCCTGTTATACATGCTAAAATGTCTGAAAATCGAAGTTTTTTGATGTCTGGACAGGGTACTTGACGAGTCCATGTACAAACTCATCCAACTCGTCAATTTTGTTCTTGCACTCGGCGAGTTGGAGCCCTTGACAGCATATCTTCGAGTTTTAAGGTTGGAATTGGACTAAAATCATTACCCTAAGCTGTTTTTGAACCTATAAACCTGTTTTTGATGTGGTAATATTCATTCTAATCCAATTCAATAGATAATTGTCAATAGATTCATGTTTTGTATTACTTTAATAGTTAGGCTAATTACATGAAAATTTTTTGATTTGAATTATCTTGTTCTTATGGGTTCTTTAGGTTAATAGAAAAATTATGTAATAATTTGTTTTCAATCCAAATTGATATAAATGTTGTTCATAAATGTGTTTTTGTAACTTGTCCTCAAGTTATATGAAAAGTCACATTTATGATTTTTAAAACTCATAAAATTTCCATAAGTTATAAAAAATGAAGAGTCTTATTTTTAAATGTTTTAAAGTCTTCCATAACTTGTCCTCAAGTTATGGAACTTGAAGAGTTTTTCCAATAAAACTACTTTAAACTCATAAGTTATGGAATTGAAAATTTTTTTGAATTGTTCAAAACTTGCCCTCAAGTTTTCGAATTTGTAAAGTTTCCCCGCATGAATACTTTAATTCCAATTTAAACCCTTAGAATTTTCAAAGTTAAAATTCAACCCTTATACTATTATAATATTAATAGTTAATAGTATATATATGTATAAGAACAAAGTCAGTCTTACCGTTAGTAGGACTCATTCACGAAGTCGGTCTATAAGGGGGTATAAGGTTATTGCCTATAAAATGACAGTTTAATGGGTGTCCACTCTCACCCACCGCTTCCATGACTGGTCGAGGGCCGTTAGCCGAACAGGTTTGACAGGACTCTAATTATCCCTTCATTAAAATTATAATGATAAATACTAAGTAACTAAACACTTATAAATTCCCAATCTTAGTTACTTAGGAAATTGTGAATTTGGTGCTAACCCATGAAATTACACTTTGCGCCTTGCTTAACTCGTTAGTGGAGCGTGTGTTGTTAATCAACACACTAACTTGGGTTTAACAAGGTTCGAAAAGGGTGGCTTAAGGTTTATCATAGATCGGTGTAGCGCATGTTGTTAACTGGCACATCGATTAGGTGATAAAAATTAAGAGTACCAAGTATATTTGCATGGTTATTCACACCTTGTTTTGTGATCCTCGGAATCCCAATCACAAAACTTGAAGGGCACAATCGAGATTGAAACATGCCATTGAAAAGTTCCATGAATCTCAAAAGATCTAGGAGTTTCAAATCCAATTAAAACCTAATATTTATTTCGTTTTTCATGGTGGAAATTGGTAAATCGTCATTCGCCTACCTTCAAATATTTTATAGCTTGGATTACAGCATCCCTCTTCCAAGTTATAAATATTATGTTGGGTCCTAGCCTTAATATTTCATATTGGGTGTTATATTAAGGACTTAAATCAACTAACTTGAATTTCTCCCATTGTAGATGTCTGGTTCAGACAACTATGATCTTCCCAAATCTCTTGAAACAAGCTTTCCTAATGAAGATGATGTCCCATGGTTGGATCATGGAAATCATACTTCTCTTCCTCCACCTCCTCCAATTATTCTCCCTTACCCACAAGTCCTTAAATAGTTCAAGGTCACTCAAGCCCTATTGGCAAGAAATGTCTATGTGTGCTCACATCATGGAGATAAAGTCACATATTGACAAGTCGGGAGAATTGGGTGTCAAAGCCTAAAGGAAGACGGTTGTTGACTAGGTTCTTCAGTTACATAGTGAGATCCTTTGAGACTACTATATGACAGACCATGACATGAACCTTAATGATCTTACCTATTTGCTTGATGTTGCTGAATTAGCAATGATTTGGAGCACTGGTAAAACAAATTTGATTGGAAGATCGACTTCCCAAACCTCCATGGACATTGACAATGGTAACATTGGAAATCCAGAAAAGCTATCTTCCTAATGGAAAGGGATCGGCCATAGGCAACTCGGTTGACCAAATGGTAAAGAGAAAGGCTAAGTCAGAGATAGTCACGTGTACCATTCCCAAAGAGTCCATATGTTTTTATTGCCAAAGGAAGGGGCATTGGTAGTGAAGTTGCCCAATTTACCTGAAAGATCATAAGGATGGTAAAGTCAAAAAGTTTGACTCTACTTCAGGTAAAGTCCACTATCTAACTCTATTTAGTTCCTATTTGGAGATTCTTAATACATGATGTGACTAGGTCACATGTTGATGTTTTAAGAATCAAAGAAAAGAGGAACATTAACGGAAGAATATGCTAATTCTAATCGCGAAGATGGATTCCGATCGCATGGTTCAGTGATCAGAATTTTGAGCTGATGCTTAAGAGTTGTGATAGATTGCCTAGGAATAAATAATAACATTGTTTTCATATGCATTTTCATTGTAAGGATAAGTTTTTTCCGCAAGTTTTTAAAATAAAAGAAAAAAAGTTTTAATTTTATTTATTTTAAATATCCTTACAATGGCATTTGTGAAAATTTGTTGTTTATATGATTCCATTGATAGCCATATTGGAAAATGGATTTGATTCTTTCGTTTGTGGTAGTGTCATAAGTTACCAAATAAGGAAAGATTCTCATCACCCAAGTTTCAGTTGGATAGAAACTTGGAATCGTGCATCTTTTATTGTATGATGAATAAGAATTTTTCATCTTTGGAAAATTAAGACTACTTCCTTGTTCGCATGTATATGTAAGTCAAGTGAAGGACTAAGAGATCGGGTACACTTGGTTGTGCGCTAGCTGATCAGGTCCACCACAAGGAACGATAAGTCCATTTGTCATGATTTAC
Organism: Lactuca serriola; assembly: GCF_051521515.1. Taxonomy (NCBI): domain Eukaryota; kingdom Viridiplantae; phylum Streptophyta; class Magnoliopsida; order Asterales; family Asteraceae; genus Lactuca; species Lactuca serriola. The sequence goes on from NC_136408.1 coordinate 109,807,117, forward strand.
TAAAGTTTAGTGAATATGGTTGTGCTTACAAGTTTAAGTATAATTCTAAAACATTGCAAAAGATTCAATGTATGGCAGGACGAATGAGAAGAATCAAGATAAGCAGAAAGATAAAGTTTCTCCAATCTGAAAAAATGGGAGAGTACTTCAATATCATGTTTTATGATCATCTTAATGATTAGGAAAAACCATATCACAATTGTTCCTCTAAGGACATCTTAGTGCATTTGTTTGACTAAGAAGAGAAATCATGAATTGTTGAAATGGTTAAATCAAAAGATGAATAATACTTCGTTCCAAAATCGAGTCTTAGAGTAATACTCCAAGATGGAGCCTTGAGTGACATAATGTTAAGAAGGTTTAATAACACTTGTCAAATGTAGAGTAAAATGTTTTCTTACTCTTGTAAATTTGAAATTGGTATGTTGTGATGTTTTGGATAAAACAAAGACCAACTAAGACCAATTGTGTGAAGTGTTTATCTTGATAAGTATTCGCACTAACTCTTGAATATTTTTTTTGTTAAGGAATGGTTCTTGAAAAAAGAATCTTATATGTCAAGAGGTCATTGGGAGTCTTAAAGATCTTGAAATTTTTCAAGAACTAATTAAGAATAAAACATGTTGTTTATCACTAGCACACGACTTGAGGTTTGTAACCTATCGTGTTGACATATTCTTGTTTTTGTGCCCATTCCAGTTAAATGTTGACTATGCATGTGAGTTCTATGAGTTCTCAGTTGTCTGCATAACTACTTGGAAGCAATGGTAGGCCCTTGTGCTGCCAGGTGGCAAGAAGTTAAGATTGAACAAGTTTAATCTGTATGAGTTTGGATTTGTCACTAACCTCCTCTTGTGGTCATGTTTTGACAAATTCACATGGATAGGAACACATACACCATAAAATCTAAGTGTCATAAGGTTTCTCTTCAATTCATGAAAATGATGGTGAAGAAACGCTTTCACTAAGTAGATTTTAAGTAGATAGCAATTGCGATATTTGCATTCTCAAAGTCGTTAGTGGAGCGTGTGTCGTTAACCGGAACACTAACATGGACTTGTGAGAAATAGAAAAGGTCTAAACAATTGAGACTATGATTATGGCATCCCTTTTCATATTTCAACAAATTGTTTAAACACACATGTGAGCTATCTAAGAAAAGATGTATGATTTTGATAAAGTTTTATCAAAGTATCTCGTATTAGAAATCTGAACTTTGGTAAGAAAGTCAATAAAGTATTGATTTCTAGAAGTCCAGCTGATTTCTGAATACATGTCAAAGCTAATGGGAGCATAAGTGTTATGCTAATAATTATCATGTTAGTGGGAGCATGATTATTATTTTATGTATTGCAAGTTAGCAATGTTAATTATAGAAAACAAAAGTTTCGATTGGGAAAAATTGTTTTGCTATAATTAACGGAGAGGAAATTGTACTTCATTTCAATTCTAAAAGCTTAGATTGAGATTTTAATCATCTTTAGTCAAGGATATATATATATATATATATATATATATATATATATATATATATATGAATTTTATGTTGGAATGGTTCAACATAAGGAAATTCTATATATATTGCGTTCTCAAAATTCGATTATGACTACGACATCCCTTTTCATAGTCGAATTTTGAAAACATGGCAAATAAAAAAATATTGTAGAAAAGGAATGGTCTAGGATCATGTCTTTATGTGAGACGTCATGAATCGTGTCCCATATGCTTCGGGTATAGGATCAATTACATGTGCTATAATATTTATCCTTTCTAAATTTTCCGAATGCCTAGGGAATTAAGAGGGGAAAAAGTATAGAATTGGATATGAGTAAAATGATTAAGCAATTGTCGAGGACAATCTGAGGTGTATCAAAGATTGGGTGCTCATAGACAATTGGAAGTATATTGTTCATAATTTTGAAAGGAGTATATTGACATATTCTGAAAAGAGGCAACTCTTGTTCAGAAGTTATAGTCCAAATAGGAATGTGGAAATGTTTCCATAGGTGGAAGTTGTTTTTCAAATATGTGTAAGATTAGAAAACTTAATGCAAGAAGGATGTTCAATGGAATGTACTTTGAATGTGAGACTTCCTTTCTATGGAATTGATCTCCATTGGAATACTTTGTAATGTCTGTTGACAAGTCTTTGTGACTTTGTGCATAATCATTACAAGAGGATCAATGCATATAAGTTTAGCATCTAACAGATTTAGGTAAATGGTAGGAATTTGGAATTCTTACATTTACTATAAGGATTGTTTTGTGAAATGGGCGTCATTGGAATCATGTTCAGTTGGTCTATTCCACAAAGTAAGGATCATAGACAAACATAGTGTGCATACTTGGAGTATGACATAGCTATTATTTGGACAAACATAGTGTGCATGCTTGGAGCATGGCACGAGTATTGTTTTAATTCAAGTATTAGTTTGATAAATCAAAACATTATACAATGAATAATGTGTAATCAATATGGTGATAAATAAATGGTGTTTTATTTATATTAATAAGTTCTGAGACCATATTGGATTCGATTATTCTTGTGTTTCACTTTGCATGTGTTGACTTCCAGAATAACTAGGTCATTCTTCCCGAATGACTAAGTTATTCAAACCATCCACAATCGATAATACGTTGGAAGTAGGTATTAAGGCAAGACTATCATGAATTGGGTTTGTGAATGTCTAAAGTGTTTCGACATAGCAAAATTTGTTGCAACATTCATAAGGTCTCCTAGAATGAGATTCAAGTATTGGATTAAACCCACGCTTATTTGACTCACTTCATGGATTTTATCACGAGTGATCATGAGACGATAATATCTTATACTCTTCAAACCAAGAGATATGAGTTGCAGTCTACAAGTCGGTTACACATTGATTATGTGAAAACACACCAGTAACTTGGTGTTATGAAACACATTTTTGTGTGTGATTTGGTACGTATATAGAGCAAGCATATGAGTCGAAGTTTATCCATTCCTTTTACCCTTGGAGGGATAAAAGCGATATGTGTGGGCCCCTCAATGATTTAGTGATGACAAACGTAAGTGCTCGGCCGAGCCCGGATTGATTTGATTTGTTCAATTAGTTGGTCGTCATAAATCGGAAATCAGAAAAAAAAACAAATGGACAATGAGAATGATTATAATCCATGTCTTAGTCCATATGATATCTAGAATGGAGGAATATATGATCCCGTATCTAATGGACACGTCATTGACTAGGTCAGAGTTCGACAGCAGCTTTTAAGAGCTACGATTGCTAGTTGGGATCTTAGAGTCATACTCAATAATAGTTTTAGACTTATCCAAGTGGGAGACTGTTGGATTTGATGTCTAAGACCATAACTATTATTGGTATGTACTCAACCCGAGAGTAGCATGGTCTATTTAGGTTGCATAACACCAGGACCATTTTGTAGGATGGACTCTTGAGAGAAGGTTATATATGATTTATTAATATATTATAAGTTCTAATATATTAATATGAAATCATATGTTTTAATTTGTATTGATCAATAATTAATTTGGAATTAATTTAGTGATCAAAAAGAGACTAATTAAATCTATGGGGACTAATTATGGTAATTAGTTATATTTATATGTGTTGGGTTTATGATCCATGTTGGACCAAGTTTATGTATGGATACATAAAGAGTTGGGCCACATGAACCATGGATCATAAAACCCATGGATATGGATTTGGGTTATACCCATGACCCTTGAAATCCCACATATAAATATGTAGTGCATTTCCCAAAATCACCACTTGTAGTTCTACATGAACTTCTTAGAGAATGATGGTGTTTTTGGTGCATGGAGTTTCTCTCTCAAGAGTCACCTTTGTCCTAGGTGAGTTGTGATTCCATTTTAGGTGCAACACTTGGGGCACTAAGTTCTTAAAGGCCAAAGTGTTTCAAGCAACACCAAATACATCAAGACTTCAAGCCACATAAAATGTTTGTTACTCTAAACAGTATCTTGTATTGTTTATGACAAATTGCATGCTAGTTATAGGTTTAATGCCTTGGAAACTCATTTGCATGTATAATTAGTGAAAACATAGATCCAAGGTATTTAGGGTTGTATGTGCACCATAGGATGTTGTATTATACCAAAAACCATCAATAAGACCTTGAGTTAAGTACTTAATGGTGATGCTAAGTCATAAAGTTGGATAATTTATGACTCCTAAGAGTATTTTAGCCATGGATCTGAAGTATGGATCTAAGAGCTTAAGCTACTAAGATCTTAATGGATTGTCGACTTCTGAGGAGTACGTATCGCATACTCGGAGTACGACCTATGTACGAGGTCAACCACCCTGACGGTGGTCAACGTGCAAGGCCGCATGTACTCCCAGCGTACCTCCGGAGTACAGCTCGCCTATGCACCCTGAGTCAACTCAGTCGAATTGACTCGGTTGGTTTAACTCAGTTGACCTAGTTGGTTTGACCAGTTTGACTTTGACCAAGTTTGACCTAGAGAGTATTTTTGGGTATTTTGGGATTTTGATGGAAGTTGGCCATTTAGTGGGAATATATGTCGGTTAGAGAGCTGAGATTCGAAGTCAAGACCTCATCAGCTTTTGTTCAGTTTGTGAGGTGAGTTTTCCTTATTGTGCTTTCAGGTTGAAGGCACCAAGGCTGACCCATCGGATTGAATATCCTATTATGTGATAGTATGTTATCTTGTTGTAGTGATCTGTTAGATCGATATCCTGGTACATAGGATGATACAATGGTTAGTGATCGGTATATCTTCCTGTTATCCATTTTTTGGTATATATGTTTATTTGTTGTATATGTCACTGTGGTGTGGGTGGGTTGAGACTATACTGCTCTATTTTATTAGTCAACAAACCCGATAATGTTTATATCGATATGTTCTTATGACTTACTAGATTTATTGTTTATCGGTTACGATTATGTTGACATGTTGTGTGTGGGTGGGTTAAGGCATACCAGAGTAGACTGAAGACCAAGTGACCCAGGGCGTCTCGGATAGACTGCAGGCCCGAGAGGCATACCAGTCAGGCTAAGGCCCAGAGAATCCAATCCCAAACTAAGGAAAAATGTTTTAAAATTGATTTTTTTTCTCAAATTGTTTGCAAAATAACCAAAGAGGATGTGATGTGTACGATCACCCAAAGCCAATAAGTTGACACCAAGTTACCACACTAATCTTTGATATTGTGATATGCTAGAACAACATGCTAGTGATAGGCTAGGGACCTTCAGGAATTGCATGATAGAATTGTCTGATTATATGATGCCTGATAGCCTAGGATGTTCCTTTTATGAAATTAACATCATTACAGTAGTTGCTTAGCGCGTGCATCATAGTTGTACATAACAAAGATTCTATAGTTTGAGAATGTTTGATTTAGCTTTACTTCCTGTTCTTTTCTGATTAAGGGCCTAGAGTAGAGTCAGGTATTCGAATGACTATGGGATCCATCGTTATGTATGATTAGCATGTATGAGTGGCTGCAGGAATCGTGGAAGTTTCATGAGCGGGTGCAGTATATAGCGGGTCAACACGAGGAATGATTAGCCACTCTTGAGAAAGTGAGGAAAGGATGAAGATGTATCTGAGATGCTGGGATTTAGAGATCGATAATTCCCTGTGAGGATCTTCCTGATTTTATTGTGTCTTTGTGTCAGTCGACTTCGTTGCTTGAATGTTGCTTGCTTTGTGATTTGTGGGACTCACGCTGATGTGAGCTAACTATCAAATGAATATAATAAGTTACATGCTATGGAGGTTAAATAATCTTTGAGTGAAGGATTTGTCCATATTGTGCAGCTCTCGTTTGAGTATAACTGTTGTAGGGTTGGGTTCTTTAGTCGAAAGATTATTTAAGCTTTATTGCATGTAATTGTATTCATGGAGTAGTTAGATAACATTGATTGGAGTCCTTCAACAGCTGATAGCAGGAGAGGTGGGGGGTCCTAAGAAAGCCTAGGAAGTGTTTTAGTGTGATTGTTTTGCTGTGAGCAGGAATCTAGAGTATTTTTATGAGTAGGTCTTGGAGAACCTGAGATGATCCTTGAGGAAAGTATGTATAGGTGTGGAAGGTAGTATTGTGCCCGTACTACTGGAAGCACAGGATCCATACTCGAATCAAGGAGAGTTTCGGGGATTCTAAGGTTGGTCGGGAGAGAAAGCATGGTTTGATACCATGATTTGTGGCAATGGATTCATATATGTCGATCTCTTGGTTATGGTTACGCAGGCTTAAGGATGGGCCTGGTAATTGTTTTGGGCCCCAATGGCGATATCGGTTTGGGTTGAATGGTGCAGACCTTGATGAGCTTGTTGGTTTTGAGGTCTCAAGGGTTTTTCTCGAGGTCGTGCATTTGAGTCACAAGACTCGAGGATGGAACGACCGTTATGATCGGCTTAGGGATTTCAGTTAGCAGTAGAATGTTTGATTGATGGTTTGGAATGTCTCTATATGTGGCTGGGGTGATGCCCTTCCAGTTCCTTGAGTCTGGAGAAGGAGTAAGCAGGCTTGTGACTCTCAGAGTTAGGATGTCACAACTAGCAAAATTTTAGCTAGGAAATTCTATGCTCTTGTAAAAAATCATCTATCGTAACAAGTGTAACCCTAACATGATAAGATGTATGAAGCTCATTCAATGAAAACAAGTACAATTCGGAATCCCCAGTAAAGATCAAAACTTATACAAAACACTTCAAATAGTCAACTAAGGATTGGAAACCCTAAAAATCCCGGTTTGAGAACATTATGGACTAAGAATTCCTTATTGGGCTCTAATTGGACCCTTTGGGGCATAATGGGTCCAAAATAAATTGATTTACCCTTATTTGTCCATAAAGGAATAAATTGGCCCTAATGGGCCATAAACCCATTCCTTTATACCATAATGGACCCTAAACCTCTTTAATTGGATTTCAATGCGTCGTGAACATCAATAAGGGCTCAACAGGCCGAAAACAATTTATTGGGCTTCACAAACTCGAGCAAAACAAAGAGTGGGCCAAGCAAGTTCAATTCCATTTATATTAAGCCTAATTCTCGGCCCATGATAAAAAAAGGTTTAAGGAATGAATTAAGAGGTGATGACAACTCATGATTATCTAACATATTTCTAGGTAGTCACAAACACCCATGAGATCTTTACCCTCCATGCAAGACCTTCTCTTCCCTCCCCTTTTTCTTCCTCTCAGCCAAAGATAAGCCCACAACACACACACATTTTCAAAACTCTCTCTCAAACACTCTCAAGAATATCCCACTTCTTCTACAAAAATTTTGGGATTTGGTGTGTGTCTTCAAGAGGTTCTCATCTAGATCACCATTCTTTGGTAAGTTTTTATCATACTTAAGTCTTTGATTTTCATCCTTAAGCTAAGAACACTCTCTTATGAAGCCTCATTTCGTGATCTAACACCCTAGAAACCATCTAAGTCCGAAAACTACTTCAAGGTGTTGCTATGACCAAAAATCTCTTCACTTTATCTTCAAAATCGAAACATCAAAGCAACGGTGAGTTCATACCCCTTGTTTTCGGTTTTTACATGTTTTTTGGGGAGAATACAAGTAAAATGTGTAGATCTATGTGTTATATGCTTGATATGTGTGATTTCTTGGTTTATCTTGTAAAAATGTGTTAGATCTAAACTCATCTCGATATCTTAAGTAATAATAAGTAATAATTCATGAACTAAGACACCTTATACATCATATTATCAAGTTAGAAGTATTTACATGTTAAGATATAAAAATCTAAAGCCAAAAATCTTGTTAAGGGCCATATTTGTCAAGAAAACAAAGTTAAGGGCAAAAAGTGACATTTTTGGTTCTTATAAGGATCAAACAGGTCATACTTGTATAAATATGGGTTTTTATGGTAAACATGCTTTTCAAAGGGCCAAAAGTGTAAATTTTAGCCAAATGGGCTTAATTTTTGGGCCTCACAGTTTTGGGCCCAAATTTGCGAAAAATAAGGAGTTTTAGGGTTAAATATGTCATTTGTTCAAAGGTTGAGCCATAAATGTAAGTAAACCAAATTTAGGGATAAAAATAACCTTTATTTTCTAAATTGGGGCTAAAAATGCAAAGTTTTTGGATTTTGGACCAAAAATGTAAAATTTGCGGGAATTAGGCCAAAAGTGGAAAAAATTTATAAATAAGAGCTAAAAATGTAAATTCTTATAAATCAAGGTTTTAAATGGTTAAATAAATATTTTGAGTCAAACGTATCAACTATTGAACCATTGGACCAAAAATATAAGTTTTATTAAGGAGTTAAAATGGTATATTTTATAAACTAATAATATTGTTATAGATCAAACATTGAGTATGTTAATATCATACGTAAATGCTTCAAATAAAAACACTATACCACATCAACTATACAAAAATAGAACAATGGTATCAATATTGGGCCTAGTACTTGTAACACATGCTTATTGGGCCTTCGTGATCCATTTGCATGCTTATTGGGCCCAATATAATCAATTCATGTCTACTAGGCCTTAGTGACCCAATGACATGCTCAATGGGTCTAAATTAATTTTTACATGTTATTGGGCCTTAGTGGCCCATTTGCATGTTAATTTTGCCTGGAGAGAGTCATTATATGCTTAATGGGCTTCAATGTGTCCGTTTGCATGTCATCAAGCCCAGAAATAACTTACGTGTTTAATGAGCCACAGCTGTACTTATGCATGTTTGTTGGGCTGTGCCTATCACATTCAATTATCATAAGATGTTAGTCAATCAAACTACGTTTGACATTAATCATATTCATGTGAAAATCATTGGGGTATAGTGAGAATTATCGGTCGACACCATTGAGTGTTTGGCCGTAGCCTGTATTTATAGTCAGAGTCTTCAAGAAGGGAGAGCGAGAGTTTGTGTATAGATCTATATGGGGGTGACTCCCCCACACCTGAGTTGTTCACGACAGTTAGACTCAACCAGTCTAGGGTGACAAAATCTTGATCAAAACCGGCGTTTGGAAAAATGCCAAGACAGGCGAATTAGTCATTTATCATGCATGGTTATAACGACTCACATAGATATCCATTACCATCTATACTTTTCAGGGGAAATCAAATTCATATATTGTGGCAATACAAAACAATTTATACGATAATATAATTATTACAATACTATTATAGATCGGGAAATATCGGATTTTCCGAGAAATACCATCATTCTCTTTCTTTTACATACATCAAATACAAAACAAGGAAAAAATTTGGGATTCATCCATTTACATATGTTTTGAAATCACATATACACACATATATTAGATCATCACATCATGTCATAAACAAACTTTTACAGAAAGTATCGGATTTTCTAGGTTATACCATCAATACAAAGTTTTTAATCAAACCTGCTTATGAACTCACTAACATTATATATGTTGACCGTTTTCAAAAATAACTTGTATTCTCAGGTAACCATTAAGTCGAAGAACCTTCAAGTGTATTTTGGGAATCTTATTTTGAGAAATGACAACTCTCGTACAATTTATGTTTTGAATATGTAATATTAAACAATGTACTTGATGTGAACAATGTTGGTTGTAATATGTAATGTTTGGCAATGATCATGCTATGATTCATGTATATTCATTGTGATGATAATTCAATTGATAGTCACACGAGACCTCAGACATTTCCGCCGCCCAGTTCGAGGGTGTGACATAGGACGTGAACTCATCACGGGGTCTGTTTGTCGCGGTGTTTGGCGACAATATATCAGTGCATGAGTGTGTAGGTGGATTGATGTGTTATGGATGCGTTGTGATATGATCAAGGGTTCATGTTCTTAGGATATAGGCAGGTTAGGTACCGGATTAGCGGTTGGGATTGCAGGCTAGGAGGGGTATGTTTTGGATCATAAGTCGGTATTGACTTATGCTCTTGCAAGGAATCCTTAATTTTAAAGTGGTCATGAATGGGAAATTTCAGAGATCTTCAATAGAAATTCAGGATTCTCTTGGGATTTGTTTGATCCTTATCTGGAAGATCATCTTGAGTGTATTATTCTTTCCTGGGGTCAGGGATGGTTGTACCTGGTTAATCCGGTTTGAGTTATGGTTTGGTTTTAACACCAGTGGGTGGTAGTTCGAGCCCTAAGTGGGGGAGAATTGGGTATTATGCTTGGGGGATCATCGATCTGTTCAGGTTTGTGGTATTGAAAGAATGGTTTTAGGGATCTGCAGTGTGAGTATGTGGGATCTCGATTCAGGGTTTGGTCTAGAGATGGGTATATAGTAGGCGGCGATCAGATGTATGTGTTCAGGAGACATATGAGTTGTCCCTCGGCAGAAAGTGGTTGGTTAAGGAGCTCGTTGCAGCTATTGGTTCCTTTTTCGGGATGCCAATGAAATGATGAGGAGTAGCTAAGACCACTCAGGTTTAGTATTTTTTGCGGAGGGAATTCGTCAGCTCATTTCATGGATTTTTAATTATAGTCTAGCTTGGTCAGAGGCCGATCAAGGAATCAGTTTCATAATTGGGTGCGATCAGCTCCACGCGGGTTTTGGTTCATTAGATCTAATGTCAATGCATCCCCGATTATTGGTCGCATCATTCGCCATTCATCGAAGGTTCTCCTATGGATATGACAACCTATCATCAAGATCAATATGTTTTATGTTACTTTGGTCTCCGGGTATGGGTACTCTCAATGTTGGTGTGGAGTTTGGTTCATAGCAGGCTTGGGTAGGGTGCCATTCAAGATCACTTTAGAAGCATTCTCGATTTGGTTTTGTATTAGTGGAATCTGTTCAGTCTCAATCAAGTATGGGTTCTTCACCATTACCTTGTTCAGCTCCCGGTAGTCTATACACATCCGATGTGACCCGTCCTTCTTCTTCACAAATAGGATCAGGGCTCCCCAAGGCGAACTGCTCAGCCTAATGAATACCTTTTCTAAGAGCTCCTGCAACTATGTAGACAACTCATGCATCTCCGGAGGAGCCAATCGATATGGTGCCTTGGCTATCGGAGCCACACCAGGGACTAGGTCAATCCTAAACTCCACCTGTCTCTCCAGAGGTATTCCAGGTAGATCCTCTGGAAATACGTTCGGATACTCTCGCACCACTGGCACATCACTCACAGTCGCCTTACGTGCCTCCAGGGTATCCATAACGTAGGCAACATACCTTGCGCAACCCTGCGGAAGGTAGCGCCTAGCCCTCGCTGCCGAACACATAGTTGGTCCGCGCTGCGGTCTCTCGCCCTGGACCACCAACTCTCCCCCACTTGGGGTATTGATATGTACCAATTGTTGCGCACATTCGATCACTGTCCCATTAGGGCTCAGCCAATCCATGACGATGATGACCTTGCTCCCATGCAACAGAATGGGAACCAAATCCACGAGGTATCACTCGTCATACAACCTCAACATGTAATCTCTGAAAACCTCTAATGCCCAGATAGATTGTTTGTCGGCAATCTTGACCTCTATAGAATAATCCAACATCCCTAAAGACTTAGAAAACCTCTTGCTATGTGCAAGAGAGACAAATGATCGGGTAGCCCCCAAATCGAATAACACATGTACTGGGATACCGTTCACAAGGAACAATCCTAAACAAAACACATAAAACATAGAACATAAATATCATAACCGACATGTAATAAGAGATAGGGAGAAGAAAACATACCCGTCACCACATCCAGTGCGGCACGCGCCTCCTCAGCGGTCAACTGGAAGGCTCAGCTCCTCAACACTGGAGCCTCTGGCTTGCCCTATTAGCCATCCGTGATCTGCAGGGTCACTGGAGCTGGCGCCACCACTGGTGTTGCTGGTACCAATCTCAGGCAGTTGGCCATTTTATGGACCTTCTGATTTCAATGAAAGAAAATTAGGTCCAATGTCTAGAAGGTGGGCATAGGGGCAGTACAATCCCTGCTAAAGTGCCCAGTCTTTCCGCACTTATAACATCCTGATCCCCCAGTTCCACAAACTCCCTCATGTGACCTGCCACATTTCCAACAGTGGCTTCGGCCCTGCTGGCCCTTTGACCTAGAGTTGAATCCCTTGGGTTTCTTCCCTGAAACCCCAGTAACCTGCTCAGTCTCCACATTCCTCTTCTGGGGGTGCTCTATATCAATCTCCCTCTCCTTCGCCCTTACTTTCATATCCTCCAAGGTCGGACATGCTGAGTAGCTGACATGCTTCGGAATTTCAGTCCTCAACATGTCGTGGTACCGAGTCCTCCTCTTCCCCTGCATACTGTGGCACCAGTAAGGCCCTCTCCCTGAACTCGGTGGTAATCTCCGCCACCGTCTCGGTAGTCTGTCTTGTATCAAGAAACTCCTTGGCCAACTATTGAAGCTCCACAACCGGCACAAACTCAGCCCTAAACCAGGTCACAAAGTCCGACCAGGTCAGAGCCTCAATAGTTGGGGCTCCCATCGAATCACTAACCTCCTCCCACCAATCCTGATCTTTGTCTCTCAAACAACCTGCAGCATACATGAACTTCAACCCCTCAGGGCAGAAGCTTGTCAACTGGGCAGACTCGATGTCTGCAATCCACCTCCTGGAAACTATGGGGTCCTTTACCCTGTGGAAGTCTGGCGCACCACATCCCCTGAAATCCTTGAAGGAAAGTGTGTGTGTCCCTGACTAGCCAGATGTCATGTCGCTCCTGAACGCCCTAAGACGATCCTCCGTCAGCTCAATGATCCCTTCCTTGATCGACTTGAAAATCATTGGGGTCACCTCAAGGATGCCTCTCGTGATCTCAGACGTGATAAACTTGTGTAGTCCGTCATCAACCAGCTCAAAACATGCACCCGATCCAGAACCTGATCCTGACCCTGACTCGAAACATCTTGCTCTGTGACGTGTCACCACCATTCTGAAACAAAACACATAATCTTTAGGGTCATACATAACCTCGAGAGGACTCACACACTCTACAAGTTCCCTGGTTCTATCTCGACCCTCCTTGTCTCGAGTACAGATCCTCTGCTTTCAGTAGTACGGTCACATACTACCTTCCACATCTATTTGTACTTTGCTCAAGGATTGCTCTGACTTCACCAAGTCCCTTCCATACTACTGTATCCTAGGCTTACCCTAGGGTAACACTGTGACAACCGTCAATTCCTGGTCAAGTCAAAGTCAAACAAAGTCAACGAGTCAAACAGTTAAACTCAACTAGTGCGTGTATGATAGGTCTTACTCTATGTTTACTAATGTACTTATGGGTTTTGAGCATTCTAACACTCTTATGGTGTGCATGCAACCCTAGAAACCTTGGATCTATGTTTTCTCTATTATATACGCAAACTTTCTTTTTTCCAAGGTTTCATCCTAACTAGCATATGATTGGGGTATATGTAATATAAAAACTAGTAGAATGATATATCTTTCTTGTAGCTTGAGTTCCTTAAGACTTTGTGAGCCTAGCACCCAAAATGTGATGCCTCAAATGCTTCACACAATACCACCAACAATTGGAATAACTTGAGAGAAGATTATTATGCACCAAAATCGGCTAGCCCTCACTAGTATCTCTTAAGTGCCGGTTTTACAAGGATGAGGCTTCTTTATATAGTGTGCATATTAGGGTTACACCATGTAACTCATGCCTTTCCACATTCCTCATGATCCATGGGTTTTAACCTCCATGGAGTAATCATGGGTAACAACATGGGTTTAGCCCATCATGAAGAACTACGGATCATAAGCCCACTATATAAAAATGAATGATTTACCAAATCAATCCCCATTTATTTAATTAGTTTCTTTTGATCACAAAATTAATTCCAAACTAATTCTTGATCAATACTAGTTAAATAATTCATATTAATATGTTAGAACTTATAATATATTAATAAACCATAAATATCCTCTTCTCAGAAAAGTCTATCCAAATTGTTCCGATGCCATGCAACCCAAATGGACCATGCCAAATCGGGTCAAGTACATACCAAATATAGTTATGGACTTAGACACCTTATCCAACCGTCTCCCACTTGGATAAGTCTAATAATTATAGTTGCAAGTACGACTTCAGGATCTGACCAGCAATCATAGCTCTTTCAAAGTCTCGCGGAATTAAGTTGTGCCATTTTAGATAAATGATCATATAATCCTCTTTTCAAGATATCAGCCGGACAAATACATGGAACAACATTGTACTTATTTTCCAACACTTTGTTTCCCGATTTCCGATTTGTTTGACATAGAACTTAATCGAACACATCAATTCAGTTCTGAACGGGCCTGGTACATAAGTTAAAACAAAATCATCAAGGGGCCCAAGATATTGCTTTTAATCCTCCAAGGATTAAAAGGAACACATAAACTTTGAGTCGTATGCTTGTACTAACTAATCATCAAATTGTACACAACAGCAAGTTTTATAACATCAAGTTACTAATGAGTTTTTGTACAATCAATGCACAACCAACTCATATCTCTTAGTTTGAAGATGTATATGATATTACCGTCTCACAATCACTCGAGATAAATTCCATGAAGTGATACAAGTGAGCGTGGGTTGAATCCAATACTCAGAACTTATGAGCACTCATGAATGGTGCAGCAACAATTATTATGTCTAGTACAATTCAGACAAATCTACAAACCCAATTCATGATAGTCTTATTTCAATACCTACTTCCAAAGTATGATCGACTGTGGATAGTTTGAATGATATAATTATTCTGGAAGTCAAAACATGCAAAATGAAACAATAGTAAATGATTGACACAAGACATTACCATACTAGTAAATAAAACACCTTTTATTTAAACATCAAATGTCAATTACATTTAAACTGTTACAAGTTTCGAAAGCTATCTAATTACTAAAACTAATATCATCCTTCAGCCCAGTGTGCCTCGCATGCTGTAAATGCATAACCCTACACAGTCCCTTCGTGAGGGGATCTGTTGGGTTCTAATCCGATGATAGCCTCTTTGCCATGAGGAGTCCTTCTTCTATTTGATGTCCAATGAAGTGGTATTTTCTGTCAATATTCATAGATCTATCGTGATCCCTTGGTTCCTTGGCTAAGGCAACTGCACTCTTGTTATCACAGAAAATATCCATAGGCTCCTTTATAGCTGGTACAACTCCAAGGTCTCCAATGAATTTCTTCATCCATATTTCCTCCTTCGCCGCCTCGCTTGCTGCTATGTACTCTGATTCGCAAGTTGAATCAGCTACTGTCTCCTGCTTGGAACTTTTCCAAGTAATTGCTCCTCAATTTAGGGTAAAGACACATCCCGACTGAGAGCGGAAATTATCCCTATCATTCTGAAAGTTGGCATCAGTATACCCCAATACTCTCAAGTCATCACTCCCACCAAGGGTAAGGACCCAGTCCTTAGTCCTCCACATGTACTTAAGAATGTTCTTGACCGTAATCCAGTGAGCCTTTCCAGGGTTCCCTTGATATCTGTTGACCATGCTCACAGCAAAGGCCACATCATGGCGAGTACAAGGCATAGCATACATGATCAAGCCTACAACAGAAGCATATGGTACTCGACTCATCTCAACTATCTTAGCCTCTGTACTCGGGCTCTGAGTCTTACTCAGTTTAGCGTTACTCTGGATCGGTAAATCACCTTTCTTGGAATCTTCTATGCTTTCAACACCTTATCCAAGTAGGTACTTTGACAAAGTCCAATTAGTCTTTTACTCCTGTCTCTCAATATCCTTATCCCTAGGATATAGGCAGCTTCTCCAAGGTCCTTCATAGCGAAACACTTCCCAAGACAGGACTTAACCTTCTGCAAGGTTGGAATGTCATTTCCTATGAGTAGTATGCCATCCACATACAATACCAAAAAGCTAACTATACTGCCACTAGCCTTAACATATACACATGACTCATCCTCACTCCTCGAAAAGCCAAACTCTTTGACTTTCTCATTGAAACAAAGATTTCATCTACGAGATGCTTATTTCAATCCATAGATGGATTTCTCAAGCTTACACACTCTATTAGGGTACTTTGCATCAACAAAACACTCTGGATGACTCATGTAAACATCCTCAACTAACTTTCCATTAAGGAAAGCGGTTTTGACATCCATTTGCCATATTTCATAATCATGAAATGCCGCAATAGCTAGCACAACCCTAATAGATTTAATCATCGCTACTGGTGAGAAGGTCTCATCATAGTCAACTCCCGGGGTTTGAGTAAAGCCCTTCCCATCCAGGTCGGTCTTCTTCTTAAAGATCCATTTGCACCTGACTGACTTACGACCTGGTACATTGTCAACCAAGTTCCAAACTTGATTTTCATACATGGACTGAATCTCACTGTCCATAGCCTCTTTCCATTTGGTAGACTCAGGGCCTGCCATGGCTTCCTTAAAGTTGTTAATTTCATCCAAATTTACCAGTGTACTATCACTGATAAATGCATCACCTTCTGTAGTAATATGGAAACCATCATAAAAATCAGGTGTGCTCCTAACTCTTGTGGAATGCCTCAGAGGTACGGACTCATCAATCGGTTCAACAGGAGTTTCATCCTCATGTTGATTGCTAGTGTTTGAGGTTCCTTTACCGCTTGAGTCTTGAAGTTCTTCAAGGTCAATTTGCCTCCCACTATTTCCTTGGCTTATGAACTCTCTCTCATGAAAGACTCCTCTCCTTTCCATGAAGACAACATTGTCACTCGGTCTGTAGAAGAGATAACCAAAGAATTTCTGTGGGTAGCTGATAAAAGTACACCACTCACTTCGAGGTTTGAGCTTGTCGTGAGGTGTTTTGGCAACCTTCTTGGTAGGTACTAGATTAAGGATATGGGTGGAAGTCTTTAAGGCATACCCCCAGAATGAGATTAGTAATGAAGCTCGACTCATCATGGAACGAACCATGTCTAACAAGGTTCGATTGCACCTCTCAGCCACACCATTCAGCCGTGGTGTCCTAGGAGGTGTCAATTTGGAAACAATTCTACATTCCTTAAGATAGTCAAGGAACTTGATACTAAGATACTCACTACCTCGATCAGATCGAAACATATTTATCTTCCTGCCTAACTGATTCTCCACTTCTTGTTTAAACTCTTTGAATCTTTCAAAGGTATCTGACTTAGTGTTGATTAAGTAGATATAGCCATATCTATTGTAATCATCAGTAAAATTCACATAAAGTGGTTAGCATCCCTTGTGGCGGTTCTAAAGGGCCCACACACATCGGTGTGTAAGAGATCCAACAAACCTTCACCCCTAGCACAAGTACTAGTGAAGGGTGACTTAGTCATTTTTCCAAGTCAACAAGATTCACAACTATCATCTGACTTAAAGTCAAATGACTCCAAGACTCTAGCCTTTTGGAGTTGGCCTATGCGCTTCTTGTTGACATGTCCAAGACGACAATGCTACAAAGATGCCTTATCCAAACTAGTGGAAGAATCAATATGCAATACATTATTTCCTAAGTTTTCTACAACCGACACAGTTTCATATACACCATCACAAGGTAATGCTTTAAAATAAAAAATACCATTATAAAAGCATTAATACCACCACATTCAATATCAAATGAAAAAGTAAATCCTTCTTTGTACAAACCATGAAAGGAAATAATATTTCTCGCCATTTCATACGAGTAACATCATTTATTCAAATTTAATATTAACCCACTACTAAGAAATAAAGAATAAACTCCAATCTTGGTGACAGGTGAAACCTTCCTATTCCCCATGATCAAGTTTATCTTCCTGTGCTCCACATCCTCACTTCTTTTTAGGCCATGCAAATCAGAACAAATGTGAATTCCACACCTTGTATCAAGGACCCAAGAATTAGTATGTGGTGACTTATTAGACAATATAGTGTAAATACCTGCATGGGTGGGTTTTACTTTCCCATCCTTAACATCCAGCAAGTACTTGGGGCGGCTTCTCTTCTAGTGCCCCTTTTCCGGACGGTAGATGCATTGTGTATCCTTCTGTTTGGAAGAGGGAGTGGCAGAACCACCTTTGGTTCCACTCGAAGAGGATCCATCAAGATACTTTTTTAACAACCCGAAATTTCCATTCTGTACAACATTAAAAGTCAACAGAAAGTCAAACTCATTCCTGCTATCATTCAACACAATTTAGAGTCCATTTGAGAATTCTGAGCCTTGTACACTTAAGGAAGAAGTGTCGGGGTTTATCAGCTGAATTTATAGCACAAAGACCGAACCTTAAACACATTAACCATGAGTTCACGGCCACCACATGGGAGTTTACGACCGTAAACTCACCCTATATGGTGAAGATAAGGTTCATTTGTTCATTTCTTTCATTTCTTTGGCCCAAATCCTCTCAAGTATCATCCCGAGCTTTGTCCCCGATTTTCAAAACTAGTAAGTTTCTTTCCCTAACAAGTTGATATCTTAGATGATCTAGTAATCTTACATGATTTCATCCGTGAAATCATTCCATTTTGTAGATTTTCAAGATCCACCAAGAACACACACTCGTGTTCTTGGCCAATATCGACCATTTGAGCTCGTATATTGTAAGTACACTTGATCCAACTCATTGTACGCCATGTTTACCATTTTTAGAGCTTAGAATACATAAGAAATCAAGAGATTCATGGAGTTTACAGCCAAGACATGTTCTTGGGCGGTAAACCCCTTTTAAGGGTGCAAATGTCACCCTAACACTTTAGTAAGCTTGATTTTTAGCATAGAACATTACACCATGGACCTAAGGACCGAGATTCACGAAATGGTACTCCTTACCATGAGTTTACGACCGTAAAATCATGGGGGAGTGGTCCCAGGGTCGTGAACATTAAGCAAGGCCATTTTAGGGCCTTAAACCCACCCAAACACTTGTTTAAGCTTTGAAGCACTTAGCCACTTAAGTTGTAATAGCTTTGAGCATCATTTAGAGACCCAATTGAGAGTTTACGGCCAGGAGTTTACTCCCCTGGGCCGTAAACTCCAACACACATGGTCTTTGGACCATAAACTCCCGTATGAGGCTTTGCACTCCTTTATTGCAACCCGATAGCCTCCTAGCACTTGACCAAAGTGTTTTCCTCGCAATAGGATGTTTATACATGTTTAATTAGTGGTAAAATCACTAATTGGTTATATACATATGTCTTCATATGTATTTAGGATTATTGTGTGTGTCTAAGTCTTCACTTGACACCAAGCACTGGTCCGACACTTCCTTCCGATCCGCTCACTGCAGGTGAGTTCATACCCCTTAAATTAACCTTTCAAATGTTTATAAATGCTCTATGGGGGGATACAAGTTGAATCATGTTTAGTTATTATATCAATCTTGTGATTAATAATTAAACATGCAAATGACTTTACTTTACGTTAACTGTTTTGCCAATCAGTTTTCATCAAATGTTTTTTAAGTGTTTAAAACACTTTATTAAACTGTTTATTAAACACAGTATGTTTCATTTCAAACCCTGTTACATTTGTGGGTCAAACAAAGGTTCCTTTATACTTAAACTGTTGTTATCAATCAAATACTTTCAAACCATTTTATAAATTGACATCAAGTGTATCTCTTTTTAGGTATTAATTTTCCTTCAAAGGTTTTACAAAACTCCTTATATACTTTTATATTGTCAATTGCATGCCAGTATATGTATAGTTATATAATTAATGTTTAAAGGACTTAGGAAGGTTAACCCGCTTTATTTCCTTTTTCCCATTGGGATGGGGTCTGGTAGGGTATCGGGTATCCGTCCGAAGGTCGTTTAACTAGCAATTATATATCATGTATACATATAGAGACATAAGAGTTGTCCTCAATCAGTTCAGTACCTTTGGGTAGCAAAGGCATTACTTCAGGTTATACACGTACATGGTTAGTAACTATTATAGGTTTAGTTAAGAGATACCACTTACCATTCCAAGTACAAGGAATCACACAAGAGTCAGTTCATTCATGAGTCTGTACTAGTGCATTACATGATACATGAGTACGTTTACATAGATATGATTACATGAGTACATTTACATAGGTACGCTTACATGGGTACGTTTACATATGCTTACATGATACATGAGTATGTTTACATAAAGACGCTTACATGAGTACATTTACATAGACACGCTTACATGAGTACGTTTACATGAATACTGTTACATAGATATTATATGATGGGTTACTATTACATATTATATGTGTAGATACTGTCATATATTTCTCCTTCTTATCTTTATCTTGTGACTCAATCACATAATCGACGAGATAGATTGGACGTTACATCCTAGTACCAAAGGATACTTTGAGAGACTAACCATTCCTATAGCCACTGTTAGCTACAGAGGATAATGAGCATCTACGGATGCCTACGGTTGATACCATTACAGGTATACTTTAAGGGACTAACTATTCCTAAACCCGGCTGTTAGGAACAGAGGTAAATGTACATCTACGGATGTCTTAAGTTAGCACTGTTAGTTATCCTAGTGCAAAAGGATAGTACTTAAGTTATTATGTTATTTTCTTCCTTTACTTTGTGACATATTCACATGAACGACGAGGTAGGATATATTTGATATAGATAACTATTTTCCTTATTACCTTTATATTGTGACTCATACATATAATCGATGAGGTAAACTTTAGTTTTATACTAATACTTAAACAGGGAAAAACCATCACATTTACAGAGATGCGTACTTTCAAAACAGTAGGGTCTTGGTAGAAGACTACTTTCAAAACAGTAGGGTCTTGGTAGAAGACTTCTTATATAGGGATCATAGGGATTTCTAGGTTTAGTCAAACGCTTTCCATTACTTACAAACATTTACATACTTATATGAGCTTTCTTTCAAAACAATGTCAAGACTTTCATTAAAAGTTTTACACATCAAAGACACATTAATACTTATGAATTCACCAGCTTTTTAACTAATACTCGCTTTCAAAATAACTTGTATTCTCAGGTCACACATAGATAGGTACGACGACCAGGTTTGTGTAAACGGAGCAGTCCAGACTCGTCTTATTCTGATTATTCATTTTATTGTTGTATATTATGAAAGAACACACTTGTAATTAAAATTCATATGATTAATGCAATAGATGATGTTGTTGCTTGTTTACTACTTTACATTGCTGTGATACATTACATGACGTCCTCCGCCCCTGAACGTTTCCGCCGTTCTTGGTTTTAGGGTGTAACAGATTGGTATCAGAGCATTGTTTATAGTGAATATAGTATATCAAACCATAAAAGATATACTAACTATAAATAGATTGGGATTAAAACTCTCTGTCTAAGAGCTTATACTTTTAAATAATAAAATATTTAACAAAGTATACGTGCCTGCATTCATACTAAAATCCGTGTCACAATGACAAGAACAAAAGTATTACGATTGTTGAATATCACAGGTAAGCTCGGGGATGTATGGTCAGTCTTGGGAGTGGCATAGCCTGATCAACTATGTTGTTCTGATGAGTGATTAGCACATGCCCAAGAATGGTTGTGATGTGTCAACAAGTCTAAGAACTTACCAACACCACTACAGTGAGAACATTATAACAAAACCTAAGTCAAAAGTACCATAGGGGTGTTTTGTGTTACCATAATTACTTACTTGAGAACTAAAAAGGATCTTCATTACTAAGTTGATAGTTGCTAAGTGGATACACTAAGGCTATATGTAACTAGGATGTTATAGACTTAGAATCGGTGAAAGTTTTGCTTTACCCCTATTCCTTGTGAATTTGGAGTTAAGGTCACTTATTCGAAGGCCTATCCTGTGTTGATTACATATAACTGGTATGCACTTTACAAATAACGATGTAACTAATGAAGATTTTCTAATAATTATCTAGATGGTTCGTCTAATAATTATTTCCTTACCCCAATTCTTGCGTAGATAACATGGTTGGACTCCATCCCCACGGCAACTCGTACCTTCAGAACGAAGTCATTGCTGGGTGGTTTGGAGAAGAACCAGAGAATGATCATCCGATCCCTTTGAATGATCACCACGCTGAAGACCTCGCAGATGATGATAACTCTGAACCCGAAGTTGAGAACCTACCCCAGGCAGCTCCCTTTCCAAATCCTAACCCTCGTCCGGCTTTTCATGGCCCGACGCCTCCTTGGGTAGGATGCTTGGAAACATGGAGCCGAGGACAGGATCAACCCATGTCATTTGATGGAGACCGAAGCTTTTATGACCTGAGCAATGGGGGCTCAGCAGACAGAATCTTGCCAATCCTGGTCCGCAGGGTGGCCCGAAATGAGATTCAAGGCAGGACAGCCCTACATCAAATCACAGAAGTTGTAGCCAATGCGAGAATGCATAGCCTTCGCACCATTCGTCTGGAAGATGCTCGTGAGAGATCTGAAAGAGACCATGAAACCATGCTGCAAGCACTAGCTAATTCACGAGCCGAAGCCATAGAACTCTGAGTACGCCAGAGGGTGTACGAAAGACACCTGCTTGATGTGGAACGTCAACTGGCTGAGCTGAGAGTTCACCAGAGGGATGATCGTCACCAGTAGGAGATACTTTAATTTCCTTCTTGTGTTAAAAGAACTGTGTTCCTGTCTATGTCCTATGTGGCATTTTTCTATGGAACTGCCTTGTACTATAGGTACTTTTAGTTAGCCTTTATACGGCCAAAACTTTTGATACTCTGGATATGATGTAGGACCTACTTCAAGGTCAATTTTCCTTGAACTTATTTCATCTTAAACACCGTTGATGTTGACAATCGGCTAAATTCTGTGTCACGTTTTTGTTCAAATACTCTCATCATACTTTCATTGGAGTCTATCTGAATCATGCTTTAGTCAAGTCATTGGACCATAGTAATTTAAAATCCGAAGACATTTCCGAGTCTCTTTCAGTAGTTGGATCATATTATCCACCAACCCATAGTACCTCGGCGCGAACGACCAACGTCTTGAGACCACTGTATGAGCTTACTTCCACTTTTTCTAGGACTGCATCATAGGGATGTAGGTCAAACCTTCGTGAACATGCTTCCATTCCGTACCATGACTGCATCATAGGGATAATCATGTCGCCAAGGAAAAACGATCAGCCCATCAACCAACCACCAACTCTTCAGATTGATGCAGCTACCTTTCAAACTGCAGTCTCGGCTGCCGTGTCAGCTATTCTGACCCACCTTAACGCTAACAACGCGAATGTTAGCGGGATTGTTAACAACAATTCCAATCCAGGTAACAATCAAATACCTCAACGAGCAACAAACTACAATGATACCCCGAGTTCCAAGACCAAGAGTAACAAACGGAAGTTTTGGGCTAAAACTAAGGACAAATCGCTTCAAGGGGCGAACAAGAAACAAACATCGGTAACGACTTTCACAACCACGACATTTGTACCTCATACTACCCTTCCTTCTAGTATCCCAATTGCCCCTAACCCAGCCAGACAATATGCTGGGAACTTACCGAAGTGCGATAAGTGCAGCTTCCATCATCTAGGAGGATATCGTATACCACACTGCTTTAACCGCAACAAAGACGGGCATACTACCCGCTGCTGCAGGATTCGGATCCAAAACATTACTTCGACCACCAATGTTGAAACCTCTCGGATATGCCATCTATGTGGCGAAATAGGACACTTCAACAGAGACTGTCCATCAGGGCAGATCGACGATGGAACAAGAGGAGTTTGACCTCAGAATGGAAAGAGGCGGCGAAGGAACCTACCATAGTATAGCTTCACTTCCAATCGTCAGTATTTTGTATGCTTTTAAAAACATGTTTAAAAACTAGTGCAACTCGAGTCTTATCTTCTGCGAGATCCTGTGATTTAAGGGACTCTCGTGCTGCGTATACTTGTCTTTTGTAGTATAGTTTGTTCGCAGCAGTATTCGTATAGTTACTCTAAAAGTATTGTAACCCAATTAAAAGTTGCACCGTTGTGTTTTATCTGTAATGCTTTTATGTTCAGATCTAATGTCATTTACTTCTAAGTAAGTCCGACATTATCATACATCTTGAGTCAAATCGATCCACACAGTAACAGTTCGTGCATACATCTCTTTCTCTGAAAATGCCTTTCTAGTGAAGCCGTCATTCCAGAACTCCAAAGTACCCATGTCATAAGTATCTCACCTTCAGAGACCTCAACAGGACTTCTATTAGAAATCATTACTCTCTGCCTCGCATAGATAAATTAGTTGACCAACCGCAAAGAACGATGTACCTTGCAGAAATGGACCTAAGATCCGAATATCACCAGTTGCGAGTGTTAGAGAAGGATGTCCCAAGGACAATCTTCCAAAATCGACACGGACACTACGAGTCCATGGTGATGCCTCTCGGATAGGACCAATACACCTGTAGTATTCACGAACATAATGAATAGGGTACGCCATTCTTACTTGGATCAGTTCTTCATTGTCTTTTTGGAAGTGACTTACTTATCTACCCTCGTAGTAAGAAGTAGATCATAAAGAGCATCTACAACAAACCCTAGGAACATTACGATTAGAGAAGATTTACGCGAAGTTCTCTAAATGCGAGTTTTAAATTTGAAGAGTCAAATTCCTAATACACATTACCAGTAATGTGGGAATTCTTGAGGACCCTGTTGAAAATCAAAACCGCTGAAATTTGTCAACACCAAGGATGCCGACAGAAATTTGCCAAATTCTAGGTCTCGCTGACCTACTGTCGAGAGTTCATTTTGAACTCCTCGCGGATTGCGAAACCTCTTATAACTTTGACTCAGAAGGGAGTGGCCCTTAACTGGGAAGAAAAGCAAGAGGAAGAAAACCTTGGAATTTCAGGGGAGAGGCCAAATCCTTTTGGAAATCTCACTCTGGGAAAGCTTACTGCGTTTCGGAAAGTGGGGCAAGCCAAATCCAAGATAGTTAGGACCTCCGAGATTCTTGCCGGAATCGGTCCTGCAACTCACAAACCCAATCTACACCACGAACTCAGTAACGTACATTTTACCCTTCACGTCTCGAACTTGAAAACGTAACTTTCCGTTAGGATTCTCGTAAGTCCACTCGATGAGATCGAGATCAACGAGATCCTCGCCTTCGTGGAAGAACTGTAGTGACCCTCGACCGAGTGGTCAAGCGGACGAAGCAGACGCCGCTGACCATTAGTGAAGGTTCATTGGGATACCAACCGAGGACCCGAATTCACTTATGAGCGCGTGTAACATCCCGGAATATCAAGAGTAGAGTCGAAGGGTTAAAAGTGTATTTGGGAAAGGGCTACTCGGCGAGTCCACGAGTGGACTCGGCGAGTAGGGTCGCGACTCTGGTCACGTGTCAAGTGGCCAACTCGGCGAGTCGGCGGCTGGACTCGGCGAGTTGGTGCTGAGTGGAGAAAACCCTAATTTCGGAGGATGAGCCCTATATAAAGGACATTATACCCTCTCCCTAGCCTCCTTACCCTCCCTTGAAGTCCAGAAAACCCTAGAAACGCGATTGTGAAGGATTTGAGTGCATTTGAGCCTTGGAGAAGAGATTTTGGAGGTGATCTTGGAGAGTTATGAGGCATGGAGCAAGGGGCTTTGCTAAGATTCGGATTTCTTTGCTGTTGGGGCTTCCTTTTGAGGTATTATCTCATTTCTTGGGCTGCTATTCATTTAGATTCATCATTTTTGGTATGTATGGGAAGTTTACCTTGTGGTATCTTGAGTTTGAAGGATAGATCTGAGGTTGCTACCTCAGATCTGGAATGGAGAAGGTCGGGAGTGCATTAAAGTTACTGTTCTTGAGTGTTTGGTGAAGTCATCTTGTCCCAAACCCTAGCCCTAGAGTGTAAATGCCTAGATCTCTTTGGATTCACGTAAAGTTTGCCACTTTACGTGATGGATGGGTTGTAGGAGGGTAGATCTAAATTTTGGATCAATTGCATGGATTGGAAGGTTTCTGTATGGGATGAGATCTAGAGGCACCCGGCGAGTCACAAAGGTGTACTCAGCGAGTTGCTTGAAGATGGGCTGGAACTCGGCGAGTTGGAAGAACAACTCGGCGAGTAGGTTGAAGATAGCCTTGGACTCGGCGAGTCTGTTCTTGGACTCGGCGAGTCTGGTCGTGAGGTCCAAGCTTCTTCTGGTTGAGCTGTGACTCGTTGAGTCAAGGGATGACTCGGTGAGTCGAGTGAGAAAGGACTTAGAGTTGCTGGACTCGGCGAGTCTCGGGGTGACTCGGCGAGTTGAGTCGCGGATGGGGGAAGTTCTGTGTATCTAGAGGCACTCGGCGAGTCACAAAGGTGTACTCGGCGAGTTGCTTGAAGATGGGCTGGAACTCGGCGAGTTGGAAGAACAACTCGGCGAGTAGGTTGAAGATATCCTTGGACTCGGCGAGTCTGTTCGTGGACTCGGCGAGTCTGGTTGTGAGGTCCAAGCTTCTTCTGGTTGAGCTGTGACTCGGTGAGTCGAGTGAGAAAGGACTCAGAGTTGCTGGACTCGGCGAGTCTCAGGGTGACTCGGCGAGTTGAGTCGCGGATGGGGGAAGTTCTGTGTATGTGGACTCGGTGAGTCATTGGGTTGACTCGGCGAGTAGAGTCAGTCAGGGGTTGACTTTGACTTTGACTTTGACCAAGGGTTGATCAGTTATTTTCCAGGGCCATTTTGGTAATTGTTGGATATTGTTTTGAGTTCAGTGTTTTGGTGGTTGGCCAGTGGTGGAGATCTTATCAGTGGTCAGAGCAGCTCGGGTTTATCTATTCAGTTGGCAGTTGCGAGGTGAGTTATCCTCACTATATCAACAGGGTCTAAGGCACCAAGGCCGGCCCTTTATCGGATTGAGATCCGGGTATTTGTTGTTATGTTATTGCTCTGATATGTTTGCATCCCGGTAGCTAGGATGGTATATGTTAGAGACCTGGTTAAGGTCGGTATCCTGGTATGTAGGATGATGTTATGCTAGTGACCGGTTAGATCGGTATCCTGGTTAGGATAATCATATGTTATGTGATTTGCTAGATCGGTTTGATTAACTGTGAATTGTTATATGATTGTATGTTTATGTGCACATGGTCATTGGACTCAGGTTGGGTTGAGGCGGGTCCTGCTTTGTGCTGTAGGCCAAGATACCCAGGGTGGACCGGTTGTTCCGAAGGCCCAGCGAGCAGTCCGGATAGGCTGTAGGCCCCAAGAGGGCGGACCAGACGTGCCGAGGCTCGGAGAGTGGACCAGGCCGACTGAAGGCCCAGTGCGGGCGAACCAGTCATACTGTAGACTCAGAGAGTGGAACAGGTAGATTGAAGGCCCGGTGCGGGTGGACCAATCACACTGCAGACTCGATGTATATGGCTTGACTCGGAGGGTGGACCAGGTGGACTGTTGGCCGGTGCGGCGAACCAGTCACACAGTAGACCCGAAGTGCATGGTTGTTCTGTGTTCTGTTATGATATGGCATGTTATGCGTGTATGGTATATGTGGTTGGTATTTTGGGGATATCTCACTAAGCTTCCGGGCTTACAGTTGTGGTTCAATGTTTTTCAGGTTCTTCAAGAGACCGTGGCAAGGCAAAGGCATGATCGTACCACTCCTCATGATTATGTTTTGTGATATGATTCTGGGAATACTCTAAAGTAATTGTATTGAAAACCTTTTTGTAATAATTTTATGAAATCGGGATGTTTTTGAAAAGTTTAAATTGGTTGGAATTGTATGGTCGTTACAGCGCGAGAACCAATCGATTAGGAAGTTTTCCCACCTCCTTGCGCGATTATTCATGCCTACTTCCTTACCTAAATTCTAATTCCGGGACGAAATTCCCTCTAACGGGGGGATGATGTGACAACCCGAAATTTCCATTATGTACAACATGCCAAGTCAACAGAAAGTCAAACTCATTCCTGCTATCATTCAGCACAATTTAGAGTCCATTTGAGAGTTCTGTGCCTTGTACACTTAAGGAAGAAGTGTCGGGGTTTATCTGCTGAATTTATAACACAAAGACCGAACCTTAAACACATTAACCATGAGTTCATGGCCACCACATGGGAGTTCACGGCCGTAAACTCCATGTGGGCCGTAAACTCACCCTATATGGTGAAGATAAGGGTCATTTGTTCATTTCTTTCATTTCTTTGGCCCAAATCCTCTCAAGTATCATCCCGAGCTTTGTCCCCGATCTTCAAAACTCGTAAGTATCTTGCCCTAACGAGTTGATATCTTAGATGATCTTGTAATCATACATGATTTCATCCGTGAAATCATTCCATTTTGTAGATTTTCAAGATCCACCAAGAACACACACTCGTGTTCTTGGCCAATATCGACCATTTGAGCTCGTAGATTGTAAGTACACTTGATCCAACTCATTGTACTCCATGTTTACCATTTTTAGAGCTTAGAATACATAAGAAATCAAGAGATTCATGGAGTTTACGTCCAAGACATGTTCTTGGGCCGTAAACCCCTTTTAAGGGTGCAAATGTCACCCTAACACTTTAGTAAGCTTGATTTTTAGCATAGAACATTACACCATGGACCTAAGGACCAAGATTCACGAAATGGTACTCCTTACCATGAGTTTACGGCCGTAAACTCATGGGGGAGTGGTCTCAGGGCCGTGAAAATTAAGCAAGGCCATTTTAGGGCCTTAAACCCACCAAAACACTTGTTTAAGCTTTGAAGCACTTAGCCACTTAAGTTGTAATAGCTTTGAGCATCATTTAGAGACCCAATTGAGAGTTTACGGCTAGGAGTTTACTCCCCTGGGCCGTAAACTCCAACACACATGGTCTTTGGACCATAAACTCCCGTATGAGGCTTTGCACTCCTTTGTTGCAACCCGATAGCCTCCTAGCACTTGACCAAAGTGTTTTCCTCGCAATAGGATGTTTATACATGTTTAATTAGTGGTAAAATCACTAATTGGTTATATACATATGTCTTCATATGTATTTAGGATTATTGTGTGTGTCTAAGTCTTCACATGACACCAAGCACTGGTCTGACACTTCCTTCCGATCCGCTCACTGCAGGTGAGTTCATACCCCTTAAATTAACCTTTCAAATGTTTATAAATGCTCTATGGGGGGATACAAGTTGAATCATGTTTAGTTATTATATCAATCTTGTGATTAATAATTAAACATGCAAATGACTTTACTTTACGTTAACTGTTTTGCCAATCAGTTTTCATCAAATGTTTTTTAAGTGTTTAAAACACTTTATTAAACTGTTTATTAAACACAGTATGTTTCATTTCAAACCCTGTTACATTTGTGGGTCAAACAAAGGTTCCTTTATACTTAAACTGTTGTTATCAATCAAATACTTTCAAACCATTTTATAAATTGACATCAAGTGTATCTCTTTTTAGGTATTAATTTTCCTTCAAAGGTTTTACAAAACTCCTTATATACTTTTATATTGTCAATTGCATGCCAGTATATGTATAGTTATATAATTAATGTTTAAAGGACTTAGGAAGGTTAACCCGCTTTATTTCCTTTTTCCCGTTGGGATGGGGTCTGGTAGGGTATCAGGTATCCGTCCGAAGGTCGTTTAACTAGCAATTATATATCATGTATACATATAGAGACATAAGAGTTGTCCTCAATCAGTTCAGTACCTTTGGGTAGCAAAGGCATTACTTCAGGTTATACACGTACATGGTTAGTAACTATTATAGGTTTAGTTAAGAGATACCACTTACCATTCCAAGTACAAGGAATCACACAAGAGTCAGTTCATTCATGAGTCTGTACTAGTGCATTACATGATACATGAGTACGTTTACATAGATACGCTTACATGAGTACATTTACATAGGTACGCTTACATGAGTACGTTTACATATGCTTACATGATACATGAGTACGTTTACATAAATACGCTTACATGAGTATATTTACATAGACACGCTTACATGAGTTTGTTTACATGAATACTGTTACATAGATATTATATGATGGGTTACTATTACATATTATATGTGTAGATACTGTCATATATTTCTCCTTCTTATCTTTATCTTGTGACTCAATCACATAATCGACGAGATAGATTGGACGTTACATCCTAGTACCAAAGGATACTTTGAGAGACTAACCATTCCTATAGCCACTGTTAGCTACAGAGGATAATGAGCATCTACGGATGCCTACGGTTGATACCATTACAGGTATACTTTAAGGGACTAACTATTCCTAAACCCGGCTGTTAGGAACAGAGGTAAATGTACATCTACGGATGTCTTAAGTTAGCACTGTTAGCTATCCTAGTGCAAAAGGATAGTACTTAAGTTATTATGTTATTTTCTTCCTTTACTTTGTGACATATTCACATGAACGACGAGGTAGGATATATTTGATATAGATAACTATTTTCCTTATTACCTTTATATTGTGACTCATACACATAATCGATGAGGTAAACTTTAGTTTTATACTAGTAGTTAAACAGGGAAAAACCATCACATTTACAGATATGCGTACTTTCAAAACAGTAGGGTCTTGGTAGAAGACTACTTTCAAAACAGTAGGGTCTTGGTAGAAGACTTCTTATATAGGGATCATAGGGATTTCTAGGGTTAGTCAAACGCTTTCCATTACTTACAAACATTTACATACTTATATGAGCTTTCTTTCAAAACAATGTCAAGACTTTCATTACAAGTTTTACACATCAAAGACACATTAATACTTATGAATTCACCAGCTTTTTAACTAATACTCGCTTTCAAAATAACTTGTATTCTCAGGTCACACATAGACAGGTACGATGACCAGGTTTGTGAAGATGGAGCAGTCCAGACTCGTCTTATTCTGATTATTAATTTTATTGTTGTATATTATGAAAGAACACACTTGTAATTAAAATTCATACGATTAATGCAATGGATGATGTTGTTGCTTGTTTACTACTTTACATTGTTGTGATACATTACATGACGTCCTCCGCCCCTGAACGTTTCCGCCGTTCTTGGTTTTGGGGTGTGACAACTTTCCCATGGTACCCTTCGAAGGGGTCTTCCTCTTTTTCCCTTTACCTTGCCCGATTGCCAGAATAGGGGCGACGGTAGGAGTGGTAACAATATTTTTACTTTTGAGACTACTTTTAGTAGTCCTCAAAAGTCCTTGAAGTTTGCTAAGTGTGACTTCCTCTTTGTTCATCTGATAGTTCATGCGGAACTGATCATAACAGGAGGTTAAGGAGTGTAGAATGATACCTATTGCTAACTCCTCATCAAAGTTCACATTTAACTTTAGCAAATGGTCCACGAATCTTTTCATTTTCTATAGGTGTCCCGTGATAGACTCTACATCCTTCATTTTTGTTGTTATCATGGAGGTGATGATTTCATAGCTTTCCTGACGAGCACTCTGATGGTCTGTTTCCATCAGGTCCTGGTGCATCTCATAAAGGTAGAAATCTTCATAGGATTTCTAGATTTCTACAGTCATGGTAGCCAACATGATACAAGATACCTTAGTGGCATCCTTCTTATGGCTAGTGTACTCAGCAATCTCCTCTGGAGTAGCAGAAGACTCATCAATGAACTTAAGCTCCTTGTCGAGGACACATTCCTTGTCCTCATAACGAGTAACCATCCTTATGTTCCGAATCTAATCATTGAAATTAGTTCCATCAAAGATGACTCTCTCACAAAGGTTCATGAGAGAGAAGGAGCCAGTAGGGTTTGAGCCAGAAGCAGCATTGTTGGAAGATATCTGGAAAGGAAGAAAGACAAGTTTAGATTAGATAAAGAATCCTTAATAAGACACCCAAATGAAATATTAAGTCTAGGACCCAACACAATATTTTATAACTTGGAAGAGGGATGTCGTAATCCAAGCCACAAAATATTTGAAGGTAGGTAAATGACGATTTACCAATTTCCACCATGAAAAACAAAATAGATTATTAGGTTTTAATTGGATTGAAACTCTTAGATCTTTTGAGATTCATTAAACAATTCAATGGAATGTTTAAATCTCGATTATTCCCTTCAAGTTTGTGACTGGGATACCGAGGATCACAAACAAGGTGTGAATAACCATGCAAATTACCTTGGTACTCTTAATTTTATCACCTAATCGATGTGCCAGTTACCACACACGCTCCGCCGATCTATGATAAACCTTAAGCCGCCCTTTGGCACCCTTGTTAAGTCTAAGTTAGTGTGTCGGCTAACCACACACGCTCCACTAACGACTTTAGCAAAGTGCAAAGTGTAGTTTCGTAGGTTAGCATCAATTTCACATTTTCCTAAAGTAACTAATCTTGGGAATGTATAAAAGTTTTAGTTACTTTATATTTATCATTATACTTTTAATGATAATTATAGTCTTTGTCCTACCCGTTCAGCTAACGACCCTCCACCAGTCAACGAAGCGGTGGGTGAGAGTGGACACCCATTAAGCTGCCATTTTATAGGCAACAACCTTATACCCCCCCCCCCCCCTTATAGACCTGCTTCATGAATGAGGCCAGTAACAGTAAGACTGACTTGATCTTATATATATATATATATATATATATATATATATATATATATATATATATATATATATATAATTAACTTATAATATTATAAAGTATAAGGGTTGAATTTTAAACTTTTAAAATTCTAGGATTTGGAATTAAAGTTTTCTAAAGTGACTTTACAAACTCCAAAACTTGAGGGCAAGTTTTGAAACTATTCAAAACCTTTCATTTCTATAACTTATGAGTTTTAATGATTTTAATGGAAAAGACTCTTGGAATTCCATAACCTGGGGACAAGTTATGGAGTCCATTAAAAAGCATTTAGATCATCAATTAAACTAACAAGCATGTCAAATAATTTCTATGATCTAACAAAACTCATAAGTATGCATAATTCATATCAACAATTTTCAAGAAATATAAACTTAATATAAAACTTGAAACTTTGACAATTATCTTTGAAATTGGATAAGCACAATCATTACCACACAATCGAAAAACAGTTTAGGGTAATGATCCTAGTCCAATTCCAGCATTTTTTTAGCAATTTGCATCAAGAATAATTGAAAACAAGCCTAGGCTCTAATACCACTAACGGGTTTCGAGCATTCTAACACTCATATGGTGCATGCAACCCTAGAAACCTTAGATCTATGTTTTTTCTATTATACATGTAAACTTTCTTTTTTCCAACGTTTCATCCTAACTAGCATTTGATTCGGGTATATGTAATATAAAAACTAGTAGAATGGCATACCTTTCTTGTAGATTGGATTCCTTAAGACTTTGTGAGCCTAGCATCCCAAATGTGATGCCTTAAATGATTCACACAACACCACCAACAATTAGAATAACTTGAGAGAAGATTACTATGCACCAAAATCGGCTAGCCCTCACTAGTATCTCTTAAGTGCTGGTTTTACAAGGATGAGGCTTCTTTATATAGTGTGCATATTAGGGTTACACCATGTAACTCATGCCTTTCCACATTCCTCATGATCCATGGGTTTTAACCTCTATGGAGTATCCATGGGTAACCACATGGGTTTAGACCATCATGAAGAA
The DNA here is from genome assembly GCF_051521515.1 of Lactuca serriola. NCBI lineage: Eukaryota > Viridiplantae > Streptophyta > Magnoliopsida > Asterales > Asteraceae > Lactuca > Lactuca serriola. The sequence continues at coordinate 109,840,564 of NC_136408.1, forward strand.
CTATGGATCATAAGCCCACTATATAAGAATGAATGATTTACCAAATCAATCCCCATTTATTTAATTAGTCTCTTTTGATCACAAAATTAATTCCAAACTAATTCTTGATCAATAGTAATTAAATAATTCATATTAATATATTAGAACTTATAATATATTAATAAACCATAAATATACTCTTCTCACAAAAGTCTATCCAAATTGTTCCGATGTCATGCAACCCAAATGGACCATCCCAAATCAGGTCAAGTACATACCAAATATAGTTATGGACTTAGACACCTTATCCAACATGTACAACTTTCTATCATAATACATAGTATTACTCGAAAATTTCATATGTTCAGAAATTCCAAACCTTAACCAGGGAGAGTGATGTAATGACTCTATGAAGCCCTATTATGTTCCCTTCGGGGACGTAAAACACTTATAAAAAGGCATAATGGGGTTTATGAACCTTGCATTATGAAGCCAAACACTAATAAGGGCCACCGGCCAAATCTCTCCAAATCTCTCCCACTCTATCCCAAATTTATCCCAATCTCTCTCAAAACTCTTGGTAGTAAAAATCACATTTTCCAACGGTTATATGAACATTCATAACATCCCGAACCTTCCCTTGGTCGATAACAGCTTAAAACGGAAGAAAGAAGTCAAATAGAGGGATGAAGGTTCGCAGGGTACTGTTCACAAGCGAACCTTCGTGTGCCTTCGCATCCCACCCTTTGCCAGGTTTATTTTTTAGTAGAGCTTCGTTCCTAGCCGGCTAATTTTGCATCAGACCCTCTCACAAATGAAACCAGAAACTTTCGCTTGTCAACCGAGAACGTTCGCTTCTGGTCGACAATGCTCGTTTCTAACCGCCCAAGTTCTCTTCGGACCCCCCTGCTTATGAAACGATCCTCGCCTTCGCCTCGGAGCCAACCTCTCACACGAACCCACTCTCTCATCAGAAACTCTCACTGCAAACCTTGCCTTCGCGTCCAACCTCCTCACCCTCGCAGATTCGCTTCTCAAGCCCTATTTTTGACCAGTTTCGCAATTTAAGCCCGTTTTTGATGATTTTAACGTGGGAATTTCAGAAAATTCATATTTTCATCATTTTAAACCCTACAAACTCATATTTTATTCCCATCTTAAAGATTTATTGTCTATAAATCATATCATTTGTTCAAGATCACACACAAAAGGTTGTTGGCTTTTCCCATAAAGTTATGACACCAAGCCATCCCCACATCAACTTTATGTCACTATTCACATCCTACCTTGTGAAATCAATTTCTTTCTTTAACACTCCATTTGATTTACCCTTGACCAAATCCAATCACTAGATCTTAAATCTTCACCTATAAAACCTCCTTTACTTCCCAAAAAAAAACTTTTCTCTCTTTCTCTCTCTCTCTCTCCCTCTCCCTCGCTCTCTGGAACTCAAACTTTCCCCAGGAAGTCTCGAGCTCTTCCCCCTCCCCCCCCCCCTCACTCTTGTTAAGTTTTTCATTTTTCTCTTAAATATTCTACATTCCTTCACCCAAATCATGAACATTTACACAAATATACACATATTTGTTCTTAGGATCTTCAAATATCCAAGCATCCTTCAAGTGTTCTTGACTTGAAGCTCTTCATCTTCAACCTTCTATTCTTCCAAAAATCACAGAAGGTGAGTTCATACCCCTATCTTTTCATGTTTTCTTCAAGTTTTAAGGGGGAGAATACAAGTTACAACACCGAAAACATATTCTAACACAACCAACAACTTTAAACAGAAAGGTTATGGTCCATTCTTGAACTGTTTTGACCATCTTAAACTTAATATTTTTCAAAACTCTTGTACATGCTTTTATTTCAGGTTTATACCTTTCGAATGACTACTTGCACACATTCATACGATTTTTCTACAATTTATGGCGATTTTTACAAAACTGCCTATCATTTCAGAAATGATTTAGGACCTGTCAGTGAATATGGACATTTTCACTCTGGTTAGAGACCTTTAAAAATCATAACTAAAACCGTGAACAAACTAGACACATTTTCTAAAATCTCAGAGTCTACAGATTTAGTTTTCGACTTACAGTGATTTTTCTATGAACTTTCTAAAAACAGTGACAGAAAAGTTAAAACTAGCAAAATAGTTTATAAATTCATTAACACTTTGTAACATGTTGAGCAAAGTGTATAACAATGTTTTTCTATATCTTGAATGTAATTTCATGTTAGTTTACCTTCATGAAACATAATTAGCCATTCATCATAAGGATTTTTATTTATTACAAACATATATGATAAACTATAATAGGTATAGTTTATGGTTCGATACACTAAAAACAGGGGGTTTACATTCACTACAAACATTTAAGGATAAACTATAATAGGTATAGTTTATGGTACATTAACACTACAAACATACTAAGGAAGGTTCCACTTACGCTACAAAAAGTAATTTCATTTATACAGCACGTAAACTCGTTGAATCAAATTTGTGAGACGTTACTTCATTGTATTCTTTAGAATACTGGTTAAAGTCATGTATTATAAGCATAGTCTCCTGTAGAGAGAGCGTGATACTTGTATATAGATCTATATTGGGACTGAAAATCCCGCACCTTAGCTGCATGCAACTAATGGGTTTTAGCCAAAAGAACATCCTATGTGCTCATGCAAACCCTAATGCTTGGATCTAGGTTTCTCTATTGTACATGCAATGTATCCAAGACTTACAATCTTAGATCTAACATATTATAAACTGAAATTAGGGTTTAGAGAATTACCTTTGATTGTTATGTAGCAATAACAATCTCAAATCCTCCTTGTAATGACTTTAGAAAGCTTAGAGTCACAAGTGTCACTCCTCTAATGGCTCACAAACACCAAGAGCAAGAGGATGAAGAATAAGGAGAGAGGAGGCTGCCCAAAACGTCCAGAAACCCTAGTGGAACTCTTAACCACGTTTTTGGGGCTTAAGGGTATTATATATACATGTAGGCTATTAGGGTTTTCAACTAGGAAACCCTAATTTGACTGCTTAAGCCCTAAGCAGCCCATTGACTCTTTTAAAATATCCCTTGGACGATTTCGAATGGATTTCCCCATAGAATTCATCCAACCTATTATTCCAAGGTAATCCATAGCCCAAATGCAATAATCTTATAATTACAGTTCCAGTCCCTTAAGTTTAATTAATCTATTTTAGCCACAAAGTTAATTATCAATTAATTCTTGACTAATATTAATTAAACAATATGATTTCTCCTTTAATATATTATTCTCATAATATATTAATAAATCATAATTAATCTTCTCTCTCCATAATTCATCCTATCAAGTTGCTTTGGTGAAGGCAACCCAAAAGGACCATGCACCATCGGGTCAAGTACATACCAAAATATTTATGGAGATAGACACTAATCCAACAGTCTCCCACTTGGATAAGTCTAATAACTATTCTACGTATGACTTCAGATCCTGATCTGCAATCGTAGCTTTCAAAAACCGCTGTCAACTCTGATCTTATCAGAAACACGTGTCCTTTAGATAAGGGATCATATATTCCTCCATTCTAGATATCGTATAGACGTGAGACATGGATTGAAATCATTCTCTCAGTCTATATGTTGTTTCCCGATTTCCGATTTATGATGACTGACAATAGACTACAATTGAACACATCAAATTAGTCCCGGCTTGGCAAAGCGCTTAGGGTGTCATCACTAAATCATCGAAGGGCTCAAAGGTACCGCTTTCATCCTACTATGGATAAAAGGAACGGATAAACTTTGATTCAATGCTTGCTTGTACTCATTCACCGAATCACACACAACAATATGTTTTATGACACCAAGTTACTGGTGCGTTTATATATTATCAATGTGTAACCGACTCGCAAGATACAACTCACACATCTCGGTTTCAAGAATATAAGATGTTATCGTCTCACCAATCACTCGTGCTAAAATCCATGAAGTGATCCAAGTGAGCATGGGTTTAATCCAATGCTCAAATCATATTCATAAGCACTCATGAACGTTGCAGCAAACATTTGCTTATGTCTAATACACTTAATACAATCCACACACCATTTCACGACAGTCTTTATTCATACCTACTTCCAACATATAAACGACTATGGTCCGTTCGAATAATTTGATTGTTCTGAATCAATTTAATTATTCACGAAGTCAAAACATGCAAAGTTTAACACAAGAATAATACTAATCCCATATGGCCCCAAACTCTGGGTATAAATAAAACATTTTATTTAATCACCATATTGATTACTCATTATTTGTTGTTTCGGGTAATCAACTTCTTACTTCAATTATAACACCAATTGTCCCATGCTCTTCGCATGCACACAATGTTTACCTACGGTCCTTACTTTGTGAAATAGATCAAATGAACACATTTCCAATCATACTCATTTCACAACTCCCAATCTTTATCATAAGTATAAGAATATCAAATTCTTGCCACTTATAGAATATGCTAGATTCTAACATTTTATGCAATGATCCTTTCGTAAATTCACAGCTCAAAATCATCAAGACTTGGCCATTCTCTATCAGAAGCAATTCTATAGATATGATGTATCTCATTCAAAGTACATTCCTTTGAACATCCTTCATGCATAAAAGTTTCTAATCTAGACATAGATTCTCAATATCCAACTCCCAATATGGAAACATTTCCATATTTTCCATACGACAACTTATTCTTAATAGAATCTTATCTATTCATAATAATGTCGATATGGTCCATCCAATACCATACTTCCAACTACTCACAAGCGACCAATCCTCAGCGAGCTTTGGATCGTCCTTTGATAGTTGTTTAATTATTTTAGTCAAAACCGATTCTAGTCCTTTTTCCCTCTAAATGCTCTAGACATTTGGAAAATTTTAGAATGGTCAAATATAATAGCACTAGCAATCAATCATATACCCGAAGCATATGGGATACAATGCATAATGTCTTACATAAATATATGATACTTTATCAATCTTTTGCCATAATATTTAATGTGTCACGTTCTCACAATTCGAACAATGCCATAACACTATGTATCCTTGACTAAATTTATTAACATTCCACAACCTAAGCCTTTAGATTTGAAATGAAGCATAATATTCTCTCCCTTAATTATAGTAAAACAACTATTCAACCCTTACGACTTTGCAAAGTATAACTCTTGTTTTCTATAATTAATATTGCTAACTTGCAATACTTGTTTTAATAATCATACAAGCACAACATTTATGCTCCCACTATCATGATGATTATTATCAAATAAGCGTAACACTTATGCCCCCACTAGCTTTGACATGATAATCCCTCATCTAAGCTTCTTAAACTTATACACCTTTGCCTTAGATAGCTCATATGTGTGTCTAAACAATTTAGACTAATTGCCACATCTCACAATTCGGATTATGGAAAGGGATACCGTAACCATAATCGAATTCAAGAATACAATTTCACAATCACTATCTTCTTAAAATCTCTCTTAGTGAAAGCATTTCCTCGCAGTCATTTTCATGAAGGAGGGAATCTTATGACACTTAGATTTTAATGGTGTATGTGTTCCTATCCATGAGAATTTGCCCAAAACCAAAGTTTGCGACAAATCCAAACTCAAATGGACCGAACTTTCTTAATCTTGATTTCTTGCCTTATGGTAACACGAATGCCCACCATGTCTTCCAAGTAGTTAAGTAGCTCATCCTTTCTTATCAATGTACTTTTCATTGATCAAGTTCCTTGCCTTTTATGCATTCAAATGAGAACTCATAGAACTCACATGCATAATTAACTCAATTGGAACGGCACAGAAACAAGATAGTGTCAACACGATAGGTTGTAAACCTTAAGTCGTGTGCTAGTGATGATTGATAAGGTTTATTCTTGATTAGTTCTTGAAACCTTTCAAGACCATTAAGACTCCCACTGACTCCTTGACATATAAGATTCTCTTGTCAACAAACATTTCTTGACGAACAAATATTCAAGAGTTAGTGTAGCTTTTATCAAGACAAAACACTTCACAAAATTGGTTCTAGTTGGTCTTTGTCTTATCCAAGACATCACAACTTTCCAATTTCAAAAATAAGAAAACTTTTTCAAATTCCACATTTGATGAATGTTATAAACCTTCTTAAGACTTGCCACTCATAGTCACAATCTTAACTCTAAGACTTGTTTTGGAACGAATTATGATTGACTTCTTGATTTAACCATTTCTTCAATTCTTGATTCCTCTTCTCAGACATACAATTGCACTGAGACTCAGTTAGAGGATCAATTGAGATATGGTTCTTAATCATTAAGACTTATCATAAAACATAATAAAAGTACTCTCCCTTCTTCTTAGAATAGAGAAACTTTTATCTTTCTGCCTATTTGTTTCTTCTTATTCGTTCTGCTATTGATTGAACCTCTTTCAATCAACTGAGAATTACACTTAATCTCATAAGTATAATCATATTTACTTAACCTTAGTAAATCATGACGAATATCTTTGTTACTCTTGTGGTGGACTTGATCAACACACAACCTTGTGTACTCGATCTCCTAGTCCTTCACTTGACACTTTGTCAATGAATTAGTCTAATTTCCAAATATGAAATTTCTGATTCATCATGCAACCATGTTGTATGATTCCAAGTTTCTATCCAATTGAAACTTTGGTGATGAGAAACTTTCCCTATTTGGTAAATTCTTGACCTTTCCACAAATAACATAATTAAGAATCAAATCCATTATTGCTAATAATAGAAACTTACAAACATCAATTTTTTCATACACGCCATTGCAAGGATAAATAAATAATATAAAATCAAAATTTATTTTATTGCGGAAAAAATTTGTCCTTACAATGCAATTTAATTGAAAATCTATGTTAATACATATTTCTTAGCAATCTTATTCTAACTCCAAGTAGTAGCTCAAGATTCTAATCTTCAAGTAATGCGATCGAAATCCATTTCTTCACGATTAGATTTCGCTCACTTCTTCCCTTAAGCTTCCTTTCTTTTCTTTGATCCTACAAAACATCGAAATGCAATCTTATCACATCATGTATTAAGAATCTAGAATAGGAACTTAAAAGAGTTAGTTAATGGAATTTACCTAAAGTAGAGCCATAGGTTTTGACTCTCCCATCTCTTAGATCTCTTAGGTAAATAGGACAGCTTCGTCTCCAATGCCCCTTCTCTTGGCAATAAAAGCAAATTGACAAGTGAATGACGATTCACTAATTTCCACCATGAAAAACAAAAAAGAAATTTAAGTTTTAAATCTATTGAAAATTCCTATATCTTTTGAGATTCATTGAACTTTTCAATGGCATGTTTAAATCTCGATATGCCCCTCTAGTTTGTGACTGGGATACCGAGGATCACAAAGCGGGTGTGAATAACCATGCAGACTTACATGGTGCCCCCACATGTTACAGTCACCTATTCGATGTGCCGGTTAACCACACACGCTCCACCGAACTATGACAAACATTGAGTCACCCTTTACTACCTTTGCTTAGAACCATTTAGTGTGCCGGTTAACCACACACGCTCCACTAATGTCTTCGCAAGGGCACAAAGTGTAATTTCATGGAATTGCATTAATTCACTTTTGCCTAAAGTAACTAAGATTGGGAATTTTTAAAAGCATTTAGTTACTTTTGTACTTCATTATACTTATAACGGAAGGTTTCTGTCCTATCCTACCCGTTCGGCTAACGACCCTCCACTAGTCAAGAGTGCGGTGGGTAAGAGTGGATACCCATTCAATCGCCATTTTATAGGCAATTTCCTTAAACACTCCTTATAGACCAGCTTCGTGAATGAGGCCTACTAACGATAAGACTGACTTTTACTCATACATATATATTAGACTTTTAATGTTATATATAGTATAGGGTGTATTTTACACTTTTAAAATACTAGGTGGTCAAATTTAATAATTATACACTTTAATTAATTAATAAAACCATAAGGGTGTGATTTGAACTTTTCAAAACAATACGAGGGTTTTAGAATTTAACATTTCTAAATTAAACTTTTAAACAACTTTTAAATTCCAAAACTTGAGGGCAAGTTTTGAAACATTTCAAAACATTAGGGTTTCAACTATTTAAATTTCAAAACAAAACCTTTAAGTTCAAATATAAACCATAAAACTTACATGGGCACAAATGAAACTTTTTCACAACACAAGGATCGAATAACAAATAATAGAAATTAAACAATTAATTTTGTCATTATCTATATTTGACCTAATTTCAATTTCTTGCAAGATAAGTTACCCAATTAATACAAATAATCAATCTTTAATCATATAAGGAAGTTATTATCTAATCAATTGGTAATTATCTTGTGTTTTGGCAAGGATAATCTTTTAGAAACATTAAAAATCGTATTTTATAAGTTTAAAACGAATAGGGTAATTATCCTTAAGCAAAACAACAATAAAATATGAAATTCCCTCTGTCTGACGCTCCGACTCGCCGAGTCACACATTGGAACTCGTCGAGTAGGGCAGACTCGCCGAGTCCATGTAGTGACTCGCTGAGTCAGTTCGAACAGAAGGCCAAAATTCGATTTTCAGTTAATAATTCAACATTGCATCACATACAACAGAAACCAATCAAGGCTCTGATACCACTGATGGGTTTTGGCCATAAGAACATCCTATGTGCTCATGTAAACCCTAATGCTTGGATCTAGGTTTCTCTATTGTACATGCAATGTATTCAAGACTTACAATCTTAGATCTAACATATTATAAACTGAAATTAGGGTTTAGAGAATTACCTTTGATTGTTATGTAGCAATAACAATCTCAAATCCTCCTTGTAATGACTTTAGAAAGCTTAGAGTTACAAGTGTCACTCCTCTAATGGCTCACAAACACCAAGAGCAAGAGGATGAAGAATAAGGAGAGAGGAGGCTGCCCAAAACATCCAGAAACCCTAGTGGAACTCTTAGCCACGTTTTTGGGGCTTAAGGGTACTATATATACATGTAGGCTATTAGGGTTTTCAACTAGGAAACCCTAATTTGACTGCTTAAGCCCTAAGCAGCCCATTGACTCTTTTAAAATATCCCTTGGACGATTTCGAATGGGTTTCCCCATAGAATTCGTCCAACCTATTATTCCAAGGTAATCCATAGCCCAAATGCAATTATCTTATAATTACAGTTCCAGTCCCTTAAGTTTAATTAATCTCTTTTAGCCACAAAGTTAATTATCAATTAATTCTTGACTAATATTAATTAAACAATATGATTTCTCCTTTAATATATTATTCTCATAATATATTAATAAATCATAATTAATCTTCTCTCTCTATAATTCATCCTATCAAATTGCTTTGGTGAAGGCAACCCAAAAGAACCATGCACCATCGGGTCAAGTACATACCAAAATAGTTATGGACTTAGACACTAATCCAACAGCAACAGCTAGACCGGCAGGTCTGGGGTGACAAATGTCAAAACATTCTGACGCCCGAAGGACGTCGTAACAGGCTTACTATGTCAATTGCACGGTTATAATAACTCACATAGGTAAACAACGACACATATAGTTTACGGAATTCTTACATTCAAAGGGGTTTTAATTATTTAAAACTGCATATACTAACATAAGTATGGAAAAATACTTGTACATTTCGGTCTTTGGTTTTTAAGACTACTACTCATTTTATAAGGAAAATATTGGATTTTCTTGAACATACACTACATTTACAAAAAAAAAAAAGGATTTCAATTCTACATACAAAAGCTGATGCACTCACCAACTGAATTGTTAACACTCTTTCAAAATTTACTTGTATTCTCAGGTAATCAATGAAAACAGATAACTACCAGCTTTTGAGGATGGAACGCCACGGCGTTAGACAAACCATTTTATCATTATATTGTAATCGATTTTGAAACATGTAACTTATGAAACCATGTAACTTTTTCGATTATATTTATGATGGTTGTATTTACTTTGATCACTATTATACTCGTTGTTACAATACTATACATGAAGTTCTCCACCCCCAGACGTTTCTGCCATCCTTGGTTTAGGGGTGTGACAAACTCTCTGACCTACTCTCCGCCATCAGCTGCATAATAAATCCCTGCTACCTTTACCTAACTAGCTTGCAAATACCATTACATATCACTAAGACCAGATAATTCTTCGAATGAGAGGTCCTACCCTACAACTAGGAGCGGAACATAAGCATTAAAAATGAGGGGGGCCGAAACCAAAACTTCAAGAGAAAAACTTATAAACAAATTATTTTTGTTCAAACTTCAAACAACTAATTATTTTGATTTACATACAAAAGTCATTATTATAACATAAAAAATATACAGAATCTAACAATTAACATTACATTTAAAAAAACAAAAATATCCTAATTCATGTTTACATTTTGGTAAAAATTTTATACCACTTGTTTGTTTTAAGAATTCAAACTTGACCAACATTAAAAAAATAATAAACCATTGTTGTTGCTTTTTCTTACTTTTACAGTTCTCTAGTTAGTTTCAATAATTATATCACATCTAGAAAGAGAGATAGAAAAAAAAAAGATAAGGATAAAAAAAATTAGAAAGAGAAAGTAAGAAATCCTTACTATTAAGTCCGGTGATGAGAATATGTCGGAGAAGAGAAACAACAAGCAAACAAATGTCATCACAAATCTATCGGAGAGGAAGCACCGACTGCTAAGGTCGTTGGTGAGTTGGTCAGAATAGCAGCCGGAAAATGGTGGAGACGAGTGATAGACACCGCTCGGAGGTGATGAAGGTAAAGCGGAGAGAGAGATTGTTGGGCATTTTGGCAGTCGCGATAGTGGTGATATAATCTCGTGAGCAAGGTTTTTTTATGGCGATATAATTCTTTAGTTTAGGTTTATAGTTTCTTAAAGATTTGAGTTTATAAATTGTAAATTAGAATCTTTTTGTGGTATGTAGAGTTTACTTTCCTAATTTATTGGGTTCATTTTGATCTTTTTTCAGCAATTATCATGATTCCCGTTAATTACTTATTCGATCCATGATTTACATATATATTTGCGGATGATAAATCTGGGGGCTATAAACTTACTAAAAAAACAAAGTAATCCTATGCCTATATAATCCAGGCATTGGTAAGTTAAAAATCAGGTGGTCCATGGCCCCCCTGGCCCTACAGACGCTCCGTCACTGCCTACAACGGTTGGACTCAAACAAGAGCCGTGAAATAGGGCTAGACCTAACCTTCTGAAATTATTTAGTCCTCGCAATATGTAACTTAACGTATTCGTTTAGTAGTTAGTTAAAGATAACTAGAACTTCTAAAAGCACAAAGCAAGCAGCATTCGAGCATTTAGTGACCAAACCAAGCATATCCTATTCAAGCCATCATATCACTGACTAATCAGTTCTAGCATGAAATTCAATAGGTACATATAACAAGCACATAAGGCATCTTCCTAGATCCTCAGCCCTAATCTAGCATGCAATTCTCATACACATACAATAGGCATATAAGTCATCCTTCCTAGATCATCGACCCTAATCTAGCATGTAGTTCTCATAATCATATCATATCATAATGTAACAGCCCGGAATTCCAAATATTGATATAATTATGATTTTGGGTGTTTTAAGAGGGGACTCGGCGAGTTGGAGCTCAGACTCGCCAAGTAGGATCGCAGACCTGGTCGCGGGTTCGCGACTGGACTCGACGAGTCCGGATATGGACTCGGCGAGTCTGCGCTGTTTAGCGAAAACCCTAACCGTTTAGGTTTGGGACGTATAAGAGGGACTTATTGGCCGTCATTGTTCATTTTAGCCTTCTGAGAGAAACCCTAAATCGATTGTGTGCATCTGGAGCAAGGTTAAAGGCCATTGTTAATTTTGGAGGAGTTGTTGTGCAAGGAAGAGAAGGGCTTGGCTAAGGGAACAACAAGGGAGCCACGTTCTGAGGATTGGGGACACAGAGAGTACATCATCCAGGTAAGAATTCGAGTATACTCTGCTATGTTGATGTGTTTATGGATTTAGGGTTTATGGAACCCTTTTGTGACTAGATTGAAGGTTACCCTAGTTACCCAAACGATTGGAACCCTGTATTGGGACCTTTGGAGGTCCAGAATGTCCCATGCCTGAGCATTTCGGGAATTGATGGAGGTTTTGGATTGGAATCCTTATGCCTTAGGTCATAATGTAAATTATGAGTCATGGGGTGTATTATGAGCACCGAAATGAGGACCTTACGTGATGAACCAGTCTAGGGAGGCCAGGCCTATGAATGGTCGGAGCAGTTCTGCCATTAGAAAGCAGTTTGAGCGGTTGCATGGCATGGACTCGCCGAGTCCGATGAACAGACTCGGCGAGTAGCTTGAAGATTAACTGGGACTCGTCGAGTTGTTCTTCAGACTCGGCGAGTTGAGTCGGGGTGGCCCCGCGATTCTTCCAGGAGGAACTCGTCGAGTAAAAAGGGGATACTCGACGTGTAGGAAGGGAATCTTAAGGAATCGGTGAGTTAAGGGCGAGTGGACTCAGAGTGGTTGAACTCGGCGAGTCTTGGGGTGACTCGGCGAGTTAGGTCGCGGGTTGAGTGAAGTTCTGAGTATGGGGACTCGGCGAGTCTTAGGGTTGACTCGGCGAGTAGGGTCAGTCAGGGGTTGACTTTGACCTTGTCCTTGACCGAGGATTGACCAGTGGTTCCAGGGGTATTTTGGTAATTGTTGTTTATTGTTTGAGTTCAGTGCATTGGTGGCTATCCAGAGGTGGAGATCGTATCAGTGATCGGAGCAGCTTGAGCTATCTGTTCAGTCGGCAGTTTCGAGGTGAGTTATCCTCACTATATCGCTAGGGTTCATGGCACCAAGGCCGACCCTTTTTATCGGATGGAAATCCGGGTAGTTGTCATTGTTATGATATAGGCCGGAAGGCATTACATGTTATGGGCCGGAAGGCATTGCTATGTGGACCGGAAGGTCATGGCCTGGAAAGGCGTATGTATGCATTTAGTATGTTGACTGATTCATAGGGTAATGTTATGCTAGTGACCGGCTAGACCGGTATCTTGTTTAGAGTAATGCTATGATATGTGATCTGTTGATCGATTGTTGTCTATGAACTGCTATATGATTATTTGTTATGTTATATATGCATTTTATGCTTATGGGCCGGAAGGCAATATGTTATGGGCCGGAAGGCAATATGTTATGGGCTGGAAGGCGATATGTTATGGGCCGGAAGGCAATATGTTGTGTGATGGACCGGAAGGTCGGCGTGGGTAGGACCGGAAGGTTACCCAGCAGGGACGGAAGTCCCCTGAGACACATGGACCGGAAGGTCAGGGCCTGGAAAGGCGTATATGTGGTTGGTATTCTGGGGGTATCTCACTAAGCTTTCGGGCTTACAGTTGTGGTTTTATGTTTCAGGTTCTCAAGAGTCTGTGGCAAGGCAAAGGCGTGATCGTACCGTTCCTCGCGTTGGGGTTTTGTGATATGAACCTGGGAAATTACTCTGTTTAATATTGTATTGAAAACCTTTTGTAACAATGTTAATAAAATGGGTGATTTTGAAAAGTTTTAAATTGTTTTGAAATTTTGGACGTTACAAGTTGGTATCAGAGCCAGGTTTGAGTGAATTGGGGAAACATTTGTGTGACTCCAGTCTCAAATCGAGGAGGTTTTAAAAAGAGAAATTAAAATGAGAAATTAAAATGGTTTTCAAATTTAGTAAAAGGAGGACGCGGAGGTACGATCAGCGGGAGCCAGTAAGTAACCCCAAGATACCATACATGATATTTGTTTATTTGAGCTTGATAGAACAGCATGCTAGAGTTAGGCTAGGGATCTTCAGGAATTCATGATAATGTTGCCTGATTTGTGATGCATGTAGCCTAGGGTCCCTTATGGGATATTCTCAGTGTTCCTCTAGTGGTGAGGGTTGATAGTTGTTATGCATGTTCCCTAGGGTATTGTGGTAGTACTTCATACAAATATGGGTAGGTGTGGAAGGTAGTATGGGCCCGTACTACTGAAAGCACAGGACCCATACGCGTATCAGGGAAACCATGGTCTCTAGGGTAGGGTTGCGAGAGTTGGATCCCAGGATTTTGGGAAGTGTCTGAGATTGGTAGGGTGCCTTCAGTATGGAGATTTCGAGGCATGATGATAGTGGATCCGGATCAGGATCGGGAGCTGGAGAGCGAGTTCCGGGTGGATCGGTGCCGTCGGAGGTTATCGATCGGACGAGCATGAGCGAGCGGGATGCGAGGATTCGCGAGATCCTGCGTGATGGGGTTGCTGCATTGTTCCGGGCTGAGTTTCCGGAGTTGTTTGGGTCGATCCAGACCGCCATGATTGAGTATTTCGAGGAGCGACATGCGGCTCTCGCAGAGATGGTTGCCGCGGCGGCTACAACGGCTGTAGCAGCGGCAAGGGGAGGAGCTAGTCGGGGTTTTCAGTATCGGGACTTCTATTATACGAAGCCTCCCACATTCGATGGAGTTCAGGACCCGATTGTTGCTATGAGATGGTTATTGTTGCTATGAGATGGTTATCAGACGTGGAGGGGTGTTTCTCCACGAATTTATGCCCTGCTGATCAGAGGGTGAGGTGTGCTCTGAACCTATTGAGGCTCGGAGCGAAGGATTGGTAGAGATTGACTACGGGGTCAATTTTTCCGATGTGCAAAGGGCTGCGGTTTCATGGGATCAATTCAGAGAGATGTTCAGTACTCGCTAAGTTCCGCGGGATGAAAAGGAGAGATTGGCTCGGGAGTTCCTTGAGCTGAAGCAGGATTTGGAGTCGGTGACTGAGATCACCAGGATGTTTATTGAGAGGGCGATGTTTTGCCCTGAGTTCGTTTCGGAGCAGGCTCAGATGTCCCGATATCTGAGTATGCTCAAGGGGGATATCAGACAGTTCGTGTCTGCGCAGAGGTGTGAGACCTTGTTGGTGTTGCAGGAGGCCGCCATGCGGCGTGAGTTAGAGGTTGAGTTGCAGTTGCGTGAGTTGAGGCAGGCTCCGATGCAGTCGCAGCCAGCGCCAAAACGGTCCAAAACCATTGATGTTAGAATGGGGGATCGGAGCGGCCACACTTGTGGGAAGTGTGGGAGGGGTCACACCGGAGTTGCTGGTCCGGTGGTGCATGCTACAAGTGCGGAAAAGAGGGGCACTATGCGCGGGACTGTCGGCAGTCAGTGCCGATTCGGGATTCGAGGATTTTTTATCATTGTCAACAGGTTGGACATTTGAGGGTCAACTGTCCACAGCTTTCTGCAGGACCGGTGCAGGCTCTAGCATCGGCCACCTTGAGGGTTCAGGAGGAGGACAGGATGGAGCGGAGCCCCAAGGGCTCCGGGGTCGTGCTTATCAGCTTGCGGCAGAGGGAGACGGAGCAGTGCCGGAGGCAGCTGCGGGTATGATGCTTTCTTGATGTCTTGATTATCTTGCGTTGATTGTGGCGTATTGTTTGTGCTGGTACCTGGTGTGGATTTCGATGCGATATTCGTTGTTTCGCGGGTTTGGCATGGTTATGGATTGGTATCCCAGGTTTTCGCTTTGGCATTCGTTGTTCCCTGATGGTTTGGTATGGTTATAGTTTGGTGTTTTGGTGCCGGTAGCCTTGTGCGGTTTTCGATGCGATATTCATCCCTTGCAGTTTGTGGGTTTTGGTTACGGGTTATTATTTGGGAATTCCGTTGGTTATCGTTCGTGAGGGTTGATAGTGGTAAGGCGGCACTGGGTTGAATGTCGGGTAGCATCTGCAGTCGTGGAGTGGATAATTGAAAGACCGGATTCTTTTGAGCGGATTGATCAGGGAGGAGATGTGTTTTGCTGAGGGTTGCTTATGCTTGAGGGAAGCAGTCAGTGTGTAAGTGTTCTTTTTGTGCGGGGTTGTTCTGGAAGGTCGTTAATGGCGATCGGTGGCTGTTAGTCAGTGTTTTAAGTGGGGGAGAATTGGAGAATTCTCCGGGAGATCGATGAGTATGTGAGGGTGCTTAGCTGTTGGGATTCAACAGTGTTCTGTCAGCTCAGAGTATAGGCTGACAAGAGCGAGTGTCGAGTACGCGGGGCGGGATACAGACCTAGGGCATTTGATTGTGGAGGCCTGGGAGCAGGCCGGGATCAAGTTTGAGTAAGTAACCGGGGTTGTGTGATCAGGGTATTATATGCTTGAGGTACGTGATGGGTTGTACTGCATTAATCCCACGGGATTTATGTTGTGCATGTTTCTAGAGTTGGAACCGGAAGGTTCCCAGAGATAGAACCTGAAGGTTCGCAGAGTTTGGGTGTACGGACCCACAGAGATATAGCCTCGAGTGGCTAGTATGTGTTATGAGAGTCGGTCCGGTCATGCTGGAGACTCTGTTGGTATTGCTGGATCAGTTGAGATTACAGATTGTGTATGTTGCAGTGTGATTACATTGGAAGGTCTGGCCCCGGGTTAGTGATCTTGTTTAGCTGAGGCAGTGATTTTGATGAGTGGAGAGAGTGCATGAGATTGAGAGCCCCTGCAATGAGAGCCAGAGTATGTGAATAGCGGTTGCGCAAAAAGGGTGGTGTCGCTTGGGGCGAGCACCGTGACACTGGTTGGAGTGGCATTATGGCCAAGAGGGTTCCTTGGAAAAAGGAAAAGAGAAAGGTGTGTAACTCCGAAGGGGAGTGCAAGTTCACGAAAGTGAAAGTTGCGGAGCAGAAGTTATGGTTAGAGTATTTCGAGTATGGCTTTGAGCATCGTGTTCGCGGTAGCGAAGTAGGAAACCATCCGGTTTGGGATGTCTGTCGAGGCAGAAGGGATGCAGGGGGAGAGAGAATCTTGAATTCTCAGTGTGATTCCGATCAGGGCATAGGGTGGATATTAGTGGCTCATCCTTGGAGATGTTCGAGGATATCGGTAGTGTATCGGGTCTTCCAACCTGCGGGTGTTGGGGGCTAGTTCAGCAGGTGTATGTGATTGCAAGAGGAGAACTCGTGAGAGTTGCTCTGAGAGTGAGAATGGGTCCCTCAGTCGGTCCGGAATGGACAAAGTGGGATTTGGATCGGGGATCCGGTGGTTCATGGTTTCCTAACCCTTATGGGTCGAGCGATTGTTGAGATTTAGAGCAGAGTTGCATCTTGGGTAATTCTCGGTTACAGAGAGCAATGGACAATACGGAGATCGGGCTTCAGTCGACAGAGAAGATTCAGCAGATGGTTGGGGGTTGAGGCTTCAGAATAAAGTCTTTAAGGGAGTCACAAGGAAGTTAGGGGTTGCTTTTGCACCCATCTAAAGTCCCATGCATCTTAACAGCTTATTTTATGTCCTTTTGAGCTCAAAGTCCCATGCATACACGTAAAGTTTGTAACTTTACATGCTAGAACGATTGAAGGAGCTTAGATCTACCTTATTGTCAAGATTTGTACGCTGGAAATCAAGAAATAAGACTTGGACGTGCCCGACTCGATGAGTCGTTCTTGGGACTCGGCGAGTCTGAGGCGAAACTCCCCTTTTCTGTTAAGATTTGAAGGAACCCAGTTAAACGCGAGAAGGGTTTTTAGAGGGTCCAAGGGAGTGACCCAACGTATTGGACTTAGCCTTAGATCTGGAGTTCATTGGACTCGACGAGTGCAAGATCGGACTCGGCGAGTCCAAGGCAATCTCCTTGTAGTTGAAGATGAACTCGACGAGTTGTTCATACAACTCGGCGAGTCAAGGACATGACTTGTTTATCAGATGAAGGTGAACTCGATGAGTTGTTCATCCGACTCGACGAGTCGGATGAAGATTCATTCGATGTTCATAAGGGAGGGGGAACTCGTTGAGTCGTTGTTGAACTTGACGAGTAGAGTCGTGGATAAGGTAGGGTAAAGAGTTAGGGACTCGACGAGTTGGCGGCCCAACTCGACGAGTCGGGTCAACTGAAAGTTGACTTTGACTTGGACTTGGTTAGGCGTAAAATAGTCATTTTACCCTAAGAGTAGATATCAGATTCTAACTGAGTGTTTTGTGGGATTATAGCCGGAGGGTTACCGGAGCAGCAGTCAGTTAGTTGCCGAGCAGTTTTTCAGGACTCAGCCTTTCGAGGTGAGTTACCTTCCAGTAATGGTGGGTCTATGGCCACAATGTCGGCCCACTAATAGGATTTGTATATGAGATGATTGTCTTTGTGATATTCATCTAGGCTTGCTGCCACCTGTTATGTTTTATGTGCTAGCATATTACGATATTATGTGACAGTAGTAGGAGGGTGAAATAGTCCCCGACTATCGGTCGATAGGACCGCAGGGGTAGTTTAGTACCCATCCATGCTAGCCAGATTGTTATATATGTGATATGATACTATGTGGTAGTAGTAGGGGTGAAATAGTCCCCGATATCCAGTCGACAAGACCGTGGGGGGGAGCAGCACACAGATATGCTAGGCAGTATCCGGTCGATAGGACCGAAGGGGAGGCCAGCACCCAGATATGCTAGGCATTATCCGGTCGATCGGACCGAAGGTGTAGGTCGGGCACCCAGATATGCCTGACAGTATATGCATGTAATGTGATTTTGTGGTATATGGTACGATGGGGGAACTCACTAAGCTTTGTGCTAACAGTTTTTAGTTTTGTTTCAGGTACCTATTCAGCAAAGGGGAAAGAGCCGGCGCGGTAGCTGCACATCATACACACACCCTGATTCCGCACTATGAGTTTCCTTGGATTGTACTCTGACATTATCACCATTTTACGATTTGGATTTTCAGACGTTATACATCATTTTATGAGATTTTATGATTTATCAATGTTTTTCCTACGAATGTTTTAATTAAAGTAATTTATGAAAATGAAATTTTTGGACACGAAAATTAGGTTGTTACAAGTTGGTATCAGAGCCCTGGTTTGAGGGATTCGGACACACCCTCGGGGGTGTCTGGACTCAAATCAAGGAATTAAAAGCTTTTACAAGAAAATGATTTTCTAAGGAATAAGTTAAAGAGTTTTGAGAAAGAACGAAGTATGTGATGTGTGCGGCTTGACGAGCTCGAGTATGTTTTCCCCAAAGTACCCCTATAAGTTTATGTTATATTTATCAGCTTCAGTAGAACAGCATACTAAAATAGGACTATGGATCTAGGGATGATGCCTTATGTGCCTGCTATATGTGTTTCAATTTATGTGTATTGCATGCTAGTATTGATTAGACAGCAGTAGGATGGCCTGTTTAGGTTATGCATGATAGAATGAGCTTATCATTGTATGTTAGTACAGTTTCCTGTTACGAGGATAGGATTGCTTGAGGTCGTTCCCTTTTGTCTGAATGCTGCTTGCTTTGTGCTTTGTGGGACTCTGAGTGATGGGAGCTAGCTATTAGGTGAATACGCTAAAATCACATGTGATCAGGGTTGAATAATCTTAAAGGATTGGATTTAACCCTATTTCACAACTCTTTTTTGAGTCCTAACCGTTGTAGGGGTGAGTCCCTTACTCGAAGGATTATCCGAGCCTTGTTGCACATGATTGTATTCAAGTAATGGCTGATTGGCATTACAAAGAGGCCTTCAGTTGCTGAGGACTGTTTTGGGTGGGGTTAGAGGTATTCTAGGGAGAGTCTAGGATGGGAATAGTAGAGATCATCAGAAGTAGAAGGGTCTTGGTGGAGTCAAGGCGGTTCTTGAGGAAAGTACAGATAGATGTGGAAGGTAGTATGGGCCCGTACTACTGAAAGCAGAGGATACGTACTTGAATCAAGGAAGGCTGAGGCAAGACCAAGGAACTTGTGATAGATGTGATCCCTCTAACTATGCCAGTATCACTGACGGTTGTCATTATGTATTGTAGAATGGTGGTGCTATGTCTGAGGCCAGCAGTTGGAAGCTCAGGAGAGGGATCAGGTTCGGGTTCAGGCTCCGAATCAGTGGATGAGAGGCTACGTGAGTTCATCGCGTCCGAGATCACTAGAGGCATCCTTGATGCGACCCCAGTCATCTTTGGGCCGATCAAGGAAGGGATTGTCGAGCTGATGGAGGATCGCCTACGGGCGTTCAGTAGTGACATGGCTACCACTCAGTCAGGATCACGCATGCTGTCCTTTAAGGACTTCATGGCAGTGGTGCACCGGATTTCCATGGGTCAAAGGACCCCATCGCTGCCAGACGATGGATTGCAGACATTGAGTCTACACAGTTGACTAGCTTCTGCCCCGAGGGGTCGAAGGTACGATTTGCAGTAGGGTGATTGAGGGACTGGGTTAGGGATTGGTGGGAGTCGGTTGGTAACTCTCTGGGAGCCTCGGCTGTTGAGGCAATGTCAGGGTTAGATTTTGTGACCCGGTTCAGAGCTAAGTTCGCACCTGCGGTGGAACTCCAGCAGTTGGCTCGGGAGTTCCTAGATATGAGACAGACGACTGAGACAGTGGCGGAGATCACCGCCAAGTTTCGAGAGAGATATTTATTGGTGCCCCAGTATGCGGGAGACGAGGATATGAGGAGGACCCGCTACCACGACATGCTGCAAGCTGACATTCAGGAGCATGTCATCTTCTCAGCTTGTCCCACCCTAGATTCTATGATTGCCAGGGCAAGGGAGAGGAAGATTGATCTGGAGCACATCCGAAAGAGGAAGGCAGAGGAGGGGCAGGTGACTGGGTCTTTGGTGAAGAGGCCCAAGGGATCATATGCTGGGTCGAAAGGCTAACAGAGCCGTAGCTGCTGTAGGAGATGCGACAAGTCGCATGAGGGAGTTTGTAGGTTGGGAGCATCTGGCTACTACAAGTGCGGCAAGACGGGACACTACAGCAGGGATTGTACCGCCCCCGCACCCACTTTTCAGACATCAGAGTTGTTGTGTTTCCACTGCAACCAGAGGGGCCACAAGAAGTCCAATTGTCCCCAGTTGACAGCAACGGCAGCAACGCCAGTGAAGGCGCCAACTCCAGCGACCCTGCGGATTACTAATGGTCGGCAGGGCAAGGTGGAGGCCCCAGTGATGAGGAGTCGGACTTTCCAGTTGACTACCGAGGAGGCACGCGCCGCACCCGATGTGGTGACGGGTATAATTCTTCCCCTCTGACCTATTTATATGATGTTCATGATATTGATATATGCTCTGTATATGCATGTTTAAGGTCGTTCCATGTGAAGGTATTCCTGTACAGGTGTTATTTGATTCAGGTGCCACTCGATCTTTTGTTTCTCTTGCGCTTAGCAAGAGGTTTTCCGAGTCTTCGGGCATGTTGGATTGCCCTTTAGAGGTAGAGATTGTCGATTATCGATCGGTGCGAGCATCAGCAGTATTCCGAGATTGTGTGATGAGCTTATTTGAGGAGCGCTACCTAGTAGACTTGGTCCCCATACCTTTGCGGGGGAACAAGGTTATTATCGGCATGGATTGGCTAAGCCCCAATGGGGCGATGATCGACTGCGCGCAGCAGTTAGTGCGGATCAGGACCCCAAGTGGGGGAGAGCCGATGATTCAGGGTGAGAGGCCACAGCGAGGACCAGCTTTATGCTCGGCAGCGAGGGCCAGGCGTTACCTTCAACAGAGTTGCGCAGGATATGTCGCCTATGTCATGGATACCCAGGAGGTGGGTAAGACGATGGTGAGTGACCTTCTGGTAGTGCGAGACTATGCAGATGTGTTCCCAGAGGAGCTTCCTGGGATACCTCCAGTGCGACAGGTGGAGTTCGGGATCGATCTAGTACATGGTGCGACTCTGATAGCCAAGGCACCATATCGGTTGCCCCCCCCCCCCCCCGAGATGCAGGAGTTTTCTACGCAGCTGCAGGAGATGCTAGACAAAGGATTTATCAGGTCGAGTAGTTCTCCTTGGGGAGCCCCGATTCTGTTTGTCAAGAAGAAGGACGGGTCACATCGCATGTGCATAGACTACTGGGAGCTGAACAAGGTAACGATGAATAACTGTTACCCACTCCCGAGGATTGATGACCTCTTTGACCAGCTTCAGGGAGCATCTTGGTTTTCCAAGATTGATCTACGCTCGGGTTGCCATCAGATGAGGTTCAGAGAGGAGGATGTACAGAAGACTGCGTTTCAGACTCGCTATGGCCATTATGAGTTTGTGGTGATGCCCTTCAGGCTCACCAATGCTCCTGTCGCGTTCATGGATCTCATGAACCGCGTATGTAGACCGATGTTGGATCGGTCCGTGATAGTATTTATTGATGATATATTGGTTTACTCCAAGACGCAGGAGCAACATGCAGAGCACTTGCGAGAGGTTTTGGATACTCTGAGGAGGGATAGCTTGTACGCCAAGTTCTCCAAGTGTGAGTTCTGGTTGCGCGAGGTGTAGTTTCTTGGGCACCTTGTCAATCAGAATGGGATTCTGGTCGACCGGCGAAGGTGGAGGCTGTGATGAAATGGGAGGTTCCGAAGTCTCCATCTAAGATTCGGAGTTTCCTGGGATTAGCCGGCTACTATCGAAGATTCATCCAGGATTTCTCCAAGATAGTCGTGCCTTTGACTCGGCTTACGAAGAAGGTCGTAGCTTTCCGTTGGGGACCCGAGCAGCAAGCCGCATTCGAGACTCTGAGAAAGAGATTGTGCGAGGCGCCGATCCTAGCCTTGCCTGAGGGCGTAGAGGATTTTGTGGTATATTGTGACGCGTCTATTGCGGGTTTGGGCGCGGTTTTGATGTAGAGAGGGCACGTTATTGCATATGCTTCGAGGCAGCTGAAGCCTCACAAGGCGAATTATCTGACGCATGATTTGGAGCTGGGGGCAGTTGTTTTTTCCCTCAAGATTTGGCATCATTACATCTATAGGGTTCGTTATACCATTTACACGGACCACAAGAGCCTGAGGTATCTCATGGATCAGCCGAAACTGAACATGAGGCAACGTCGGTGGTTGGACGTGGTGAAGGATTATGATTGTGAGATCCTTTACCACCCGGGGAAGGCCAACGTGGTGGCCGATGCGCTTAGCCGCAAGGCAGCGCCGATCAGAGATATATGCATGCGGATGATAGTAGTGACCCCATTATTGGAGCAGATCCGAGAGGCCCAGCAGGAGGCTATTAAGGAGGAACATCAGAAGAGTGAGCATATAGTGGGCCAGGCTTCCTCATTCGACAATGACAGCAGGGGATTATTGACACTACACCGCAGGGTGTGGGTTCCATACCACGAAGGCGTGCGCCAGGTTTTGATGGAGGAGGTGCACAAATCCCGATTCTCCATTCATCCCAGGGCGACGAAGATGTATAGGGATCTTCGTCTCGATTATTGGTGGCCCTGCATGAAGCGGGATGTAGCATTAGGGGAGTACAAAAAAAACGCAAAACCAAAAAACCAAGCCGAACCGGCCAATCCGAAACCGAAAAAACCGAAACCGAAAAAAACCGTAACCGAAAAAAACCGAAACCGAAAAAACCGGATATCAACGGGTCGGTTTTTGGTTTTTATATTTAGGTATCCGCGGATACCCGAACCGAACCGTTTGATTATATATATATATATATATATATATATATATATATATATATATATATATATATATATATATATATATATATATATATATATATATATAAAGTAAAAAAAGTATTATTTCATTAGTATTGTTTTGATTGATCTACCAGCCCAATAACCTAAACAAAAATCCATATCGACAACTCCAATTTTGTTATTCTATGTTCATTTGATTTTCTTGTTATTTTTATTATTGTATTTATTATACAAATTATAATATATGATATTTGAACTTCATTACAATTTTTAAACTTCATTATGTTTTTTGTAAGCTCTTTGACTTACTAATTTTAAGAAAGAGATAACTAAAATGGAGTTTGTAGTTTCAATTGAATTTAATTTTTTATATTTTAGCGGGTACCCGTGAACCGAACCGTGGTTACCCGCTTTCATACAGTTTGGTTCGGTTCGGTTTTTTTGTCAATACGGTTCGGTTTCGGTTAGTGCGCATGAGGTACCCGCCCCGTGGTCACGGTTCACAATTTTATTACTATCCGAACCGAACCGCCCCATGAACACCCCTATGTAGCATGGTATGTGGAGCGGTGCTTGACCTGCAGGAAGGTCAAGGCTGAGCAGCAGAGGCCACATGGCAAGATGCAGCCATTGGATATTCCCCTGTGGAAGTGTGAGGATATTACTATGGATTTCATCACCAAGCTTCCTAGGACCGCGCGGGGAGTGGATTTCATATGGGTCATCGTGGATCGGTTGACCAAGAGTGCCCATTTTATACCAATCCCAGAGAGCATATCGGCCGAGAAGCTGGCCGATATCTATATTCGAGTGGTGGTGGCTCGACACTTGGTGCCGGTCTCCGTGATTTCTGACAGGGATGTTCGGTTCACTTCCAGGTGTTGGAAGAAATTCCACGACGTGTTGGGTACTCGTCTGCATTTTAGCACCGCTTTTCACTTACAGACGGATGGCCAGAGTGAGCAGACCATCCAAACTTTGGAAGATATGTTGCGGGCGTGTGTGTTAGATTTTGGGGGTAGTTGGGATACTTACCTTTCGTTGGCTGAGTTCTGCTAAAAAACAGCTACCACGCGAGTATTGATCGTCCTCCCTTTGAGATGTTATACGGGAGGAAGTGCAGAACCCCGATATGTTGGGGCGAGGTTGGCCAGAGGGTCATGGGGAGCACCGAAGTAGTGCTCAAGACGACAGAAAGGATTCAACAGGTCAGGAGCAGACTTCAGACTGCACAGAGTCGGCAGAAAAGCTATGCCGATAAGCATCGTTCAAACCTGGAGTTCCAGGTCGGGGATATGGTTCACCTGAAGGTGTCGCCTTGGAAAGACGTCATCCGATTCAGGAAGTGGGGCAAGTTGGGCCCCATGTATATTGGACCTTTCAAGGTCATAGCCCGGGTGGGCAAGGTGGCGTATCAGCTGGACCAGCCAGTCGAACTTAGTCATTCATCGCCCCTTCCACGTTTCCCAGCTACGGAAATACCTGGTGGATGACTTGACAGTGGTGCCCCTAGAGGATATTCAGGTTGATGACAGCCTCAACTACATTGAGCGGCCTGTGGCGATCCTCGACCGAAAGTCGAAGGATCTGAGGAACAAGAAGGTGGAGCTGGTGAAGGTGCAATGGCAGCATCGGAAGGGTTCAGAATGGACGTGGGATCCAGTAGACGAGATGGTGGAGCATTATCTATAACTCTTCCAGGATCAAACAACAGACTTCGAGGACGAAGTCTAAAATAAGCGGGGGAGATTTGTAGCACCTGGTTCCTGGTATGTATTTTATTCTAGTATCTTGCATTTTGGCATTGGACTCAGCGAGTTGAGGTCCAACTCGTTGAGTCGGAGCGTATTGTACACATAAGTTTAATGACCTACTTGACGAGTTCGCGTCCGGACTCGGCGAGTAGGCGCTGTCCGGACAAAACCCTAGATGTGGGTTTGCACCCTATTTAAACCCCTTATTCAGCCTCCCTTTTCGTCCCCAAATGCTTCCAGAACTCCCCATAGCAAACCCCAACCGTTTTTGAGAAGATCTAAGGCATTTTTGGTGGATCTTGCTAGTTGTGACCATAAGGAGGGAGGGAAAGACTTGAGGAAACAAGTGAAGACCAAGGGAACCCGAGTTTGTGCATCTTCCACAGTTCATTAGAGGTATAAAGTTGTAACCTTTCTCTTTCATATGATAGATCCCTTTTTGGGGAGATTTAGGGCTTTTATAAGCCATTTTTGGTGACCAACCATGATTGCAAGCATGGTTGGGGGTTGAGGCTTCAGAATAAAGTCTTTAAGGGAGTCACAAGGCAGTTAGGGGTTGCTTTTGCACCCATCTAAAGTCCCATGCATCTTAACAGCTTATTTTATGTCCTTTTGAGCTCAAAGTCCCATGCATGCACGTAAAGTTTGTAACTTTACATGCTAGAACGATTGAAGGAGCTTAGATCTACCTTATTGTCAAGATTTGTACGCTGGAAATCAAGAAATAAGACTTGGACGTGCCCGACTCGATGAGTCGTTCTTGGGACTCGGCGAGTCTGAGGCGAAACTCCCCTTTTCTGTTAAGATTTGAAGGAACCCAGTTAAACGCGAGAAGGGTTTTTAGAGGGTCCAAGGGAGTGACCCAACGTATTGGACTTAGCCTTAGATCTGGAGTTCATTGGACTCGATGAGTGCAAGATCGGACTCGGCGAGTCCAAGGCAATCTCCTTGTAGTTGAAGATGAACTCGACGAGTTGTTCATACAACTCGGCGAGTCAAGGACATGACTTGTTTATCAGATGAAGGTGAACTCGACGAGTTGTTCATCCGACTCGACGAGTCGGATGAAGATTCATTCGATGTTCATAAGGGAGGGGGAACTCGTCGAGTCGTTGTTGAACTTGACGAGTAGAGTCGTGGATAAGGTGGGGTAAAGAGTTAGGGACTCGACGAGTTGGTGGCCCAACTCGACGAGTCAGGTCAACTGAAAGTTGACTTTGACTTGGACTTGGTTAGGCGTAAAATAGTCATTTTACCCTAAGAGTAGATATCAGATTCTAACTGAGTGTTTTATGGGATTATAGCCGGAGGTTACCGGAGCAGCAGTCAGTCAGTTGCCGAGCAGTTTTTCAGGAGTCAGCCTTTCGAGGTGAGTTACCTTCCAGTAGCGGTGGGTCTACATCCACAATGCCGGCCCACTAATAAGAGTTGTATATGAGATGATTGTCTTTGTGATATTCATCTAGGCTTGCTTCTACCTGTTATGTTTTATGTGCTAGCATATTACGATATTATGTGACAGTAGTAGGGGTGAAATAGTCCTCGGCTATCAGTTGATACGAACGTAGGGGTAGTTTAGTACCCAGCCATGCTAGCAAGATTATGATATATGTGATATGATATTATGTGGTAGTAGTAGGGGTGAAATAGTCCCCGGTATCCGGTCGACAGGACCAAAAGAGGGCCAACACCCAGATATGCTAGGCAGTATCCGGTCGACAGGACCAAAGGGGAGGTCATCACCCAGATGTGATAGGCATTATCCGGTCGATAGGACCGAAGGGGTAGGTTGGGCACCCAAATATGCCTGACAGTATATGCATGTTATGTGATTTTGTGGTATGTGGTACGATGGGGGAACTTACTAAGCTTTGTGCTTATAGTTTTCAGTTTTGTTTCAGGTACCTCTTCAGCGAAGGGGAAAGAGCCGGAGCGGTAGTTGCACATCATACACACACCCCAGATTCCGCACTATGAGTTTCCTTGGATTGTATTCTGACATTATCACCATTTTACAATTTGGATTTTCAGACGTTATACATGGTTTTATGAGATGTTATGATTTGTCAATGTTTTTCCTACGAATTTTTTAATTAAAGTAATTTATGAAAATGAAATTTTTGGACGCGAAAATTGGGTTGTTACAATATTTCAACCGGTAACTGCCTAACATATTTGGGTGATGGCCTCCCCTTCGGTATCTTTCAACCGGTAATTGCCTTCGGTATCTTTCAAACGGTAATTGCCTTCGGTATCTTTCAACCGGTAACTAGGGACTATTTGACCCCCTTCCACTACCACATAATAACATATCATACTAGCACATAAAGTATACAGATAGTGGCATACTAGATAATTATCACAAAGACAATCATCTAACAAACAACTCCTACTAGTGGGCCGACATTGTGGCCTTAGACCCACTTCTACTGGAAGGTAACTAACCTCAATGTTGTGAAGTAGCTTAGTTGTCCTTAGTGTTGGGATCAACTCTCCTCAAACTCCTACACATAACATCTATTTAATCACTCTTTCAAACTTATAACCCCTTTAAGGGTCAATTCTGGTCAGTGGACAAGTCAAAAGTCAACACTTTAGTCAAAATCAACCTTCTGGTCCAAGTCAACATTCTGGTTGACTCAACTCGCCGAGTTGGTCCGTCAATTCATCGAGTTCCATGACTAAGAGAATCTCGAACTCGCGATCTAACTCGTCGAGTTACCCTATAACTCGCCGAGTTTCTCCTCCTGACAGAATCGGGACTTTTGGTTTGAACTCGTCAAGTCCTTCCTTGGACTCGTCGGGTTCTCCTTCATACAGATTCGGGGTATTTCACTCATAACTCGCCGAGTTCCTCTTCATGTATGTTGGGACATTTTTCTCATTAACTCACCGAGTTCATCCTTGAACTCGTCGAGTTTCTCTTTGTACAAATCGGGCCATTTCACTATCAACTCGCTGAGTTCATGCTTGGACTCGTCGAGTTCTTTGATCTTCAATTCCATAAACACATCCAACTCGCTGAGTCATCTTCTAGACTCAAAAAGTTTGTTCAGTAACAGAAAAAGGTTGGGGAACCATGACCCAACTCGAAAAGTCCTAAGAACGACTCGTCGAGTCCCCCAAAGTCTAATTCCATACAATCGATTTAGTCGGGCTTAATGCATCCAAAACATAGATCTAGCCTCCTAAGGTCGACATAACACGTAAAGTTACTAACTTTATGTTCATGCATGGACTATTTAGCTCAAATAGCCTTAAAAAGTGATTCTTATGATGCATGGGACTCCCATGGCCATAAAGTTGGCACCTTTATGCCATGGAGTCCCTCAAAGACCATGGATCTAAAGTCTTGACCCCAAACATGCTTGCATCCATGAATGGTTCCAAAAATGGTTCCTTAAAGCCATAAACTACTCCATGAAGGGATCTAATAGATGAATAGACAAGTTATAGACTTTATACCTCAAATGAGATGGAAATGCAACACAAACTCTGGATCTACTTGCCTCCTCTTGAATCCCCAAGCTTTCCTCTTCCTTCTCAAGCTTCAAATCACCAAGAACACACAACAAAGGCTCAAGAACACTCAAAAATGGATTAGGGTTTCGTGAATAAGGCTTGGGGGGTGATGTAGGTTGTAGTTGAGGCTAGTTAAGGTGCTTAAATAGGGTGCAAACCCTGAAAATTATGGTTTCACTCTTGCAACCCTACTCGTCGAGTCGAGGTCTCTCGACTCGTCGAGTAGGCTTCAATTCAGCGTCCAATCCTTTGTTCCTACTCGACGAGTCCGGGGCCTCCTACTCGTCGATTCCATTTGCAAAAATGATAGTTTTAATTTAAAATACATACCAAGAACCGGGCGTTACACAACTTTTTTGGCTTCATGGTCCTTGTGAGGTAGTTTGTTTGTGGAATTAGTCCCTGTTAAACTTGAAAAGACTAATCTACCATTTTAATTTGTTTTTCTATTTTCTTAAACATTTTCCCATTTATTTAAAATTTTAAAAGTAAAAACAAATAAAGAGGGGGGCCCCCACCTCTCTCTCACACGCACACATACATACACACACAAACACACACCTACAACTCTAAACACATACACACACATCTACAACTCGATCCTTCATCTCCTTTCATTATAAAACCCACACACCAAATTATTTCTAATATGTTCAAACATGTATCAAAGACTTGTCAAACTTACCCCTTATCAGAAACTTAATCTCCTCCATTTAACCGATCAATGCTTACTCCCACTACTTCCCACCACCATCACTACTTCTCTATGCATCTTTTATTTGCATCTCGTTTGGGAGTGAACTTGGACCCTCAATTGAAGAGTACAAAGAACTAGAGAAATCCTTGAAAATCTTAGAAGTCTTTCATCTGGGTGATCTAATCCGTAACCTCGACATTTCCTGTTCTTTCTTGGGGGTGGTGGTGGGTCAAACAAACAATATTAAAGAAGAAGAAGGGCGCCGTAACTGTCTATTTTGAGCCACCCATCTACAAGCGAGTTCTTATCTCCTTGTGGGTCGAGGCAATAAGTATTGAAAAGAAGCACCAATGGGTAAACAGAACAAGAAGCTTTATACTCTATTATCAAAGTTTTTATGGATAAATGGTGGAATGGCTTCAATCACCACTTATGGCTTCCTACTCCTCTCTCTATATCTGCATACACAAAAATCGATAACAAAGATTAAAAACAAATTGCTTGTGGGTACTTGATCAAGCTTCAAATAATTAACAATATTTGTGGGAGGAATATATAGGTTTATATATATATATATATATATATATATATATATATATGTTCCACCCATCTCCCTATTCCTTGTATATTCTCTTCAAATCTGATTTTGCAGGCCGTGAGATGATGGTGGCAATGGTGTTGGGTTGTGATAAGGAACGTGTATGGGTGATGAAATATGAGAAGATGATAACATGCTTGATTTCTCTTCCTTCCCCAGATCTGCATGTGATGTCATAAACAAACGAGAACATGGGAAGAAGATTGTGATAATTGATTGTTGATAATGGTAATAGTGGGTCTATGATGGAGAGATGAAGAATGGGAGATGGATTTGGGGAATTTTGGGCAAACAAGTCTAACTCTTTTGATTTGGGAGACATATTCGAGGTTTTATGGCTCTAGATCTTCTTCTAAATCATCGTTATCATCTTCAAAATTTGGAGATTGTAGGAAGTAGTGAGAGTTTGGAACAGATTAGAAAGAATTTGGTGGGTGGGTATGATGATGAAAGAAAATGAAGGAACGAGTTACAGAAGTGTGTATATGTGTTTTGAGTTGTAGGTGTGTGTATGTGTGTGTATGTGTGTGTGAGGTGGGCCTCTCTCTTTATTTGTTTTTACTTTTAAAAATTTAAATAAAAGGGAAAATGTTTAAGAAAATAGAAAAACAAATTAAAAGGGTATATTTGTCTTTTCATGTTTAACAGAAACTAATTCTACAAAAAAAAACTACCTCAAATTACTATGAATCCAAAAAAGTCGAGATTTTGACTAAATCTCGAGAAAAATACACACAACATGGACAATTTTTGCAGTTTTGTGTAGTCTTGTTAAATGTGTCAGGGACCAAATGTGCAACAAAAATATTTAATAGAGACAATTCGAGTTTAAAAAAAAAAAAAAAAAATTAAAGATCAAACATAGAGATTACCGCAACTCAAAGTACCATTCATTACCGTATTATTTATGTTAGAAAATAGTTTTCAAAATTGGAAAAAAAGGATGTTAAATAAATACAAAAAGAATTTCGCCGAAAATATCAACACTAAAACACAAGAGAGGAGGGATCTCTCCCCCTCGTGTTCCATGTACACACCAACCCTAATTTTCTCCCTTAATTGCCCCTCTTTTTGATCTTATTCTCTCAAATCTATGCTGGATTCCTCTCAATCTATCTTAAATTCATTCATTTAGGTAGAAATATTTGCGATTCCATCTTTTCTGTATCTTCTTCTCTGAAATTTCAGGAACCGCTATATATAGATACATATATGTACAGGGACCGCGGTGGCCCGTCGTCGAGGTCGGAGATGGTGGGAGGAGGTGGAGCGGGGCCGTTAGATCGGAAAAGAATCAATGATGCCTTGGATAAGCACTTAGAGAAGACATCATCGCCTTCAACTTCTAGGGTTTTGAATACCAGCAACAAGGAGAAAGAGAAATTCTCCATGCCTTCAACTTCCACAGCTGGTGGTGGAAAATCGTTCCACCTGGACAACCGTTCCTCCTCCACCATCGCCAATACCAAAAGCAAGTGCTCAGATGGTTCGTTTTCTTCTATAATCATCTTTTCTGCTTTCAGGTTTTCAAATATTTCCTTTCTCATCGTCTTATCTTCTGCAATACGATAGAATTCTAGCATGCAGACAAAAATTCAATTCGCTTACCAATATAACGCAAACCACAAATTACTTCTAATCTGTTTTCAAATTCAGCATTTCCATATCCTGTTTAAGTTTCAGCACAAATTAGGTTACAAATCGTGTTCTTCATCACAAATGTGAGGTTTATGTATTTTTATTTTTTATTTTTTGTTGCAGAAGAATCAGAAACAGCCAGCGAGGAGTCTGAAGTTAGTGGTTCAGATGAAGATGACACATCTTGGATTTCATGGTTTTGCAACTTGAGAGGAAATGAATTCTTCTGCGAAGTTGACGATGAATACATTCAAGATGATTTCAATCTTTGTGGATTAAGCAGTCAAGTTCCTTACTTCGATTACGCCCTTGATCTAATTCTAGATGTGGAATCCTCTCATGGTAACCTCTCCTATCCCAACATCTACTTCCCCTTCCATTTTAATCTTTCAATCAAAACAGTTTCAATCAAAACAGTTTCAATCAAAACGAGTGTTTAATTTCTATATAATCCACAAACAGGAGACATGTTCACTGAAGAACAGAATGAACTTGTTGAATCAGCAGCAGAGATGTTGTATGGTTTGATCCATGTCCGATATATATTAACAACCAAAGGAATGTCTGCAATGGTATGATTCATTGATTTATGAATATGACTTTATCATTTTATTTTATGTTTTTTTTTTGTTATTTTGAGTATTCTTTTTATAAATTTTACAGTTGGAGAAATATAAACATTATGATTTTGGAAGGTGCCCGAGAGTTTATTGCTGCGGGCAGCCTTGTCTTCCTGTTGGTCAATCAGACATTCCTCGGTCAAGCACTGTGAAAATATACTGCCCGAAATGTGAAGACATCTACTACCCTCGATCCAAATACCAAGGCAGTATCCTCCTCATATTTCATACTAATTTTACCTTTTTACCCTTTCTGTCTTCCTCTTTGTCAAAAACAAAAAGATATGACTTTGATACTTTCACTTTCCATGTGGTTTTTAAACTAGATAAGAAAAAAAAAACATGTAAATAAATATAGGGTAGAATTGAGAAATGACAATTTTGCCCCTGATTGTGACTATTATTTTTCTTGACTTCCATAGATATTGATGGAGCTTATTTTGGCACCACATTCCCTCACTTTTTCTTGATGACTCATGGGCCCCTCAAGCCACAAAAGGCAACACAATGCTACATTCCAAGAGTCTTCGGCTTCAAGCTCCATAAACCCTGATTGTGGGACCCACTTAGTAGCCTCAAAGAGTCAAAGTAAAATCTTATTGAGAAGAAGTTCCATGAAATTGTCCAATTTCAAGGTTAGTTGAAATGCAAATATTATTAGAAAAAAAAAATGGAACTTTATTTATTTGGTGATATGGGGGGTTTGTTTATGGCTCATGTATTTTTTGAGCAAAAACTTAGTCTTGAAAAAAAAAAAAGTAATTGAAATTATGGTGTTAACATACTAGTTGCAAGTCAACTTTTTTTGTTTTTGAAAATTTGGTTTGGAAGTTTATATATGGAAATTCGCTTCGCGGTGTAGTTGTAGTTGTTCTTAGTTTTGTTGCCAATGAGGGCATTTATGTCTTTTGTTCTTTTTTAGGTTGGACAAAAGAATTGCAATTTTTGTCTGTTGACATGATTTTTTTGTTTGTCATAATTCATAATCGTATCATGTAATGTCATAAGTGTTTTGCTTAAATGACATGTTAAAAATGAAATTATGATAATTTTAGTTTAAGCTTGGAACTAATTTTACAAATATACAAAAATCATGTGGCCAAAGTGTCAAAACCAAAAAGTGTAGGACGAAACATGGCAATATATTGTGGGAGGCAGGTGGTTAATCTGTAAAATTTCTCTTAGGTAGGGACTATTTTTGTAATTTTTTTGAAGATAATCTATAAATTTTATAAACATATGGACCTTTTCTGCAAAAAAATTCTGTATAGGGACCGTTTATGTAAATTATAGGGACAGCATTTGTAATTTATTTTCTAGACATATACCAAATCTGCCAATGTGTGAAAGTCTTAAAATTAGGGACTGATTTTGTAATTTATTTTGTACATAGGGACCAAAACTGCTAAAATACTAAAGTATTGTAGCCAAAACATGAAACTAAAAAGTATAATATTCATTTCCCCTTTGAAAACCATAAAACATGGATACTATATATGGATAAAAGTAAGGTAAATTAGCGATTTGAATAAGAAGGCATGCAATATACACTGACTCAACATGCAATTTAATAGGTGAACAAAATGAATTTAAAAAAAAACAAAAAAAACAAAAAACAAAATGAAACCTAGTAAAAGCAAGTCATAACTCATATAATGTAATGTTATAGGTGTTTAAAGGACATGTTAAAATGAAATTATGATACTTTTGGTTTAAACTTGGGAACTAATTCTCTAGAGTAAATTACATTTTTGGTGCTGATGTATTTCAATTTGATGTTTTATAACGTTTTTGCTCTTTGCTTGTTTCAAGTAAAATGATTATTTAGGAACAAATTTGCAAACATGAGCTATGTTTGGGGTTTGAAAATAAACATTTTATTTGGAAGTTAGAACGAGACCAAAAATGCTACAAGATCCTTCATCAAAATTGCTTAAGAACTTTTTAGGACTAATATTGCAAAAACATCATATCTATCATACTTGGTGATAAAAAAAATGTAATACACTTGGTTCTTTAATTAGAAGAAGAACTTTACTATATTTGATGCAATGGTTATCTTGGTCTTCAAGGTCAACTTTAATTAGAAGATGAAATTTACTATATTTGATGCAAATGGTTATCTTGGTCTTCAAGGTCAAGGCTGATGCATATATATAACCATGATTAAATATATGTAATTAATAAATTATAACATATTTTCAAAAGGTAAAAAATAAGAAAGCTATAAAATTAAAGCAATTTGAAGAACACTAGACCATTTTTGCATTGCTTATTTTGGGAAGCTGTATCGCGGTAAAAAAAAAATAGCATAGACGAGCAATTTGAATAAATATATAAACTACCATAATGACCCAACATATAATTTAATTTATAAACAAGATGAAAACCGAAAAAACATGGATACTATATTGTTTTGGTCACAAACCGATCAAACGAAGACCAACCAAGTTGTATGAGAGACTATGGTGTTATAAATAACGTGAATACTGAATTGAGATAAAAATAACATGAGTAGTTTAGAAAGAAAGCTTTTGATCCTTGCTAGGATCCCCGACATAAAACCTTTGGAGGTGATAATGATCACTTGCCTGATCTTATTGATTTGAATGTAAATTACAGAGATGATGATAGAAATATGATTATAAGTGTTTGCCTAGCTCTAAGTTTGTAAGGTGTCGAAAGATTGTGACCGTTGTGTTTCATTTACAAGTGTATTTATAGTTTAGGTTACGTAATTACAAGTCTGAGATTTCTGGGGTACTGTTGAACCGCTATTTGCAATGTGTAACATCCCAAATTCCAGAAGTATGAGTGAAGGGCTTAAAGTGTAAATTAAGGAAGCTACTCGACGAGTAGGTATGCTACTCGTCGAGTCGGAGCGGGATTTGATCGCGAGTTAAGTGGCTAACTCGCCGAGTCGGAAGCTGTACTCGACGAGTTGGTGCTGGAATGAGAAAACTCTAATCTCGAGGGTTGCACCCTATTTAAAGGACTTTATGTCCTTCTCTCAGCCTCCTTATTTCCCTTGAGAACCAGAAGACCCTAAGCTCGTGTGTGTGAGGCCTTTGGAGGGAGATTGAAGCTTTGGAAGTTGTTTTTTATGGAAGAAACTTGAAGATCAAAAAGGGCTTGCATCAAGGGAATGGTGTAGATCCAGAATCTACTTCAGTTTGGGCACATCTTGGAGGTAATAAACTGTTACCTTCACTCTTTTGCATCTAGATCTATTCATGAAAGAGATTTGGGGCTATTTTGGGTATGTTTGAGACCTATTTCGGGTTTGGAGTTTAGATCTGAGGTTGCTACTTCAGATCTAGACTTGTGTTGGTCCAGAATGTCATAAAGCATCAGTCAATGAGTTGTTGGTGAAGCCCCTTTGTCTAAAACCCAAGCCCTAGAGTGATTTGGACTTTTAACTCCTTGGTTTCACGTAAAGTTTGCAACTTTACGTAGGGGTTATGCCCTAGAAGAGTGGATCTACAGTTTGGAGCCCCTGCATGGCTCGAAAAGCCTCTGTATGGATAAAGGACTGAAGGGACTCGACGAGCCACATGGGTGGACTCGGCGAGTCGTATGAAGAAGGGCATGGACTCGACGAGTTGGAAGAACAACTCGGTGAGTCTGTTAAAGGTTGCCTTGGACTCGGCGAGTCTGTTCTTGGACTCGGCGAGTCAGGTCGCAGAACCCCAACCTATTGTGGTTAAACTTCGGACCAGTGAGTCGGTTGGCGACTCAGTGAGTTGGACAGGATGGAATTCAGAGATCGGTGAAGTCAACGAGTCTTGGGGCGACTCGGCGAGTTGAGTCGTGTTATGGGAGTTTTCTGAGTATAAGAACTCGACGAGTCGACGGGTTGACTCGGCGAGTAGAGTCAATCAGGAAGGTTGACTTTGGCAAGGACTTTGACTTTGACTTGTTTGAACTTCAGGGGTGTTATGTATTTTGGATATTTATCTCATGGTCCATTGATGGCACTAGGTGTTGGAGTTTGGAGCAGTGCTTTGGGCCAGTGCTTTCATGGTTTGGTTCGGCAGTTGCAAGGTGAGTTATCATCAATATATCAATAGGGTCTAAGGCACCAAGGCCGTCCCTTTTAGTTGTTATCTTGGTTACAGTATGATAAATGTGGTTATGATATGGTAGATCGGTATCCGGATAGACAGAATGTTGTCATGCTCTTATGATCCGTTAGGATTGGTATGTTAGTGACCTGGTTAGGTCGGTGTTTTGGTTATGAGAGATTACTATGATTGATGATCTGTGAGATAGTTATATATGATATCTGTACGTGTATTGTTTGATGTGCTTCTTGATCTGATTAGATCGGCGTCCTGGTAATTAGGACAGTATTATGTTAGTGACCTGGTTTAGGTCAGTATCCTGGTATATAGGGTGATGCTATGTTAGTGACCGGTTAGGTCGGTATCCTGGTTAGGATGTTGTTATGCTTTATGATCTGCTAGATCGATTTGTTTGTCTATGGATTGTTATGTGATTACCTGTTATATGTGCACATCGTTATTGCTTGATGTTTGGGTTGAGGTGGTCCTGTTTTATGCTGAAGGCCAACATACCCTACGAGCGGTTCGGATAGATTGTAGGCCCGTATGGCGGTCCAATCATACCGAAGGCTCGGGATAGATCCAGATAGACTGAAGGCCCGGTGCGGGCGGTCCAGTCATATTGTAGACTCAAAGAGTGGACCAGGTGGACTGAAGGCCCGTTGAGGGCGGACCAGTCACACTGCAGACTTGAGAGGCATGACTGTTCTGTATTGTGATGTGATATGATATGATTATGGTTGTATGTGGTTGGTATTTTGGGGGAAACTCACTAAGCTTTCGGGCTTACAGTTTCAATTTATTGTTTCAGGTACATCAGGAGATCGTGGCAAGGCAAAGGCGTGATCGTATCGTTCCTCATATTTCATGATTTTGTGATTTGGTTCTGGGGATACTCTGATGTTTAAACTATTTTGAAAACAAGTTGTATAACTTAATGGTTTTTGAATGGGTTAAAAATGTTTTAAATTGGCTTGAATTTTATGGGTGTTACAAGTTAGTATCAGAGCCTTGGTTTGAGTGAATTGGAGGAACATTCGTGTGACTCCAATCTCAAATCAAGGAAAGGTTTTCAAATGAATTCTAAAATGGTTTTCAAAATAAGTAAAAGAGGATGCGAAGTGTACGATCAGCCGGAGTCAGTAAGTAGACCCCAAAATACCATACTGTTATTTGATATTGTGATATGTTAGAACAACATGCTAGTACTACGCTAGGGATCTTCAGGAATTGCATGATAGAATTGTCTGATTTCAATAGTCTTTATGGTTTGGCTTTACAATTTACAACCCCCAAAGATGATTTTACAACCCCCAAATCACATTGATATCATATACATGTCATGTCATTTTTTTTGACCTCTAAAACCTTGAAAAAAAGAGTAATATTTTTTTTAACAGGTTAACATGGACTTTGTGTCTCTAAAGTGTTAAAAATAAGATCGGAGACCTTTTAAAACAAAAAAAAAAACGGTAGTTTGTTGGTCTACAATGACATTAACCTATACCCTTCAATGTTCATATTACGACACCATATATATATATATATATATATATATATATATATATATATATATATGGTGTCGTAATATGAACATTGAAGGGTTTAGAATGGTCACTTAAGTATTTGAGCTTAGTGATCATTAGTTGGAGTTACTTATGTGAATTATACGATGAAATAAGACCATTAAGTTACTCTATACTTCTTCTATATATTAGATATGAATTGGTTGGATTTTAGTCCATGCTTGGTAATGCTTCCTAATCATGGTGACACTTAGAATGGCTTGGTGGAGTTTGGATTATCTTTTGGCCAAGGTGAGTGTACCGAGAGGACAAGTCCATATATTGATTTGTTATTTTAGATGTTTTTTATACTATTATATATGTTAGATATGATTTGAGTTGTTGAAATTATATAATATTTTCCATATATGCAATACGTTACTATATGTATTATTTGTAAATAACATGGAATCCCTTTTTGGAAAGTATATTATTTATTTGAGATATTATTGATTTGAAAACTATTTTCAAAGCATCCCTATGCGCCTATGTGTAGGATGGGAGACTATGGATGTCACTTATAATACTCGAAGGGTTTGACAAATTAGGTATCATTAATTTGGTATGTGGGTAGATTTCGAGATAATCCTTATGTTGCGTATATTAAGTTAGTATGTGAGTAGACAAATTAGCTACCCCTTGTGTGGCCTAGTTTGATGGTTCACTATCTCCTAGTCTATAAATGGGCAAAAAAGAGGAAATTATCTCATAAGCTCTATGATTAACCAACCATATATCCTTAATCACCCTTTTTGGAAGTTTTGAGATGATTTATTGTTCTTTGCCAACCAATGTTTAGCCTTTATTGTATTTGGAGATATGAGTTACATTTACCCATTTTCGGTTGTTTTGGGTCATAAGAACCATATACTAGTTTATGATGTTTTTTTATTTTGGAGGTTTGATTCAAGTAAATAGATTGTTATCTTCTTACTCAAAATGAGTTAATATCGATCGGGTATTTTCATTGGGAATTTCATTGTCTAACTTATTTTAACTTGTGCTCAGATTGAAGACTTAAGAGTTTGCTTAGAGGATAACAAAGATATTTAGAAGGCCTCGGTTTATAAGGTTGTATTTGAACTTTGTGATATTATTAAATTAGATATTGTCTCGCTCTTTTAAGTTAAAATTCTATATTTTAGAACTTTGGGACCTAATTTCGCATACAAATATTTTAAGTGTTTTTAAAACTTGTTTTAAACTATAAGGCCGTATTTTTTTGGAAATTAAAACTCTGAAACTTTTAGATTTAAAAACAAATGCTTTAAAAATGTTATTTTAAATTACCCTAACGATGAGTGTTACACTTGTATCAAAACACAATTTCACCAAACCCGTTATCTTCCAAAAAAAAAAGGGGTTGAAATCCCATTACCAACCTTTTTTCGAAAAGCCGGTCCATATCAATTCATCTAGATCGAAGATGATGGAAAGACCAAATGATATTACTCCAAAACCTTTGAACTTCGAAATGTGGGGTAACCAAACCAAAACCCTAGCGATTCCGTGAATAGTTTTAACCCAATATATCTTGTCCTTCAAAAAGTATAGGGTTTAAAGGCAACTTCTTTCCTCTTAAATCCTCTCCCATAAAAACGACTTCTTAAGGTTTCTAAAAAACTTAATCATCGGTTCCGGAGCTCTAAAAAGCGACATACAATAGATACAAAGGCTATGTTTGGCGCGCCACAGCTAGCTGATAAGCTAGCTTATTTTTCAAGCTTTTTTATGTTGTCGTGTTTGGTAAGCCAAAAAGTTAGCTTATAAGCTAGCTTTTTGAAAAGCTACTTAGACTAACTTTTTAAGAGTTTTTTTTAAAATTTTCCAAATATACCCCTTAATTAATTATAGAAACACATATTCTTACATATCATTTTATGTAATTTTATATATTTCAGCTATTTTTTACCAAACGTTATTTTTTATCAGCTAGCTTTTCAGCTATCAGCTAGCTTTTTATTTAACAGCTAGCTTTTCAATCATCAGCTAGCTTTTCAGCTAACAGCTAGCTTTTCAGCTAATCCGTCAAATATAGTCAAAGACTCCCCAAAGTCACTTTTAATCTAGTGGTTATCCTTCCACATATAACGTCTTAACTCTTCAATTAGAAAGTTATTTTATTTATTTTTTGAGAGCAATTATCGGATTGTTTATGTACCGAACAATCATTATGCTTGACTTTGCTTAACCCGCTCTATTTTATGTTCTTTAGATTGGAGTTTTATGTTTGTAACAAAAAGGCACTATGCAAAGATATTTGTTTTTGAGTTTTGACAAATAACCGATAACATATAATAACTACAATAATTTGATGCAGAAAGCACCATGCTGCTGATGAAACATATCATTGTCATGGTGGAGTGGTTGGTTGGCAAATTTTAAAAGTATCTATGGGAATTTTGTAAAGTCCATAAAGTGCAAGTAGTGGATATGCAAATTTTCCATTTTTAGAGAAGGGTTGATTCTTTACATTTTAGGTTTTGAGTTATTTCCAAGTATATTTCGAAAGTCACTTTTGATACAACTTGTAGTGCTCAAATGGGATTAAGATGTTGACATTAAGTGCCTTTTAAGTAGTTTATGTTTCCTATGTAGGCAAGATTTGTTTTTAATGTTTTAATAATGTCGAATTATGTCTCTTTACGGAATTAGAGATTATTTACAACTTACTTTTCTTATATTTTAGGTTTTTAATTTTTAGTATTTATATAAAGGAAAATATGTCATAAAAAGTGCTTTTAATAACTTAGGATCAAATTTTATGGATGCCACTTCATCTTGTATAAATCAGGAAAAATGACTTTTGATAAAATATCATTCATCATGAACATAATCGAATGTGACTAGTTCGTCGTTATAATACTAAATAATACAACAAATAATTCAAAGCATTGTAAATAATACATGGAATATAAAAAACGAAAGATGCAAAAAAGAAAATTTGCATCCAATGTAATTGATTTGTTATTGGATATTGATAAAGGAGAAATGACATTATAACTCATCAAAGTTTTAAATAATGGTATAAATGGTTCCTAAATTTTATTTTTTTGGCTTTATGAGTGCATAAAGTGAGGTGCGGTCATTTTAGTCCCTGTAACTTAAATCAACCGGTGGAACTACAGTGGCGTAGCTATGATTTTATTTTAGGGTAGGCCAAATAATATACGAAATATGAACAAGCGGCAAATTCTTCAAACGATAACAAAATGTAACTATATATGCATTCATAACTAAATTGTTTATTTTAAGCTGTACACGATGTTGTCTTACATCATTAAAATAATCTAAAATGGAGTCTAATCGACATAGACAACAATGTATTCTCTTCTACTAATTTTAAGTTTTGAATAAAATAGGTCATATTACAACCCTAGTTCCTTTTATTTAACAATATATATATATATATATATATATATATATATATATATATATATATATATATATATATATATATATATATATATATATATAACTTTAATTTTGTGTGGATGGGCTAAGGCTCACTCTTGCCCTATGTTGGTTACGCCCCTAGGTGGAAGGTGTCACATGTACATATTTAGCAAGATAAGCAATGATGTGGACGACTTAGGACCGAAGATGTTTTCTTTCT
Source organism: Lactuca serriola (assembly GCF_051521515.1). Taxonomy (NCBI): domain Eukaryota; kingdom Viridiplantae; phylum Streptophyta; class Magnoliopsida; order Asterales; family Asteraceae; genus Lactuca; species Lactuca serriola. Next base: position 109,882,074 of record NC_136408.1, read on the forward strand.
TCATGGGGATTCATCTGAATATAAACAGATAAATGTTTAAAAAAATGAAAGAATCAAAGTCTATCTGATTTTAGTCCGATTGGTAGGGATTTAGCGCTGAGAAAGTAGGTAAAGTCAAATACACAAACGACGAGGATGATCTAGAAGATATCAAGATGTTATATTGAAGATCCATACTCAATTAGGGGATTAGATACACAATTTCCCTCGGTGTAGCTCGTGAAATTTCATGTTTTCACGAAGGGTGCTTGGAATGGATTCTTCATTGTGACATTAATCTAAAGAACATTCTTCTCATAGCTGATTTTTGCCCTAAAATCTCAGATTTTGGGTTATTGAAGCTGAGGGAGAAGGAAGACATGCTTAGCTACTCAAACATGGCGCCGGAGTGGGTAAAGAGCAACCATGTTACCCCTGAAGGCCGATGTTTATAATTTTGGAATGGATTTGTTGGAGATTGTGATAGGGGTTCGTAATTTCGACATCCAGGGTTCGAAAATCAGATTCATGAGTAGATAATTAGACAGATGGTGAAGCTGCAATATGGTGTTTGCATGATCGAACGAAGACGTGGTCGTCGAGGGGAAGATGGTGAAGATGTTGGAAGGAAGGTCAGAGATAATAGAACCCCAAAAGCGATGATATTTTTCTTTGTTTATGAGTACGTGGTTATGTCTACATGGTCACAAATTGTACATGTAGAGCCTTTTACCGATTGTTATAGGTTAAAAGGACTAAAACGATATGTCACAACCCATTTTATGCCCCCATAAAACCAAAAATAAAGTTTATGGACCGTTTAGACCATTACTTGAATGTCATTTTTCTCATATATTTATCATACTAAGGTCTTGTTTGGTAAAAATAATTTAAGTTACTGTAATTTACTGGTTTTATAAAAATAGTTTAGTTTAACTTATAAATTAGTTTATAAGCTTATATTTTGATAAAGTATTTTTAGATAGCTTGTGATAAACTTATGGAGCTCTTTCAAAAATATTCCAAATATGCTTTTAATTATATTTATTTTTTTCTATTAGTTATATATCTAACTATGTTATTGTATATTGCAATCTAGTTTATAAAATATTTTTTTATCAAACCGTTAATTTATACAATAGCTTTTAAGCTATTAGCTAGTTTTTCAACTAAAATAAAATCTTGATTTTGAGCTGGTCCGACAACCAAGGCTCAAATCATCTCCCTATTCCTTAAATTGTACCATTTCAACATTTGAAATATGGTTGATTATTATAAATTTCAAATTTATTTTTTAATAATGACAAATAAACAAAACTCTAACCCCTCACCCTCGTCAAGAGCAAAGAGAATTTTGAGTATAATACTTGGAAAAAGACAAGACGCCTAGATTCCAATCCATGTTAAGTCTGATGTTTCTAATACATTCACAATATTTTTTTTATCTAACAAGTATTTGTTTAATAAATAATTAAATAAATTGAAATCTTTACCTAACTATCATAATATAAAAGCTAGCTGTTTATACTCCTATCTTATTAGAGGTTTTCTCATGAAAAAGGTCATCTCAAAATTCTATATTAAAAAAATCGTAAGAAAATCAAACTAAGTTCAAATTAATATCTAAAAAACCAACTTGAGATTTTTTTTTTATTTGTTTCTTGATATAAATAGAGTAATTCATAGGACGATGAACTCATAAGAGTCAGTAGATGTATTAAAATATAGTTATTGAGATCAAAAAATTGCACGACCAAAATGATTATTACAAATATTTATAATTTGTAATCGATATAAGAAACTATATTTTAAATCAATTCGTTATCTATTTAACTATAATCTTTTTATTAACATATGTTTATATGTTTATGTTGGACTTGTACATAAGATTTTTAGTTATAGATTTTTTCTTAAATAGATTTGCAATATTTTTTTTTTATAGTTTCTTTTGTATTTTATTGTAAATATGTTTTTGTTTAAACATAAAAACAACAACTTTAGGGTTAATTTTCATGCTATCATAGTGCAATTTAACCCATGTTTTTTTATTGGTCGATTGAAGAAGGTTTTATGTAGAGAATCAGTTTTGTGGATCAGACTCTGTACAGTTCAATCCATCTTTTTTTTGGTATCGTTCATCATATTTGGTAAGTACTTTTTTGTTATTGTCTACTTTGGGTGTAACGTCTCAGAAATAAAATCCAAAAATTTTATTTCTCAATTAAATAAACATTATTCCAAAACCTCATCATAAATCTCAAAAAGATCAAATGTATCAAAACATCACAAATTATCAGAGTTGTCATGAAAATGCGGAATTATATCGTGTGTGCACTACAATCACCTGAGCTTTTTCCTTTTGCACCAGAAGTATCTGAAACATAAACTAAAAACCGTAAGTACGAAGCTTAGTGAGTTTCCCCCAAATACCACATACCACACATATCAAACATATAATGGGCCCCACCCTAACTCGCATAAAGTGCCCTGCCCACTGAGTATAACGGGTCCCGCCCAATGAGTATTACGGGCCTCGCCCTAACTCTCACAACAGGCCCTGCCCAACATACAAACATACAAGTATAACAAGTAATGGCATACAAATTACGCATTGGACCCGACGCTAAGCGTACATATACATGCAAGAGTTACACAGACATCTAGCATCCTAACATAATAAACCATTGGTTGGAATTGGTTCATTCGACTCGCTAAACACAGTGAGGAAACTCACCTCAGACTGTTGAATCTCACATATAAATCTCTAGTTGTTTGTCCGAAAATCTTCCTGTTATCATCATAAAATAACATCCAATTAATAATTGGATGCCAATCCATCACCACCAGTCTAAATTAGGGTAAAAAGACCATTTTAATCTTTACATAGCTTGGTCCAAGACCAAGGCCCAAACCAACTACACTAAAAGGCCCAATTCCAAAATGGTCACCCAAAGCCCAATTATGGCCTATTTTTCCAAATTGAACCTAAGTCCCTTCATAGGCCTGCATCCAAGTGAACCCAATACAAAAGCATCAGCCCAAAATAAACCTGATGGCCCAACAAGGCACTATACACCTAAAGTCCAAACATGGGCCCAATACCAAAAAGCCCAAAATGCTGAAACCCACTACTGAGTACGCGGGGAGCACTCAACTTGTACGCTTAGCATACACGCTCTGGGGCTTGTACACGCAACTGTAACATCCCAAAAATACAGGCCAAAATTTTCATTTTTAAAATACGTCATTATAAAACCAACAGTGTAATAAAACATCCGTAATATCATGTCATGTCAAAACCAAAGTAGAAATAATCAAACGTGTTATCATAAAATAATATCAGAGTGTAATCCCAAAGATCTCATGTGCGGAAAACCATAGTGTGATACGCTGCGATCAAGCCGGCTCCTTTCCTTTAAACACGAAGTACTTGAAACCAAAATTGAAAACCGTAAGCACGAAGCTTAGTAAGTTCCCCCATCATACCACATACCATACAATCACATATCATACATACTGCCGGGCAATTCTGGGGTGCCCGACCTACCCGGTACGACCATTCTGGGGTGTCGACCTACCGGTGTCAAGCCGTTCTGGGGTGCTGACTACCCATGTCAAGCCATTCTGGGGTGCTGACTACCCATCGGTCCTAACAACCGATCCTCGAGGACTATTTCACCCCTACTGCTACTATCACATATATCATAACATAACATATTATCAAACATATCTGGGGTGTCCGATCTACCCTTCGGTTCTAACGACCGAACTTGGGGACTATTCCCTTCCTACTACCACAATCACAAGTAACATATCATGTCAGCATATAAACATATCATCACATACTGTCAGACATATTTGGGGTGTCTGACCTACCCTTCGGTCCTAACAACCGAACTCTACTACTACCACATATACATATCATGCCAGCATATAAAATATCAAGTAGTAGCAAACCTAGATGATATCACAAAGGCAATCATCTAACATACAACTCCTACTGGTGGGCCGGCATTGTGGCCGTAGACCCACCGCTACTAGAAGGTAACTCACCTCACACTGCTGAAGTCCCGAAGGCACAATCCCCCACTGGCTGAAGTCCCGTAGACTCGACCCCAGCTGCTGGCTGACAGATTCCCGATCTGTCAATATCAAAACATCACCCAATTAATAATTGGGTCCCACTACATAACCATAAACACTTACTTTGGATAATTACATTACCCCAAGCTTGGCTTATTCAAGCCCAAGGCCCAATTCGTAGGCCCAAAGTCAACTAGGAATCAAAGCCCAACACATGGCCCAATTTACCAAATTGGGCCTAGGCCTATACATGGTCTCATTCTAAGGCCCAACATCATATACTCATTAAGGCCCAAACTAAGGCTCATCTATGGCCCAATTTTCCAAATTGGACCCAAGCCCCTTACATGGGCCTTACCCTAGGCCCATTAAATTACTCTAGACCATTTGCTTGATCATGGATAGTCCATTTAATAACCCAAATCATCAAGACCCAATAGAAAGGCCCAACAATAAACCCAAGTGAAATTAGGGTTTCACATAAAATGATGATTAGGGTTAAGTTTCCTACTTAACCCATTAAGGACTTAATCCATTAAGTCCAATATTGCTTAGATTAATTTCCGCCAATGATTATTATTCAATATTCCAAGTTATTACATAATTCTCGTGTGTGACCCGATTAATTCTTAAAGTTAGGGTTTCATTGGCATTAGGGTTCTCCAATCCAAATATTAGCCCATTTATCAATTTGTTGGCCTTTTATATCAATTAGGGCTTTATTGGGCCTATTAAGCCCACTAGAATAATATTAAAGCCCATTAGGGTTTTCATTAAGCCCATTAGAGTCCATTAAGCTTTATTGGGCCCATTTGAGCTTACAAGGCCCATTAGGGTTTCAAGCACCCCTCCCAAACGAATCAACTCACAAGGCAAACACACCGCCACCCGACACGGCGGCCGGTGGCGGCAGCCACCACCATAAGGTGGTGGTTTTCAAGTTCTTTCATTATTCCGACACTATTATAGATTACAATACAAATCCCGAATCACGCACACACTCACTAACATACACATACACACGCACAACCACCCAAATGGTGGCCGGCGGTGTGCAAGGCGGCAGCCTTGTGATTTCCGGCTAGACAAATAACCCACAATACATATGAACACCAAACAATTGACTGAAGTTAAGTCACACATGAAATACGCACACCAAGCATCGCCTAACAGCGGTGGTTGACGGTAGCAAGGTTGGCGGCCATAGCAACGACGCCTTGGAGTGGCGGCAGTGACGACGGTCTGAACAAACCCCGAGGAGTAGCGATTGGAACCGGTACACCTCGTCGGAATACCCTCGCAACAGCAACATAGAACCGAGGTCGCTCACCAGCGGCTTAATCTTCAACGGCTGCCGTGAAGTGGCGGCAAGAACTCCGTCGATCACCTCCGACGCATCAACGCTTCCCATTCCGCCTATAGCCACCATCGGGTTCCCAGACGCCACGATAGTGAAGCACAACGCGTTCGGCGATCTAGGTTATCTACTATGGTGGTCGCACCTCCACTGGAAACGACCACATCGACCATCACTTCCGATACACCCAACAGTCTTCGATATCTCAGGACATGGCAAGCGTCGTTGGCGGTCTCCGGCGATTGGCGACCTCATCGGGGATGGTTGCGACTTGAACATCAAAGGGAAATGGAACCAAAGATCGGAGGAGAGGGGGCAGCTGGATGGAGGTATCGATGAGAGGGTGTAGGTTGAAGAGCCCGACGATGGCGGCTGCACTATCCCTTGGGTCTAGGGTTTCATAACGCGTTTATATGCCCGTCACCCACAAACATTTAGTCATGATGGCACGATTGGTCCCTCCCATCCAATTTCCTTTCAATATTGGCCATATATTACACTTTAAACCCCACTTCTGAAATCCTTTATATTTTAAGTCCGGCGTTTACCAAGTAGCCCCTCTCTCAACATTTATTTTCAAATGAAATCCAGAAATTACTATCTGGCCCTTCTTCCATAATTCCCTTTTTATAGTAATTTCAAATAATTACCATGGAGCCCCTAGTTTCATAAATAATTATAAACTAAGTCTGAAAATTACACTTTTAACCCCTGACTCCTAAAATTGTGACAATTAGCTCTTCGAGACCAACCTTTTATATATAATTATTTATTTAGAGCTACAAGCCATTCATTAATTTATTTATATATTCAATAAATAAACGGGGTTCTACAACTCTCCCCCACTTAAATTAGATTTCGTCCTCGAAATCATTCCTTACCAATCCTTACATACCAAGCCACTCTAGAAACATAGTCATCTTCCCGAGCACACCCTAGCCTTCCCAGCGTAGCTGTGACCAATCTTCGCAAAGTCCTAATATCCTCATATGAACGAACTCCTTGCAACGGGATCACATCTACTTTGTCTGAATCTACTATCTCGAGATGGTCTGATTGCCTGACAGACCACTCATACTGAATCACTATTGATGAATCTAGTCTGTTCATCCCTCAACTGACTACTTAACTTCTGATAGCATGTGGTTCCCGCCATAAACCTAGATGACAAACCCAATTACCTCTGTAGATCACTTATTCTCGGCTAAGGCTCAGCTAATCCCACTGTGGGTGACTTGTCACTTTGTCTGAATCTACTATCTCGAGATGGTCTGATTGCCTAACAGACCACTCATACTGAATCACTATCGATGAATCTAGTCTGTTCATCCCTCAACTGACTACTTAACTTCTGATAGCATGTGGTTCCCGCCATAAACCTAGATGACAAACCCAATTACCTCTGTAGATCACTTATTCTCGGCTAAGGCTCAGCTAATCCCACTGTGGGTGACTTGTCACTCCCCAATAAACTAGCTATTCCGTGCGCATATGCAACTAAAACACACATACTATCACTGCCCAAACGTTGAAACTGCTCGAACACTGAACTGCCTGAAGCAGTATATGCTGCTACATAACTGCTTTACCAAAAGATACCGAGACCTCCTGGGTCTCAATTCACTTGCCAATCCTCTGAAATACTGGGTTTACACCCGACTGCGGAGCCAAAGGACTCACTACTTAGTCGCCTCACATGACTTCTGAACGAAAACCTTCTTTGGAACTAGTTGCCACTAGTAATCATGACACAATGGCTCAAACAACTTCCTGATCTACCCGATCGGGTCCATGCATGGCATCCTGTCATCATCCAATCCAAGACTAAAAGTGACTGCTACCTAACCAATGGTAGTCTTCATCATCAACGACCTTAAGCAGTCCATTTCTTTCCTGATCTCATATTTGTTGTAGCGCTCCTACAGTCTTATCACTGGCTCAATCAGATCTAATCCATCTGGGTAATACCAAAATCTAATATGTGAATTTCCATATCCTCACTGCTGCACCCAAACTGGTGGGTACCACTGTTCCTTTCGCGTTCTAACAACACGCTCATGCCATCTACCAACCTAGTGAATGCTACAACTACACCCGCAGACTTACAACACTCTAGTACTATCCGCCAACCTGGTGAATGCTACGGCTACACCCGCAGACTCACAACACCCTAACACTATATGCCAACCTAGTGAATGCTACGGCTACCCCCATAGTCTTACAACACTTTCCAAACTATCTGACTGCTAGTGAATGCTACGGCTACCCCTGTAGTCTTACAACACTTCCCAAACTATCTGACTACCAGTGAATGCTACAGCTACCCCCGTAGTCTTATAACACTTTCCAAACTATGTGACTACTAGTGAATGCTACGGCTACCCCCGTAGTCTTATAACACTTTCCAAACTATCTGACTGCTAGTGAATGCTAGGGCTACCCCGGTAGTCTTACAACACTTTCCAAACTATCTGACTGCTAGTGAATGCTACGGCTACCCCCGTAGTCTCACAACACTTTCCAAACTATCCGACTGCTAGTGAATGTTACGGCTACCCCCGTAGTCTTATAACACTTTCCAAACTATCTGACTGCTAGTGAATGCTACGGCTACCCCCGTAGTCTTATAACACTTTCCAAGCTATCTGACTGCTAGTGAATGCTACGACTACCCCCGTAGTCTTACAACACTTTCCATACTAGGTCGAACACGAACTCGACCTAACACACAACTGAACTTGATTCCTAACCGAAATCAAATCTGGTTCCCGAAACCTATTATCACGTGACCCCATTGTATCTGTACCACACCCACGCTCATGATCAAAGCGTCATAGTAAACCACAAAATCATCTACACCCTCTGGCAGAGTGAGAATCAGTGCCTCGTACAACTGCTGTCTGAGAGTATCGAAGGTTGCCTGCTTCTCAAGCCCTCAACGAAAGGCCACCTACTTCTTGGTCAGTCGGGTCAAAGGGACCGCAATCTCGGAGAAGTCCCTTGTAAATCTCCGGTAATAACCTGCTATACCCAGGAAACTCTGAATCTCGGATGGAGACCTCAGAATTTCCGAATGTATCATGGCCTCTATCTTGGCCAAATCAACTAGAATACCCTTCTGGTTGACAAGGTGCCCAAGAGATTGCACCCCGCGCAACCAAAACTCACATTTGGAGAACTTTATAAAAAGTCTCTCCCCCACTTAGATTTGACTAATTCTTCACATTACATGAGAATTGAAGGATTCCCAATCCTTCTCACTTTCTAATATCCTACTGATAACAACCTGTGCCTGCCATCGCTAGCGCTTAATCGTCGATTAAACCTAGAGATCTCCTATCCTCGTAAATCTCGATGAGTACTCTTGAAATCTGATCTAGTCTGACACCTCAATCCATCTAACATGCTGTCAATTGAAGACCTTAATCATCACTCTAGCTGACGAATCCTCATCCTCACTCCCAATCTTGCAGTACCAATGAACTCTAACCGAACACAACCCATGCGAAAATACAATTCTCTTGAACATCCAGTGACCAACCACTTATGCATCTAACACCCGCGACTGACACTACCCTCTTCATGTCACCAGTTATGTCCCAGCAACGGTAGTGCCTTGAACTCCAAAGTTCACCCATAAACAATCGTCGACCATTCCTGAACCAAGATAGGATCACTGAACGCTGACTTCACTGGAGAACTATCACTCCAACCCTGATCGAGTATTCTCTAAATAATACTCCTGCATAGATCCCGACAAGGATCTGAAATGATAACGGTACGCATGGAACCCACTTTGCAAGATACGTCCCTTTATAGGTTCATCAAGGACCTTATGGCATGCAAGATGGCATATACGGTCCTTGATAACCAAACACTAGCAGAAAAACCGACCCGAGGTCTGACTTATCCAAACTCACTAATAATTCCAAAGCGGTACGTTTCCAAACATCCACCTAATAGCATAGAAGATGACATACCCGCAACATCTGGAGGAAAACTGACCCCCTTCTGCTGACAAGACCAACCCTGCTACCCTATAGCAGCCTAAACCCTTGGAGTGACAAACTCCCTCGTGTACTTTCTCGTACGCTCTGCACTGACTCAGGCCCTGCTGGCCTTTCACCCGATGATCAGAAGTCATGGGTCTCTTCCCGGGACCCTCTACTATACGCACATGGCACGCACTTCTCTTTCCAGGGTGGTCCCAAATCGATCCCGCATCTGCAACTCTTGGAAATCATATCCTTTAGGGTCTGACACCCTGTCACGCTCACTAGCTCGCTTGCTAATGGCTAAGCTGCAACATCTAGAACATCCTCTGTCCCCAAACTGGGTCACAAACTCTTCCCTGAAGCTTCTTAGATTCTCCAAGACTCTCACTGATTCAAGTATGGATTCTGTGCTTTCAGTAGTACGGGCCCAATACTACCTTCCACACCTATCCATACTTTCCTCAGCAATCCTCCCGAATCCTCCAAGTCATTTCCTCAAACTGGTACACCCAAGTCTCACTGAACCTTACTACTAACTCACTAAAATATATCCTAGGCTTCCCTAGGTTCCCGAACTCACCCTGTCCTTAGCTGCTGATAGATTCCCAGTAATGTCAACTAGCTACCTCATGAATATAGCTACATGCAACAGAGATCAGATAATCCTTCGAGTAAAAGACCCATCCCTAGAACGGTTAGACTCAGACAAGAGTTGCGCAATAGGGTCAAGTCTCTCACTCTGAGATTATCCGGTATGTGTCCCATGTGACCTAGCATATTCATTTAATATTAAGCTCATATTACTAAGAGTCCCACAAAGCACCAAGCAATCAACATTCGGAAAATGGAAAATCTAACCATCATATTCCAATCAGATCATTCTATCCTCTAATCAGGAATCTGTACATGCAATTCAGAGGCTCATACAATCAGGCATAACCTAAACAGGCTATCCTATCACTGACTGATCAGTACTAGCATGCAAGTCTACAAGCACATACAATAGGCATATAAGGCATCCTCCTAGATCCTCAGCCCTAACCTAGAATTCAATTCTCATAACCATATCATATCATAAAATATCATAACATGTATGGGTATCTTGGGGAAAACTTACTTAAGCTCAGCTGATTGCACGCATCACACACCTTATTCATTTCAAAGTCATTTTCTCTTTTCAAACTTCTTTTTATAAAATGATTTCACTTTTGAAAATTTTCATACCAAGTCCTAAGTTTGAGTTCAGACACACCCGTGAGTGTGCCCGAATCCCTCAAACCAAGGCTCTGATACCAACTTGTAACATCCCAAAAATACATGCCAAAAATTTCATTTTTAAAATACGTCATTATAAAACCAACAATGTAATAAAACATCCGTAATATCATGTCATGTCAAAACCAAAGTAGAAATAATCAAACGTGTTATCATAAAATAATATCAGAGTGTAATCCCAAAGATCTCATGTGCGGAAAACCATAGTGTGATGCGCTGCGATCAAGCCAGCTCCTTTCCTTTAAACACGAAGTACCTGAAACCAAAACTGAAAACCGTAAGCACGAAGCTTAGTGAGTTCCCCCATCATACCACATACCATACAATCACATATCATACATACTGTCAGGCAATTCTGGGGTGCCCAACCTACCCGGTAAGGCCATTATGGGTGCCGACCTACCCGTGTCAAGCCGTTCTGGGGTGCTGACTACCCATGTCAAGCCATTCTGGGGTGCTGACTACCCATCGGTCCTAACAACCTATCCTCGGGGACTATTTCACCCCCTACTGCTACTATCACATATATCATAAAATAACATATTATCAGACATATCTGGGGTGTCCGATCTACCCTTCGGTCCTAACGACCGAACTTGGGGACTATTCCCTTCCTACTACCACAATCACAAGTAACATATCATGCCAGCATATAAACATATCAACACATACTGTCAGACATATCTGGAGTGTCTGACCTACCCTTCGGTCCTAACAACCGAACTCTACTACTATCACATATACATATCATGCCAGCATATAACATATCAGGTAGTAGCAAACCTAGATGATATCACAAAGACAATCATCTAACATACAACTCCTACTGGTGGGCCGGCATTGTGGCCGTAGACCCACCGCTACTAGAAGGTAACTCACCTCACACTGCTGAAGTCCCGAAGGCACAATCCCCCACTGGATGAAGTCCCGTAGACTTGACCCCAGCTGCTGGCTGACAAATTCCCGATCTGTCAATATCAAAACATCACCCAATTAATAATTGGGTCCCACTACATAACCATAAACACTTACTTTGGATGATTACATTACCCCAAGCTTGGCATATTCAAGCCCAAGGCCCAATCCGTAGGCCCAAAGTCAACTAGGAATCAAAGCCCAACATCATATACTCATTAAGGCCCAAACTAAGGCCCATCTATGGCCCAATTTTCCAAATTGGGCCTAAGCCCCTTACATGGGCCTTACCCTAGGCCCATTAAATTACTCTAGACCATTTGCTTGATCATGGATAGTCCATTTAATAACCCAAATCATCAAGACCCAATAGAAAGGCCCAACAATAAACCCAAGTGAAATTAGGGTTTCACATAAAATGATGATTAGGGTTAAGTTTCCTACTTAATCCATTAAGTCCAATATTGATTAGATTAATTTATGCCAATGATTATTATTCAATATTCCAAGTTATTACATAATTCTCGTGTGTGACCCGATTAATTCTTAAAGTTAGGGTTTCATTGGCATTAGGGTTTTCCAATCCAAATATTAGCCCATTTATCAATTTGTTGGCCTTTTATGTCAATTAGGGCTTTATTGGGCCTATTAAGCCCACTAGAATAATATTAAAGCCCATTAGGGTTTTCATTAAGCCCATTAGAGTCCATTAAGATTTATTGGGCCCATTTGAGCTTACAAGGCCCATTAGGGTTTCAAGCACCCCTCCCAAACGAATCAACTCACAAGGCAAACACACTGCCACCCGACACGGCGGCCGGTGGCGGCAGCCACCACCATAAGGTGGTGGTTTTCAAGTTCTTTCATTATTCCGACACTATTATAGATTACAATACAAATCCCGAATCACGTACACACTCACTAACATACACATACACACGCACAACCACCCAAATGGTGGCCGGCGGTGGTGCAAGGCGGCAGCCTTGTGATTTCCGGCTAGACAAATAACCCACAATACATATGAACACCAAACAATTGACTGAAGTTAAGTCACACATGAAATACGCACACCAAGCATCGCCTAACAGCAGTGGTTGACGGCAGCAAGGTTGGCGGCCATAGGAACGACGCCTTGGAGTGGCGGCAGTGACGACGGTCTGAACAAACCCCGAGGAGTAGCGATTGGAACCGGTACACCTCGTCGGAATACCCTCGCAACAGCTACATATAACCGAGGTCGCTCACCAGCGGCTTAATCTTCAACGGTTGCAGTGAAGCGGCGGCAAGAACTCCGTCGATCACCTCCCACGCATCAACGCTTCCCTTTCCGCCTATAGCCACCATCGGGTTCCCGAACGCCACGCTGGTAAAGCACAAAGCGTTCGGTGGTCTAGGTTCTCTACTATGGTGGTCGCACCTCCACTGGAAACGACCACATCGGCCATCACTTCCGATACACCCAACAGTCTTCGATATCTCAGGACATGGCAAGCGTCGTTGGCGGTCTCCGGCGATTGGCGACCTCATCGGGGATGGTTGCGACTTGAAAAACAAAGGGAAATAGCACCAAAGATTGGAGGAGAGGGGGCAGCTGGATGGAGGTATCGATGAGAGGGTGTAGGCTGAAGAGCCCGACGATGGCGGCTGCACTATCCCTTGGGTCTAGGGTTTCATAACGCGTTTATATGCCCGTCACCCACAAACATTTAGTCATGATGGCACGATTGGTCCCTCCCATCCAATTTCCTTTCAATATTGGCCATATATTACACTTTAAACCCCACTTCTGAAATCCTTTACATTTTAAGTCCGACGTTTACCAAGTAGCCCCTCTCTCAACATTTATTTTCAAATGAAATCCAGAAATTACTATCTGGCCCTTCTTCCATAATTCCCTTTTTATAGTAATTTCAAATAATTACCATGGAGCCCCTAGCTTCATAAATAATTATAAACTAAGTCTGAAAATTACACTTTTAACCCCCGACTCCTAAAATTGTCACAATTAGCTCTTCGAGACCATCCTTTTATATATAATTATTTATTTAGAGCTACAAGCCATTCATTAATTTATTTATCTATTCAATAAATAAACAGGGTTTTACAAAACGTACCTGCTTGTACGCCCAACGTGCTCCCTAATTGGCCAACTTTCATCATTAAGCTCTTATTTGGCTAGGACTTCAATCCAACTCTCAGATCTAACTTCCTTAAGGTGGCTTATCACGTAAAGTTGGCAACTTTACATGCATACAAGGCTTAATGGGGCTCTAGAGCTTAACAAATGACTTAACACATGCATGAGTCCATAAACACCACAAAGTTTGCATCTTTATGCTTAAGGAACCTTCAGTTTGTGCAGATCTAAAAGGTTAAACTCTAGAAACGGCCTTAGCTCACAAGGGCTAACAAAAAGGGACCAAAATGACCATAAACAAGCCCAAAAGGAGATCTATGCAAGGTGTTAACAAGTTACAGACTTTATACCTCAAAAGTCACTAAATGGAGAAGCTAAATATGGATCTCTAAGCTCTTCTCCAAAGCATGAGTCTTTAATCTTCTCCTTTTAACACTTCAAGACTCACAAAACCCACCAAAGATCTTTACAAGAGCTCAAAAGCACCACACAAAGGCTAAGGGACGAAATTAGGGTTTTGGAGATATGGAGGCTAGGTAAACTTGACCAAATGAGGCTATCATATGGTTTATATAGTGTGCAAGCCCTAAAATTAGGGTTTCATAATTGCTTACGTACGCCATGCGTACTCCATGTACGCCTAGCGTACGTAAATGAGCTCCGCGACCATAATAGGCTAGTACGCTAAGCGTGGGACGATTTTTGCAAAATTTTTAGAAAAGAAAATAAATATGAAACTTACCAAGTTCAAGTGTTACATTGGGTATGTTTTTTTTATCGTATATTAGCATTGTATTTCATTGTTTTCTCTTACATTGTAAATTTTGGACTTTGTCGGATATGTATTAAGTTTTTTTTTACTTTATTCATCTTCGTTTTTATTTTTGTTTCGTTTGATTTGGTTGTTTGTTGCATTGGGTGGACGAGAAGACAATTCCCAACATTTAATTAGTATTTAGTTCTAGGAGCGGACACAACTAGTGTTCCAGGGTGACACAGACAACCCCTCAAATTTTACCTTTAAGTGAAAATTTTGTGTAAATTCGTCAAAATACATCACAAACAATCACAAAGTCCTAATAAGTATAAATTTAGTGAACATGCATCATTGAATTCCTTTTAGTGGCAGATTTGTAACCGAAACTACTGTCAAAAATGATTTTTCTTTTCTGGTAATGTAATCCTTAAAAAAACTCTACAACCCCTGGTTATTTTTCTTGGTCAGCCACTGTTTAGTTACAATAGTTTCAAAAATGCAATCTCACCATAGTCACATTGTTGATTGAGTCGGGTCCATATGATTTGAAAATAGTTTGAAGATTCAATGTGCAACATAATTAACATATCAAACTTTTTGTATTCATAAATGTCGGATCTACTGGAAATAGTGACCAAGATCATTAACTAGTTGGTAATATTTCTATATAATACTAGTTTTTTTTTGGGTTGACCTAGTGACACAAATAACATTAAGGAAATGGAGAAAATAAGTTGTTAATTTATTAAAGAATTAATAAATTACTTTAGAAATTATTTTTTTTAATTAATTAAATTATTTTTGTAATTAATTAAATTATTTTTAAGTAATTAAAGGGCATGAATATTAATTAACCCAACAGATTAATTGGAGTATTCTAGAAGCTTGTAGAGAGTTAGGAGGGGACGATTTTGATATCCCTTGGATAAGGATAAAGCAGGTTTGAATCAGATCAATATTAACCTTCAGAGTTTGAATCCTTTTAGGATTGTAACAACTACCTATAAATAGACTGGTAGAGGTCAACCCTAAAAGTTGATTTTCCCTTGATATTTTTGTTCTCCTCCCTCTTTATACTCTCCATATACGAAAATCCTAACCCCTCTTTAGGGTTATGGGGTTTTCACATAAACCCTAATTATGGTTTTCATTATTTTGCTTTTAGAGTCTTAGGTCTAACTATATTGGAGAAGTTCTATTTTGGGCTCTCTATCTATTACAAGGTTGTTGATCATATGATCTAGGGATCAATAGGTATATTTTCTATTCCTTTTAGTTTGATATTAAAGTACGTTGTTGAAACTAGTAAAACTTAGATTTTAGAATGCATATGCATTTAGGTAAATCTTTTGGTTATTTTGTTACCATTAGATAGTGCACTTGATGCAATAAAAAGCTCAACAATAGTATTAGAGCCTAATTTATTTTAGTTTCAGTACAAACTTTGTAAAAATCAAATACAAAAAACATTTCAATGGTACCGCGGTGTCGTCACCTACTGGTCGCAACACGGCTGGTGTATTTTTCAGATTTTCTATTTTGATAAAAAAAATTGAATTTTGGGATTAGCCTCTTGATTAAAATTAATTTTTAAATTGTTTAAATATGAATATTCAAATAAGGAGATTAGTTTATAATATTATTTAATTAGAATTTAAATTTGAATATTAAATTAATTAAGTCTGAATATTATTTAAATCTGAATTAAAGCTTGAATACGTATCTTGAATATTATTTAAATAGAGAATTTAAATTAGAATATTTGAATGATTAATTAAATTTTAAATATTGTTTAATAAAGATTTAAACTAAAATACTTAAAATGATTTAATTAAGACTTTAAATATTATTTAAATTAGAGAATTAAATTTGAATATTTGAAAGAAAAGAATATAAATTTAAAAGGTTTAAATTTAGAATATGGTATAATTTACTATGCATATTACGATTATACCACATGTTTCCTTACATGTTAACTAAATATATTATCATCGAATCAAGACTAGACACATCCACTCTAATACTGGTTTAAGGAGGTCTCTTAATTCCTAATGAGTTCGTGTTTTAAAATACTTCATGCTTACATCCCTCACCTCTTTTGTATTTTGAGAGTGGAGTTACCGAAAGGGTTCGACCGAATTTTGTTTTTCAAGATTAAAAGTATTAATCAAGTAATAAAACAAAATTCCCGTTTTACTCGTCTAAAATGTGAGTCATGTGTTACCCATGAAAACACACATATTACTTATATTTTGATGATGGAGCATGTGTGGTTAACCGACATGTTATTTCCGAAAATATAAGTTAATATGATGTGTCACTCGTGAATTTGTTTTGTTGATTAAGCATGTGTAGTTAACTAACACATCAACATGAGAATAATTTTATATCGAGTGTCACACGGTTTTACATGGTTGATTCACCATCTATTTAATGGTTCGTGGTATCCCTATCAGTGAATTTGAGATAAGCATAATAGAGATTAACATGTCATTGAATGTCAATGAATCTAAAATGATCTAGGGGTTTCAAAAGATTACAATTGGTAAATTGCATTACCTACCTAAATAACTTTGTTGTGTGTTTACAACATCCCTTTGCACATTGCAAAGCCAAATATGGATCCTAGCCTTAATCGATAATTGTATTTAGTGTTGATAATTATATTAAGGATTAATAAATTAATCAAACTAGAATAGAATTGATATTGAATGATGTTTACAAATAATCCACTAAAATCTACTGCTATAAAACCTCGACAATTATTAGACAATAAGGATGATTAATCTAGCTAGAATTCGTATCTTGAGAATTGTTCTCAAGAACGAATAGAGAAATCATGCCTATGAGAAAGCTCATCCTGAAGATCCTCCCACGACTCCATTCGAAAACTGTAAGAACAGTCATCAAACATATTTTGAAGAGAAATGGAATTTTGTTTAGTGAGAAGTTGACCATAATCAACTAGTTGATATGTACATATACTTAGTTCACTCTAATTTTGATATGAACTTTGAGATGTTCATAAAGGAGTTGCATGGCATGATTGAGTGTCATGTGGAACAAACATGGCCAATAACAGAAAATCCAACTTCAAAGACTCCTACATCCATTATCATGAACTGAAATGTCAAAAAAAGCAAGAAATCCAGTTGTCCATAGGTATAAGGCGATTAGTCATGATACACGTAATCTAGGCCCAAACGCCAAGGACAATATGAAGTATTGTTCTAAGACATGTTCTAATATGCTAATCGTCTCCAAAATAGGAAGATGGGGTGATAAACCATAAATTCTAAATAGTCTGATAAATAAGCCTGAAATGTAGAGAAAATGTTTTTTAATGTGGATTACGAGCCCAAGCTACTATCCATAGGATCAAACAACATCTTATTCTCATGAATGTTTATTCTACAATCAGATATGCAAATTCATAATACCATTAGAACATTACTTCCTATTCTTGTGTATTATACTAAGGATAAAGTACTTATATTCACAAGAGTATGTAGTGATGGAAAGAAGTAAGGTGACTAACGCATGGAGAAAAAAATTGATCATAAATATCGTGCCCTTGCTAGTATTCATTGGATCAAAAGACAGTTATTTTCCCAAATGTTTAAGTCTAGGTTTATGACTGAAATTTTTTATAGAAATTCTATAAGATTGTTCTGACTTGATTTGTATGTTTTTTATTTAAAAGGAAAAGTCATGAAATCTTTGAATCTAGTATAGGAACAATGATTCAAAACAAAATTTGAATATTTGAATATGTTGTACTAATGTGGAATCATCTTCTTTAATAAGAATTGCATTACCAAAGATCCAGTTGGACATGATTTTGGATTTCGTTTGACTACAAGTATTATGATAAATGCAAACCCTATTTGTCAAAATAAATGAATATTTGAAGGAATAAGTCTAACTAATTATCCGTTAAAATTTGACCATGAAATGTATTGATTCAAATACATATAAAAGTTTGGATGAAATGCATTTGTGAAATCATAGTCTTGTTGATATGAACGAGAACTGAATTACCGAACATCTAGTTAGATAGATTTTGGAAATCATTCGACTTAAAGTCTTGTGATTAATGCTATTATGGAAACTAACATACTTCCAATTCTTCCTAGCTTTCAATTCGAATTTTAAAAAGGCTATTATGGAAACTAACATGCCTCTAATTCATCATAATAAGACTTGGTAGAGGAAGTCATAGAACTAGTTGTATAGAAACTATATTACTGAGGAATATAAGTCACTGGTAGATGACAATCAGAGTGTGCCAGCTATCGGAAGTCATGGTAGAACCTAAAGGGTTGCACGATGGAAGAATGCTATGGAGAGCGAGATTCAATCCATGTAAATTTAAAACTTAATTGATCAAGCACTTAGCATTAATCATTAAGCATAAGTATATCTTCGAAAGGTAACAAATATGGATGTAAACAAACACATATTCAAACGAATATAGGTTTTGAGGAATGTGTAAGATTATGAAGTTCATATATGAACCGAGACAAGCATATCACATAATGGAATCCTTGTTTTAATGACAGAATTGAAGGAGTTTTGAATCCCAAGATACGAAGGTGGACCATAAGTATGTTGAAGCCGGTTAGAGTAAATCCTTGCTTCAATAAGAAAATTCAAGGAGGTTTTAATTTCGAGAAAAAAAAGATTAGTCATATTTGTGAATGCTAGTTGTCACCCTTGTAATGTATTTGGATAACACACAATGTTCTAACTTAGTAGGAGTAACAGCCTGGCTTAGCTACGGAATTGATTCGCGTAGAATTACATGGGAGAAACAATACACGAGGATCTATGTAAGTTATTCATTGAATTAAGCCAGAAGCATGGAAATTCGAGGAAATTTGAGAATTAAAACTTCTAGAGAGTTCATGCTAATAAAGTATGGTATGACATTTAAGCAATTCTAATGTCCTAGTCCTATAATTGATCTAGAAGAGATGAGTTGTATCTGTAACGCTCACATCTTCGGGCTAGACAAAATAAATAATAATCATAATTAAAATCCTCGATTAGGATTCCTATTTGTTGTGCACATTGCAGACTACATATTATCAATCCATTTTAGTAAATTATCAATGAGCGATATTTTGCACAAATAATCTTGACGAAAAATGTAGGAATTGCGAGATGAATCCCATACATATAAAGCATACTAAACTCCAACTTCGTACACAGAAGTTATAGAATTCCGAAGTTTCATGACTAGTCAACGTATCATAGATAATGAATCAGAGATAGGTTGCTTAGTAGTCTAAGTAACTTAAATGAAATACATAGCAGTCGTTAAACCGAGAGTGTGCATATAGAGAACGCTCAAATCTGACTTCGTAAGAGGAAGTTATGATTTTCCTAAGTTCCAGGCTAGCAGTGTACAACATTGACATTGAGTTTTAGACCGGTTGATTGATAGCCGAAACAATCTAAACGAGAATCAAAGATCTCGCTGATAGGAACTCGACAATATAAAGACAGTCGATAACGGACATCGAAAGAAAGGGTTATGAATTTTTAACGAACTTTAATAGTCTAAGTCTGTTAAAAATAAAGTAAAAATTAGCCGACGGAGTCTAAATTAAAGTTGTAGATCTCGTTGATAGCTACGCGTAGATATAAACCCGTTGAAAACAGAGGTTGTATGAGCAAGTTATGAATTTTCCAAAAAACAAAAAATTTCACGCGCAGCTGCACGCACAGACAGCATGTGCAGCGCGCACTGACACCATGCAAAAGGCGACACGTCACCTTCTTCCAACCAAATGTACAACACACCTTATCTATGCACGGAGTGTACTCCAAAATCAACTATAAAACCCTCGAAAATCAACTCATTTCTCATCCCAACTCCACCCGAATCCTTTGAAGTTCTTTTCACCCTCTAGTCTTGATACTCCCGAGTTCCCTACTCCTTCGACGCAGCCCTACGGTGTCATATAGTCGGTGAATAGAAGCTCCTAAGTCAGAGTTCTGCCTGCATAATTATTGATTTTCACTAGATTACTCTTTAAGTTAATTTTTGCTTATTTATTTAAGTATAACTTTTAATTATAATCATAAGTCGTTATTACGAACGTACAATTAATATTTATTAGTGATTCCGAGTCATTAAACTAATTGATCTACTTACGGGTGTGATGTCTAGGCTGCATTCAGTCAGGTGTTTAAAGTGGGATTTCCAAACAGTATATCATGTATACCAAACGGACCCTACCTTCGATATGATCCTACCTGGTTATTCCTTAGTTGATAGATCGTGATGTAGACATTGGGATTATTGAGTAATCGAGACTATTATTATTATACTCGCCAATATTATGAAACTAGACTAAGGCTTAGTGCTTTGTACATCAAGGTCTCTTTGGAAGTGCGAAGCGAAGCGTTGCCAAAATCGTCTGTTGCCCATTTTTATCAAGTGAGTGCATTGTCTCTTTCATGAACATGATTTAATACAAGTATTAATTAAGAATATTAAATATTTGTTGGAAGTCGTATGTGAATTATATGCTTATTGCATGGATTATATATATATATATATATATATATATATATATATATATATAACGTGCTATGTGCAAACCAGATATGGTTCTATTTTATGTTAGGATAAATAGATATTACTATGTAATTATATTAGACGTATCATTATTGATAAGATAAAAGAATAATAAGACCTAAATACTCTATAGGTTATATATATATATATATATATATATATATACACATACACTAAAGATAGGTTAGTATCACCCAAGAATAGAGTTGGTGTTAGAAATTGGTTACAGGCATTGTAATCTAGTCCAGAGACAAACTTAGACTTATGGAAGATACCTAGTACAATTAAGTTTGATCTTGGATAGTCTCATTAGCAAGATATGCATAAGATAGGGAAGAAGAGTAAAGTTATGTTCTATGACACTTTCTGGTGTCGATGAATAGTAGCTTCGCACCAGAGTACATACCAGTATTCCATTATTGGATGAGCAAAAATGATGGGTCCCGATCAGGAAACTATTAATGGTATGTCTAGTCATCTCCCAGAATAGGATAACAATACGTGACCATCCAGACGGTCTGGTGAATTATGTTGCTAGTGTAGGCTCATAACCTACAGACGAAGATGAAAGGTAAAATCCTATTCATCAAAAATACTCTAACAGCTCATGTGCCTTTAGGACTTACACTAGTCAAGGAAGCCCCTAGCTGGGAAGTCAAACTTTTTAATTGGTCCATCAGGTAAGATAAAACTGCTTGATAACTATGGACTAGGATTTGTGAGGATCGATTAAGATGGGTAGAATGTTCTATAGATAATGAAACCTTATCTATACTATTTAGTAACATTTGGTTTTGCAAGTCTGATAATTAAGGAATATTATCATAAAAATATTATAGTATTGAAATCCTTATGTAGCTCACCAGGTTTCCGAATCCGAAGCACTCAGTTTATATGCATCACATGCATCAAGACTTAAGGTACTGGAACTTGATTAGGATGTTGAGTGATTAAGAGATTGTTTGCAATAGAGTTTAGGACCAATAGGTCTTTACGTAGTAATTTATGTTTCTATATCAATTATGACATCCTTAGGATTTTATTAAATTGAGGCAATCACTTATACTCAATAAGTTTCAAATATCCTGGGAATTTCCACATCAATGATAATATAAGCATAAAGAAAATTTTAATTGGTTCAGAAAATTTGAGGATGTTACATATGGTATTTGAGCATTAATTTAAGTGAACTAGGAATAAGGGTTTATTTTTAAACTTAAACTTAGAATGCTAAGTGATGATGATGAGGTAGGTGTCTAGAAAATCTTAGGTTGTATACCTAAATTGACACAGGCACTATAATAAGTTAGGGCAGGCAGATGCCTTAAATAACATAATGTGTTAAAGAGGAAATATTTATATAGCATAACATAGGTTGAATACCTTACTTGCTATAATATGCCCTAGCATAATTTAGGAAGGGGTTCCTTATATGCTAACTGGTATGTAATAGAGCATACCTTAAGTGCTTACCTATATTTTTATTATGAGAAACGCTAAGGTATGTTGTCGACCTAGAACCAGGAAACTTATGTTTTCAGGATTCTAAACGTATCATTATTGTATTAGAACTGGCATGTAATGTTTTGGAGTGATAAAGAGGACTTATGCGTCTAAAACATAAATAAAACCTTCTCCATCATAATAAACTCGCCTCTTGATACATTTAACACCTTCTTGGGGAATGATAATGTAAACCAACATACTGAGCCTCGTGTGATCGAGCGACACTTGAAGTCGTGCCAATAGCTGAACCCGTCACAATGGCAGGAGTTCAATCTATGATTTGGGCAATTTTTTTTGAACATATGGATGAGATTAGACAAAGAATCTGAGAGAATAGGAAAGAACCTATTACACCGGTTTTAGAAAAAGTGTTAAATAAAGGAGTGTTCGAGCAAGGAGGCCATAGCAAGAATGTAGAACCGCAGAGGGTTAGAAAGAACAACACCCTGGAAGAGGTGGATTCAAGTATGAATACTTCATGGCATCCCAAACACCAAGTCTTTCTGGAGAACCAACGCCAATAGCAGCCATGGATTAGATCTACAAAATGGAAATGGTGTTCAAAAGTTATGACTACGACGACCAATGGAAAACAATCTCCGCGATTAGACAACTAAAGACTAGATTCTTGAGCTGGTGGAAATGGTTAGCTGGTTCTAGGCTAAAACAGAAAACAAGGAGGATGCCATGGGAAGACTTCCTTGTGTAGTTGAAAGAAGAATACTTCTAAGAGAGAGACCTTATGGAAAAAGCTAATGAATTCTAGTGAAGAAAAGAGAGATGAATGTAAAAGAGTACTTTGCAACCTTTATCGAAAAGATGGAATTAGTTCCCTATCTATTTCCTACTGAACTCTCCAAGGTAGAGAATTTTTCTAATGGATTACCAATGGACTTTGGTCCTTTAGTGAAAAACGCAGAAACCTTGGAAGCAATCGTCCAAGTGGCCAGATCCTTCATTGTTTTGTTTCGAATCTGCACTTTGTTTGTTAGATTGATTGATTACTAGTCAATCTCTATTTGATTATTCATTCAGATTTGTCTTTTTGAATCAAATATCTCTTTTTTCCGTACAACAATGAGGAACTTGAACATAAAAACTATGTTGAGTTTCTCACACTTGCTTGGATCATCTACTAAGATTTTGATGCTTATTCTAGAATACTACAAGCAGTGGGCTGGCGGAATGGATGACTATCTAAATGGAATAGTTAAATATCTTTGGAGATGTATCAAAAGTGGAAATTTTCTTCCTGACATACATGAAGATGTAGGAACTGTTGGTTCTTCTACTGATATGGCTTTGCGAAAGGATAAACAGGAAGCGAATGACAAGAAATGTCTACGTGAACTACGTGGTTCTCTTCCACTACTAGTTTACACTTACATCCGAAGTTGTAAAACTGCAAAGGAGATTTAGGACACATTGAAAGAAAAATATCAAGGCAATGAGAAGACAAAGAAAAGCTCGAAGAAGTAGTGTTTGTTGGAGCTGGATGAGTTCAAGCATAAGGATAACGAATCAATAGAGTCTTATTACGATCGTTTGAATGAACTGGAGTACAATCTCACTTTTCTAACGGGATTGAGAAAACAGTCGAGAAACATTATCCTCATGATCAAAACTCAATAAAGTTTCAATGGATATTCATTGTCTAATCTATTTAATGTTCTAAAAGCTCTGAAAGTGAGATAAATGAAATTGATGAAGAAGGAAAAGTTAAGTTTAAGATGACCATTGGCACTGATGTCGAAAGTGACTGCCAAGGATTTTGTAGTCGAATCTGATGAAGAAGAGAAACTTGAGGAAGAAGGCTTTATGGTTCAATCTGATCATGAAGCGGTGGCTTACTACTCAAATAACAAAGTGAAGAAATTCTTCAAGAAGCCTTTCAATCCGAAGAACAAGAACAAAGTTTAAGGGGAACAACTTAAATGCAAAGAGTGTGAAGGTCGATTCGAACAGGAAAAGAAATAAGTAAAGAACTTGGTTGAGAAGAAGCAGATGAAGCTCAAAGGTGATTCGGGTTATAATTGGAATTGTTGCAATCGGTAGAACCACTTAGCAAAGGACTATATGTTGAGAAAGAAGGAAGAGAAGAATGAGAGAGAGAAAGACGAAGCATACTATGCAAGAAAGATTGAGGAGATAAAAGCTCGAACGAAAGTAATCTCTTTGATGGCTAGAGGAGAAGATAGAGACGAAGGTACATACCAGATCTGGTCTTCAGGGTCTAATAATGAAGAGATGAGAAATCCTATGCATGGAGCTATGTATGCACAATTTGAGGAAGGTGGTTTTGATGAGGAGAAGATATCAGGAAGATGTTTTTTTTCAACAAGTGCTGAAAAATCTCCTATGACAGTGAAGGTACGTAATCTTCTTGAATCTCTTCATATTCATTCGAATACTTATCATGCTGTTTTAACAAAATTTGATGATTCTCTTTCCTATCTTAATGATATGTTGATTTCCATGAGTAGAGAAGTTGAAAAAAATGAAATCATTGCTATATGATGTTCGAAACAAATTGGAAGTTGAGAAGAATCTCATTGAGAGTTTATGTAACCCCCGCAGATTCGGGTTAGTCAATTTAGAGACAATAAGCATCAAAAATAAATTTTTTTAATATAAGATTATTTAGAATAAATAATCTCGACCAAGTTATAGTATATGTCACAAGGGTTCCTTACATATAAAGAATGTTGAAATCTGAGATATAACAAAGAAGTTATGACCCGTTGAAGTTTTACGGCAAAACCGGCACGACACCGGGAATCGTAAAAAGTGAATTTACGATAACATACTTTTTAGCCGACGGAGTATAGATGAAAGTTGTAGTACTCATAAATAGCAACACATGCATATAAAGAACATTGAGAATAGAGCTCATATGTTAAAGATATGGACGAAACTTAGTCCTTACTCTTCAAGCGTGACAAATTCGATACAGATTTCTAAATTCGAGATAGAATGAGAATTAGCCAATGGAGTCTAAATGAAAGTTGTAGCACTCATAAATACCAACGCGTGGATATAAAGAACGTGAAGAATAGAGCACGTACGTTAAAGATATGGACGAAACTTGGTCCCTAGTTTTAAAGCATGATAAATTCGATACAGTTTTGTAAATCTGAGATTGAATGAAAATTAGTTGACGGCGTCTAAATGAAAGTTGTAGTACTCGTAAATACCAACGCATGGATATAAAGAATTTCAAAAATGGAGTTCTTATAAACGAGTTATAATTTTTAATAGCACATTTACGTATTAAAATAAAACGTAAATCATATATACGTCTATATATATATATATATATATATATATATATATATATATATATATATATATATATATATATCATTAGAAAAGTATCGATGATGCGGTTGTTATAAGACTAATGTTGAGTAATTTCGACAATAATTTAGTAAGATATCATTAAATCTATTTGAAATAGTATTATAAAGGGGTGTTTATTCATTTAAGTAAATATAGAGGGTGATTTTTGAAAATTCAATTACTATAAATAGGAGCCTCTAGGCTCTCATATTTCTTGCACCATTCTCTTGATTCAAGAGTCTTTCTCTTCTTATCCCCCGAGCATTTCGGTCCCTTGTGATTCGACTTCTCTTTCTATAGTTTTTAGTATAGTAAGGTGAGCAATGAAGCGCTGCAAGAATCTTTCTTAGAAAGATTCAACGACAAAGTTCTGCCCCTACAGAGGCCGACTCCTAGCTAAGTAAGTTATGAACCTATAAACAAAATTTATCAGTGATTCAAAGTGGTTATACTGATTGAACTACTTACGGGAGAGGTTTCTAGAATGGTCACGTTGGGTTTGGTTGTTGGATTTTAGAAAAGCTATATGCCGAAATGTTCCTACCTCCCAATTGTCCTGCCTGGATGATCCTTACTTGATAGATCCTGATGTAGACTATGAGTTAATGATGAATCTAGACTAATAATTAGTCGCAGTAAATATTAGACTAAAATCTAGTAGTAGTAATACTAGGTTTCGTCAAAGGATATCATATTGTTAAGAGGGAAAGTGTTGCTTGAATTTCGAGTCATCACTTTAATAAATGAGTGCATAGTTACTTTCATCTTACACATGATGAAGTATTTTATATAAATTACGTGTTATGTGTGCATATTATTTGAATACTTGCTTTCTATGCTGGATGAACGATTTTATACATGTTTTAAATGATTTAAACTATATATGTATTTTATATCTCGAATATGTTGGGTAAAACCATTGTTTTAAAACTTGGGTTTTTAGTTGACCCGGTGTGATGATCGGTTCACGGGTCAACCAGTTTAACTGGTTGAACTGTAGAGTCAACCCGGTTTATGGTCTTTTTATATTTTTATATATTTTTTTCTTTCCTGCATAATGCATAAACATATAAAACCAATAATTTGATGTTCACAAAGTTTAAACAATGAAAAACATTGAAGAAACCGCAAATGGCTGGTTGTTTTGACGTTCACTACTTGTATCCAACTATCAAAGCCCTATTAAAACGGGTCAATCCGGTTTTAACTGGTTCAACATAAGCGGTCGAACTACGGTTTAGGGGAAACCCGGCCGGTTCGATCCGGTCCGTATTTTTACAAAAAACCATTCTCAATTGACCCGCTTTCTACCCTGGGTCATGGTCCAACCGTTTGAACCGGTCGGGTCGACCCGGGTTTTAAAACATTGGGTAAAACATGGGTTGATGGATGATGAGAGATGAATGATGGTATGAGTAACCATTGGCAGTTATAGACTTAGTGCCTAATAAATAACATCGGCAGCTATGGACTTAATGCCTTTTAGATAAACACTGGTAGCTATGGACTTAGTACCTGTTAGAGAAACGTTGGTAGCTATGGACTTAGTACCTGTTAGATAAACACCGATAGTTGTGGACTTAATTCCCGATAAATGAAGATTAGCAGCTATGGATTTAGTGCTTTACGAACGAGCATTGGCAGCTATGGACTTAGTGCCTATCATATGAACCCTGGAAGCGATGGACTTCGGAATGAACAAATGCGGGATAGATGATTCTTAGGGTAGACCCTTAAGATTAACGAAGATAATGGGGATGAGTAATTGGATTAATTGTTTGATGATTAAACATAATAATTATATTATTGTGGGTTGAAAGCCCTGTAATGGCGATGACATCCCGATGTTTTAAAAATGAATAAAATACATTTCTTTGGAAATGATTGACAACGTGTTTATCATGTTTTTTGGGAACAAATTCCACAAAACTTTTCTTTAAAAGGTTACTCTGATTTTCAAAATAAAGCATAAACAAAGCGGTCTTTTATGGCTGTGAAAATGGGGACGTCACACTTTACAACTTAAAATAAGAATTGTTACAGTATACAGAGATTATGTTTGGACAGATAACATGTTGTTATTCAAACATAGGAATATTTACTGTAATTCAGTTAAACGATTATATGCAAAATTGACTGAACAATATCATTCATCTGAAATTTGTAAAGAACAACATCGAAAGTTGCTTCCCTGCTTTGCTTTTAAGAGAAAAAAGATAGATGAAACTTCTTATGATTGTGAAAAGAAGATATATGAATATGATAAGATTCTTAATGATTCATATGCATATGGAATAGTTAAGATTGATGATTACTTGAATGTTGATGATCTTATGCATATTGTTAATGAAACTTTAACTAAAAATGAACAAGTCAAGATTTTGAACATGAATGAGAAGTCGACATTTGATTCTCAACAAAATTTTGTTGATATCGAAGATGATTATGATAATATTAGTAAAATTGAGGCCGAGGAGAGTGTTGATTTCTCATAATTTTCTGTTATTAATGTCAATTCAATGGCTAAAGGCAATGAAAAGTGTCATGATTCAATGTCGAAAGTAAATAGTGATCGATCCTCTACATCCAAAGTCTGTGATCCTCTTGATCATTTAGTAGTGGAAGACTATGTGAGCAATGAGGATGATGTTTCGAATGAGACATCTATTCCTAGATTTGTATTCGAACAGGTGTATGACGAATCAAAGGAGTACACAAAGGTGTTGAAATATAAAGGAAAACATTATCTGGAATCAAATTTAGTGGTCTATCCAAGGTTCAAGGATATATATGAAGTTGTATTTTCTAATCAAGTCTTTGTCACCTCCAGAAATGGTGATAAGTTGAATCTACAATTGAACAAACTGGTCAAGGAAGATAATGAGGAAGTGACAAAAGAAGGTTTTTATTCGAATCAAAACACGGTCGAAAATGGTTTGAACAAAAACTCAATAATTTTTCAACAACAAAAACCAAAATGTGTTTGGGCTTTGAAAACTGAAGAATCAAGTGTTGATAATAAAAACAAAGAAAAAGAAGTTAACTCTTTGCCCAATTCTTCAAAATCTCAAAAGATGAAAACACAAATTTTCAAAGAAAAAGTGGAGAAATTGGTTTGTAAGGAAGGTGTTTTGCATTCAAAAGCACAAAACAAATCCTATTGGAAAAATGTAAAAGCTTTTCATAAACAAAAAGTTTTTAAGAAAAAATCATCTGAAAACATTCAGAAATTTTCTCAAAATAAGACGTCGTTTCAAAACAAACTGTCTCAAAAGCAAAGTGGTTTTCAAAAGAGTCGAACCAATGTTCAAACTCAATTTCGACCACATAATATTCAAAATCATGGAAATTGAAATTATGTTCAAAATCATAATCAAAGAAATTTTTGTCAAGATTATGAAAATGGACGTTTTTTTCAAAACAAGGAACAAAGGACTTTATTTCAAAATAATGGATGAAGGAATTTTAGTCAAACTCATGCTCAAAGACATTTTGATCAAAATCAAAAAGTTTTTCACCAAAATGGTGTTGGTTATTGTAATCAATACCAAAACCGTTTTCAAAATCAACCAAAAAGGTCATTTCCAAAATGAGAATTTGAAATTTTGGAAGTTCAAGGAAAGAAAAATGAACCTTTCAAACCTAAAAATCCACCCTTTTCAAATCCTGCTTTGAAGCAGAAGATGAAAGCATCATTTGCAAAAGGGAGAAGTGATGTAAGGAACCTCAATCATTGGCTAGAGGGAAAAGGAAAGCAATATCAATTGGGAAAGTATACTCAAGAGAAAATTAAATCTACTTATGAGATGTACACAAATGATTCAATGTGTGGAAGTACTTCATCACAGGAATCTAATCCAACAGCGCGAAAATGGAAAGAAATTCCAACGAAGAAAGTTGATGGATTTCAGAAAAAGGATGAAAGAGTGAAAGTCAATGTTGAACCTTTCCAATTGAATGATTACATTTCGATTCCTAAAGCCAATGAAATTGACTTTTTGACAGTTTCAAGTCGAAAGTTCGAAGTTGGGTTATAGATTCTTCATTATATAATGTGTTTCAAGCTAATGTCCTAGGACCTAAGTGTTATTGGGGACTTAAATTCTTCTAATTGATCGCATGTACTATGTGACGAGCAATATGATGAGAATTGGTATATCGATAGTGGATGCTCGCGCTACATGACTGGAAGGAAGGAGAATTTGAGAGATTTCTGAAAGTTAGACAATGATGGAGTTGTAAAGTTTGGCAATAACAACAAGTGTAAAGTCAAAGAATACGACAAAGTAACGAATGGGAAATTCACGGTGAATTGAGTGGCATATGTTGAAGAACTACAACATAATCTGATTAGTGTTTTGCAACTTGTTATGGGCGCTGGCAATCAGCTTCTTTTTGATGAGGATGGAAGTGTTATTTCTAACAAGGAAACAAAGGATATTCTCTTAAACTCAAAATGAAAAGGAGATATGTTCACTGTTAACATCAAACATATTGTTGGAGTTACCTTCGTGTGTTTGTTGTCGAAAGTTTCCTCAAACCTCAGCTGGTGATGGCATCGACGACTTTCCATTCTTAACTTCAAAAATCTTAACAAACCCGTGTTAAATGATCTTGTTTGAGGTTTACCTATCTTAAAGTTTGATAATCATTCGTTGTCTGGTGCATGTGAATAGGGAAAGCAACATCGACAAGGTCATTCAATCGTCATAGATTCAAAAATCATCGAACCTTTGGAACTTCTTCACATTGACTTATGTGGACCTTCGACTGTTGAGACTCTCAATAAGAAGAAATACATATTAGTCCTTGTTGATGATTTTTACAAGTTTACTTGGGTTTTCTTTCTTTGACAGAAGTCTGAAACTGCTCAAGTGGTGATTGACTTTCTCAAGAACATAGAGTTAAGTTTGAAGAAGAAAATTCGAAGGATTAAGAGTGATAATGGATCATAATTCAAAAATTGAATTCTTGATTCATTCTTGACTGAGCTGGGAATATCACACAACTTTCATCTCCTTACACACCATAACAAAATGGTGTTTTCAAAAAGGGGGAATCCTTCTCTATGTGAAGCTGCACAAACAATGCTTACTTATGCGAACTTGCCTCAATATCTTTGGGCAGAAGTTGTTTCGACTGCTTGTCTCACACAAAATCATTCCTTCATTCATCGTCATTTCAATATTACACCTTATGAAATAATAAACAAGAGGAAAACTAATGTTAAATTCTTTCATGTTTTTTTGGTGCAGATGTTTCATCATGAATCTCAAGGACAATCTTTCTAAAGTTCAGTCGAAAGCTGATGAAGGAATCTTCTTGGGATATTCACATAACTATGTGGCATATAAGGTGTTAAACAAACAAACGAGGATAGTTGAATTGAATGTTGAATATGAAATAATGAATTATTATGATATTGATCTAGATTTGATTTTTGGAACTCCTGATAGAGCCATTGATGTTGAAAACCATGCTGATGATAATCATGTTCCTGAAGCATCGAAACAATCTGATGATTCGACTATTACAAGGGAAGACAACGGCACACATTCTTCATCAACTTCAAGGGTGAATGTCAAAAGAGTATCAGTTCCGACTGATGATCAAGTAGAGGGGGAGCACTTAAGCTCGACTTTACAAGATGACATTTGTAACATCCCAAAAATCGAGGCCAAAAATTTCATTCTAAATTAAGTAATTCATAACATAATTTACCAAACATTGCCAATGTCATATCAATTTATAAAAACCATAACAACGTGTCTGAAAACCATATCATCGAAAGTAATAAAATCAGAATACGATCCCATAAAACTCCATGCGGAAATCATGTGTGTGATGCACTGCTACACCGCCGGCTCCTTCCCTTTTGACGAAGAGGTACCTGAAACCACAATCAAGATCTGTAAGCACAAAGCTTAGTGAGTTCCCCCATCATATCGTATACCATATAATATTGTCGGTATCGTTCAACATGTAACCACCATCGGTATCTTTCAACCGGTAACTATCATCGGTATCTTTCAACCGGTATCCGCCATCGGTATCTTTCAACCAGTAACTGTCATCGGTATCTTTCAACCGGTAACTAGGGACTATTTCACCCCTACCACTAGCATACAATAGCCAGATATAAACATACAGTTAGGCATATCGGGTACTGACCTACCCATTGGTCCTAACGACCTATGCTAGGGAAAGACTATTCCCTGTCAATACCACTAACACATCGTTCATATTATGCAAGCATATCTTATGACCAAGTCACATAACCAAACCAAGATAACTATCATAAAGAATATTACCTACTAAATATCCCTGATGATGGGTCGGCATTGTGGCTGTAGACCCACCCCTACTGGAAGGTAACTCACCTCGACGTCGTGTAGTGTCTGAACTGCCCCCGACGTGAAGGTCGGGTCCCCTCGATTCCTCAATCCCTACACGACAATCCTCAAGTCATCAAAAAAAACATATGACCCTAACCAGGGTCAATACCATAACCAGACAAGGTCAACCTTGGTCAAAGTCAACATCCAGTTAACCTGACTCGCCGAGTTGGCCCGCCAACTCGCCGAGTCCACACTCCACTAATCCAATACAATCTCGACTCCGCTCGTCGATTCTAGCAAGAACTCGACGGGCTCTTCTTCCTTCAAACTATCAGGACTATGTTCATCCGACTTGCCGAGTTCTTCCTTCAACTCGGCGTGTTCATCTCCCTCATAAGAACATGTCCAGACTATGACTCGCCGAGTTGTAGAACAACTCATCGAGTCCATCTTCAAAGGTTGGGAGATTGCCTTGGACTCACCGAGTCTGTTCATACACTCGTCGAGTCCCAGGATTCTCAAGTCCTTTTTCACGTCTAAACATCTACGGGACTTTTCCCCCTAACAACTGGTCCATTCACAGAATGGATTTGGTGGTCATTACGCCTCGACTCGCCGAGTCCCAAGAACAACTCGGCAAGTCCATCCTTGACCATTACTATGCAGTCGATTTAAATGGGTCTAAACACACCAAAACCATAGATTTGTCCTTCTAATGTCTATTTTATACGTAAAGTTCCAAACTTGGTGCACATGCATGGGTTTTTAGCTTAAAAATCCATAAAAGGTGCTCTACAATATGCATGGGGCTCTCATGGCCATAGAGTTGGCACCTTTATGACATGAGACCCCTCCAATAACTCAGATCTGAAAGTAGAACTCCATGAATCACTTCACAAATCCGGATATGGCTTAGAAAGCCCTAAATGCACCCAAAATTTAAGCCCTAAAGATGAACAACCAAAAAAAAGACCAAAATAGGGGGCATTTACCTTGATTGAGCTGAAGATGGAATAAGATCTCTGGATCTACAAGCCCCAACTCGAATTCCCAAGCTTCCCCCTTCCTTCCAAGCTTCACAACCACCCAAAAGCACCAAAAATGGCCTTAGATCACTCAAAGCGGCTAGGGATTCGATAAGAGGTGTTCTGGGAGCATAAGGGACAATGGAGGCTGCAATAAGTCGTTTAAATAGGGTGCAAACCCTCGGATTTAGGGTTTCCCTCAAATAGCACCTACTCGCCAAGTCAGTCTCCCAACTCGTCGAGTAGGTCATTTAAAATGCATGCGGATCACGACCCTACTCGACGAGTTGGGCCTCCAACTCGTCGAGTCCCAGAGAAAATACAGAAATGCTTTAAATTAAATGTGTATCGTCAGGTGTTACAACAATCATGATTCGCCTGTTGAGGGGGATCATATACAAACTATAGATCATCTCGAGGGGAAGCATCGCATCTCAAATCTATTGGTCGAGGGGGAGCCAAGTGGATCGAATCTTGATGATAACAATGATCAAACTAATGATTTTCATGATGTAACTGACAATATCTTAATTGCAAGAGAAGGTTAAGAAGTGGATGATATTTTTGAAGATGTGCCTTTAGACTTTGATCCTACATATCCACCGATGGATAAGTGGACAAGAAATCATCAAAAGGAATAGGTTCTTGGTGATCCAAATTCTGGTGTCTTGACAAGAACCCAGATTCGAGACATAAATGAAGTGCTAAATGTTCATGAAGAATATTGTATGTTTAATGTGTTCATTTCAAAACTAGAGCTGAAAATAGTAAAGGATGCATTATAACACTCTGATTGGGTTGTTGCAATGCAATCTGAACTTGTTGAATTCAAACGAAATAAAGTTTGGCGGTTAATTTTTAAAGCAAAACATGTTTCTCTAATTGGTGTAAAATGGATTTTTAGAAATAAAAATGATAAAGAAGGTAATGTGATTCGAAATAAAGCAAGACTAGTCGTAAAAGGTTGTTCTTAACAAGAAAGTATCGATTATGAGGAAACCTTTGCCCCTATTTCAAGACTCGAGGTGATACGATTTTTTCTTACTTATGCAGCTTAGAAGGATTTTGACGTTTATCAAATGGATGTAAAATGTGTGTTCCTCAATGAAGTTCTGGAGGAAACGGTGTATGTCAAACAGCCACTTAGGTTCGTTAACGATAAGTATCCTTATCACTATTATATTTTAGATAAGGCAATCTATTAGTTGAAGCAAGCATCTCGTGCCTAGTATACAACTCTGACCAATTTTCTGAAAATCGCCAAATTTAAACAAGTATCAGTTGATACTACCTTATTTCGAAAGAAAGTAGGGGATCACCTGATGCGCATTCAAATCTATTTCGATGACATTATTTTTGGTTTGGCTGGTCCTTTATTATCTAAGGAATTTGAGGAACTCATGAAAAGCGAATTCGAAATGAGTGTGATGGGGAAAATTAATAACTCATTGGGTTTGCATATTCATCAAAGCAGGGAAGGCATTTTTATTAATCAAGAAAAATATACTTGCAATCTGCTTCAAAGGTTTGGAATGAAGAATAACACTAAAGTTAAAGTACATATGGATGTTGGCACACGCTTGAATCCATCATTAGATAAGCCTGATGTGGACTTAACGACGTATAAAGCATGATTGGTTCGCTTTTGTATTTAACTGCAATTCAACCTGATATTATGTTTGATGTATGTAATTGTGCCAGGTACCAATCGAACCCAAGAGAACCTCATCTCATTGTTGTTAAGAATATCTTTTGATATCTCAAAGGAGTAGTTTCGTTGGGATTATGATATCCTTCAAAATGATGTGGATCTAGGTGGATGTCAACTTGAACGAAAGAGCACAACTGGTGGATGTCAATTTGTTTTATGGAAAGCTTGTGAGCTGGCAATCGAAAAAGCAAACTTGTGTTTCGATTTCGACTGTAGAAGCGGAATATGTGGTTGCTACTACATGCACATCACACATAATTTGGAATTAAAGCTAATTGCGAGACTATGCAATCAATATGAAGAAAATTCCTTTGTATTGTGATTCACAAAGTTCCATTCGCATCTGCCACAATCCAGTCCAACATTCAAAAACCAAACACATTTCTCTTCGATATCACTTCATAAAGGACCATGTAGAAGATGGGAACATTGAGGTTCATTTTGTCAAAACAATAGATCAACTTGTAGATATTTTCACAAAAACTTTAGATGAAATGTCATTCTTAAGGATTTTGAATGGTTTGGGAATGATAAAAGCAAGTTATATTCCATGTTCTTCTTGATCGAATTGTTGTCGATTTGTTGGTGTTTTTCTGAACTGTTAAGAGGCTACTGTTTCAGTTCAGCTTTCGACTGCATTCGCATTCGATTCACTATGAACGATTCTGAACTCAGTTCGCTTTTGGGGTAAAAGTTGTTCGATGTGCAACACGATTGGGTATTGCAATCTATTAGGTCAAACATCTCTCGATAACATTTTAAAGTTTATTCTTGAATTTTCTTTTTCGAATAATAAAAATCCAGAAATATTTTCTTATTTTTGTATTTGATTTTTAAAAACAAAAATCCAAAAAGATTTTTTTTTGTGTTTGATTTCTAAAAACCAAAATTCAAAAATATTTTCTTGTTTTTATAGTTGATATTTTTGTCTAACGATTTAGTCTCATTGTAACAACATGATGCTTATTCACATGCTCCATGAAAATATTCATCAAGGGAACAGGTATACTTCGAAACTATGTACTAGTTAAGTGTTGCTAGAAGCATGCTGCAACATGTTGTCCTCAATCCTCACACACTCTGTGTGTTTGAAGCCTTAATGAAATTATTCTCATGAAAATTTCTTCCCAATTAGGTTGTATTCACATTAGTCAAAGAGCTACCTTTCTCTTCTCACGATGAGTAAAGAGATTTCTGCTTGCTCCATCTATTTCGCAGAGGTATAATGAGTTCTTATATCAACCTTTTTCACCCAAAATTTCTTACACTTTCACACACGAATGACTTATAGCCAAGACATTTATGGTCGAAACCTACTAGGATACAGGTATGACAAAACTTTGTGTTTATGATCCTGAATCATTCTTCCGTGATAACGGTGAAACCCAACAATCAATGAACTGACTGTGAACTTTTGTTGAAGATTTTAACCAAACACTTGTTTCAGTACCATTTCGATATTCAAAATCTTATTCCATTCGAATTGCGTGATATTGATAAAATGCTCTAACACCAAGATGTTTTTGCCCAAAAAGATCCAGTACTTAATTTTATTTTGGAATAAGATTTTTGTCTGAATATATTTTCTGGACTTTTCGTCACTTAAAATCATATTCTGTCGTACTTGTTCTTGACTACACTGATCATCCAAGTAATTTTATTCAATTTGATCACACTTATGTTAAGATGCGGTGTTGAGAAAAATTGAACCTACCTTACGAAATGATGCAAAAGAAGCCATTTGATGTTCATCAATGAGTATTCGACTGTAATTCACGAGATACCCCACAAGCAATTCTTCATCTTTCTTGATGTCGAATGAAGAGATCTTTACCCAGCATCCATCTGCTTTCGTATCAAATATATTTTGATATCACACTATCCAATTTTTTTTTAAAAAAAATATCTTCTCTCTCATTCTTTGGCACACAATTATACTGAAATCCTCAAGGATCTGAGTAATACCAACTCAGTCTTATGATTTCTCAAAGAATGGCATATGATTTCTCTTCTAAATCCCGAAAGCGAATTAGCCCAGCCTCTATGATGAAGGATTGGTTTTACCATGGTGTCGAATTTGATGTTGTACTTGGTTGTATTTCAAAAGTTGTGACGATTCTTATCCAATTGGGAACAATGAAAGATTCGATGGACATGACATTTCAGGATTTTCACCGGATTCAAGGAAAACGTGATGATTATTGGATACCGGTTCAAATTCAAAAATATCATCGATTATAAAAGGCATTTGGTGATTTCATTCTTAAACTTTATGCTCTCAGATCAAATTTCCCAAAACTACAATATGTTCATCATATTGATCCAACTACAACAACTAATTACGAAGAAGTTTCACAACCCATGATGAAGATTCCGAATACTAATCTACATTTGGTTCCAATTATTGATCAGTATCCGCAACCATTATGTATGCTTGTTCAAACCCTAACCAACTTCGTCTTATCAACTACATTGTCTTCTTCATTCATGGTTCCAATGACATGGATTTCTCTTTCTAGTTCCACTACGGTGTTCAACAAAACAACGAAGGTCGTCACTTATCAATTGACGAATTCAAAGACGAGGAAGCTTACAAGGAAGCATTTTGCCAAAATCCTGCAGTTGCCTGTCTC
Source organism: Lactuca serriola (assembly GCF_051521515.1). Taxonomy (NCBI): domain Eukaryota; kingdom Viridiplantae; phylum Streptophyta; class Magnoliopsida; order Asterales; family Asteraceae; genus Lactuca; species Lactuca serriola. Next base: position 109,919,716 of record NC_136408.1, read on the forward strand.
ATGTACTTTTTATGAAGTTTCCACTGATCAAGTACTTCACATGTTCAATGAAATGGGGTATCAACCAGTTCTGACTGGAATAAGTCATTTTAAGAAGTCTAGTCTTCCTTGTATATGGAGTTTTTTCTTTGGAATCGTGTTATGATGCTTGACAGGTCGAAGCTCAGGGTTAGACAAAGCTAAATTGGAGGTTTATTTAGTTATTGTTGGGTTGTACTATAGTATGGATGTGGATTATGCCACACATCTCTGGGAGGAATTTGAACTAGCAATTACTCACACCAATCTTGCTAATGGTGTTTTGTGTGCTTGTTTTTGGAGTTTGATTTTGAAGGAGGTTTATCAATAATAGGGAATTTTGGTACCCTCTAATTTCGAAATTACTGAGTTTTTGAATATGGCTACTCCAAGGATTTTTGTTGATGATCCAACTGTGTTTCCTACTGTTGCTCGAATTCCAGATGCAATGCTCAATATTTTTTATCCTCAAAATATGCTTCTTGTACAGTATTTCGCTTCAACTGAATCTATTGTTTCTATTGGTGTTCTTCCATCGAAAAGGCTGCAGGCTCTTCTAAAACTTCTAAAGTTCCAAAGAAGAAGAAGAAGCAAGTTGAGAAAACACTTACTGTGGAGGAGGATGTTATGAAAGAAATTGTTCCTTCAAAATCAGGCATTTCAAGCCTACAAAGAAACCCCATGATTCCCTGGTCAAGAAATCTGCTCAAGAACCAGAAATCGAAACTACGAAGCAAATGCATGTTGATACTTCACATACTCATTCTTCTCAGAAGGGTATCAAGAAGATTAGAATGCCTCGGTTCAACAGGAAAAGAGTGTTGTTTAGAGAAGTATTTGTTCCAGTCTCACCTGCATCGAAGAAGCGTCAAGCCCAGGATATGGCTCAAAAGTTCCAACAAAAGAAAAGAAAGCACCAAGATCTACTTGACCAAGTCATAGTCAAAGCTAACAATGACAGTGATAGTGATATTTTCATAGAAGATTTTGTGCTTGGATCACCTTGAAGGGACTCTCCTCTCAAGTCGAATTACGAGGCGACAGGGGATCCTAATTTCACTGTAAACGTATCTAATACAAATGCAAACATCAATTTGAATGATCAAACCACAACATCCATCCCTGAGAAGACTACGGTCATACCACACAATGTTTTGCATACCGCGTCCAATATGGAAGAGGTTCGAACTCTAGACATCCATGTAGACGTATCTGATAAGGACACAAATGTCAACATATGTGAAGGGTTCAGAACACAAAATTCTTTTCAACTTCTACTTTTTACACATCAACCATTCCCACTTCAACCATCAACTCATATACAATCAAAACTTCTACAGTTGCCACATCCACAACGTTACCACCAATTTCATCACCTTTAACAACTTCAATACCAGTTTCGACCATCTTACTAACCTATTCTACAATCATGCATGAACCAATCACCACTCTATTCTTTTCTCAATCAACTGAGGCTGAGAGAATGATTCATGAATAAAAATCTAATGATGATGAGATCATGGTATCCTTTGCTGATCTTGAATTCGATCCTGAGGAGGAAAATGTTCCTAATAACTTGACTATATCAGGTAAACAATTCAAAATCCTCAACTCCAAAATAAATTATCTTCTTCAAATACAAGCAACTACCGGGGGAAGAAATTTTGTGACCGGGGTCGCGACGGAGTATTTGTTGAAATCTTAATATAATCACTTTCGAAGCTTGGTTGAAAGCATTAAACAGAAACAATCTGAAAAGTTAGCATTTCATTCCAAAAGTTTTGACTATGAGATTTAGAAGCTTCGTGGTGTGGAAAAAGAACGTCATGATATATTTTTTGAACAAGTGAAGAAAGTAAGGGAATATGTGGATCTCAAAGTTGTTAACCTCAAATTGAAGATGTCAAAAGAGGTTTAGAAGATGGAGCAAAATTACACTTTATTGTATAGAAAAGTCGATGTCATTGCGACAACTATCACAAAGTTGGTTCCTTTAAACACTTAGCATTCGAACAAGCTTGAAGCGAAGTCAGAAAAAGATTCTCAAGTGTCTGAAAAGATGGAAGAGTTGTTATCCAGTATCAAGGAGTTTATTTCGAAAGTTGTTATTGCAAACCAATCATCAGTTTCTCAAGAGTCTATTTCTCAATTGATTTCACATATTAAGACCAATATCAGACTAGAGCTTGCCCCAATCCTTGAGTTGGTTCTTCAATTGCCAACTAATGCTCCACGTGTAGTGCAAGTGTTACAAGGGGGAGAGAACATAGTTGGTTCCTCAAAAGATACTAAGAAAAGGGTTATTATTAGGAAAGTAAGTTCGATTCAAATTCCGATTTCACTTCCCATATCTTTGACCACGACTTCAACAACAACTACAAGAGCACTGACAAAATGGAACTCAATAAATGAAGGAGTTGGAGGTTTGAGTTCAAGTTCTGCTCCACCAACTTCGCAAGATAATCCAAGTAATAAAGGAAAATCTATTTATGTGGTTCTTTCAGAAGAATAGAAGAAATAGCAACAAGCTCTTAAAATCAAGAAGCAAAGGTGAATCAGCAACATCATGAGGCGAAGACAAAATGACCCACCTCCCTTGAACAAGGGTGATCCCAACAAGCAGTGGTGTTATCTAACCATTAAAGAAATTGTTTCGATTGGGTTGAATGAATACTTTCGAAAGGTGCCTAAGAAGAGCTATGATATTGAGAATTTTGATTTCAACCAACTTGACTTCCCAATAAACCACATGTTGTTTACATCTTCCCAGTTCAAGATTGTTGAAAATTCCAATGATAAAGATAATTTCAATAGACTAAAGATTTGTTTCCATGCAGTCTTGGGAAAAAGCAAAGAATAAGTATGGTCATCTATGAAGATAGTGAAGGTGATGAAAATAATGCGAGACAACTTGTTTGAAGGTCTTCTGCAAAATTTTCGCTATGTGGTCTTTAGAGCAAACAATGTTCTTTGTGAAATCTCAATTGCAGACTTCCCACTGATGAACTTAAATGATTTGATCATAATCACAAGGATTCTGAGTAGCGTGGATGTTTCGAAGCTAACTGAAACCAACAATGATGATTTCATCATTGGTTTTTCTCATATAAAGGTTTTTATAGACAACTATTATGATCACTTGGCAATCACGGATATTGAGCTTGCTTTAGCTATCAAAAAGCCTTCGAAAGTTTCTCAATCTTTTTTGAAAGGAAATATTGATATTGATAAATATGGAGATAGGGAGATAATTCATCAGCCTCTTGGAGTCGTGTTTCGAGGGAAGAACAAGAATGGGAGGATACAGGGATTTTTGTTTCAAGTAAGTGATTTAGAAAGGTATACGAATGCGCAATATACCAATATACTTTTTTGAATTAATAACTATTAGAAGAATGAAGTTGAAGACAAGGAAGAGATTCGAAAGACTATTTTGTGGTATAAGGAGGTTCGCAATGTACTTCTTCAAACTTTGAAGCTTATGGCATAATTTTGACTACTCTCACTAGGGGGAGATCGTAGGGATCAAAACGTATAGGGGTAAAAATGTATATATAGTGAGGAGTCGAAATAGGTTGAGTCTATAAGGGTTCGGAATCTAAATGATGTTGACTCTCTATGTATTTACTAGGCATTGTTTGTATTCGAAGCTAGAATGTTTAGTCCTTGTATTTTTTGTTGAGTCTATTGCACCCTATAAATAGGGTAGGTACTAGAGTTGAGATTAACTTTCATGCTCTTCATTTTGTAAACACTCTCGAATACTGTGTATTCTCTTCAGACTAATACGAGCCAATCAGATCATATTTACATGATGTGTTCTTACTACTTTCTTTGATTGATTTCGTGTTCGTTTATCGATTCTAACTCACATCGATATCTGAATCATGTTTATTCATTCCCATTATTACTATTGCCTCGGTAACGACTACATAGATAATTTTCATTCAGACCTTGACGGTCATAAAGAGCCGAGTTCGAATAGTATAAATCTGTGAAGTAAGTCAATTGGTTCCAAGAACCATGTCTAGTATAGTAACCGACCTTAGTCGACAAAACGGAGGGGGAGAACAAGGAAAAAGATAGAAAGATTGAAACTCTCAAAGCAAGAAACCGGTAGCTAGAAGTACTACTTGCTATAATATGGTTGTGCCACATTAGAACATGAAGGGAGGTATCCTCAGTAGAAGGAATTTCATATATAAGAATCTAGATTAACGTGCTTCGCATGCACCACAAAATAGAAGGTCATTAGAATATGGCCACTCGATATGTTACTATAGCTAGAGTAAAGAACTCATCTTAGGTCGAGTCTTTATCAAAATTTGAGAAGGAGTAGGAGCCTCCAAAAAAGATCAAATTTATGACTCAAAGATTTGGACTGAAGGCCCAATAGAGAATTAAGATACGAGTGCGAGATAAGCACCGTCAGCAGAAGTCCAAGAGTTTGATACTCGTTAGGCAAGCCATAAAGGTTACAAATATTTTAGAAGGGATACAGATAAGGGTGTTATTATGTCACAACTAGGAATTCTAAGGTTTTTGTAAACATTAACAAGAGTAACATTTGTGACTAAAACTTGAAAGTATGCATGATGTTTATTCAATAACAACAAAATTCCATCAAACACTCTATAGAAACACTTTAAATGGTCAACAAAAGATTGGAAACCCTAAAAATCCTGGTTTAAGTCCATTATGGACTAGGATTTCCTTATTGGGCCTAATGGACCAATAAACTTCCAATTTGACTATTTTCGGATTAGGACCCTTAAATGGGACCTAATTGGACCCACTTTCATAAAACTTAATATTTTGGGCCATAACAAATCCAATAAGCTCTAATGGGCCATAAAACTCATTCTTTTATGCAAATTGGGCCGTAAACTACCCTAAAGGCCCAATGGGCCGAAAACTTCTTTATGGACCTAATAATTTCGAACCAAGATAAGAAGTGGGCTAAATCAAATTACCTCCTTCCTCCTAGCCCAAATATCAGCCCAAGTATAAAAAAAGGGAAAAGAAGTATTATGGGGAGAGTTGACTTTGGGATGTGCCACCTCCATATTACCCTTCATATCCCCATGCACGGACCAACATACATCCATAATGGTCATTTCACTCCTCTCTCTCCCCTCTCTTCTTATCTTCGGCCGAGAGGAACACACACACACATTACACAAATTCTCTCCATTACTTCAAAGATCATCTTCCTTCTTCCTTCAAAGAAATCTTGAAAATTTAGCTTGGATTCAAGGATCTTCATCTAGTGTTGTCAATCTTCGGTAAGTGCTATCAAACACAAACATCTTCTTCCATTACAACATCTAGAACTCTTTCTTACAAAGCTTTATTCCATGAACACCTTAAAAGCTTCTTAAGTTCGAAATCAACTCAAGGAGGCTTGCTAGGACCAAAAATCTTGTTCACATCTTCTTCAAAACCGAAACAACTAAGCAATGTGAGTTCATACCCCCTTGTTTTCGGTTTTTACTTGTTTTTGGGGGAAGAATACAAGTACTATGTGATGATCTATGTGTGTTTGCATGCTATATGTGATTTCTTTAGTTTTTGGTTGTGATAATATGTAATATTTGTTATATTTTGATATCTATAGCAAAAAGAGTGAAAGAATCATAAACAAAAACATAATAAACAACATACATCATAGATCTTAGGGTCCTTAAGTTTAAAAAGTGAAAAACAAAACCAAAGAACCTTACAAGTGTCATTTTTGCAAAAATAACAAAGATTGGGTGTAAATTGTAAATTGTCGGTTTTATGAGGGTTATAAGTTGTTTATTTGTATAAAAGCTGATTTTTATGAAAATAATACTTTTCAAAGGGGATAAAAACATTAATTTTACCTTAATAGGCTAAAAATTGGGCCTAACGAGTTTTGGGACCCAAGGTTGCGAAAAAAATGAGGTTTTGAGGGGCTGAATTGGAAAACTCAACAAACTATGGGTCTAAAATGTAAATAAACTTTTTAGGGGTTAAAAATGAGTTTGTTACCAAATTTGGACTAAAAATGCAAAGTTTTTTATTTTGGGGTCAAAATTGTAAAACATACGGAAATTGGGCCAAAAATGTAAACTTTTTACAAATAAAGGCTGGAAATGACAAATACAATAGTTTTGGACAGAAATTACTATTCAAATAAAGCTTGGGTGGAAAATGTCAAGAAAATGGTTTAAGGACCAAAAATGTAAATTTTCATAAAAAGGGACTAAAAGTGCTATCTTTATAGAGAAAGGGGCCACAATGGTCAATCTAAAAGTTTTTGGGCCAAATAAACAATTATAAATGTATGGCTTAAAAATATCAAGTTTATAACGCATGATTATATATATATATATATATATATATATATATATATATATATATATATATATATATATATATATATATAAAGCTTCGTTATAATTCGAACATTAAGTTATTTTTTTTAAAACATAGTGAATAAACATTTAGTAGACAACAAAATACCAACAATACGAACTTAAACTCGATAAAACATAAGCGATTCAATGGTTGGGCTCAAATACCTTCTATTCGTGTTATTGGGCCTTTGTGGCCCAATATCATGATTATTGGGTCCAACATAAATACACACGTTTATTGGGCCTCAGGTGACCCAATTACATGCCTAATGGACCCTCAATGGCTTTTACATGCTATTGGGTCGTAGTGGCCCATTTGCATTGCTAGTAAGGTCCAAGTCAATCATATGTGTGATGGACTAACGTGTCCGTCGCATACTCGACAGCCTATAATAACATACGTGATTAGTGTGGGCCCCCGTAGTCCTCTTCTCTTCGTCTGTTAGGATTACCTTTTATTCAAGTAAACATAAATCAGGTTGTTAAACAAGGTTATTCGATTTCATTTGGATTTAGTGAGTAATAACGGGCAACACCAATAAGTGTCGGTCATAGTTTGTAGTTATAATCAAAGTCTCCTGGAGGGAGAGTGAGAGTTTGTGTATAGATCTCTACGGGGGTGACTCCCCCACACCTAAGTTGTTCGCTACAGTTAGACTCGGTCTGTCTAGGGTGACAAAATCATAATTCAATACTGGCATTCGCAAGAATGCCAAGACAGACGAACTAGTCATTATTATGCATGGTTATAACGACTCACATAGAGATCCAATACCATCTAAGTAATCATGGGAAATAATATTCATTCGTTGTGACGATACAATAATACAAAACGATCATACTATTTTATCGAAAAACATCGGGTTTTCCGGGGAAACACATTATTCACTTGTACTTTCAATAACTATAATACAAGAATTTATTATGAGAAACATATCATTTTTACACGTTTTGAAATCATTCACGCATATACCTATGGATCATCACACCTATTGCATAAACAATTGTCGTTTCAGAAAATATCAGATTTTTTGGGTTTTACAAACGATACAAACAAATTTTATATCAAGCATGCTTATGAACTCACCAAAATTATATATGTTTACGTTTTCCAAACACCTTGTATTCTCAGGTAACAGATAAGCTGAAGAAAGTTACCAAGTGTCTTACGATGTTATGTTTTGTGACTCTCAAACAATCTATGCTATGGATATGTAATATTTAAACAATGTACTTGATGTGAACAATGACAGTAGTACTATGTAATGTTGATGTTGTATGTGTTGTTCATGTATATTCATTGTGATGATATTTCAATTTAAGTCACGCGAACCCTCGGACGTTTCCGCCGTCTGGTTCGGGGGTGTGACATATTAGTGCATCGCTAACCCGTTATCTTGATTTTGATCAAGTAGAATATGACAAGGTTAATCGTCTTAGAAAGGAGGAATAGAAAATATTGAGTACAACGAACGTCTTTGCTGCTAAGACTGCGACCCTCATCTGCCATCTGATACACTTGTATGTTGGTAGAACAATCTAAGTGATTTTCATAATTTTTATCGGACTATGTTGTATCTTACAAAAAGATCACTCGTTATAAGCATAAGAAGCAATACTACATTGAAGGTAATGGCAATTCAGAGTTTCTTTTAAATAGAAAGAAAACTACCAATCGTAGAGAAAAGGCCAAATTAGGCTTTTATTGGTTGTATGTAACAAGAAAGCGAGGGTCCAAACCCAAGTAGGGGAGACCCAAAGTGCGAAAGGCAACTCAACTTCGGGTTCTATGTAAAGATCCGAAGAAGTCACAACACCATAAGCTAAGAAAAAGAGTTATTAACTTCAATACCTATTTGAATGGGCGTTTTAGTTAGCAAGTAAGGAAATAACATCCTGAGTGAACTTGAAACCTTTACCTGCGCCTATAGGTAAATGGAATGATCTCAACTTAGATCTTAATTTGAGGTGTCCATCATTGTGTAGAATCACGATATAACATAGGTCAGAATGGTAAGGAGCTGGTCCATGTAGGACATTTTCATAGACCTATTGTCAAAGAATAACTCGGGTATTTGAATCTCAGACCATTCTCGGATCTTCTCAAATACTTATGTTAATGACAACGTGAAAACTGTCGAAATCCGGCAAGGGTTGAAGCCTGAAAGAAGCATGGAAAGGTTAATTTTGTGGACCCTGTTATCCTTGGAAAATGAAGAATAGTTATAAGAAGTCACTTAAGTGAAGATGCTAAGAGAATTAGGTCGACAGGCTGTTGAGCGGTTACAAAAAAAACCTAAAGTGTCATTTCACATTTAAATATGAAAGGATATGTTACGATGGTATTGTGTGGAAACAAGTACTAAAGAAACCCCTTACTAGAGGATTAAGATATGACTTAAATTGTTATTAAGCACCGCTTTGCTGATGATTATGGGACGTAATCATCCTAAGGGGGGATAATTGTAATGCCCTCATCTTCGGGCTAGACAAAATAAAAAAATAATCATAATTTAAATCCTCGATTAGGATTCCTATTAGTTGTGCGCATTGAAGACTACATACAATCAAGCCATTTTAGTAAATTATCGATGAGCGACAAAATGACAATCTTGATAGAAGATTATTTAGGACAAATAATCTTGATGGAAAACGTAGGAGTTGCGATATGAATCCCATATAAGGCATACTCAAATCCAACTTCGTACGCAGAAGTTATAGACTTCCGAAATTGCATGTTTAGTCAACGTATCATAAATAATGAATCAGAGATAGGCTGCTTACTAGCCTAAGTAACCTAAACGAAAGACGCAGTTGTCGTTAAACCGAGAGCGTGCATATAGAGAATGCTCAAATCTTCGTAAGAGGAAGTTATGAGTTTTCTAAGTTCCAGTGTAGCAATGTGCAACACTGATATTGACTTTTAGATCGGTTGATTGTTAGCCGAAACAATCTAAACGAGAATCGAAGATCTCACTGATAAGAACCATGCAATATAAAGATAGTTAAGAACGGACATCAAAAGAGAGGGTTATAAATTTTTAACGGACTTTAACAGTCTAAGCCTGTTAAAAATATAACTTTAAAAATAAAATCAAAATTAGTCAATGGAGTCTAAATGAAAGTTATATATCTCATCAATAGCAACGCGTGGATATAAAACATGTCGAAAACGGAGCTCGTATGAGAAAGTTATGAATTTTATAAGAAAACAAAATTTTCACGTGCAACCACGCACACTGACACACCATCCAGAATGTGACACATGCCAGTAGGGAGTGTTCGCGGTGCGGTTTGGTGCAGTTTGGTGCAGTTTGGAGTGAAAACTGCAAACCACACAACATATACGGTTTACAATTTTTCCAAACCACATACCGCACCGCAAAAGCCGTAAACCACACTATGCAGTGCGGTTTGATACATGCGGTTTTGAGGTTTGACAAGATACTTAACCTTATACTTTTAATGGTATCATTTAATTTTAGATTCGGTAATATTTCAATACCTAATATTATATATATATATATATATATATATATATATATATATATATATATATATATATATATATATATATATATATATATATATATATGTGTGTGTGTTGCTTACCAATCCATATATTTTTGACATTCCGTTTTTTGTTGTTTTGATATAATGACCAACATTAAGAAAAAAATAATATAGAACACAACTCCAAATTTATTAAACGATATCAACATTCGGATTAGACAATTGATGCAATGATAATTTAAAAAAGATAAATTAAAGAATATGCTACAAGAATCAACTAGTCATAGTTATCAAATATGCATCACTGTGTTATATCATATTTAATAGTTTTTATATGGTAAATATTAGCACTGTAATCAAATTATTATATATATATATATATATATATATATATATATATATATATATATATATATATATATATATATATATGCGGTGCGGTTTGAACCACAGTTTTCTAATTATAAATCGTAAACCGCACCACATAGTGCGGTTTACAAATATTACAAACCGCAAACTGCACTGCAAGAGTTCAAAACCATATTATGCGGTGTGTTGCGGTGCGGACGGTTTATGCGGTTTCTTGCACACCCCTACGTGACACCATGCAGAAGGCAATACATCACTTTCTTTCAACCAAATGCACGACACACACCTTATCTATTACGCGACATGCACTCCAAAATCAGCTATGTAAACCATCGAAAATCAGCTCATTTCTCATCCCAACACTACTCGAATTCTTTGGATCTATTTCCAACCTTTAGTCCCGATACTCCCGAGTTCCCAAACCCTTCGGCGAAGTCCGACGGTGTCAGATAGTTGGTGAATAGAAGCTATCAGGTCAGATTTTTGCCTGCATGATTCCTGATTTTCACTAGATTACTTTGTAACTTATGGTACGCTTATTTATTTAAGTGTAACTTTTAATTATAATCATAAGTCATTATTATGACCCTATAATTAAGATTTATTAGCGATTCTGAGTCATTATATTGATTGATCTACTTATGAGAGTGATGTATAGGCTGGATTTAGTGAGGTGTTTCAAGTGGGATTGCGAAACAGTATACCATGTATACCAAACGGACCCTACCTCTGATATGATCCTACCTGGTTATTCCTTAGTTGATAAATCCTTATGTTGACATAGGGATTATTGAGGAATCTAGACTATAATTATTATAGTCGTCAGGAGTATAACACTAGACTAAGACTTAGTGCTTTATACGTCTAAGTCTCTTTGGAAGTACGAAGTGAAGCGTTGCCGAAATCGCCAGTCGCCCATTTTTATCAAGTGAGTGCATAGTCCCATTTATGAACATTATTTAATACAAGTATTAATTAAAAATATTAAATATTTGTTGGAAGTCGATTGTGAATTATATGCTTGTTGCCTGGATTATATGTTAGGATATATATATATATATATATATATATATATCATGCTATGTGCGAATCGGATATGGGTCTATTTTATGTTAGGATAAATAGATAATACTATGTAATAATATTAGAAGTAACATTGTTGAGAAGATAAAAGAATAATAATACATAAATACTCTGTATGGGACATATATACACTAAAGATAGGTTAGTGTCACCCAAGAATATAGTTGGTATTAGAAATTGGTTACGGGCATTGTAATCTAGTCTATAGACAAACTTAGACTTATGGAAGATACCTAGTTCAATTAAGTTTGATCTTGGATAGTCTCATTATGAGAATGTACATAAGATAGGGACGGAGAGTAAAGTTCTATTCCATGACACTTTTTGGTGTCGATGTACGGTGGCTCCATACTGGAGTACATATCGGTATTCCTTTATTGGATGACCAGAAATGGTGGGTCCCGATCAGGAAACTATTAATGGTATGTCTAGTCATCTCTCAGAGTAGGATGACAGCACGTGACCATTCCAGACGGTCTGGTGAATTACATTGCTAGTGTAGGCTCATAACCTACAGACGTAAATGAAAGGAAAAATTTTATTCATCAAAATACCCTAACGACTCATGTGCCTTTAGGACTTACACTAGCCAAGGAAGCCCCTAGCTGGGAAGTCAAACTTTTTAATTGGTCCATCGGGTAAGATAAAACTGCTTGATAATCGTGGACTAGGATCTGGAGGATCGATTAGGATGGGTAGAATGTTCTATAGATAATGAAACCTTATCTATACTATTTGGTAACATTTGGTTTTGCAAGTATGATAATTAAGGAATATTATCATAAAAATATTATAGTATTGAAATTCCTATGTATCTTACCAGGTTTCCTATCCTAACCCACTCAGTTTATATGCATCACATGTATCAAGACTTAAGCTACTGGAACTTGATTAGAATGGTGAGTGAGTAAGAGATATCTTATAATAGAGTTCATGACCAATAGGTCTTTACGCATTAACTTATGGTTTCAATTATGACATCCTTAATATTTTGTTAAATTGAGACCATCACTTGTACTAAAAAAGTTTCAAATATACTGGGAATTTCTACATCAATGATAATATAAGCGTAAAGAAAAGTTTTAATTGGTTCTGAAAATTTGAGGATGTCACAGTATCCCATAGACATTTATTGATGGGGTACCCGATTTGATGACTTGTATGCCTTGAGCATGACATATCTGATCAGTTCAAATTGGCAAGAATCGATGAATCAAAATCTATTATATTCCCTTGTGTCCTAGAAGGGAAAAGGAAATAGTCTTAGAATGGAATTCATAAATGTAAATCTTACATTTATGACAAGTTTCATACTAAAAAGGACAATTTCGTTCGTGGTCGAAATTTGTGCTTTTACTAAATAACATTGTATTAGCTTAGATGAAGACCAAGTAATACACCATCGTGGATTTAAGATTGAAACTTAGAGTATATTGCATCTTGTTATAATACGAGGGAAACTATGTGATTGAATGAAATTTATTAGTGACATCATTGTTGAAATTCAATCATTGATGTTCCTTGTGAATGTTCTTGTGACTATCAGAGTGAGCATACCTCAAGCATAGATCCCAAGTCACATAAGCTCAAATGTCATATACTAAAGAATTATCAGTACATTGATGTTTGAATGTGAAGACATCATTATCAATAAGATCTTGATGGAAGATAATCTTGCAATTCCATTAACTAAATTATTTATTTCCCTTTTGTTCATTGAATTTGATGAACATATTACTATGGGTTTCATCACCAAGTTGCAGCCATTGGAGGTTCCCATGTGGAAATGGGAACATATTACTATGGATTTCATCACCAAGTTACCTCGGACGGCTAAGGGATTTGACGCGATATGGGTAGTAGTAGTAGACCGTTTGACTAAGAGCGCCCATTTTCTAGCCATTCGAGAGAACTCTTCAGCTGAGAAATTGCCCAATTTATATGTGTGCGAGATTGTTGCTCGACATGGTATTCCAATGTCCATTGTATTTAATCGAGATATTCGGTTCACATCTTGTTTTTGGCAGAGGTTCCATGAGGAACTGGGTACGTGGTTGGACTTTAGCACTGCTTATCATTTGCAGACAGATGGTCAAAGTGAGCGAACCATGCAGACGCTCGAGGATATGTTGTAAGCATGTGTGATTGATTTCGGTGGGAGTTGGGACTCCTACTTTTCCATAGCTGAGTTTTCGTACAAGAAGAGTTATCACTCCAGTATTGGTGTGCTGCCATTCGAGCTCCTCTATGGGAGGAAATGTCCTACCCAATCTTGTTCGGGAGAGGTTGGTCATAGAGTCATGGGAAGGACTGAAGTAGTCCTTCCGATGACAAAGCTTATTTAGTAGATTAGATAAAGACTACAAATAGCTCAGAGTCGACAAAAGAGTTATGTCGGCAAGCGTCGATCTGAGTTGGAGTTCCAGGTCGGTAATATGACCAAGGAAGGGTGTAATACGCTTCAGGAAGAGAGGAAAGTTAGGGTCCGGTATATTGGGCCATTTCGAGTGATTGCTAGGGTTGGAAAGGTAGCTTATAGAATTGATTTACCCGAGGATCTCGGTCAGATCCACATCACCTTCCATGTTTCTCAGCTTCGGAAGTGTGTGGATGATGATGCAGCAGTTGTTCCTTTGGCAGATATTCAGGTTGATAATCGCCTGAATTATGTGGAGATGCCAGTGAAGATTTTGGATCGGAATACGAAGGCCTTGCGTAACAAGGTGGTATCTTTGGTCAAGGTCTAATGGTAGCATTGGAAGGGTTCCAAATGGACTTGGGAACCTGAGGCAGAGATGTGGGAGCATTACCTTGAGTTGTTCATAGCAGTAGACTTCGAGGACGAAGTTTGATTCAAGTGGAGGAGATTGTAATATCTCGATTTCCATGTATCTAACTTTTAACCCCTAGTATGAGAATTGTTTGCAAATTGGTATTCGGTGGCATTTTGTAATTTTAGGGACTTTGTAAGTATGCTGGGCGTACATGCTTGTATGTTGGGTGTACATGCTTGTATGTTGGGCGTACATTTGGTACACTAGGCATACGTGGTCAGGGTGTAAACCCTAATTTTTAGGGTTTGGACCCTATTTAAAAATCCTTAACCCCAAGACTTCTTTTTTTTTCATCAACCTCCAACCCCATTTCGACCCCTTTGCAAACCCTAATCCATTTTAGAGCATTTTTGAGCTTGGTGTGTGTGTTTTGGTAAACTCGAAAGAGAAGAAGAAGATGAGATCATTCTAGAAGTGTGGAGCACCTTGGATCTGGAATCACATCGTCTTTGGACACCCTTTGAAGGTAAAAAGCTCTGAACTTGATGAAGCTATGCTTAGATCAAGTTTGGCCATGAAGTTTGTGTTCTTTTGGTCCCATTAGTTTGGTATTTTGAGTATGAAGTAATCTAACCCACCTAAGTTGTCCTTTTAGACGTTTTGGGGTGTTTAGAAGCAAAATGTGTTCTTGGTCATTATTTCCTTTCCATGCATAAGTTTGGTTGCCTTAATGGTTAAGAGACTAGGGTACTTGGTATTTAGCACTTAGTATCCATGCAAGATCATAAAGTTTCCAACTTAATGGTTTAGGATGTTAGTTGAGGTATGGATTTGTAATTTGGGAAAAAGAGCTTAAGGATTAAGCTCTTAATAAGAAGGAGAACGAGTCAGATGCGTACGTTGGAAGTACCAAATAGTACGCTACACGTACACGGTTAACCACCTGTTTTTTGTCAAGGCATGAGTACGCCCCAACATACCAGATGAGTATGCCCAGGATACTCAGTTGTGTTGACTAGGTTTGACCTTTGACTTTTTGACTTTGACCAAGTTTGACCTAAGGTATTTTGGGTATTTGAGTTATATTTGAGATTGGTCACTATCGGATTAATAGGTGATGGGTAGAGCTGATATTCGAAGCAGAGACCTATTCGACTATTTGTTCAGATTGTAAGGTGATTTTTCCTCACTGTACTAGTGGGTCGAAGGCACAAAGGCCAACCCACTGGATTGGATATCCTGGTATATTGATTGATGTTATGCTGAGTAGGTGGTAGATCTGTATGGTTACCAGTATTGTTGGCTATGTGTTAGACTAGTAAATCTATAGGACTACCTGTATTTGCTAGCAATTGATTTTTATGGTATATGTTGATGTGTTATGGTCGGTTGGGTTGAGGCGGTTATGCTATGTGTTGAAGGCCAAGATACCTAGGGTGGTCCGGATAGACTATAGGCCTGCGAAGCGGTCCAGTGAGACTGAAGGCCCAGAGAGCGGCCCAGATAGGTTGTAGGCCCGACATGATGGTCCAGTCATGCTAAAAGGATTTGAGAGCCGTCCAGATAGTCTATAGGCCCAGTGCGGTGGTCCAGTCAGACTGAAGGCTCATGTATGCATGTTGCTACTTGTATGGTTATGTATGGTACTTTAGGAGAACTCATTAGGCTTTGACTTACGGCTTAATTTTATGTTTCAGGTACTTCAGATGATTGGGTCAAGGAGAATGTGTGATTGTACACATCCTTCAATGATATGCTTTGGGAGATTCTGTGATTTACTGATCTTAGGAATTTGTATTTGACACTTGATTTGATATGGTTTGGATTGAAAACAACGGTTTCTTTTAAGTTAAAACTGAAAAATTTTATTGTGATTTTTGGGATGTTACAGACATAAATATACTAACAAATCTTACTATGTGAGAGCTTTCTAGTATGGTTCACATCATTTCATATATCAAGCTACCAAGTATGGTCATATAAGGACCTTTACCATTTCTATTTTCCCTTTTTAGTCGTCAAGGATTAACTCTTGGAAAGTTCTAAGTGACTCTCAGGAGGTGTAATTTTGTCCTTAGTATCTACCATGTTGAACATCTCTAAAACCAACTGAATATAATTTTATTGAGAAAATTTTAGAGTACCCACATATTTATCTCTAACAATCAATACCCTATATATTTATCTTTGACTATGCTTATGCCAAGTATTTCCTTCGCAACCCATAAGCCCTTTATCTTGAACTCTTTGGACAACTCCTTTGTCAACTTATTAATCTCATGGATGTTACCCCCACACCTAAAACTTATCAACACAGATCAAGAAGATGATGTAAGATGACTTAAACTTCTCCAGGTAGCAAAAATAACCACTCTCACATATTGTGTGCCCGTTCCTCTTTATGAAGTCATCCAACTTTAATTCCAACTACCTTAGAGATTCTTTCAAACCATACAAGATTTTCTTTAGTTTGCACACAAATTTTGTTTAGCACCTTTTGGTTGTTCCATGTATAGATATTCATCATGGTCACTAAGCGAAGAAAATAGTTTTCACGTCAATTTGCTTTAGTTGAAAATCTTTTGCATTTACAAAAACAATGATCGTTCTGATTTTGGTGATAATCATAAATGGGGAAAATATTTCATTGTATTTGAACCCACCCTTTTTATTATAAATCCTTCACAGTCAATATGGCCTTGTATCTATTGTTTCCATCGATTTCTTCTCCGACCCCTCATTCGTGGTTCCTTTTTTTTTTGCTTGTAACTTGAAAAGAAATTGTTTCTTTCTCTTGTCAAGTGAACGTAACTCATCTTTCATAGCATTCTTCCACTATATGAAATCTTTCATGATTAAGGCTCTTAGATAAGTCTATAGCTCTTCATTCTCATCTAGCAACAAATAATTTCTTAAGCGAGAGAATACTGAATCGAAAGATTCCTCATTTTAATGGATCTTCTAAGTATACCCAAAGTGACAATCTTAGTGGCTTCGCTACCATGCTTCAGGTCCGCTTTCTTTAGGTTCATATTAACTACCTTCAATTTTTCTTCCTTCGGATTCGCTCCCACTCACTCTGGAGGTTCCTTTACTCCTACTGCTTTCAAAACCTCGACTCATTCCTTCAATATTGAAAGTCTTTGCAGTGTATTCTTTTAACATCCTATCTAAAGTAACTTTGTCTCTGCCTTTAGTTTTATTTTTCAAACTGGAGGCTATAACCAAATTATCTTTGTATAAGGCATTCTATTTGAATGTCATATACAAGCTTCGAATAACTCTTCGAATTTAGTTGTCCCAAAAACGATACCCCATGTCATCCAAACTATAGCCAACGAAGATGCACTTATTATCCTTTGCATCTAACTTATCTTTGTCTAATCCTTTATATTGATGTAAGAACATACATGTATATCTTTAGATGACCCATGTATATCTTCGATCTCTCCATTCCTCTTCTAAAAATTTAAACCCTACAAGTATTGAGGGTCCTATGTTGGTTAAGTATGTTGTGGTATTAACTATGTCTTCCTAGAACACCTTCGGAAACCCTATATGCAACCTCATACTATTTTCTCTTTCATTTAGTGTTGTGTTTATCCTATATGAAATGTCATTCTACTGAGGTGTCTTGGAACCATTTTCAACATTCTAATTCCATGGTCAATGAAATAATCAACAAACTCCAAACTGCTACATTCACTCCCATTGTTTGACTTTAAGCATTTTGATTTTGAGATTCCTATCGTTCTTAATAGAATCATTTTACTTGTTAAAGGAGGTGAATATTTTGAAATAATATTTGATAAAATAAACCTACATCTTCCTTGTGGAATCACCTATAAATGTGATGTAGTATTGAGACCCTCTTGTTACTTTTGGATCTGGAAAATATGCATATATTGTTGGGTTCGTGACATGTCGAGACAAAAAAGGATTAAGAGAGCTTAACCCTAACTCTGCCCATGTAATTATTATGTTGTGATGTGCAACTCGTTTATTTCGTGTTGAGTTTGTGTTAGGTTTCTAGTTAAGGTTACACGTTAAAATGTGTCATGCCATGTGAGGTTAAAACATTAAACAATGAATTGGTAGAAAAGAAAAAGTAAAAAGATGGTAAAAGTAATAGTTGGGAGGTAGAATGGCTATATTCATAGTAAGTTTAGAGGACAAAATGCAAATAGTAGGAGTTGGGGATGCAAAGGGTGGGATCATGAAGAGAAGGGAGTGGTTGAGGGGACTATTTAGTTTGGGAGAGAATAAAAAAAATTGACCTAGGCAGATAATGTCATTTCCACATTACAAAATGACCCAACTCGAAGTTTTTATTTTACATATAGTTTTGGTTTTGGGTCTTTCTAGTTTATCTAAAGAATTCAAAAAAATGCATATAAATAAATGGGTCATTTTTAGTCATATTCGAGTTGAAATTATTAACTCTAACCTTACTCATTTAATTTTCTTTTTGTGTTGTGCTTTGCCTGTTTAATTAAACGGGTTGAAATATTTACACATATTTTGTCTCTAGTTCGTGTCGAATTAGCATGCGGTGTCATTTTTTCCACCTTTATAGTTGCTTTGAACTGGTGATTGTTGAAATCAACATGGTTTCCTTCATCTTCCAAACTACCTCACTAATATCAACACCTTTTCAGGTCCGAAATGTACTTTACATTCTTTAAAATCCACTTCGAACCCAAAATCGCATTGAGAGCTACATTCCCAACTCTAGTGATATCCAAGATTTTGTTATATGCAAGTCGTACTTTGCCAATATAATGCTTGAAGTTGTGTTTTACTTCTCTAAAAATACTTGCATGGATTGAAGCACCAAAATCCGTAATCCCAAATTCAATTATACTCTTTACGCCACAAATAAGCACATCATAGAAATCTTTTTCCATGGTCACTTCCTTCCCCACCTTCTCAGTCGAAGGTTTTAGATGCTGATTTCGTTGAAATTCTAACAGGTAATACCATTCACACTTCATGACTATCTTCTTCTTATTAACTTTCATATACATCTACTACCACCCCCTCTATTAGATTTTCTTCCACTTACTTCAATACTTAGCAAACTGCTGGAGCACATCCCTGCATTCTTACTTCAGATATCCTCACCGAGGATTATATCACAATTGCCTTCGAAAGTGAGCTTAGTGGTCGCAGATGAACTACTCACGATGTGACTGTTTCAGACCAACTCTCCGGAAGCGAGGATGATAATAACAACGGTTGACTTAGTTTTTAAACCCAATTTCAATAAATGTCAATCTTGATATAATTCAGTTGAACGCATTTATGTGGTATGCCATTGAGCAACCTTCCTTCATCTATGTATTTAGCAATTGTCTAACTAAGAAAACCATGTTTGCTAGTGAAGGTGTCTCGAACATGTTAGGAAACACCTTTATCAGTCCAAATATTGTTTTCTTAATAAAAATGTTGTAAGGAATGTTCTTTACTAACGACTACCAGACCACACTACGTGCCCGCTGATATAACATATCACAATCCTCCTGTTTCATGCCATTTTTTTAACTTAAAGGTAGATGTAAATATTTATGGTAAATATATTATTTGATGTATATCCTCTAAATACAAAATCATGACCTCCAAATTTATCGATCTTAAATTAGCTTTCTTTAGGCGTAGCTGTAATTCATTTTGTTGGGTATTAATATGCAACCTTGACAACACGAGGACAATGATTATAGAAAAATATGCTATGAATATTAAACAAGAACACAAGGAGATTTACCATGGTTCACTTGGTAGGTTTGATCAAGCTATGTCTACAAGAAAACTAGAGATATTCTTAATTGATATCAAATTCTATAGTGGCGTTGACCTAAAATTATTGGTCGAACCAATAGAAATTTCAGAGATGATATTGGCCATGACTAGATAGTAAAATTCTTCGAACCATATTTTAATGACGGTTACTTCAACTCTATCACCTCTCACAAATGACAACCTTCAATTTTGATTATGGCACACATAGTTATCGTTGAGCGATGACATTTGAGGGTTGAGGAAGGAGCTACCGAGGAGATGTGGGATATGTATGGTAAATTAGGGCTTTTGCTGCGATTTATTAGTTTGCCCTCAGGGTAATATCTTTTTAAACTAAATATTAATAGAAAAATAGATTGTAACTACCTTAGGACGCAAGATTTGAAAACCACAAACGAATCATATCATTTTTTTTTCAAAATTACATCAAATATGTATCAAATATATAGATTTTTTTTAATCAAACTATCATTCATTAAACTAAAAATTCAATTGTCATCTTACAACGAGTGAGATTGGAGCAAACCACAAAAATAATAAAACTATATTTTACTCCTAAATATAATTATACTGTAAATTATGTCTTATTGTATTATACATAAATTAATTTACATTTTCCGCATTATCACATCTAATTAAAAAGGATCGAAATTGAAACTCTTCACGCATTTGAAAAAGGAAAATAATGTGTGTTTCCTATCCCAAGAGAATAATGTAAATAAAAAAGAAAATGGATAAGACAGTGGCATTTCTGTAATAAATAGGAGAAAGAAACCCAAAGTTAAATGATGATTGGTTGCTAAGCCGGTCGCCTCTGGTTTCAAAATCCATCTCTTGGCAAACTAAACACGAAATCACCATAAACTCAACGCACACTTCGCTCTACTTCCCGTTTTTCACCTTAATTCTCTGCGTATAAAACCCCTCAAATTTTCTACACAGAAACTTGTGTATACCATTTCAATTTCAATCTTGTTTGGCGAGAAAAGGTCTTTTTTGTTCGTAATTCAGATTGAGAGAAAGTCAGTCTTTGGTTCTTGAAGAATTCGCAGGATTTCTGGATAAATTCAGAGAAGAGAAAGAGTTTTTATGTGATTTTGAGGATTGGGTGTGCGTGAATTTACGTATGTAATGCATCAGAAGAAATCTGAAGTTCAGATCGGAAAAGATAGCAGTGGTGTCTCTTCCGATTTCAACCCTAACCCCATAATTTCTTCTTCAGTTGCCATTAATTCCCCTCACAAATTCCCTGTTTTCAAATCGACACCTCATTCGCCGTCTTCTTCTTCATCATCGCCATCGCCATTTTCGTCCTCTTCGTTATTGTTGTTACCATCACCTGATCATAGTAACAATAACAGTGATGTTACAACAGCAACGACAAACCCTAACCCTAACCCTAACCCCAGTCATCAGCATCAGATTGTAATTGATGATGGTGAGTTCGATCCATTTGCTGCACCAACACCTAAATCAACACCTCACAAGAGGCCTCTTTTTTCGCAAACGACAGCCAGTTCATCTTCAAACCCCTTCACGAGATCACCTATTTTATCGAATCCCCTAAAAAACTACCCCTTTTCATCAAAAACCCATTATTCTAAGCGGTTTTGCAATACCAAAGCCGCCGCATTCCACCTCCTTCACCGTCTCCGCCATCTTCGCCGCCTTCGAACTCACCTCAGGTTAATCCTTCTACTCTCTCTCCCCTTTTTCTACTTCTTGGTTTCGCATCCCAGTCACTCCTTCCTCCTCGATTTCCTATCAGCTTTTGCGTTCTCAACCGCACTCTTGTTTTCCCTAAATCTTGCTCTCCCTCGCCTCCCTTCGATTCGATTATTTCTTTCTAGATCTTTCCCGATTAAACTCTACCCATCATCCCATTCTTCAAGACCACACCTCCCAATCTTCTGGCCAATCGGGTCTCGACAAAAAGGCGATAAAAGAGGGAGCTCAGGGTGTTGGGTGCAAGCATACAACAATGGCGACGTCTACGAAGGTGAATTTCACAAAGGTAAATGCTCCGGTTGTGGGGTTTACTATTACTACATGAGTGGAAGATACGAAGGCGATTGGGTCGATGGAAAATACGACGGATATGGTATGGAAACATGGGCCAGGGGAAGTCGTTACAGAGGACAATACAGACAAGGTCTCCGACATGGGTTTGGCGTTTATAGATTCTACACCGGTGATGTCTACGCCGGAGAATGGTCAAACGGTCAAAGCCATGGATGTGGAGTTCACACTTGCGAAGATGGTAGCAGATACGTAGGTGAATTCAAATGGGGTGTTAAACATGGTCTTGGCCACTACCATTTCAGGTAAAAATCCTTACTTTCTTTCATCTACATACATCAAGATTGTTTGTTTAATCTTTAATAATATACAAATACAATGAATGAAAGAACCAATTTTTTTATTTATAGGAATGGAGATACATATGCTGGAGAATATTTTGCAGACAAGATGCATGGTTTTGGGGTTTATAGTTTTGCAAATGGTCATAGATATGAAGGTTCATGGCATGAAGGAAGAAGACAGGGACTTGGGATGTACACTTTCAGAAATGGAGAGACTCAATCTGGACATTGGCAAAATGGTGTTCTTGATGTTCCAAGCTCACAAAGTGCCACTTATCCTGTTTCACCTGTTGCTGTTTATCATTCCAAAGTTCTTAATGCAATTCAGGTAATTACTAATTACCTTTATACCCTTAACTTTTTCTATTAACTTGTTCTTCATATAAGAATTGAAAAAGGATCTTTATAAATAACAGGAAGCAAGAAGAGCGGGTGAGAAAGCATATGATGTGGCAAAAGTTGATGAAAGAGTGAACAGGGCGGTGGCGGCCGCCAATAGGGCGGCTAATGCCGCCAGAGTGGCGGCGATAAAGGCGGTACAAAAACAGATGCACCACCGGACAAACAATGATGACCTTCCTATTCCGGTGGTGCAAAATTTTCATCATTTGTCGGCTCAATTGTGAGTTTAAATTTTGGGCCTAATTTTTGTTTTTAATGTCTATGTGTTTTTTTTGAATGAGAGAAGAGGGAGATGGTTGTATGTGTGTGTGTGTGTGTTTGTGTGTGTGTTTTGTGGTGTTTACTTGTAAAGTTTAGGGTTTAGATTTAGTGGAGGATGGAGGGTGGTGGTGCCAATGGGAAGATAAAAACTCATTATGGCATTTGTATGTGTATTAACAAATAACAAACTACTAATGATGTTATAAGAAGGCCAAATCTAATATTCTCATGGTTGGTTGGTTATAGTTTTTTGTAACTAGAATTTTTCTTATTCAAAACTTATGTTTAGTGTTAGGGGTATAATAGTCATTTTAAGTGACTTGATGGGAGTTTTGCTAAAAACGGTTTTTGTTGGTCGCCTGAGAGTTGGCCCACACTGTCTTGTCTCCATTCGGGTTTAAAACTCTTACACAACAGCAGCTGTTGAGACTTGAACCCTTGACCATTTATGTATGTATATACGTTTGTATGTATATACGTCTAATATCCAACATTAATGGAATTTCTTTTGTGATGAAATGAAATTTGTTGGCATGATTGATGTTGGCAATGAAGTATATGTCAAAATTTGATAGGGGTTGTAGCATTAAATATTGAGTAACATAATTTTTTGTTTGTTGTTGGAACTTGATGATTAGCAATCTAGAAAGAAAGAAATTATGTTGTCAAAGGTTTGACTTGTGGGATTGGGTGGATGGGTGTACTCATCCTTACCTTTGTTTAAGGGTTGAAGAATACTTGGCCTAGTTAGGTATGAGTTATGACAAACCGTATATCATACCCTACATGCTACATTCTTAACTATTCTAAGGTCCTTATAATATATGGGGTTGAATAAAGAAGACAAAATTCTCCTTTGAATTAGAAGCAAACTAGTTTGCAATAATTAAGAGAATTGTTGATAAAGGCCTGGTCCTTATGGTCCTAAAGATTGGTTAAAGCTTGTCCTGAAATGTGTAGTTAGGTATGACAAACCCTAAATCCTAACAACAAACCCCACACACACAACATACATACCCTTGTTAACATCTAATTGGCTACCTTTATTTTTTTTTTCTTTTGTCATTTTTGTTTTTGTTAAAAAGAAAGATTTTCTTTTATAGATCGAATAAACCATTTGTATGGAACTAAATGAAGCATTGTTGTATATATGTACTCATCAAATTTATTGTGGAAGTTGGAAGGAAAACAAAAGAAAGATAGGTAAAGGGTAGTGTATTTATATATTAAGCTAGGTTTTTAGTTTAATCCATGAAGTCATTATGCCCAGATTAATTAAAAAGGAAACAATTAGGCATAGTTTTGTTCTAATACTATATAATGTTTAACTTATTGAGCTCCTTAAATAAAAAAAAATCACCCTTTAACATGTACATATATACAACAATGCTTCGTTTTGATGTAATACATACCAGGTGTGAAACCCATGTATTACACGAATTGATTTAAAAAAATTAAACATTAAAGTGTAAACAAAAAAATATTTTTTAGTGTACAACTTTAAATAGAAAAAGAAACATATTTATTACAATTTAATATCATATATATGATATTTAATACTTTACATATATAACTATATAAGTATATGACTTTAATTTTAAAAATTGAAACAAACCAAAAATTAACAAGTGGATAATATTATTTTAAAAATACCACAAAATGACAAGTGTCAAAACTCATGAAAGATTGACATGTGGTAAAAAAAAACCTTCATTTATTAAGGATGAAATATTCATAATAGTCAAGAGAAAAGGAGGTGAGTTTCCTTATGCTATATTTTACTCCATTACCTTTTAGCTTAACTAATTATGTTTTGGTTGTATGGTAATTTATTTAGAATAGTGAAGTTGATTTTTATATGGGTAAGTAGAACAATAATATTATTTTTATTTATATTTATACCGTAAATATTTGAAACAAGCTTTGTTTATTTGTTTATTGAACATTTATCTTCTATTCCTCTTATAGATTTTGTCCGTTTTGGTCCTTAACATTTTATTTTACACCCTAGTTATATTCATATATTAAGTTTTTATTATTTTTTGATCAGTTAATCTATTCAATTAAATATACAAAATAAATTTAATATATTTTCTATAACTAATTATGTCTTGATTGTGTTGTAACTTTTTTAGAATAGTGAAGTTAATTTATACGAGTAAGAAGAACAATCGTATCTATATTTGATAACGGTAAATATCTGAAACAAGCTTTGTTTACAGAACATTTATCTTCGACAACTATATTTATTCATTCACACTTCAACCAACAATACTTGATCGGAAAAAAAACTATCAAATCCATTAAGTAAAAGAGACATATGAGAGAATCTTCGATGATAGTTTTTTTTTTGTAAAACTTTTTACTATTTGAAAAAGTTTTCTGGATACAAGTTGTATTAAGATATCAATTAGTAAACTCCAACTACTTATTCCTCTTACAGATTTTGTCCATTTTGACCTTTATCTTTAATAACATTTTATTTTACATCCTTGTTATATTCATATATTAAGTTTTTATTAAATATACAAAATAAAATTGAATATACACTTTGTATTGTAGATTTAAAAAGTATTGTCAAAACTTTCAAAATGTTGATTTTATTTATTTAATTATTAATGTCAAAAAATGTAATGTGGTATGGGTTCCTATCCATGTGGTGCAAAACTTCCATCATTTTTTTGGCTCAATAGTTCGGTATGAGTTTAAAATTTAGGCTTAATTTTGTTTTGTTTAGTTTAGTTTTTGATGTATGTGTTTTTACCCAAAAAAGAGGGAGGTTGTTTTATATTTATGTGTGTGTTTTTGTGTTGTTTACATGTAAAGTTTAGGGTTAGAAGAGTGGTGGGTAGTGCCAATGGGAAAACTCATTATGCAAGCATGTGTATTAACAAATAAAAAAATACTACTACTATTACTTATAAGGTCAAATCTATCATTCTCATAGGTTGGTTCGTGTCTTCTTGTTGGGAGAGAATAAGGTGTAGTGTATATTACATATATGTACTTTGTAATTACATTGGTTCTTAATTAAAGTAATGTTTCTAGTGTTAGGGATATGATGGTCATTTTATAGTGGCTCAATGGTCCGTGTTGGCACCTTTGAATT
The DNA here is from genome assembly GCF_051521515.1 of Lactuca serriola. Classification (NCBI taxonomy): domain Eukaryota; kingdom Viridiplantae; phylum Streptophyta; class Magnoliopsida; order Asterales; family Asteraceae; genus Lactuca; species Lactuca serriola. The sequence goes on from NC_136408.1 coordinate 109,945,790, forward strand.
GATCTACATTGTCTTATCCCAAAAGTGATGTGTGAGATATAAGTCGGGTACATAACTGTCTGCTACAAAGGTTTATATAAGAGCTCAATGTAATGAACACAATTCACATTATAATTAAAACTTACGTAAAAGCTCAATGCTTACAATGAACATCATTCACATTATAATTAAAACTCTCATATGTAGCTTTTGAGATTTGAACTATTGATCATATACTATACCCTGTAACCAAACATTAGGGCAACTTGATGTGACTTTGGTCACGAACATCGAACATTCAGTATGTTAAAAGTTGATAGGGATTGTAGTTTTAAATATAGAGAAATCTCTAGAAAAGTCATAGTATTTTACCATTATTTACAAAAAAAGTCACAAACTTAAATTTGTTTACGAAAAAACATAAATTACCGGTAAAAATGGCTATTTGACCTCCCGGTTTACAGGTTTCATTATTTACCTGGTTTCATTAAAGTCTCATTATTTTATCATAATTTATGAATAAGTCTCAAACTAAAATTTAGTGAGGATTTGTCATTTTTCTCCATGTAACATATATTTTATCGGTTTCATTACTGACTTGGACACCTAATTATTAAATTAGCTAATAGGATGGATACGATGAGTTATATAATGCTATATTTACTGTAAAATTTGATATTTATCTTATCGGCTCATTTATGACTATGTATCTAGGTCAGTAATAAAACCAATAAAATGTGTGTTTCTAGGAAAAAAAAACAACAGGAAACGAGCTGATGTCTAATGAGATGGATATATTAGGTTACATAAGATTAGATAGACAATTTGAAATTTCTTATAGACGTAAATATGATAAAATTGTTGCTAGTTTATGTAATTATTGTAGTGTTTGTTAGATGCATTTTATATTCCAAAAAATATACAATGCATCAGGATATCAAGTTTCATGGTAAACATATCATTATATAGCCTAATCTATCCATTTCATCAGCTCATTTAATGACTAGGCGTCTAGGTCAGCAATGAAACTGGTAAAATATATGTTACAGTAAGAAAATTGTCAAATCATCACCAAATTTTAGTTTGAGTCTTATTCGTAAATTATGGTAAAATAATGAAACTTTAATAAAACCAGGTAATTAATGAAACCGGTAAACCGAAAAAATTGGTCAAATCGTCATTTTTACCGGTAATTCATTTTTTTGTAAACAAATTTTAGTTTGAGATTTATTCGTATATTAGGATAAAATTTTAGGATTTTTTCGAAGATTTCCATTAAATATAAATAATATAATTTTTATTTTTGTAATGTTAAAAGAAATTGAAAATCATCATCTAGAAAGGGGTTGTGTATATTTGACTTGTTATATTTGGTCTAGACATTTTTGTGTTGTATAATAATAAATAATAAAACACACAACTATGTGGTTAAGCATTAGACTTGTGGGATGGCTGAATTGTGAATACGTGGGTTTGAGCCTCTAATTACCTTGTTTCACAAGTAAACTTGGTCTAGTTATTAGGCATGCCAAATCCTATTTGACCGTGTCCTACATGCTTAAAACTATTCTAAGGTCCATATAAATTTTGAGTTGAATAAGGGTTTCAATTAAAATCAAATTAGTTTGTAATATTTAGATGGCTAAATTCTATAAATATTATTATTATTATTATTATTATTATTATTATTATTTTTTTATTTTATTTTATTTTATTTATTTATTTATTTTTTTTTAAGTAAAGATTTTTTTTTGTTTAATCAAATTTTTCCAGAAAAACCACTCTGTTTTTTCCGGTAATAAATTGCAATATATTCGGAAGAATATTTTTTGGTTAAAGTTGGTTTGTTTTAAAAATCAAAATTTGAATGGTTAAATCATAAATAAATTTTTATTTAAGTGAGTAAACCGAAAGTTCAAAATTATAGTAGTTTTTATAAAAGAGAAATATAACTTTTATATAATGATTTTCTTTTTTTTGAAAAAAGTGTTGGTAACAAAAAAATCGGTGTTTAAAAACTTAAAATGAAAACAAATTAATATGGTTTTTATAGCTCTTAAAATCGATACTTGTTTACCAAGGGATCCTACTAGCTTCTATAAAACAATTAAAAAAGGCTGGAGGTTCTAATTTGACTATTGATATGAACCTCATTTTCCTTCAACTTTAAGGCTTCACTAAATATAAGATTTTAATATCATCCACGTGGGACAAAAAATGTGGACAATGTGAGAATCATTCATTCCTCTTTAGCTTTTCAATTATCCATATCTTTTTCTACACAAGGGTGATATAAAAAATGCTTAAGCTTTCTCACATAAAATATCGCATGGTTGAGATTTATTTTTTTGAATTTTTATCATATGATTTAATATTTTCATGAACAAATAAATACACAAATCTCCCTCCCTCCCTGTGTATACGGCATGTGGATAACTATGCGTCTCATTGTCTATAGATTTTCAAAGGAGTTTGCCTAGTAATGAAGAGGGTTCTGTTGAAACTGGTTGCAAAATCTTCAAGGTGGTAACTAGATTAGCTATATATGTTATATGACTCTAAATGTTAGCTGATAGATAAAGAATTTGATAGGAAGATGCAAGTTGCAGAATGAGGATCCTCAGGTTGACATTCGGTAGAACATTTTTGAACATGTTATTCAATGTTATAATAGAAATAATTTTTGAGTTATCCCGATCGTCATAAAATTAAGAATGAAATAAGAAGATAGTTTGAGCCTTTAAGACTAAGAAGAAGTTGACACTTGCCCCTTTTATTGAATGTTATAAGAAGATAGTTTGTGACAAAACTTTAAATATTAAAAGGTTCCTAAAAAGTGAAAAATATTAATTGCAATGACCAAAAGTGTCAAAATGATTAAAGAATGAGGAATAAAGTTGTCAAAAAAACATCTAAATTTATTATTTCTAACTTTGAAGACTAACAATAATATAGGGGCCAATTCTGCCAAAAAAATAACAAGTTTACTATTTTTTTTTGAGAACTTTAATATATATATATATATATATATATATATATATATATATATATATATATATATATATATATATATATATATAATAAACTACTTTAACAATTTCAGGAAATACAAATGTACTTATGAAAAGAAAATTAATAATTACTCCAAATAAAATAAGAGGAAAAGATGACAATTGTTAATATTTTTTTTTTATTGAAATGGTTAATACATATGACTTTTAAATTCTACTCCTAGATTATATATTTATCCATCATAGTAAAAAATTGGTCTATAAATTTTCTACCATATTAAAAGGGTGTTTATGGTTAGCCTTAAGGTACATGCCGTTTGAGATTGACTTATTTAAAACAATATGTTTATTTATAAAAGTGTCTATTATCTTTTTCGGTGTCAAATAAGTGTTTGAAAAAAGTGTTTGTATTAGATTATCTGCTATCAAAACATAATAAATTGATAAATTGTTTTTTAGTAAATGTTTGGGAATGTTTTTTAAAATGACTTATTGACTTTTTAAAAAGCTAATAAGTTAAAAAGATATTTGACAAATACTAACTTTTTTTTTTGTTAAAAATAGTTTTTCCAAAAAAACAAATAAGAAGTTTAAGAAGCAATCTCAAACACGTCCTTAGTGTTTATCAATTTCTACTTATAGATGTAAAATAACTGATAAGTTCAAAAACTCTTGGATCAATTAGATCTTTCACAAGAACGATAAAAGTAATGAAACAGTTTAAGTTTATACGAGTATGAACCAAAACAGAATCAAACTTATGCTTAGGATTCAAAACTGAGTCACGCTTCAGTAGAGCTCGATGAAGAACTTCCGCTGTAGAGGCGGGTTTACAAACGATATCAAATAAAGCAATGAAAGTGATACCCTCTAAGTCTGCATGCATGCAACTTATATACTAAACCCTAATACAAAATAATGCACGGCTGGACAGGCCCAATACCGGCATTCAAACTAGGCTATGGACCGAGTCCATGACGCAATCCAATATACTCTACAATCTCCCCCTTTGCGTCAAATGAGGCGAGAGATTATTTCTTCTGAGTAGGCTTCACCATCTTGATAACTTTGAATAATCGAGGAATAATGGCAAGAAGAGTTTGTCTAAGTCTGCATGCATGCAACTTATATACTAAACCCTAATACAAAATAATGCACGGCTGGACAGGCCCAATACCGGCATTCAAACTAGGCTATGGACCGAGTCCATGACGCAATCCAATATACTCTACAATCTCCCCCTTTGCGTCAAATGAGGCGAGAGATTATTTCTTCTGAGTAGGCTTCACCATCTTGATAACTTTGAATAATCGAGGAATAATGGCAAGAAGAGTTTGTCTAAATTGAATGTACCACCTCAACATGTCAACGAATAGCTTCTTATCAGCAGCACTGTTCTGGTCACACCTTTGAATGATCTCCAAGATATGCTCGAGACAAGTCGTTAAGAAGAGGTGTTTGTCGACAAGAGCGAACAGACATTTTTGGCCTTCGCCTCTGAGGAACATGACTGTGTGATACTTTGAATCAATTTTCCCTTTGATCATGGTGTTGACATTGCCAGCTCTGCCCATGGTCTTGATCGTTGGTCGCTTATGTATGGCAGAGGCAATCTCCTGGTCCATCTTCGCTACCTCATGTATGTAGCAAACAAGCATACGCTTGACATGATCGATTATAGGCTGATACTCCTGAGGATTCGATAGGAGAATGTTGTTGAGGAGTATCCAGTCATGGGGATTGAGGTTCGGTAGATCAGCAAGGGAAAAATGGTGGACTGAGCCTTCGGTTCCTTGATTCACCCTGAAATTGACATTGATAAATTTCCCTGCTGAATAGGGCTTCATCACCTTGACTGTGGTTATCTTCTTTGAGCTCCAAGTTTGGTATTGAGGTTGAGCAAATTCCAAGTAAAACTCCAAAAGATCCCTATCTACCTTCGGGTCCAGAGATAGAATGGCAACAGTCGAGTTGAAGCAGTGGAAGATGAATGCCTTTTGAGTGATTGGCATATCGAACTGTGCATCCTTGGAGTTGTCAAGGCCAAAGGACATTATTGGCTCAAGCCAGAGAACAGTTGGCTCGTCGATTGCACACCGCTGAAGCGAGTCTTTAGTCCATACAGGAAACATAGACTTTTTCTTCTCAAGGAGCTCCGCCTCCTTTCACTTCTGTTCTAGCTCAGCGCGCCGCTTCTTGGTGATTTCTTCCATTTGTTTTTTGGAAGTATTGTCCTTTGGGACAGGTTTCTTGGGAATGTCGACATAGACATCATCTTCATTGTTTGTGTCGTCTTCACCAATCTTCTTCTTCTTCTTATCTTTGTTACTGACCGAAGCTTCATTAACCTTCGGTTCAGCAGCTGGTTTTGAGCTGGAAGGAGGAGTTTGCTGCTTTGACTCTTTCTCTCCCCTTGTTTCGGTTGGACCCCAGTCACCGGAACACCCTCGATACGGCTGAGAACGTCCAGTGCCGGTTTGAGCTTGTCTGCCAAATGCCTTCTGACAGTGATAGTGATAAATGGATCATTCGCCTCAATAAGATGAAGGAGGATGGAGTGAACATCGGCAACAGAACTCCGGATAACCTCCCTTTCTGACTTGAGGTCATTAATCTCCGAATTAGCAGTACGCACCTTGTGTATTTGCAGTTTAAGTTGGGCTGTACGTCTGTCAAGCTCGTCCATAATCCGATTTTCCATAGCTAAGCCCGCTTCCAGTTGAGTTAAGCGTTCGTTGACTTTAGAATGGAGCGATGCATTTGCTTCTTCAATGGCATGGCGTGCCACTTCCAGGTTCGAACACTCAGATTGAAGAGTCTTTTTGAAGAGTCTCTACTGAGGTGTTGACAACTGCAGCATTCTTGGCAGCAGCAGCCTGCAAGGAATCTAGAAACAAGTGAGCTTCTGAAACTAGTTTATCGACTTTTGCGGTCGCTTCCTTGCACTCCTTAGTTGAGGCATCAACAGCGAGAGAGACCTGTTGACATTGGGAATAGGAGGCTTCAATAGCCTTGGCTGCAGCAGATAGGGTAGCACTGTGTTCGACAACAACCGACGAGAACAATGCTTTTAAAGCAGCTTCTGAAGGGGAACCAGAGGAGGAAGAGGAAAGCAGTTGATCAAGCTTGTCATTGACTGCTTTGAGATGACGTTTGGTAATTGGCTCGTCATCATCATCCTCACTCTGCACTCGATAAGGACTGAAATATGTGGAATCGAATTCCAAGTCCTCACCGCCCAAAATAGGGGTTGTTTCAGTAGATTGTGTAAGAGACAAGGGTTTTGAAGAAGGTGGAGGTTCGGTTGTGAATGTAGGTTCGGTTGTAAAAGGAGGTTCGGTTACAAGTGGATTGGAAGCGGTAAAGGTAGGTTTAGTAGTAGTGGTAGAGGTTGTATCTGTGAAAATGGGAGTGGGAATAGGAATTGTAGTGAATGGTTGAGAGGTGGTTATTGGAGAGATAGGAGGGATAGAAACTGGAATGGTAACAGGTGGAGGTGAAGGAGGCAAAGAACGAACCGGAATTTCTGGAGTAGGGGAGCGAGGCGGAGTGTCCCCTCGGTCCGAAGCTTCTTCATCAGAACTATCGCTCTCAGAATCTGAAGGTGGAGCGTTCTTCTGCTTAGGAGGAACATATTCTGAATTCCACTCGCTGGAGGATTGAAGAATAAGTCTCCTAGCAGGCTTCTTCAGCTTTTTGGGTTGAGGTTGAGAAGGAGCAACCTTATCAGTTTTTCTCTTCGTGGGGGTCTATCCCTTGGTTGGTTTTGTGACCGGTCCCTCCTTCTACGGTTCAGGCATCTTACCCCTCTTGGCTGGCTTGTCAGCCTCTTCAATGGAACGAAGCATTGTGGGTGTAAGTTCTCGTGGACCAACAGATGGACGCTTCCTGTACCGTTGAAGAAGATTACTCGACGCTGAGATACAATCGAGCATGGCTTCAGGAATAGGTCTGATGTATGAAAACTTTGTTGGATCAGTGACGATGATTTTCGTCGTATGAAAAGTGGCGATAGAAGAAAGCAAGGAATCCGCCATTATTGGGACACGATTACGATCCATTTCCCATTTGGTGATGATAGTCCAGAAACGCCCACATGAAATCTCTGAATGTCTGGATGAAGAAACTAGGCTTTGAACCAACTGCTGCCAAATAATGGACCCATAATCAAGGTTAAGCCCACTATACAACCCATACAGCACCGTCATAAATGCCTTGCTAGCACCGTCAGAACCAGTGCTCCGCTCAGACAATCCCTTGAATAAGAGCGTGAAAAGGCCATTCCATTGAGGAGGAAGGCAGGACTTCTTGAACTTGGTGACAACTGTTAGGGTTTTAGTATACCCCATCTGATAAAACATTGTGAACAGTTGGCCAGTTGTAATGGAATCAGGGTTTACCAGAGATGGATCTTGAGAAAGACCAATTAGGGCACAAAATCGACTCTTGGAGATAGAGACCTTCTCATCGTGAAGTTCAAAGTGAATCCTTTCATTAGCCTTGTCGTAGAATGCAGTAGAGTAGACAAGAGACAAGAACGACATAGGAACAACTTCAACCTTTGTCAGTGCATCGACGAGAGGTGAGTATTTGAGACACTCAACCACATACAGCATATAGGGCTCATATATGAATGGAGTGAGATCAATGATTAGGTTCTGTTGGGGTTTGATAGTGAGTAGGGGTTGACGAACTGAGGTATTGTGAACGGATGAGGATTCTGCCATTTTAGTAGCTTGAAGATGACGATGAACAGTTGCAGAAAATCGCCGGGTTTCTTTGAGAGCTTTTTGGAAGTGATAAAGGTTGAGAGTGTACCGTTCCAATTCCTTTTATACGTACAGGGAAGAGAGAGAAGAATCTGGCTGAAATCTTGGATTATCTCAAAAATAGCGCTTGAGTTGATGTGTGAACAGTTGGCGTGCCGAAGATGACGCACGAGAGAGAAAAACGTTTCCCTTTTTCATGCCTTTTCATAAAACTCACCTTTTTCAAATCGCCAAACCGTTTGGATTTCTGCTGAGTCAGCTACCACTTTATCCCAATCGTTTCCCCTTATGACGCTTGAGTGTTTGTGCCTTGAACATTTGAATCATTAATCTGTGCGAACTTAGAATTTGGAAAAATTAAAAATTTTCGTGCATAGTGTGTAAAAGATAAAGAAATAAAACGAGTATTTTGGGATTATCTGTGATGTCGTATTCAAACATAAAACGATTGATTCTGGGCAAAAATCACTTCCTTCAAAGTCAAGAGAGACATTGAAGTGCCTGCTTGGTTTCCCATGAAATTACGATCAATAACTTGTTGCGAAGTTTTGAAAGGCTTCTTTTAAAGGTTAAATAGGGTGGCTTTTGCTTCAATTAATAATTATGATACTTAACATAAGACCAAAAGTGAATGAAGTACTTGTGAGATCATTGTGATCTGTTGAACAAGTAGGTGTGAAATGCTTTATAGTGACGAGAGAGAAATGGAAATCTCAAAAAAATAAACTGGATCTTTTAGGGTTAGAGAAGCCTTGGTGAAAGGCAATCTCATAAAGATCACTCAAAAAGAAAAAGAGATTTCATTGGGTAACAAGTAAGATCTTGAATTTATGAATTCACCGTCAATTCATTAGTGATGTTAAATGTTGGGTTTCACTTAGTACATAGTGGCATGAAACTAAGATCATGAACGCAGATTTTATATAACCATAAACCTCAGTGGTTAAAACTGAGAGTCTTAGGGGTTATATTGATGAAACGAATTATAATGGAGAAAGGTGATGGAGATGGTATAAGAAGCGAATGTACCTCTGCTTTTTAAAGAAAAGAAGGACCAAACAGAAAACTCTAAACTCAATTTGAGTAGAGTAAGGTAGCTCATGATTAGAGTGAACTTGATAGCCTGGATTGGGAAAACATGATTGGTATTGATCATGTTATTAAGGCTTCACTCAAAATCAGTTGAGGCTTGAGTCTACATACATCAACATGCTTCTAGGGACACCTAACTAATAAAAACCTTTTACCTGCCTTAGCTTTGCCATCGAGAATCACACTTAGACAAACATAAAAACGTTAGATATATATATATATATATATATATATATATATATATATATATACATATATAATAAAAAAATATTTTTGGATTTTTGTGAGAATTGATCAATTAAACGAAAGAGAAAACTATTTTTGAGATTTTAAAAGTAGAAAAGAAGAAATGAAAAAGTATACAAAACAATACAGTTGAAATGCCTTAAAAAAACAATAAGTTCAGAAGGAACGAACCCGAAATAGACCGAACGCTCAGTTCATTTCGGTTCATGGTCGAACTTCACCCGAAATAGACAGAACGTTCGGTTCATATAGGTTCGCTCTATTTCGCTTGTTACCTTTATGGAAGCGAAGGCGATTTTGGTACTGACTCGACTTGCATCATTCCTAGGCCTTGTAGAATCTTATTGAAGCTTGCTTCAGGTAAGGCCTTTGTGAATATGTCTGCCAGTTGATCAGTCGTTCTGACGAAGTGAATTTCTACGTTACCGTCTTCGATGTGATCCTTGATGAAATGGTACCTCAGTGCGATATGCTTAGTCTTCGAGTGTTGCACTGGTTTGTGACAAATCCTAATTGCGCTTTCAGAGTCACAATATATTGGGATTTTCTTCATGTTTAAGCCATAATCCCGGAGTTGACTTTGTATCCATACGACTTGAGATGTACAGGATGCTGCAACAATGTATTCGGCTTCTGCAGTGGATAAAGAAACACAAGTTTGTTTCTTTGATTGCCAACTGACTAATTTTCCATCCAGAAATTGACATCCTCCTGTGGTGCTTTTACGATCCAATCCACAGCCACCCAGATCAGCATCTGAAAATGCTTGAACAAAGAATCCGGAGTTGGCTGGATACCATAGACCGAGAGATGAGGTTCGCCTCAGATAGCGAAAGATGTTCTTCACGGCTTAAAGATGAGGTTCTCGTGGGTTGGCTTGAAATCGAGCACAGTAACAGACAGAGAACATGATATCAGGTCTACTAGCGGTAAGATAATCAGAGACCCGATCATCTGTCGATAAAGCGTTGTATCAGCAGCTGGTTTCTCCAATGGTGGTGTGAGTTTGGTTCCAAAAGCCATCGACACTTTTACTTTGGAGTCTCTCGTCATTCCAAACTTGGTGAGCAAAGTCTTGGTATATGCTTCCTGATTAATAAAAATGCCTTCGGGTCCCTGTCTAATATTCAATCCAAGAAAGAAATTAATTGGACCCATTGACCTCATCTCAAACTTAGTTTCCATCAACTTTCGGAATTCAGCTGTTAGGCTAGGATTCGTGGAGCCAAAGATGATGTCATCAACATAAATTTGGACTATCATAAGGTGGTTACCTTCTCGCTTACGAAAGAAGGTTGGGTCAACCGAACCTTGTTTGAATTTAGACATTTTTAAGAAACGAGTGAGAGTTTCATACCATGCTCTGGGAGCTTGTTTCAGGCCATAGACAGCTTTGTCGAGGATATAACAATGATCAGGATACTTCTCGTTCACGAATCCTAGCGGTTTCTCAACATATACGGTTTCTTCAAGTTCACCGTTGAGGAAAGCACATTTGACATCCATCTGATAGACTTCAAAGTTCTTGTGAGCAGCGTACGCAAGAAAGATATGAACAGATTCCAATCTTGCCACGGGAGCGAAGGTTTCTTCATAATCAATTCCCTCTTCCTGACAATATCCTTTGACCACCAGCCTTGCTTTATTACGAATGACATTCCCTTTTTTGTCCATCTTGTTTCTGAATACCCATTTGAGACCGACAACCAAAGCTTCCTTTGGTGTTGGAATAAGACGCCATACCTTGTTTCATTCAAACTCATTTAACTCATCCTGCATGGCTTGAACCCAGTCTGAATGATCAAGAGCTGAATTGCTGAATTAACAGTCTTTGGTTCAATTTCCATCATCGAAAATACCACCTTCACCAGCACCATCAAGGAGGAATGTCGTGGGATTTGTAATACTGAAAAACTGTCGCCACCTTTGATCGATTTGGAACCACCAACACCATTGGAACATTGATGAATCGTTGTTGGATCTGGATTTGGAACATCGATATTGTAACTTAACGAACATGGTGGTATTATAACTGGCTGGATGTCAGAACCCTAGAATTATTTGGAGCCGACTTTGCCGGCAAATAAACAAAGAGCGGAATCTTAACTCTCTAGTAACCCTAATGTCGGTATGCTAGTAAGATCTAAAACCCTTGCTTGTGTTTTCATATCTAAGAGAGAAAGAAAGAAAGAGAAACAGAGATAGAGAGAAAAGGGTGGTGTTCCATCGAGGCGGGTGACATTTCGAAGAGGGTTTTCCAATCAGAAACAAAATTATAGGACGCATATTTGCTATCTACTGGTGGTGGTGTTGAAGTTCTTATTTTTCTAGCATGTGATGGTAGTTGTTCATATTTTCCCGACATATGGTGGTGGTTTTACGAAAATGGTAGTCCCACAACGATGGTGGCCTGACTGGAATGAAGGGAGAGAGAGAGAGAGAGAGAGAGAGAGAGAGAGAGAGAGAGAGAGAGAAAGAAAGAGAAAGAGAGAAAGAGATGTAGTCAATATGTTAAGAGTGAAGGGTGAGTGGATTAGTAGGAGGTGGCCAATGGGTTATTTTTTTTAATTTATGTAATAAAAGAAATAGAAAAAGAAAATTTTAAAGGAAAATTAGTATTTTCAAGTGTATTTAAATTTTTGATGGACCAAATATGCATAATATTTAAAATTTTGGACTTTTACACCAAAAAATGACTCAAAGTGCTCTTTTTAAAAACCAAAAAAACAAATTTTATAGTTTACTCTTTTATATATTAACTTAATTTATAGAAACATAAAGAAGTTTAACTCAACATTACCTCGTAAGTGATAGTTTCATTTTATTTACTTTTTTTTTGTAGTTCGAGCATATTTCATCTCATTTTAGTTAGTCTTCATGCATCTTTTCTCTTTTTGTTATTTTTCATCTTTATCGGGTACTTTCTAGTCTTTTGAGCTTAATTGTAGGATTTTTTTTGATGATTATTCAACACAGAGGATTGGGGGAATGCGGGGCCTTAAAACTGGAAGCTTACGGTATACTTGTGGACTTGAGCATGGAACACTTGGGCTTGGATTGCAAATAGAAGATGGAATTAAAACTAGGCTAATTATTTTAAACATGGAGCAATTTCTCTTTCAAGGATCAAAGAAGTTGTGGGATAATTTAGAGATGCTTAGAAGACATCAATTGGACTCTTGGTGGCCTAACTAATGGGCTGGACCAAAAGAAAATATGAAGTGGAGGAAGAAGACAATTAAATGGGTTGATCATCAATTTAGGAGTGCTTGTGTGATTCGTGTGGCCTCGCAAACGATCTGCATGAGTGATGCAGTGGATAATCCAGATTTTTGCCTTGGCTTCTATTTGGGGAAAGTTGATTACCATGTTCCTGTCTCTCCCGTGAACTCGTTTTTTCTGTTTGATTTCCTTGGCGCCCGGTTTGATCATGAGTTTGTGCTCTATGACCTCCCTGTCTATTCCTACCATGTCCGTACTAGTCCAGGAAAAAACATGATTGTATTTCTTTAAGAGATTGATCAATTCATGTCTTGTCGTTGGGGAAGGTTGCCACCTATGCCGACTGGTTGGTATGGGTGTTCCATGTTGATGATTTCACTTCCGCTTGTTGGCTCCGCCCGCTTGTCGGCTTCATGATCTCATAACACTGTAATTCTCTTGGTGGCGTTTCCAAGACCGTCCCCGACCCTTCTATTGTACTGAAATTTATTATTCCATGCTTTCTCGATGGGATTGCTCCGAATTAGAGTAGGGTTATCCGTCCGAGGATGATGTTGTGTTCTGCTGGGTGCCAGATTACGACAAATCTATGAGGGTTGTATTTTTCTTTTCCTTGTCATTACTGGTCAGCATGAACGGCAGGTGGATCGTTCCTAGGGGCCACAGCCTGTGCCTTGTGAAGCTTGTCATCTGCCGTGTTGCGGGTTTGAGGCTCTCCTTCAACCTATCTGGGAGGAGACATAAACAAGGCTCATATATAATATCTGTTGAACTATTGGTATCGATGTATATTCAGTTGATAGTAATGTCTCTGATGGACCCTTGGATTATGAGCAGGTCGTCTCCTCGCCAGCCTATCGGTCGGGGATCTTTTGCTGAAAACGTTAAGCCTTTCATGGATTTGGTGAGGCTGTCTACCCCGTCATGTTCTTCCTGCCTTCCCCTCTTTGATCTGATCATCATGATTTCGTGAGGTTGGTCATGCTACCTTGTTGTATCCTTGGCATTCTCGGCATCGAACTTAGCACATAGACTCCATGCTACCTCTATGAGGTTCCCCTTTAGTTGTTTCTGGGACAGCGGTCCCGGTAGGAGGCCCCACGTAAAGGCACCTGCTATTAACCCTTCGTCATGCCCCAGTACGTCTAATGTGGTATTAACAAACCTACTGAAGTATTCTCACGCCATCTCTCATTCCTTCTATCTACAACCGATGATTGAGTGTGAATCTCCTTTGTATTTACGCAGTTGCATGAAATTTATCAAGAAAAGATACTTTAGTTGGCCAAGATTGTAAATGCTCCCTGGCCATAACATCTTGAACCACGTTCCTGCTTGCCATCTAAGGTTGTCAGGAAATACTTACACCAGAATCACTCGTCCTGCTTTAATGAGGTCATTGTCCATTCGTAAGTATCGATGTGACTATCTAAATTTGTGGTTACATTGTAGGTCTTGAGGTGTGGTAACATCTTTGTATTTAGGAGCTCCTTGGCAAATGGAGATGTTACACTTCGCGATAGGCAATCTTGGTTTAGGATGGAGAAAACACCATCTAGGTTATATTGTTGGGATGTGAGGTATGGTTGCATTAGCATGTTGTTGTATGCCAAGTGATGCCTAGGGTTTGGCAGTAAAAGGTTTTCTGTTTAAATGGGAAGGTTAGTGTTTGGGTTGACAGGAGGGGTGGGTTTTGTACGAGTGAGCTGTTTGACATGAATGGCTGATGTTGTGGGATTGTGGTATAGAAAGGCATGTTTGCCACAAATGGAGGTGTTTGGAAAGCCATCGTTTGTTATCTCACCATTTGGTTTAGCGACGGTGTTTGGAAAGTCATCGTTTGTTCTATCACCATTTGGTTTAGTGGTGATGTTTGTGAGATAATCGACATGCCGCTGACGTTGTGCACCGTTGTTGATATGGTGCTGCTTGAGATCACCATCAGTTGTGGTGTTTGCATGGAGGCGCTTTGTGCCATTATGGCGGCGGAGGATGCTGGTCCTTCGGCGGTCAGCCCCTGTAATTCATTTGTTGGAGTAGTGGTCATCGTTAAGCTGCCTTGTTGTGATGTTTCACTGGTTCCAAATGCAACTAGACCAAGTTGTATGAGAGGATGTGGTGTTAGTATAATGTAAGTACAGAAGAATGACCAAGGTAAGACAAGTGAGTTATAGGGAAAGTCGTTGATCATTTTGAAGGATATGAAACATAAAACCTTGGGGGGGGGGGGGGGGGTGATAATGATCACCTGCCTTGATGTTTTTTATTGATTTAAATCTGAGATTACAAAAATGATGAAGGTAATACGAGTACAAATGTAGTAATCCAGCTAATCATGTGTATGGTGTGCTAAGTACATGTGTTAATTATAGTCTAATGCAAGTAACAAGAAGTCTGATAATTTCGGGATCCTCTGAAACCTACATATGGACGATGTTTGGCTTGGTATTCCGGGTCTTTTTCCTGGTCAAGATGACTCTCCATTGAGAATGAGTCTCACGTTAAGTAGTTCTATACATGTTAGAAAAAGAGAGATAAAAACACAACCGTTATAGGTGTTACGAAATATTAGTAATAATAATCAGGATCCTACGATATATTTTAAGGATCCTGAGGTTTCAGCAATATTAAGGAACCTGAATATGATTCTGGGATCCTGGCCCTAACAATCGCCCCAAATTATACCTGCAAAATATAAATTTTAGTTTCCGGACATATAGAGGTATAATTTTAAAGTAAAAAATGAAGTAAAAAGTTCTAACTTATAGGGTAATTCAAAATTCAACGGATAGATTTTTAGCCGTTGGAATAGGTCAAATCACCCTTTTACCTTTCCATGATTCTTGAATAAATAAGGTATTTAGTCTTTCAATTTTGTCTCACTCTTTTAGCTATGACATTCACTGAATATCATCGAAAGTACTACCCTTGTCTCTTTTTCTCCTTCTTCGTATTCTTTTAAATATGGTAAAAAAAAAAAGGAGCTCGCTCTCGCACAAACATCATTGCTATACCCGATGATGATTTCATGGATAAGAAAATCCTTTCCTACAAGGAAACGTGTACCTTTGATGACAGTATCAAAGCTTTGAATTTGCTTGGATCTTTTCCTGCTAGTATTTTTTTTAAAGCTTTTGATGCAACGATTCAACTAGATTTCATTTCCCTCATTCGCGTTTGCTTTCCTAAGTACCCTTTCACCCTAGGCCTTTCTTATCCCTTTTCCGGGATTATCTCTGAATTTTTTGAAATTACCAAAATCTCATATATCCAGGCCATGCCAACGATTTGGAGGATCCTTTACTAGATTGATCATCTGAATCGTTCCATGGACCTTAACATTGGGTTAAACGAGTTAGCATATGTTTATGAACTTTTGACTTCCGGGAACTCTCGTTTCCTATTGAAATTCAAGACTGGCAAATCACCCCTTATCTTGAAGTAAAAACATAATGATGGCGCTTGGAAAGGAATATACTTTTTTCGTGAAACGTGATTCAATTCTTGGTGGAAATCTTTTACCTCAATCTTGGGTCAAAAGGGTAAGTTTTCTGATTTCTATATTAACGATCCCGATATTCACACTTCTTATTTTGTTTGATTTTTTGCAGCTTTCTTGTTCGACGAGCTAAGCCTTCCCGCTGACGATACTGAAGATAGGATCGAGAACTTCCTTGCTCTGCCCAAGATTGATAGGACATTCAAGCTTGATCCTTCCTGTCACCAAGAAAGTTCAACTGCTATTATCCCTATTGCTACTGGTAAGGATCCTTGACTTTAGTTCATTCCATACGAAGGATCCTAAAATGATACATGAATTCCCTATTATGCTTTAGGATCCAAATCTAACCGTTATGGCGCACGTTTTACTCTTGTCGACCTTGATTCCACTATGTACAATGACCAATTGGTGGTTAAAAAAGAAAAACCCTCTCTCCTTTCCAAGAAGGCTCCTATAGATTTACCCGTCAAGACTTCAGGATCCTGAAATATCAACAAAGAGTAAACCATATAACAAACCATCAACTATTATGAAAATGAAGTATGAAGGGGATAAAGATCTACATTATATGAGTTTTGAAAACTAGCATCCAATTGTTTGTCTTTTTTGGGATTGGCTATCTATTAAGTATACTTCTATATTTTCTTGCTAACACATACTAACTGTTCATTAATATGTCATTGATGATTTAGAATTTAAGTTGGACTTTAAACTTCTCCTAACCACAAAATATGTTCATACAAACTATATTAAAATCCATCCATTTAATAGTGAGTAAAAGATCTATAAAAATAGGCCCTTAAACCAGGAATAATTCACATGATGTTTCATAGTTGCAAGACATAAATCACCAATTATAGCAATGTACTTTCTACGTACATTGGTATAGATTGCTTTTATTATTAAATTACAGATTACCCTTTGAAAGTAGGATAATATTTAATTTTAAAAAGAAATATGTTAGCTTGTTTTAAAATAAAGGTTAACATAAATGGTTGTTGTTTAAATTCTTTTGATTTTTCTTACCTTTTTTTTTTCTTTTGAATTTGAAGACCAAACAGAGGTTGGTCACCCTGTATGTGCTATTCTCTCAAAATAGCTAATCATACTTGGTATGTTTTATGAAAAAAGGGTTTAAAGGAGTCTACTCCCCTTCATTTAACATGAATCTCCGAATAAAGTTGTAAATATCCTCCGAGTTTAGTCATTGCTAATGTTCCAGAGGTTTCAATCCAAATATTTTCAACCAAACAAGCAAAAGGATTTTAATTTCCTTAAATTCCAAATACATGCAATTCCATTTCATATTTTCATTTGCTAAATTCCAAAACAGTCAAAAAGAAAGTTTGAACCAAACACCCCTTACATTGTTGAGTAGTTTTGAATGCTAACTAGTTGCAACCAAATCAAAAGTATAATATGGTTAGTCATTCTTAGGAGGAGGAGAAAACCGTGTCCTTGTTGGAAAGCAAACAATCTGAAGAAAAAAATTGAACGATAAACATCTTCTTAATCTCTCTCCACGTAATCTCATCATTGTTATCGATTCGCTGGCTTAGCTTTTGGATTTGTTCCCACCATGGGAAATTCTTTGGGAATGTCTCGGCTACAAGTTGTCCTTGTATTTCGTATGGGATTTCACGACCCTCAAAACACGAATCTACACGCTTCTTCCACTTACGAAAGACTTTAACATCTTTAAAATTCTCAGGGAAGTTAGGTAGATAAAAGTTTTGGTAGTTAGGTAAGCATATGTCTTGGGGCTCCTCATCTGAGATAAGAGGAAACTCAGGTTGATTTTTTTGAACTTTTTGCAACTCCTCCTCCATATGTTGTACACGACTGCTCAGATGTTCGAGCTTGTTTGACATGGACTCAGCCCCTCTCAGAATTTTGTTTATATCGTTGGCCACACTGAAAAATAAACCATTGATTGTCATTCATTATAATTATTAATTAAGGTACCTTACTTATAGGAGAATAAAAGAGTCCAATCTTGATCAAGTAAAAAATAACTATTTATTTCCTCTAATGCCCAAAATATATACCTAACCTTTGTTGTTGATCCATGTCTTCTTGTATCAACTTCGCTGCATCAAAAATTTTAAATTCATGAGAAGTTGTGTAACTGGTTTAAGCTTTTTATGGTATGTATGTACACATGTGTGTAAACGTTTGTAAGTTGTTAATTGTGGATGCCATCACATGTTAAAGGGATGATTATGCATGCAAAGAATTTCCTACATAATTTAATAATAGCAGAAAACATATGTTAACCAGAATTTCTGCAATACACGTGTAAAAGAGATGTCTATCAATATATTCAGAATCAATGAATCATTAAAACTTATATCAGAAAAACCAAAATAGCTTTATGACAAACCCTAGAAAATAACTAAACACAACTGAAAACCAAGCAATCAAATAAGTTGAGTAAGAAGAAATTACCGTTATCAAGTGAAGCAATCGTCCTGTCTCCTCGTCCTCAAGGTATCGATTTCTGAAATGGCCTGAACCTGATTTGCTGGCTCCCTTCCTTTTCACCGCCTCTCTACGCTTACTGGACCCTGAGGTGGAGGTGGATCAATTTTTTTGACCCTAAAAAATTATAACATCAATGTAGACATGTATAAAAAGACCGATCTTGGATTGGATCCGAAAAATAACCAAGACCGAATCAGTCTAAAACGAGACCGGACCGGAAAAAGACCGGTCCTAAAAGGATCAGACCGAAAAAAGACTGGCTCGAGACCGAAAAAAACCGGACTGTTTCGAGACCGGTTCCAAAAA
Organism: Lactuca serriola; assembly: GCF_051521515.1. NCBI lineage: Eukaryota > Viridiplantae > Streptophyta > Magnoliopsida > Asterales > Asteraceae > Lactuca > Lactuca serriola. The sequence continues at coordinate 109,964,401 of NC_136408.1, forward strand.
AGATCGGATGGTTCCGAGACCGGTCCCAAAAAATATCGGACCGTTCCGAGACCGAACGAGACCAGTTTGGAAAAAAGACCGGTAACAAAGCTTTATAAATATATCAATTTTTGTTAATTATACAATTTTTAATCACAAATTATCTAACTTATTTCATTTTTTTCCCTTTATTAAACTTAAATTGTCATATTTAATAAATCTTAATTTATCATTTTGGTGTTAATCACATATTTGTTACTGGAAAAAACTTAGAAGCGAAAATAAAAGAATCGAAAAATACCGAAATCAAACAAAAAATACTCGTAAATCGAACCGAAAAAGGTGCATGGAAAGACCGCGAAACCGGATCAAAAAAAGACCAGTTCAAATGAAGATGACTGGTCCGAAAAAAGACCGGACAAGAAAAAGACCGACGAGGACCGGTACGAAAAAAAAACTAGACTGTTTCAAGACCAACCTCGAAAAAACAGGACCGTTTCGAGACTGACCCAAGACTTGTCTTGGACCGCCATTCTGCAGCTTATATCAATGTTGTCGTGGGTGGGCTGTGGCCCAGATCTTAATTGGTTTTTTTTGTGTAAGATTTTTATCTTATTGAGGTGTATATTAAAACTAGATTATAACACGCGTAAAACGTAAGAACATATAAAAAATACATATAAAGTTATAATAAGGTGACATAATAAAAAATAAAAAAAAATAAAAAAAAAAAGATAAAGTAACATAGAGAGACTTCGTGTTATTGATTATATCGAAATGTCCAAAAAAAAATAATAATAACATAAATAGACTTCGTGTTATTAATTATATGGAAACCACGGGTAAAAGATCAATAATGAGAACAAAGTAGTTGTCAGAAAATTTACACAAGTATAGAATTTGTTTACATATACCAACCGTATATATCAAAATCAATATAGCAATGATAGTGACTCTCATATAAAAGGTGAGTTTCTGAATGATTCAATCATTCGTATTAATTACCATTATACTTCTGGTCATTTTTGACTATATAAAGGATGTAAAGATTAAATCAGCTTCACTGATATGGACGGAAGTGTTTAGCGATATCATTTTGTCATAATGTTTTTTATTCTTAGTTGAAGTTGTAGATCCATGATTTTTCTTGGTTGGGGCCTAATATTTAGTTACATGAACAAATGTTCATGGTTAAAATTTTTCAAAATCAAGTCGGGTTGAATCAAAATATCTAGAATAATATGGAATGGGAAATTCTCCCATTGCCTTTCAAAAAGAGATACATGAACAATAAATATACAAGAGTAGATGGGTTAACCTAAGGGCCTAGATATACAATGGGCTATGAGCATATATGGACAAAATATATATATATATATATATATATATATATATATATATATATATATATATATATATATATATATATATATATCACTGTTGTAAAAATCTTAATTAGGTCCCGATTAATCTCCAATTAATCCCTAGGCGCTACTCAACCGATTAGAGGGCGCCTAGCGATTAATCCCTGCATACATAATGAGTGAAACAATAGAACTTGAAGAAAATTTAACACTATGAAGAAGTTATATCTCAATAGAAACTATTTAAGGTATGATTAGTCTTTTATTAATCATATTAACCTATTTTGTTATGATATTAGTGGTATTTATGAACTTTTATATGATATTACCCATATTTAATTTTTTTAAATTCAACAAATTAACAATTAATGGTCCCTGATTAATCCCCCGATTAATCTCCGCCAAGCCGATTAATCCCTTAACCCCAGTCCACCGACTAGGTAACGTCAAGCGATTTTTACAACCTTGATATATATATATATATATATATATATATATATATATATATATATATATATATATATATATATATATATATATATATATATATATATATATAACCCCATAGTTTGATCGGAAGATATAGATCTAACGTTCAGACTATATCGAAATCATAAAATAGTGAACTCTTGAAGCCCTTGGTGAAGATGTATCGTACAGCGATGTGCCGATGTCGAAGGGACATGAAGAACTTGAATGTAATTGAGAGCCACCTTGCCACAAATAAAGTGTATGTCAATATCGATATGCTTTGTTTGTGAATGTCAATCATCATAAAATACTAGCTATTATATATTTGAAATTATTTTGTGTTGGGTTATTTATCTGAATTTAATGATATCAATGTGTTATGATTTATACTAATGTCCCTGTTACATGTAATTTTTATGGGTTTTGGTCAAAACTCTAAATCTTTTTCAGATTATTGATTCTTTTAAGCTAGTTTCGTTGTGTATTTGGTCCCTTTGAAAATTAAAATGACTATAATATCCTTCGTGTATTTATTTTCCATTTTTCTTTCATTTTTTAATTTAATACTTATTTATTTATGTTAATAATTAAAAAATAAGAGAAGCACGCGACTCACATTTTTCGAATTATATAAAAATGAAATATTTTGTTTTATTAGTTGATTAATACTTTTAATCTTGAAAGACAGAATCCAATTGAACTTTTTCAATAACTCCACTCTCAAAATATGAAAGGCGGGGAGGAGTAAGTGTAAAGCATATTAAAAATCAAACTCATTAGAAATCAAAAAGACGTCCTTAAACCATGCATTAGAGTGGATAAGTCTAGTCTTGATTTAGCGACACAAACTTTTATTAACATGTGAGGACACATGTGTTATTAACGTTTTACGTAAAGTAAATAATACTGTATAATAAATTTAAGCTTTTAATTTATATTCTTGTCTTATTAATTTAATTTCTTTATTAAATAAAATTCAAGATAATATTCAAATTTGAATTTGATTTAAATAATATTCAAATATAATTAATTAAATATTCAAATTCAAGATTAGAATTAATTGATATTTCAAATTAATTATTCAATTTAAATATTCAGATTTATTCAGTTAAAATTATTTTTTAAATTTGAGGTTTATCCCTCGATTTTCGAAATCGGCAAAAATCCTGAAAAACCTAAAAACCGGATAGGCATGCCACCCCTACGATTAACATATTTGTTTCAATTTTTGTTTTTCATGAAGTTTTGTACCATAAGTAAAGCAATTATGCTCTGATACCATAGTTGGGGATTTTAAGCATCAAGTGCACATTATATAGTTATCGGAAAAATCCAAACTATTATACCTAAGTGCACATACAACCTAGGATCTATGTTTTACTATTATAGCATCCTACTTTGAAAAGCGACATAAGTAAGGAATTACTAACCTCTTGTTGACTTCCTTGTAATCTCGTGCATGCCAACTTATTTGCAAGATAAAGGATCCAAAGGAGAATCCCTCTGATGGAACTAGACCAATACACCAAATAACAAAAAGGAAGAAACCTAAAAACTAGAGTTTATTCGAAATCAAGACCTTATGAGAGGGGATGAGAATTCAGTTATGGAGATGGAGAGACAGAGGTTGGATGAATTTGAAGAGACGAATAATTGGCACTAAGGTTCACCCTAGCAGTCTATTTTATAGGTAGCTCTTAGAATCTCATATGGATACAAACTCTAGGGTTTATCCTTATCTGATTCAAACCAACTCGATCCTTATCCATAAGGCATCAAGGAACGTCCATTCTAACTTCGAAGAGCCTCCAATATATTTTGGAATATTCCAAATAATCCATATGATTAATTAATACTCAACATCTTTTAATTAATTAAATCCTTTTAATTAATTTATTAATTTCTTAATAAATTAACACATTATTAAACTCCATTTCCTTATGTTATTGGGGTCATGAGGCCAACCCAAAAGGACTCTGCTATTATTAGAAATATTACCAAAATAGTTAATGACAATGGACACTATTTCCAACACTTTTGTAGTGGTTGAAGTAATCAGAGAAGAATGAAAGGCGACATATTTGTCTATGGAGATGAAGGTGGCGAGCATGAGGAGGAGGAAAAAGAAGGAAGACCTACAAGCCATTGATCGGAGATCGGGATGGAAATGCTTAAATCTATGATGGTAATAGTTGTGATTCTTCCTTTTCTTGATGATTGGAGTTGTTTTTCTTAACTGAGATGGGAAGACGATAAAGATACTAAGGAAAGAAAAGGGTATACATGGTTGGGGGTTCTTCTTTTCTGCATTTCCATGGCAATTTATCATGATTTTTCTTAATCCGGGTTGGACTTCTATAAGTGTGTGTTTCTATGCATCATCATTATTATGTGTTAATTTAAACCTTAATTAGGAAGTTAATTTATGAGTTTTGTTAGGATTGGAAAATCTATTTCTAGGTTATAAAAAGGAAGTCGTTATGAGTTGTTTAAAACTTAGATCGGGTGACCAGAAAAGATGAACATGGACCTGAGACGTAGTTCTGGTAGGGATGAATTCGTACATGGAGAGAGAGAGAGAGAGAGAGAGAGAGAGAGAAGAGAGAAAAAGTGGGCCCTCTCTTATATTTTTAATTATTAAAATAAATAAATAAGTATTAAAATTAAAAATATGAAAAATAAATACACCAAGGGTATTACAATCATTTCAATTTTTGGAGGGACCAAATACGTAATAAAACTAGCTCAAAATGACCACCAATCCAAAAAAGTTGGGGTTTAGACCAAAGACAAGAAAAAATGCATACTACCGGGACATTTTTGCAATTTTGTGTATTATAAACTCTAACATTTTACATGTTATTTTTTAATGTTCTTAAGGTCAAATCTTAAGAACGGTCTTTACCGTGTGCTTAGCGTGCTTCTCCATGTTTGGACACGAGTACATGAATTATGTAACTCAAACTTACGGGAGACACGACACCACCTACTCTTTATATTTCTTTTTCTGTCTAAGGTTATAAGGAGTGGAGTGGGAACCGGTTGTGGGGACAGAAACCCACCCATGCACATAACACCGGAGTTGCGGTTCGTCGAGTGTTGGATCAGAGTGAGTGAGAGGAGGCTACCTCGCCCCCCTCTCTTCATCTCATTGGTCCGATTTTTTTGTTTTTGGAAAAATCCTCCACAACGGTTATATTATGAAAAAATACTTTTTCATTTTTCTTTTAAAAAAATTCTAATGGTTAGAATTTGAATATATATATATATATATATATATATATATATATATATATATATATATATATGTTATTATGTTTTTACTAACTATTGTATGCCAGAATGCATAAAGCTGGACCACCGGATGGAATAGAATCAAAGGTCATGATTCGAGGGTCTATAATATTACAATAGGGTAACATGTACCATATAATCATACAAATTTCAGCATAGGGACATTTTAGTCAATTAACCTATATTAAAAAAGGAAATTTTTGGATTTTTGGGGATAATTAATTCCTTTATTTTTTAAAATCTGAATATTTTAAATTAATTCAAATTTAAAAGTCTGATTTTATTCTGTCAGAATGATAGAATGTCAACCATAAACTAGTAAAATATATTTTCGATTTTATTCTTGCATAATACATTTCCAATGTAGTTATATTTTATAATTGACCTGATTTATGAATAAGATATTATTCATATACATCCAACTTGGGTCTATGATTTTATTCTTAATATACATTCGAAATTAAATACAGATTCATACATATTCTTACAAATTAATATCCTTATACATTTTAATATAGTTATACATATTCTAACAGAATATCATAAAAAATGAATAAAATTCTTAAAAAATAGCATTCTTGAATATACAATTATTGAACAAATACATTTGGTCCTCTTTAATGGTCCATATAATCAACTTAATCTTCACATATATACTTGTTGAAATCGATTCCAAATATTTCTCTTGTATGATCAATATTGAATTCCTTCTCCATCCAATTCTGAAAGAATAAGATACATTACTCGTTAGTATTACCAGTTAAACAAATATACTTGTTGTTAACAAACATTCTCAAATACATTCTAACAGAATGCATTTATATAAATAAATTCTAACAGAATACATTACAGAATGCACTTACATCATAGTCTTTTTTTCTATATGTATTTTGTTAGAATTACTAGCACAACATATATTATGTAATATTTATATTCTCATAGAATGAACATGTGTTTGCATTCTGATATGGAAAAAAAAATCCCCAGCTTAACCCTTTTCATGCAAATTCTGACAGAATGCCAGCTTAACCCTTTTCATCAAAGACAAATTTAGAACAATCAAGTATCAAGAAAAAATGGAAAATCAAGAACAATCTATCATTATTTAAGTCGGATTCTAAATTACAAAATCAACTTGAATGATGGATATTTAAAATTAAAGAAGAATGAGAGCACAGTGGGTATACTAGTGAAATCGGAAATCAACAGGAAGGATAATCGGAAATTAAAGAATCGAAAATCAGTGAATAAATCAAATGGAAAATCCATGTGAAGAATTGTAAATCAGTAGCATTCAGAGGAAGAATTGCAAGCAATCAAGAAGTAGAAGAATCGAAAATCAAATATTACAGTGAAAAAATCGCAAAACCTTTCATGGGAACGGGAAAGGTCGAGACGTATCCATTAGCTATCCAGGTTTTACTCACTTACTGTCTCATCCTGTAAGTGAAATAGCTTCATAAACTTGATTTTGTATCGTTTTGATATGAAATTAGGGCTTCCACCTTCGTTGCCTTCCAAGTCGCCTTAGTTGCCTTCCAATTTCTACGGGGTTTGGTGCAGAGTGCATCTCTGCCCCTCATCTCTTCCAGAACCACAGGGGGATCACGGGGGAAACCACTGCAGAGGAGATCACACTGTGTTTGTTGGCTTTGTGTGGAATAATAGACTATGATGGGTCGATGAAGAAGACAACCAGCGAGACAACAGAGATGTAGAGGAAGAAAATTGAAGACGACAATTGAAGGGTTTTTTCTACAGGTTTTGACTTTGACATCCCATATTTAAAGGGATAATAAACATACTAATTATCTACCATAATTAAATATGTAAAGATTACTATAATACCCTTAAATTATTTATTATTTCCTCAATTCTCATTGGTGTATACATGCACACAATAGTTGCTAAAAACATTTGAACCTAGTTCTCTCTCTCTCTCTCTCTCTATATATATATATATATATATATATATATATATATATATATATATATATATATATATATATATTAAAATCATAATTAAAAGGGTTGGACCACCTATAAACTTTTAAAATGTTTATGAATAGTTGAGAGATTTTTTTAAACGGCAAAAAGACGACATAAATTATGGCAAAACTAGCAAGGAGCTAGCCAAAACAAAAGAGTACAAACAGACAAAACAAAAAAGAAAAAGGGAAAAACACCAAAAGCAGCCAATAGGCTCAAAAGGACCACCAATCCAAAAAGTTGGGGTTTGGACCAGGAAAAAAAATACATACCACGAGGACATTTTTGCAATTTTCAAAGACATTCTAACAGAAAAGAGAATTTTTCCAACAAATATATTTTTTGTTAAACAAATGGGTTTTGGACCAACAATATTTGTTTAACAAAAAAGTTGGGGTTTGGATCAATAGGCTCGATACACCATTTTTCCCAGCAGCAAAGAGAGTTTTTCTTTCTCCTATGGTTTATCCAAGTAAAAGCCATTGCTATAGTTTGGTCGATAACTTTCACAGGATAAGGTTTCACCTTTTCAAAAAGTGTTTCGTTCCTTGATTTCTAAAGATTTCATAAAGTCGCCATTAGAATCGTATGATTGAGTTTTATTACCTTTTGGGTTTTGTCAAGAAGATTATCTGCACTGAATAAAGATCTCATATCCCTTGGGTTTAAACAAGTGAACTCACAGCAACTACGAATTCTATTACAAACCTCAATTGCAAAGTTACATACCAAGAGCATTGCATCATAAGCTATATGGATATTTATAAAAGGTAAAAGTTTATAGGGTGATAATGTTACATGAAAACTGGTGATACAACAAACTTTATATAGTGATTTTTAGTATACTTGTAATCAATAAATTTTAAAAGTGTCTAAAACTTATATATTTGTCTTTGTTTAAACATAGGTTTATATATGGTTGTTAATATTGTATGTACAAAAAACGATTATGTTCACATCAGGATCTATTTGAAACAAAATCTATACTAGTATTTCAAAATTGTGATTTAAATCATAATATGAAATTAGGGCTTCCACCTTCGTTGCCTTCCAATTTCTACGGGGTTTGGTGCAGAGTGCATCTCTGCCCCTTATCTCTTCCAGAATCGCAGGGGGATCATGGGGGAAAACACTGCAGAGGAGATCGCACTGTGTTTGTTGGCTTTGTGTGGAATAATATACGATGATGGGTCGATGAAGAAGACGACCAACGAGACAACAGAGATGTAGAGGAAGAAAATTGAAGACGACAATTATAGGGTTTTTTCTACAGGTTCTGACTTTGACATCCCATATTTAAAGGGATAATAAACTTACTAATTATCTACCATAATTAAATATGTAAAGATCACTATAATACCCTTAAATGATTTATTATTTCCTCAATTCTCATTGGTGCATACATGCACACAATAGTTGCTAGAAACATTTGAACCTAGTTCTCTCTCTCTCTCTCTCTCTCTCTCTCTCTCTCTCTCTCTTTATATATATATATATATATATATATATATATATATATATAAGTGGTTCAAATGAGAACCAAAAAAGGTTAAGAACCGTAAGAACCTCTAACTTTTGATGTTTATAAAGGGTTTAGGGTTACCCTAAACCCTAAACCCTTTATAAACATCTAAAATTAGAAGTTCTTACGGTTCTTAACCTTTTTTGGTTCTCATTTGAACCTTTATATATATATATATATATATATATATATATATATATATATATATATATATATTAAAATCATAATTAAAAGGGTTGGACCACCTATAAACTTTTAAAATGTTTATGAATAGTTGAAAGATTTTTTTAAACGAAAAAAAGGCGACATAAATTATGGCAAAACTAGCAAGGAGCTAGCCAAAACAAAAGAGTACAAACAGACAAAACAAAAAAGAAGAAGGGAAAAACACCAAAAGCAACCAATAGGCTCAAAAGGGCCAGCAATCCAAAAAAGTTGGGGTGTGGACCAAAGACTGGGAAAAAAATACATACCACGAGGACATTTTTGCAATTTTCAAAGACATTCTAATAGAAAAGAGAGTTTTTCCAACAAATATATTTTTTGTTAAACAAATGGGTTTTGGACCAACAATATTTGTTTAACAAAAAAGTTGGGGTTTGTATCAATAGGCTCGATACACCATTTTTCCCAGCAGCAAAGAGAGTTTTTCTTTCCCCCTATGTTTTATCCAAGTAAAAGTCATTGCCATAGTTTGGTCGATAACTTGCATAGGACAAGGCTTCACCTTTTCAAAATGTGTTTCGTTCCTTGATTTCTAAAGATTTCATAAAGTTGCCATTAGAATCGTATGATTGAGTTTTATTACCTTTTGGGTTTTGTCAAGAAGATTATATGCACTGAATAAAGATCTCATATCCCTTGGGTTTAAACAAGTGAACTCACAGCAACTACGAATTCTATTACAAACCTCAATTGCAAAGTTACATACCAAGAAGCATTGCATCATAAGCTATATGGATATTTATAAAAGGTAAAAGTTTATAGGGTGATAATGTTACATGAAAACTAGTGATACAACAAACTTTATATAGTGATTTTTAGTATACTTGTAATCAATAAATTTGAAAAGTGTCTAAAACTTATATATTTGTCTTTGTTTAAACATAGGTTTACATATGGTTGTTAATATTGTATGTACAAAAAAATGATTATGTTCACATCAGGATCTATTTGAAACAAAATCTATACCGGGATTTCAAAATCATGATTTAAATCTTAAGATCTTACCCTAATCCGATCCTACATCTTTCGTTTTTAAAATAATATAAGTCGAGATTCAAAAATTCGTCAAGCTAACTTAAAACGAAGCATGGTAAGGCCCAAAAAGTCTATCAGACCATTAATACTTCTCTCATTCATCTCGAATTAGATAAAGAACCTTTACAATCATGTTAGTTTATGATCTTATGTCTTTAGTTATACATACTCACAATTATTATATTTCTTTTTCTACTCAAGATAGTTTCTTTCTATAAAAATCAAAGAGTGTGTCTCGGGTTTTTACAATAAAATCATAAAATAAATTAAATTTACACGAAATCATCCAAACCCTTAAAACAATAAATAATCAAAACATATGAAATAAAATCCTTAACTATCACAAATTTTAAACCCATCACCAAAATTTTATAAAGAACCCGAACCTCTTTTTTCATAAATGGGTCAACTGTCAACTAATCAAATAATCACACTATCATAACTTACATTGAAAACGGTTTTGCATACACATCAAAAGGCTCACATGCTGTCAATTGTGGCTCCTACAACAAATCAAACATACAAAAAATTATCACTTACCAAAAAAAAGTAAATTACACGAATGGTCCCTATGGTTTAGGGTAATTTGCGCGTTTGGTCCCTAACTTATTTTTTTAACTCGGAAAGTCCCTACTGTTTGTTTTTGTTACGCGTTTGGTCCCTGTCTTACATAAAAAGACTATTTTGCCATTGATTTTTTTAATTTATTTAAATTAAAACACCCCCAACCCCACACCTTCACCTTACCTTACATACCCCACAATTTTTTTCTATTTAAATAATAGTCTTTTTAGGTAAGACAGAGACTAACCGTTTAATAAAAACAAACAGTAGGGACCTTCCGAGTTAAAAAAATAAGTTAGGGACCAAGCGCGCAAATTACCCCAAAGCATAGGGACCATTCGTGTAATTTACTCAAAAAAAATCATACTTTCATTTCCTCCTATTATAACATTGTATTTTGAAATATTGTTTATTGATTTGAGTTGTTTTAGAGTTTTAGAAGGTGTTAGAGATGAGATGAGATTGATACCTGGCTTAGGCCACCACCGGATAGACCTCCGGCGAGACTGCCGCCTGTTAGTAACATAGAGAGAAGAGAAGTCACCGCCCCACCACCACCGCCGCCGCCGCCCATGTCGGTTCTTGCACTACGGATGGCGTTACGCATAGAAGCTAATAAGTGTCCATAAGTTTGTGCATTTCCATGTTCTATAGCTTGAATAAAACAAAAAGTCATGGCTCCTGTTGATGTGATCTTTGATAAAGCCTGTTCCCAAAAAAAAATGTTACTTTAATTGTTTTTCTATTTTAATAATTAATAAATATGATAATGTCAGGACAGGACAGGACAAGACAGAACAAATTGTGTTGTATTTGGTATGCATTGAACAAGGCTAATGTCAATGAGACAAAAACTATAGCTTTTGTCTGTGCAAAAGACGTGAATGCCCTCCTCAACTCCATCATCAGTCTTGTGTCACATACGCCGCCTTAAAAGTTTCTTTCCTTTTTCTTTATACGTATTGAAGGGTAACATGGTCATTTACACATATTCTGACAATTCATTTATCCATACAAAACGTAATAGAAGAAAAAGAAAGAAACTTGCTTTAAATGCATGTTTCTTTTTGACTTAAAGGGGATAGATATATGGGGGCGTTTCTTTTTGACTTAATACATACAGAAGGGTAAAATGGTCATTTACACATATTCTGACAGTAAGTTTATCCATATAAAACTTAATAGAAGAAAAAGAAGGAAACTTGCTTTAAATGCGTGTGTTTCTTTTTGACTTAATGGGGATAGATATATAGAGGCGTTTCTTTTTTACTTAATACATATTGAAGGGTAAAATGGTCATTTGCATATATTCTGACAGTTCATTTATCCATATAAAACTTAATAGAAGAAAAAGAAAGAAAGTTACTTTAAATGCGTATTTCATTTTGACTTAATGAGGGATAGATATATAGGGGTGTTTCTTTTTTACTTAATACATATTGAAGGGTAAAATGGTCATTTGCATATATTCTGACAGTTCATTTATCCATATAAAACTTAATAGAAGAAAAAGAAAGAAAGTTACTTTAAATGCGTATTTCATTTTGACTTAATGAGGGATAGATATATAGGGGTGTTTCTTTTTTACTTAATACATACAGAAGGGTAAAATGGTCATTTACACACATTCTGACAACTCATCTATCTATACAACACTTGATAGAAGAAAAATAAAGAACTTGCTTTAAATGCATGCTTCTTTTTTACTTAATGGGGATAGATATATAGGGGAGTTTCTTTTTTACTTAATACATACATAAGGGTAAAATGGTCATTTACACACATTCTGACAGTTCATTTATCTATACAACACTTGATAGAAGAAAAAGAAAGAAACTTTCTTTAAATGCATGTTTCTTTGTGACTTAATGGGGGGTAGATACATAGGGGTGATTCTTTTTTACTTAATACATACAGAAGGGTAAAATGGTCATTTATTCTGACAGTTCTGGTTTATCCATACAAAACTTAATAGAAGAAAAAGAAAGAAACTAGCTTTAAAAGCGTGTTTCTTTTTGACTTAATGAGGGATAGCTATATAGGGGCGTTTCTTTTAGACCTAATACATACAGAAGGGTAAAATGGTCATTTACACACATTCTGACAGTTTATTTATCTATACAACACTTGATAGAAGAAAAAGAAAGAAACTTTCTTTAAATGCATGTTTCTTTGTGACTTAATGGGGGGTAGATATATAGGGGTGTTTCTTTTTTACTTAATACATACAGAAGGGTAAAATGGTCATTTATTCTGACAGTTCTGGTTTATCCATACAAAACTTAATAGAAGAAAAAGAAAGAAACTTGCTTTAAATGCATGTTTATTTTTTACTTAATGGGGGATAGATATATAGGGGAGTTTCTTTTTGACTTAATACATACAGAAGGGTAAAATGGTCATTTGCATATATTCTAACAGTTCATTTATCCATACAAAACTTAATAGAAGAAAAAGAAAGTAACTTACTTTAAATGTGTATTTCATTTTGACTTAATGAGGGATAGATATATAGGGGTGTTTCTTTTTTACTTAATACATTCAGAAGGGTAAAATGGTCATTTTAAAAGTTTTGTGGAACTTACAGATGTATCAGCAGATGTTTGATCATCATCACAACCACTTATGGAAATGACTTCACCACCATTGGTACCTTTATATATACCTGACCGAGGTCGATGATCTTCCCATACATATTGCCCACTCCTATGACACCAAACATAAGGTAAAGATTATTCCTACAATCATCTTAACTCCTTAATTTCTTCAAGATTAATATGAATAACAAGATTTATGTCATAATTTACACTAAAAAACCAGAAACAGATAAACTAACCTGTTCATTCTGCAAAGGAATGGAAGATCCAATACAGTGCCACTATGGCAAGCATCAATAATTGCATGAAGTTTAACCCCAAATGGAAGAGGTTTAACAATACTTGCATTGATTTCATCATCAACAATCATACCCTGTGTCTCAAAATCCAGAGGGCATAAGGTTTCATCATATCCATCAACCTCGTCACCATTGTAGTTCCTTTGTCGTGAACCATGACCAGAATAATGAAAAACAAGTGAGTCGCCTGGTTGACATCCTTGAACTAACCAGAAAAGTGCCATCCTCATGTTTTGTTTTGTTGGAATTTTGTAAGGGTCTGTTTGTTCCTCTGCGATTATAATCCAAATATGTGTTGGGAGTTAGAAAAAATTTAACCTAGTGGTTGTTAAATCATAAATTCATAGATATAGTTCCCGGATTAAGATCAAAATCAGCTGCATGTAATACAGAATTGCATATTTTTCAGAGATTTAAGACGGATTTGTTGATGAGAATCTGTCAATCAAATTAATTGCATAAACGATCAAGCATAAACCAGATTGTCGGCGCTTTAATTGACTCTATCATGTAATGTGATTACCAGAAGATTCAACAAATGTAAAAGGATAACGAATTTTAACAGCTGGATAATGAAGGTTTGAATCAGGGTTCTTACCGGTAAGCATTATAATAGAAGCTTCAGGAAATTTAAACTTATTAATCAGAAGATATTTCATGCAGTTAGCATCATTAATGCATCCTTTAAGTTCATGCCTCGAGAATTTATACGATATGCCTACGATCACCGCCTTCTTCCTGCCATGTGCAGACGGCGGAGGCCCTGGCGGAGCGTGGTTGTAAGGCGAGGGTTGATGAGGAGCATAAGAGGATGGAGAAGGTCCCGGATAACCACCGGTATGAGGCCGCGGAGCTCCGACACGAGGATCGTTAAGGTGGGTGATGGCTTGACATATGGCGCATCTTATCGATGTAGCTCCCGGCGGAGGCTGCAACGGCGTGTGGCAATTTGAGCAAGACACGAGATTCATCATCGTTGAAGAATTGGAGGGTTTTTATAACGAAAATTGGGGGAAATTACAGGGTTTTAATGACGAGAATTGTGGGGGATTTGAGGGTTTCATCAGAGAGAGAGAGATTGATGAAAGAGGAGAAGCAGAGTCAAGGAGATAGAAACCGGAGAATGGATTAATTGACTTACAATTTTACAAAATACTCCATAATTAGCTCCTTGTGGTTATTAATAATGACATTTATTCCCTTTTAGTTTCGAAATGTGGCATTTTACGCCCCTGTAGTTCTTATATGATGCATTTGGTCTGGTTTAATTTATTTTTATTAAAAAAATATTATAGCATATACTTTTTTATTGAACACATTACAAATTAATTATATATTGTTAATTTAGTATACACTATAAATTAATGACATTTACTAATTTATTATAAATTTATTTTAATAAGTATTTAAATAGTTATTGAATGAAAATTAATGGAAATTAGTAAAGTTTAAAGATCATTGCAAATCGGACTTTATTTTGTTTAAAACAAAACAAAAGGAACAACAGAAAAACATTAAGAAGATCCTCTCCTTATTTGATTTGGTTAGATTAGACGAATCCAGATGCCTACATCTACTTTCAATTAAACTCAAATAAAATAACCTTTTAAATTATTATTTTTTTTCTAATTTTTGGTTCATTGTTGCAAACTTTACAATGTTTTGTGATACTTTTGCAAAAAAAATAGTGCTTAGCTTGCATGCCAAAAACTTTTAAAAGACCAACAACTAAAGCATTTAAAGACCTACCACCAAAATTTAATAAGTACATGACAAAAATAACATATATTTTTTATGGGAATAATTCAAATATATATATATATATATATATATATATATATATATATATATATATATATATATATATATATATATATATATATATAAGAAAAAAAATAGAAACAATGACACGATAATATTTCATCTAAAAAGAGGGAGAAATGACAAAATTGGAATCTGATAGGGACGTAATTACGTAAATATATAGACTTTTGGTATGAAAACTAAGAAAAAAATATCTCAAATATCATTTAATGTCTAAGAATTTCACTTATAGAAACCAACTTGATTATAATTTTTAATTCCATAAATTTAAGAAACCAAACATTCAGGCCCCGTGCGGGGCAATTCGCAAGGACCATCGTTCCGAAAGGGCCCAGGAGTGGTTCATGTGCTCCAAGCCCTAGACGACAACAAAAATTAGCGAACGTGGGCCTCAGATACGGTGATTGATGGCATTTCCCTGCTCCGTCTCAAAATTTCTTCATTCTCGATTTACTGTTTTCCCTTTTTTGATTCTTAACTCAGCTCCTTCAACCTCTCAATCACATATTCTTTCCAACCTATCCATGAAAACCCACCGTCTTCAGATCCAGTTTATGTTGATGCTTTACACTGCCTCTCGAAAACACTCTATACTCTTCCAAACGACTATTGTAACAACACGTTATTTTTCTAGTCAATAAAAGTCAAACCTTCTTGAATAAAATTTCAAGTTTTATTTATTGCATTAAGTCCACCAGGGTTTAAAATGATTTAAATTATATAAATGATACTTTTATATAAGAATTTAAAATAAAATACACTAAAAATCAAAGTTTTTCCTTTTGGAACCGAGAACCCTCGGACTGAAAACCTTCCCACCGAAATCAGGTCTCGGATGGAAACCGTTTTCGGCCAAGAACCCTCTTTCTGGCCGAAAACTCAACCGCAATATATATATATATATATATATATATATATATATATATATATATATATATATATATATATATATATATATATATATATATATATACCCCCAAACAATAAGTCATTTTCTCACTCTTTCACTCGAAAACACTCTCATTTTTCTCTCAAGTATCATACAAGGATCTTCATATCTTTAAGAAAAATCCTTCAAATCTTCATAATTTTCACCAAGAACACCAAGAACAATCTTCAAATCTTCAAGCTGGCCAAAAACATCTAGGACCGAGAACTTGTTTATGATCGAGAACACCTTAGAACCGAGAACCTGGTCCTCGGTTGAGGATTTAGGACCGAAATCAAGGATTGTGGTGGAGCCTTGACCGAAAACCCTCCTCTAACGCTTCAATACAATTTTCGGTAATCCTTGCAAGAAATTCCTTACATAAATCAAGTGTTGTCTAACACTTTAATGTACTATTTCGTTAATTTAAATACGATTACATGTTTAAACAATTCTAAGATATCATTCTTTCCACAAACGCTAGCCCGAGGATCATCTCCTCAAACACGCTATCCAAACACGAACACGTAACGGATGTGAATTTTACCCCTACATTTTCACTATTTTCAATATTTTTAGGAGGGGGAATAGAAGTAAAACACGATGACTCTTGTGTTAACATTCAAACGATTTCAAAACCTTTTTGCAATTGATTCAAAATGATTTATCGCTACAGGTTATAAAAATATATTTATGTATATTTTTAACCATTTTGTAACATGTCGAGCAAAATGGTACTTTTCACTACTTCATACATCCAGTTAAATTTGCAAAGGATTTCAATGCATCACAAAACATTACATTTAAACTATAATTGGTATAGTTTGTGAGCTCCTACACTGTTTTGCTAAGTACAAGAAACAATACAAGAACATACATTCAAACTATAATAGGTATAGTTTGGGAAACACTACGCCCATACATTGATTCAAGGATACACTACTAAATAATTATTTAAGGATAATTATTTTACATTACAAAGTACACTACTACAAAGTAATACATACAGTTTCCAAGTACAAGAGAATTGTAACATCCATAAAATTCGAGCCCAATTTAAAACCTTTTAAATCATTTAAAGCCATTCAGTTATTACAATTTGTTTTCAAAATAGTTTAAACATCAGAGTTCCCAAAAATCATAATCATCAATCGATGAAGTGTACGATCACGCCTTCGCCTTCCCGCGGTCATCCGCTGAACCTGAAACAATAAACTAAAACTTTAAGCTCGAAGGCTTAGTGAGTTACCCTCAAAATACCAACGTCGTACCGATATAACCATAACATATAACATATAAGTAAACAGAACAACCATGCATCTTGAGTCTACAGTGTCATTGATTCGCCCGCACGAGCCTTCAGTCCACCTGGTCCACTCTCTGAGTCTACAGTATGCATAATGAGCCTTCAGCCTGATTGGACCACCTCGCAGGCCTTCAGTCTACTAGACCGCTCTCTGATCCTTCGACACATCTGGACCGCCTCGCAAGGCCTTCAATCTATTCGGGCCGCTCGTTGGGCCTTCGACCTGACTATGTGCCCTCCTAGGCCTGCAGTCTATCCGGTCTGCCCTGGGTATGTTGGCTTTCAACACATAGCAGGACCGCCTCAACCAAACCCTCAATCAAACAACCATCTGCACATATCACAGATAATCACATAACAGTCTATAGACAACAAACCGATCTAACAGATCAATAGCATAGCAACACCCTATAACCAAGATATCGACCTAACCGGTCACTAACATAGCATCATCCTATATACTAGGATACCGACCTAGACCAGGTCACTAAACATAATACCATCTTAACTACTAGGATGCAGATCTAACAGATCAATAAGCATATCAAGAAAGTACCAATTACAATCCAAAAAAGGGTCGGCCTTGGTGCCTTAGACCCTGTTGATATAGTGAGGATAACTCACCTCGCACTGTCGATCTAAACTGAAGAGTCAAACTCCCGAATCGTTGCCTCACCAACAATCCCGAATAGTTGATCTCTCGACTCCCAAAGCTATCAATACCAAAATATCACTTAGTTCAAAACAATAATCCTCCTTAGGGTAAAATGACCATTTTACTCCTAGTCTAACTTGGTCCATATCTAAGGCTCAAAATTATAATATAAAAAGCCCAACACCGGATGGGCTTCCCAAATCCACTAGTGGACCACTAATGGCCCAATTTGCTAAATTGGGCCCAATCCCTCTTATAGGCCTTAACCTAAGCCCAAACATCTTCTTGGCCCACATTATCTGGCCCTTGATGTCCCACTAACACCCAAAGGACCAAAATCCCCCTACATAGCCCAAACCGAGGCCTAATATCCATAAGGCCCAAAACTGATGAGTATGTTGGGCGTACTCCTATATACGCTAAGCGTACTAGCCAAATGGTGTGTGCATTGGGCGTACCTGCTTGTACGCTCAACGTACTCCCCTGTTAAGTCATTTTCCCATTAAGTGCTTAATACTCAGATTCGGGAGCTACAATCACAGATCCAAGTCCTTTCTAACGTCATAATCCATAAAGTCACTAACTTGGTGAATTTGCATGCTCCAAACAAGTCCAAACTCCAAAAATGATATTCTACTTCCATGAAAGTGGTCTTAACTCTAGCATGAACCCATTAAGACCACCAAGATGACAACTTTCTATTTTAGGGAGTCATTTAGCACTAAGGGTGGCAACCCTTAGCCTAGAAGCCGGATTTGGACTAAAAAGCTTCAACCTTGGACCAAAATGACTTCAAAACTAAACCACACTAGATCTAAGCACTCTTAGATAAAGTTTATAGCTTTATACCTCCAAGTGATCTGAAATGGAACCCCAAACTCGGATCTACTGCGTCCCCTTTGATCCACCATCTTAATATACTCTTTACTTGCATGGAAATGGCTTCACAATCAAAAAATGCTCTTTAATGACCTCCAAATCTCCAAGAACACTCAAGGGAGGGTTATGGTTTCGTGGTGGCTGTATAAATATGAGAGGAAGGCTAATAATTGGAGTGTTATATTCTTTATATAGCGGTGTGCTCTAAAAATTAAGGTTTAGGGTCTCTGAGAGTACGCAGGGCGTACTCCTCCCCATACTCGCGATCATTTACTCCACTACGTTGGGCGTACACCAGCTTATGCTGGGCATACCCAGCCGGACACGTGCATCCTTCCCTTGCATGCATGGTACTTGCTTGCCAAACATTTCCATTAGGGACCATTTATGCCAAACGCTTTAAAGTGCTATAACTTCTTCATTCTAAGTCCGTTTCCGACGAACTTTATATCCACGAAAAGGTGGTGAGAAGCCCTACGCTTCTGACCACACACCCAAGCCTTAAACCTTCTGAATAAATCTTGTGACCCTAAAAGACCGAATCGCTCATATCATGGGCCTCCGAGACCGCCACAAAGTGTTTTTCAAAACAGGGTGTTACAACTCTTCCCCACTTAAATTAGACTTCCCGTCGAAGTCCACTATGGCCAGCTACCCCGTAACCTCTCACGGTGCTACAATACGTTTGGAAATCCTTGGTGCTGACAGGATAAAGTGTCCTTCAGCTCCCAAAATATCACACTTAATCAATCCACTAATAAACACGAACACTCATTCCAGAGAAGACGATTCCACAATCCCATGCGGCACACAACCCTTTACCACCTAAAACCCGAAATCTGGAAACCTGGATTCGGTCTGACTCCCTAGCCGACCACTCATACTATCCATCACTATCTCTCTTCTCATTACTACAAACAAACTATACAGCCCTGGGAACCTGAAGTTCCTACCCGAAATAGAACAATGGGTCATAATCTATTGAACCCCTATCCCTACGAATCACCGTTGGCCCACACCGGCTATCTTGGCCTACTGCATAAAGAAGGACCGCCTCAGCCCGATCAAGCACAACATGCCATCTAGTTGACCATTAGAATAAGATGTCCACATAATACCGACGATAATTTACCATGTCGTTCCTTACCATCCACCACTTCCATAGAATACAGTCCTGCAAGCGATTACCATCAACAACATACCTACCACTACCGGCCAACCAGTACGACATTCATATCTAGCCCATATCACCCTTCGGGTGGGAATACTAATATGCCAAGTCCAAATGATCATAGGGTCCGGTCATCCTCGGGATGGAATACCCTAGATTGGAATACCAACATGTCGAATCAATTCAACAATCGTGCTGAAATTCTCAAGGTTTGTTGGCCTACCGCCTCAACCCTACCACTTCTCCTGAGCCTTCGTGCCTACGAATTTCAGTCGGCCCGCACCGGGTATCTTGTCCTACTGCATAGAGCAGGACTGCCTCAACCTTATCCACAAACGTGTCACTATAGACGATCAGGAGAAAGATCTAACCCGAACGCGCTTCTACAATAGACATGATCAACACAATCCCTATGCCCACATCTTATGACTGTATTACCCTTACATAGTCCTCAACATAGGTCTGGATTGCCTCTGAGCCCACATCACGAGTTTGGTATGCCCACTCCGCCCCTCAGCTCATGACTGGAATGCTCCCAATAACATCCATTAGCATGTTCAATAATTGTTGACAGACCTACTGATTGCTATAGCATAGCAGCATACTCAATACCCGTACGTAGATCTACAAACACATACAAAGTCTTCAGCATGATTGTTCTCACCCACCGGGGGTTCGAAACTCCTGATCTATTATGTGGACTCTAAACCCCGACCTAACCCTAGGCCTCATGTCGATCGTCCACCCTCTCGGAAATCCATGGTTTGTTCCCCGACCCGTGTGTCTACCATATATGCTAAATAACCTGCATAGTCGTGCTAAAACTACTGTCGAGCCCTGGTAGCCAACAAAACCCTCAATCTATCAATCCAAAAACCCTCAGAGTCGAGCACACCCTCGACCGAATACTCGAACTAAACTCAATTCATTACTAGAACTCCAACCTGTTTCCCCGACTTCTGCTATCAAGCACCAAGAAGACATGATGCACATGCTGGGGAGTTTTACCGAACTCCCAACTCACATAACCCTCAAACCAAATAGCCACTTGGGTTGTCTTCCTTCCTGACAACGATGCAAGACTTATCCCATTTGCAACACTTCTCCTGCTTCTGTATCCTGGAACAATTCTCCCCCACTTAGCTTTGACTAAGTCTTTAAAAGACATGACAATTTGGATAATTCCCAATCCTTCTCACTTTTCGACGGTCAATCCGATGACAACCATCTCTTCCCAACTAGTGCTCCATTACTAGCCAATCCCAATGATCACACACTTCATAAGAACTGGATGAACACTTCCTGAATACCAGTAAAACTAACAGCCACTAATGCTTGAATGACCCCACACTCAAGCCCTGAAGACCAAAAGATAAATGCTCCAACTAATACCTCGGTGACAAATTACTTCCCTTGGCGCTTTCGTTCGTCAATCACTAACGGTTGTTGAAACCACTGAATCTTGACAATGTCGGATAACCCTTCTGTGGGACCCTATCCGCAGACCTCCCACATAATACCCCTTTTCCCAAAGGTGCTCCAAACAAGTTTCCCACTCTCGGGCTCTAGAAATCATTCTATTCAGGGATTGCACCCTGACTCACTTACCAGCTCAAATGCCCACAGCTAAACTGTAGCAGCTGAAGCAACCTCTACCTTAAATCGGGCTACAAACTACTCCTAAGACATAATCTACAATCCCAAAAGTGCAATAGATCGCACAATAAATCCTCACCACCTGATACAAGAGATCCAAGGCAAACCAGACATCACAAAATACTTATGCCACATCGACCCACCTGCGCTCAACGGCGCTAAAATAATATCGCCAATCCTTACAACCAACTGACCCCGAGTTGGAATACAAACTGATCCTGGGATCACAAGCCTACTCACTCCTTCGAGCTCAAAAAACTGAAAGGGCACAATCCTTGCCCTATAAAATGATAGTCCAATCCATCAATTAACCATTCTGCTTCCAGCTGCAAAACCCCAGCTGAACATAATCATCACTCCTTTCCAAATTCCCCGCGACTCGCATTCTGGCTTCGAGCAAACCTCCGAGTCTCAAATCTAGAAACTCATGTGCCACTGTGCCAGCCTCTCCCGCTCAACCCGCGAAATGCAACGAGTACGGAACATATCCCTGATCTCAAGTAACTGCAGTCCTCTGCTCATCAGAATATGTCCCAGCAACAAGTCCTGATATTGGAAAGCTCATAGAGCTCCTCCCCCTGTCGTCGTTACAGCTGCTGCTGCAGCCGTCTCAGCAAGGGTTGCATAGCGCTCGTAGAAATACTCAACCATGGAGGTCTTAATAGACCCTAACATCTCCGGCAACCGTCCCCGGACAATCTCGATCACCTCCTCCCGGATGATCTCACTAACACGATCCTCTAACAATACTGGCCTATCCTGGTTGCCAGCTTCCGATCCTAACCCGGATCCGGTCTCAAGACGTCTCGTAACCACCATTCTGGTAAGACACCAGAAGATCTATGATAATCCATATAATGAGAGGGGACTAACTCCCTACCCAACCCAGGGGGTTGTGACTTCCTAGCTACGCATATGGGTCATGTGCTTTCAGTAGTACGGGCCTATACTACCTTCCACACCTACCCATATTTGTCTCAAGTATCATAACAACACCCTAATAATATAAATAATCATAGTGAGCACTCAATCCTCACTCCTAGAGGAATGCTAAAATATCTCATAACTAGCCTCCCGGCCTCACACAACCCACCTATCCATGAAACTTCCACCAACCCTGCAACAATAATGTATGCTAGCGATACATAACGTTGGGCTCTATAGACTTTCGAATATCTGATCCTACCCTAAGCCCCTAATTAACAAGGATAGAACATAAGGCCAAATCAAACATTCTCAGTCTATAAGATCTTAATTATGTACACTCGTGATACATACACAAGCAACTACAGTAATGATGTCAATCTCATATAAGGAAAACCCTAGGCTAGCAGGCATCATGTAGTCATGTAACTCTATCATGTAATTCCTGAAGATCCCTAGCCTAGTACTAGCATGTTGTTCTAACATATCACATAGTCAAATAACTTCATGGTATTTTGGGGTCTACTTACTGGCTCCGACTGATTGTTCACTTTGCATCCTCCTTTCTTATTTTGAAAACCATTTAAAATCATTTTGAAAACATTTTACTTAGTTTGAGACTGGATTCACATGAGTGTTCCTCCAATTCACTCAAACCAAGGCTCTGATAACAACTTGTAACATCCATAAAATTCGAGCCAATTTAAAACTTTTTAAATCATTTAAAACCATTCAGTTATTACAATTTGTATTCAAAATAGTTTAAACATCAGAGTACCTAGAAATCATAATCATCAATCGAGGAAGTGTACGGTCACGCCTTCGCCTTCCCGTAGTTATCCGCTAAACCTGAAATACTAAATTGAAATTGTAAGCTCGAAGGCTTAGTGTGACATCCCCATTTTCACAGCCAGAAAAGACCGCTTTTATTTATGCTTTATAAAAATCAGAGTACCCGCTTTAATAAAAATGTTGTGGAATTTGTTCCCAGTAAACATGATAAATATGCTATCAAAGCATTTCCGAAGAAAATTATTTTTATTCATTTTAAAACATTTGGGATGTCATTGTCAATACAGAAAAATAAATATAAACAGAACTTACATTCATTATCACTAGTGATTTATATCTCCTTAATCTCTCAGTGTAATGTGACTTCAAATCAACACCTGTGATATTAATAAACTGAGTGGGTCAGGTTGGGAAACTTGATGAGTACATAGGGTTTTCAACCCACAATAATATAATTATTATGTTTTGTCACACCCCCGAACCAGACGGCGGAAACGTCCGAGGGCTGTCGTGACTTAATTGAATACCATAACATTGAATATATATGAAGCATAACATCATTCATCACCATGCATTAATATAGTACAACTGATAAAGTTTACACTGAGTACATTGTTTTAGCATTACATTCCCAAAAATAAATTGTTCGGTTCATAGATAAACAAACTGCAAGCCATCACTGAGTACATTTTCCTTCGGTTCACTTATTACCTGAGAATACAAGTATTTTGAAAAACGTCAACATATGAAATGTTGGTGAGTTCATAAGCGGTATTTGAAAACCAACGTTTTGTATTGTTTTGAAAAACTACCAGAAAATCCGATATTTTCTGAAAAGAGTTTATGAAAAAGTTTGTGAAGATCCATAAGTATGCTTGTTTGTTTCTATAGTTGTAAAAATTGTTCATTAAACTTGTGTATATTTCAAAAACCGTATGTATTGAAAAACCCTAGGAAAACCCGATGTTTTCCTAACACTTTGAATTCCATGTAGTTGTAGAACCATCGCGGCGTGTGAAGTCATTGATTCCAGGCGACGTCGGATTATTGCGCATGGTGAATTGCTATAAACACGCGTTACACAAACGACCTGTTTACAACTATACTAACGATCCCGTAGGCGTCGTCCGTACTATTCACGCAATCCAACCGCCCTGACTTCTTGTAGTCCCACATCCGAAGAGAAAGAGGGCACGAAGACCTCGATAACTCCGTTAGTCGATTGGGGATAAAAAGAGTGTGAAGGGCCCTTGACCCGACTCGCATTTGAATAACCAACTTTACTAGCAGTACCAAAGGACCCTTGGGGACCAATAGTATAAAAGCCATTGAAAGTCCTTTTACGTTGTGTTGGATCATGTAAGACTCAACAACTCGTAAGGTTGAAGTCTTCGGGCCTAAAGATCAAGTCATTGGGCTAGCTAGGCCCAACAAACAAGATTTTACACTTTTGGGCCCAAAGGTGGTGCGTTGACGTCTGTGCACTCTCACGTGTGTAATGATTTCCCAAATTTTCCGTGTATGAGTCGAGTTATCGTCGTGTTAGTAGTTTCGGGTTTGTTATTGATTCGAGACCGAATCAATTCGTTTGATAACGATTTTTGGTGTTGTTGTGTAATATAATTCGTCGGTAGTCGTAGTGCCAGTGTTTGATCACAACGGATGTATTGAATTAACATTTCAACTTTTCTGTTACAGCCCCTCTTTTTGTTGTAAATTTACTTTTTCAACCCTTTAAATAAATAAATTTCCGGTTTAGTCCCTAAACCATTTTTCTTGACATTTTAACACCAAAATTTACTGAAATTGATATCTTTCAGCCTATTTTTAGTTGAAAACAGTTTTAGTCCCTGAAAATACAGTTTTCTCGGTTATAACCCCTCTTTTCGCAATTTTTACACTTTTGGCCCAAATTGGAAAATTTTTGCAACTTTGGTCCTTTTTAATTATGAAAAGCATTTTTAACCTTTGAAAAGGATTTATAACATTAATAGTCCACTGTTTTACCGAAAAACATAGTTTCAGCCATCCAAAATAGAAAATTTCGGATATTGGGCCCTATTGGGCCGAAAATGTCATTTTTAGCCCATTAAGCTTGAAATTTATATTTTTAATCCTCCAAATGAGTATATTTCCAGAAAATATTTTATTAAAACTGTTTTGACTCCTCACATCCATCAGAATTCGTAATATGACAATTTGAGCCCTTTAACTTTATATTTTTAACATTTTGTGTCCAAAAATTGAGTTTTTAGCCCAAAGAAGATGTTATCAAGTCACTTAGCCATTTTTCTTGGAATACTTTGTATGTAATAATATAAGTATGCTAATATCATTTAACATAAAATATATCTCAATTTTTAGGAGTTTATGGCTAGATCCATCATCATAATCACACAAAAACACACATTTAAGCATAGAAATCATACAAGACATACAAAACACATATAGATCTACACTTTCACTTGTATTCCCACCCCCCCCCCCCCACAAAACTTATAAAACAGAAAATAGGGAGTATGAAGCTCACCTTAGGGTGTGGTTTCGGTTTTTGAAGAAAAGATGGAAGAAAGTTTGGTGATTTTTGGCCTTAGCACCCTTTGATGAAGATTTCGACCTTGAGGTGATTCTAGGATGCAAGATCATGATTTTTGCATGGATTAGGAAGAGATTTTTGATAAAACAAAGAATCTAAGTCATAGATTCAAGCATAACCTTACCTTAGATGAAGAGTTTGTGGAAATATCCTCTTGAAAACCTCCTAATTTTCGAGATCTTGATGAAAGATGGAGGGAGTTTTCTTGAGAGAGAGTTGTGAGAGAATTGTGTGTGTGTGTGTGTGTGATTCGGCCGAGAGTGAGAGAGGGAGAGAAGAAATGGACCTTGAGTTGATGTATTCATAGAAGTATGAGATGTTGCATGGAGATATGTGGGATATTAGTGAGGTGGCATGCATTAAGTCAACCCCTCCTCTTTTCTTCTTGGATTTGGGCCTTGGGCCGAGAATGTGAAAGGAAAAAGGGTTTTTGGGCTTTATTGCCCTCAAGCCCATATAGAAGTTAAGTTGGATGAGTCTTGACCTAAAAGAAATATAATATGATTTTCACACTTTTTTGGGCTAGTTTAGGTTAATCATGGTTCAAAACTTTTAATTTATTTCATTCTAGGCCCAATATGGCCCAAAATGTTGAAATAATTTAATGTGGGTCCAATTAGAGCCCATTTAAGGGTTCTAAGCCCATGATAGTCAAATTGGAAGCTTATTGGTCCATTGAGTCCAATAAGGAAGTCCTAGTCCAAAATGGACCTAAATAAGAACTTCTAGGGTTTCCAATTGCTTGTTGACTATTTGTAGTATTTGTAGGATGTATTTGATTGAAGTTTTTGATGTCATAATAATTGGTATCACACATGCTCTTAAGTTTTTGATTCAACATTTTACTTAAGTATAGTGATTACAAGACACAAAATTTCTAGTTGTAACATCATCCCCCCGTTAGAGGGAATTTCGTCCCGAAATTCTGTTTGAAAGCTAGATTTGAGAATGCTAGAATAAGTGAGGGTACTTTTGCTTCATTTGGTCTTCGCGTTCCCACGTGAATTTTGGCCCACGCTTTGCGTTCCTCCGTACTTTCACGATCGGGATGCGACTTTGCTTAGTATGCTTCACCTCCCTGTCCATGATTTCAATTGGTTCTTCAACGAACAGGAGATTCTCGTTGATTTCGATTTCGTCAAGAGGAATGACGAGGGTTTCATCTGATAGGCACTTCTTCAGATTAGAGACATGAAACACGGGGTGTACACTGTTTAGCTCCGTGGGTAGTTGCAGTCTGTATGCTACCGGACCTATTCGGGCAACGATCTCGAAAGGTCCAATGTATCGTGGGTTCAATTTTCCCCGCTTCCCAAAACGAATAACTCCTTTCCAGGGCGAGACTTTTAACAGTACTCGATCTCTGACTTGAAATTCTAAGGGCTTTCGCCGTTTATCGGCATAGCTCTTTTGTCGGTCGCGCGATGCTTGCAGTCGAGCTTTGATTTGAACGATCTTTTCCATGGTTTCACGAATGATTTCCGGTCCCGTTAGTGCCTGATTCGACGTGAGTGCTTTTGCTAGCTGGGTGTCACCTACTTCAGCCCAACATAACGGTGATCTACACTTACGCCCGTACAGTGCTTCGAAAGGAGCGACCTTAATGCTTGAATGATAACTGTTGTTATACGAGAATTTGACTAAAGGTAAATGGGTATCCCATGACTTCCCAAAGTCTATCACACATGCGCGAAGCATGTCTTCAAGCGTTTGAATGGTTCGTTCGCTTTGACCGTCTGTTTGTGGGTGATACGCGGTGCTCATGTCGAGATGAGTTCCTAGTGCCTTATGGAGAGATTGCCAAAAACGCGAAGTGAATCTACTGTCCCTATCCGAGATAATAGACACTGGTACTCCGTGGAGTCTCACGATCTCTCGAATGTACAAACGTGTCAATCTTTCCATCTTGTAGGATTCTTTTATAGGCAGGAAATAGGCAGACTTCGTCAGTCGGTCGACTATTACCCATATTGTGTCTAGTCCGTCCGACGTCTTGGGTAGCTTGGTCACGAAATCCATAGAAATCCCCTCCCATTTCCACTCAGGGATTACCGGTTGTTGTAATAATCCTGAGGGTTTCTGGTACTCCGCCTTTACCTTGGCGCACGTAAGGCACTTACTAACATAGGTCGCAATTTCCGCCTTCATGTTAGGCCACCAATAGTGTTGTTTAATGTCCAAATACATCTTGTCTGAACTGGGATGAATGGAGTATCGTGTCTTGTGGGCTTCCTTCATAACAACCTCCCTAAATCCTCCGATTTTAGGGACCCAAATTCGGTTCATGAAGTAGTATACTCCATTCTCCCTTGCCTATAGGTTCTTCTCCATCCCGCGTAATGCTTCGCTTGCTCTATTTTCCGTCTTCATGGCCTCTGACTGGACTGCTGCAATTTGGGTGGCCAGATGAGATTGGATGGTTATCGAGAGAGTTTTCGCACGGCGATTAGAGTACTCCTTCCGACTTAATGTGTCAGCTACCACGTTGGCCTTGTCTGGGTGGTACTTGATCTCACACTCATAATCGTTTAGCAATTCAACCCATCTTCGTTGTCTCATGTTCAGCTCCTTCTGGTTCAGGATGTGTTGGAGACTCTTGTGATCCGTGAAGACGGTGCACTTCGTACCGTAAAGGTAATGCCTCCAAATCTTTAGGGCAAAAACTACAGCTCCTAATTCTAGGTCATGGGTCGTATAATTTACTTCGTGCGTCTTTAGTTGGCGGGATGCGTATGCTATCACCCTTCCACGTTGCATGAGAACGCAACCTAAACCCTGGTTTGACACGTCACAGTAGACTACAAATTCTTCCGTTCCTTCTGGTAGAGATAGTACAGGAGCACTACAGAGAGCTTGCTTCAAGGTCCGAAACGCAATCTCTTGTTTGTTTGTCCATTTGAATGGTACGCCCTTTTGCGTAAGCGAGGTAAGTGGCTTGGCGATCTTAGAGAAGTTTTGAATGAATCTCCTATAGTATCCTGCTAGACCTAAGAATTGACGAATTTCTGTGGGCATTGTCGGGGTTGCCCATCCTTCAACAGCTTTGACCATAGAGGGATCCACATGAATTCCATCTTGGCTAACTACGTGACCTAGGAAGTTCACACTCCGGAGCCAGAACTCACACTTGGAGAGTTTTGCGTATAGCTTCTCCGATCGCAGCTTTTCTAGGATTTGTCGGAGATGTTGTCCATGCTCTTCTTTGCTTCTAGAATAAACGAGAATGTCATCAATGAAGACAATGATAAAGTTGTCGAGGAATGGTCGACAGATTCGATTCATTAGGTCCATAAATGTTGCAGGGGCATTTGTCAGACCGAAGGGCATTACAACAAATTCATAATGTCCGTAGCGGGTTCGGAAAGCGGTTTTTGGAATATCCTCTTCCCGGACTTTGAGTTGGTGGTATCCGGACCGTAGATCTATCTTAGAAAAATAACTAGCTCCTTGGAGCTGGTCGAATAGATCATCGATTCGTGGGAGTGGGTAGCGATTCTTGACAGTGAGTTTATTTAACTCACTGTAATCGATGCACATCCTAAAGGATCCGTCCTTCTTTTTGACAAAGAGCACTGGAGCTCCCCATGGCGAGTAACTAGGTCGGATAAATCCCTTGTCCAGAAGCTCACTGAGTTGGCTGGACAATTCCTGCATTTCAGCAGGAGCCAGCCGATAGGGTGATTTAGCGAGAGGAGTTGCTCCTGGAACGAGGTCGATTCGAAACTCAACCTGTCTCTCTGGGGGTACTCCCGGAAGATCTTCAGGAAACACGTCTGGAAATTCACACGCTACCGGAATATCTTGAATGTTAGTTTCTTCCTTGGTTTTATCCACTATGTGAGCCAGAAATGCCGAATCCTTCTTTCGTAGGTGCTTTTGTGCCTTGATGCACGAGATGAGGCGAAGGTTCATGCTAGGTTTGTCTCCGTAAATTACTAGGGTTTCGTGATTTGGGAGACGAAGACGAACGACCTTCTCGTGGCACATAATTTCAGCATGGTGGGGGCTTAGCCAATCCATGCCGATGATCACATCGAAACTCCTAATTGATACTGGCATTAGGTCTATTCGAAAGACGTGTTGATTAAGGGTTAGGGTACATCCGATGTAGATTTCCCCAGTGGATTCGGTTTTCCCATTGGCCATTTCCACCGTAAAGGTTTCATTTAGCTTTTGGGGTTGTTGTTTTAATAAATGCTTAAACTTATCGCTTACGAAACTTCGCTCCGCTCCGGTGTCAAATAAGATGCATGCATAAGTGTGGTTTAGGGGAAACGTACCGGTAACAACAGAGGGGTCCTGAATAGCCTCACCCTGACCCATGGTCAGCATCCTTCCTGTTCCTCCGTTTCCTGAATTGTTGTTGTTAGGGCAATCTCGGCGGAAATGCCCCGTCCTTCCACACCCATAGCAGGTGTGGCTAGGCCCTGCACTGCTGCCGCCGGTGATGATGTTGTTGTTGTTGTTGCGATGGTTGTTATTGTTGTTCCCCTGATTTTGGTTCTGGGGAGGGTAAGTCCTGTAGTACCTTGCAGTGTGTCCCCTTCGTTTGCAACTGGTGCACTGAAAAGCCTTCCATTCTCCATTATGATGGAGACCGCACTTATTGCACTTGGGAAGATTACCGGAATAAGGTCTTGAAGCATTTGAAGCAGCTGAGGCTGGAGCATGTGGTGTGGCTGGAACCGGTGCGGTGACAGCGTTAACCGACACTGTCTGCTGCTTTTTAGAGGTCTCGGGGCCCTGGCGCCCCTTCCTCTTATTGTTCTTTCCCTTCTTGCCATCACCTTCCTTCTTTTTCTCAGCCTCCACTGGCTTCTCGCCCTTCTTGTTGTTATGGTCATACAGCTTCTTTGCCAATTTTTTTTGCACTGTCAAATGTTTCAAGGTTCGCAGCTATCACATTCCCTTGAATTGGTGATGTTAGTCCCCAGATGAATCGCTCAATCTTCTTTCCTTCCGAGGTGATCATACCCGGGCACAGCAGAGATAGTTCACTAAATCTCGATATGTAGGCATCGATATTCGCATTCTGCACAGTGAGGTTCCATAGCTCTTGCTCCATCTTCTGTATTTCGCCTTGTGGGCAGTACTCAACCATTAACATTTCTTTCATCTCTGCCCACGACATAGAGTTGGCTACAGGGAGCGCCATGGCTTCCACGTGTCCGTTCCACCAAGTGAGTGCTTGGTCCACAAAAGTGCAGGCCGCAAACTTCACTTTCATCTGCTCAGGGCAATCGCATATCTCGAATACCGACTCCACCTTTTCGATCCATCGCTTCAGGGTGATCACCCCTCCAGTGTCGTTAAAAGTTCGTGGTTTGGCGTTTGTGAAGTCCTTATAGGTACATGTTTTGGTGGGTCGTTGATTCATTTTGTTGTTCGAACTTCCGGCTCCTTGCCCATTGACTCCTCCATTGTTCCCTTGATGAATTTGCGTAATCGCTGCAGTGACCACAGCAGATACAGCTGCCTGGAATGCGGCTGAGTCAACTTCGGGTGGAGTTGGTCATGGGTTTCCGCGAGTGGGTCGGAGAGGCATCTTTCTGTCACGAAACGGAAAGATGTTGAGTGTATGTGGTTTCTGTGAGGTTGTGATCCTACTGACTAGGTGCATGGTACGAACTTAAACACTACTACCATTGAACATACAATCATAACTTCTCAACACATAGCAATTTGTAATATCATAACAAAGCACATAAAAGTTTATTAATATTATCCGCATTTGATACAAGAAAATTTTGCTCGTAAGAGCATACATGAGTGACACTAATTCGACAGCATAACGGCTCTATGAGTAGTGTAGTCACTTAAACATAGAGTCGGGGTACATAGCATAGTTCCTAACAACCTACTAAAATAAGTCTATCCCTAACCGCGATGAGCTGCGTCCGGAGGTGGTGCCGAGGATGTGGATGCTCCCTGAAGACGAGCCACCAAGCGTTCCGCGTCCTGAAGTCGAGACTCCCACCTTACCTGCCTCATGTGAAACTCCCGAAGGACGTCACGCGTCTCCTGTTCCGCACGCTCGACCCTAGTCCTCAACTGGCGTACATGATCAGCAGTGTCCTGGGCAAGGTCGCCCGTGTTCCGTAACCGTCTCACCATGACTGGAAGGGCTCGATCATCCGGTCCTCCGTCTCTTAGGTCAAAGAAATCGCGTGACATGCCGTGCGGGGGTCGCTGTCCCTGCTGTCTGCTCCATCTCCAAAGATCAATACCCCAGGGGGTGTAGGACCAGTAGGGCCTACACGATAAGCAGGCACCCTGATCGGGTAAGGAGGGTCGATGACTTCGGACTCCGCGTCCGAAACACCCCCTTCACTGTCATCTGTTTCCTCTTCGAAGCTTCCTTCATCTTCCTCGAATTCGGCAGGCTCGCCCTCGACTCCTGCCTCCGGTTCCCCGTTAGATTCCTCTTCGGGGTCTTCCTCAGGCTCTTCCTTAGGCTCCTCCTCCTCTAGCCACCCGTTGTTTCCCTGGTTAGGGAAGTAGGGATCTCCGGGATGATGGAAACCAGCCATGCTGTCTGCGAGTGTGTGTAAATGCGCTAACATTATTCGTAAGGTGCCACAACTATTGCATAAGCTAAACAGGCGTTCTCTTTTTGGTGCTAAAAGGGTATAGTTTTAGGTTCCCTAGCTATTCCGATCTCATCAAAACGTGTGTTAGTTGTACTTTGGAGAGAATGTAGTTGATCAGGCTACATCCATTCCTTGGTACCACTAAGAACAGTCCTGAATTAACCGAGATACTAGCATTATTTTGTTTGGTTCGGCGTTATGTTCTTATTCCTAATGCAAGCAAGGGTGTTTTATTTACTCGTTTTGTTCAGAGTTATGTTAGTCCCTCTTTTTGGTTTATAGTTGCATATCAATGTGTGGCTAGATATGCTAGTTCACTATAATACCAACCTGTCACACCCCCGAACCAGACGGCGGAAACGTCCGAGGGCTGTCGTGACTTAATTGAATACCATAACATTGAATATATATGAAGCATAACATCATTCATCACCATGCATTAATATAGTACAACTGATAAAGTTTACACTGAGTACATTGTTTTAGCATTACATTCCCAAAAATAAATTGTTCGGTTCATAGATAAACAAACTGCAAGCCATCACTGAGTACATTTTCCTTCGGTTCACTTATTACCTGAGAATACAAGTATTTTGAAAAACGTCAACATATGAAATGTTGGTGAGTTCATAAGCGGTATTTGAAAACCAACGTTTTGTATTGTTTTGAAAAACTACCAGAAAATCCGATATTTTCTGAAAAGAGTTTATGAAAAAGTTTGTGAAGATCCATAAGTATGCTTGTTTGTTTCTATAGTTGTAAAAATTGTTCATTAAACTTGTGTATATTTCAAAAACCGTATGTATTGAAAAACCCTAGGAAAACCCGATGTTTTCCTAACACTTTGAATTCCATGTAGTTGTAGAACCATCGCGGCGTGTGAAGTCATTGATTCCAGGCGACGTCGGATTATTGCGCATGGTGAATTGCTATAAACACGCGTTACACAAACGACCTGTTTACAACTATACTAACGATCCCGTAGGCGTCGTCCGTACTATTCACGCAATCCAACCGCCCTGACTTCTTGTAGTCCCACATCCGAAGAGAAAGAGGGCACGAAGACCTCGATAACTCCGTTAGTCGATTGGGGATAAAAAGAGTGTGAAGGGCCCTTGACCCGACTCGCATTTGAATAACCAACTTTACTAGCAGTACCAAAGGACCCTTGGGGACCAATAGTATAAAAGCCATTGAAAGTCCTTTTACGTTGTGTTGGATCATGTAAGACTCAACAACTCGTAAGGTTGAAGTCTTCGGGCCTAAAGATCAAGTCATTGGGCTAGCTAGGCCCAACAAACAAGATTTTACACTTTTGGGCCCAAAGGTGGTGCGTTGACGTCTGTGCACTCTCACGTGTGTAATGATTTCCCAAATTTTCCGTGTATGAGTCGAGTTATCGTCGTGTTAGTAGTTTCGGGTTTGTTATTGATTCGAGACCGAATCAATTCGTTTGATAACGATTTTTGGTGTTGTTGTGTAATATAATTCGTCGGTAGTCGTAGTGCCAGTGTTTGATCACAACGGATGTATTGAATTAACATTTCAACTTTTCTGTTACAGCCCCTCTTTTTGTTGTAAATTTACTTTTTCAACCCTTTAAATAAATAAATTTCCGGTTTAGTCCCTAAACCATTTTTCTTGACATTTTAACACCAAAATTTACTGAAATTGATATCTTTCAGCCTATTTTTAGTTGAAAACAGTTTTAGTCCCTGAAAATACAGTTTTCTCGGTTATAACCCCTCTTTTCGCAATTTTTACACTTTTGGCCCAAATTGGAAAATTTTTGCAACTTTGGTCCTTTTTAATTATGAAAAGCATTTTTAACCTTTGAAAAGGATTTATAACATTAATAGTCCACTGTTTTACCGAAAAACATAGTTTCAGCCATCCAAAATAGAAAATTTCGGATATTGGGCCCTATTGGGCCGAAAATGTCATTTTTAGCCCATTAAGCTTGAAATTTATATTTTTAATCCTTTGAATGAGTATATTTCTAGAAAATATTTTATTAAAACTGTTTTGACTCCTATCATCCATCAGAATTCGTAATATGACAATTTGGGCCCTTTAACTTTATATTTTTAACATTTTGTGTCCAAAAATTGAGTTTTTAGCCCAAAGAAGATGTTATCAAGTCACTTAGCCATTTTTCTTGGAATACTTTGTATGTAATAATATAAGTTATGCTAATATCATTTAACATAAAATATATCTCGATTTTTAGGAGTTTATGGCTAGATCCATCATCATAATCACATAAAAACACACATTTAAGCATAGAAATCATACAAGACATACAAAACACATAATAGATCTACACTTTCACTTGTATTCCCCCCCCCCCCCCACAAAACTTATAAAACAGAAAATAGGGAGTATGAAGCTCACCTTAGGGTGTGGTTTCGGTTTTTGAAGAAAAGATGGAAGAAAGTTTGGTGATTTTTGGCCTTAGCACCCTTTGATGAAGATTTCGACCTTGAGGTGATTCTAGGATGCAAGATCATGATTTTTGCATGGATTAGGAAGAGATTTTTGATAAAACAAAGAATCTAAGTCATAGATCCAAGCATAACCTTACCTTAGATGAAGAGTTTGTGGAAATATCCTCTTGAAAACCTCCTAATTTTCGAGATCTTTATGAAAACCTGGTGAGTACATAGGGTTTTCAACTCACGATAATATAATTATTATGTTTAATTATCAGACAGTTAACCCAATTACCCATCCCCATTATCTTCTTTACTCTTAAGGATCTACCCTAAGAACCAGTTATTTCTCATTCATTCATTCCTAAGGATTATCCTAAGGAATATGTATGAAGTCTATCGTTGTCAATGACACAGCTGTAAAGCACAGCTGCTAGTTCTATCACTTAGGCGCAGCTGCTATAATTGTGACATTCTCTATGAGGCGTAGCTGCCGGTATTGTCCTTCGGGCACAGCTGCTAGGGTTATCTCGTTTATTGATAGTATCATTTTCGAGAGTCCACTCGCAATACATGTCAATAGGTTTTTGGAGTACACCAGTGAGCACATTGTTCATAACACCTACAGGTTGCGAGCCTGCTAGTGTTCCATTGGACTATCTAGAATAGTCTGTGGTTGTCATCCATACTCTGCTAGATGATGGGGCCAGCATTTGGGAACAAGGCTTCTCACATCATCCACCTCTCACCCTTACCTCATGGTCTATATCACCTCTCAACTCATCATCCAACTCATATTTCATCTACCCATATTTTACCCAACATATTATGTAGATATAAATACACATACAGTTTAAATCATAAAAAACTTGTATAAAATCGTTCATCCAGCACAGATAGAAAGTATACAGATAATATGCGCACATAGCACGTAGTGTATATAAAATACTTCATATCTATGTGTAAGATGAAAGGGACCATGCACACACTTGAAAAGGTGGTGACTCGGCACTCGGACGGCACTTCGTTTACATTAAACAACTCATTCGACAGAACCTAGTAACATTATCACTAGAGTTTAGTCTAATTCTCGATGGGACTAATTAATAGTCTAACTATTATTACTATTATATGCGTTAACACAATACTTTTCACCCACTATGTACAAACAAGAGCCAGACATGGAACACCGGAGGGCAGGATCATTTTGGCATATAGCACTTCTGAAATCCAGCAACCCAAGTGGCCCTCCAAACCAGATTCCCCATACTGCAAGTGGTTAAAAAGATATTATAACAACACTTATATAACTCATAATAATAGCCCAAATATTTATTATAAGGTCCTAATAATATTACTATATTTAAATAAAAACTATATTTAAAATAGTGTAGTCGTATCTTACCTACGAGGGGGTTTGGCTAGAAGCCTAGCTCTTCAGGGGCAGAACTTCCGAGCCGAAAGCTCTTCTTCTCGGATTGGTCGAGCGCACCGGGGCTTTCTTCTAGCGCTAGGGGAGTTTTGGGAGGTTTAGAGAGAGTGTAGAGAGAAGAAAGAATGGGAAAGATGTGAAGAAAAATAAGGGTGGGAAGGTTCTATTTATAGGGTGAAATATGGTTGAACTTGGTGCCACATGTCACCATCTGGTGGCAAGACTTGGGGAGAAAGCAATGCCCAAGATTGTGTCACGTCACCCATTTTCGCACAGCACACTTCCTACTTCTAAAATCCGTAACTTTTGCATACAAGCTCCATTTTTTATGTTCTTTATATCCACATGTAGGTAAAAATAAGATCTACAACTTTCATTTTGACTCTCTCGACTAATTCTCGACCGGTCTTAAATTTAACAGTATGAAGAGATTATACTATTAAACGACCGTGAAAATTTCGTAACTCTTTCATACGGACTCTGTTTTCGTCTGTCTTTTTATCGTTGACTTCCTATTAATGAGATCTTCAACTCTCATTTACGTTGCCTAGGCCAAAAACCGCTCAATCTAAAATTCGAGTTTCAGGTCTTGCACAGCTATGCCAAACCTTAGAAAATTCATAACTTCCTCATACGAAGTCAGATTTGGGCGTTCTTTTTATGCACGCTCTCGGATTAATGTATAATACAAATTTTGTTTAGATTACTAAGGCTAAAAGTTCTCTATCGTAAATTCACTATTTATGTCTCCCGGTGGTGTGTCGGTTTTGGCGTGAAACTTCGACGGGCCATAACTTCTTCGTTATAACTCGGATTTCAGCGTTCTTTATATGTACGGAACCCTTGTAACATATACTACCACTTGGTTAAGATTAATCCTTCTAAATAATATGCCATCAATAACTCATTTTTTATGCTTATTGTCTCTAAATTGACTAGCCTGAATCTGGGGGCATTATAATTATCTCCCCCTTAAGATGATTACGTCCCGGAATCATCAATGAAACAGGGTTGTATAATGACTCCATACGTTATCTCTTCATCCTAGGTAATAATCATAACTTCTATGTTTCTTCGCATGCGTATCTAACTCCTAGTCTTCTTGATTGCAAGCGGTGCTTGATCTTGCACCCGTTCTCTATGTCTTGTTACACTTTCAATCATGAACTTCATGTCACAAACCTGCTCTTTATCACAGACTCCTTCTTCTTCTTAACAAACTTAAGATAAGTTTATTTGATTTCCATGATAGACTGGTAGGTCACGTTCTACTGAACTCTTATCGTATGTTGCAATGCTCAGACTCAGGTCTCTTAAAGTCAAATTTCGGAATGGAATATACTTTCCTTCATGTTCTAATGTGATATAATCACATTTTAACATGTAGCATTTCTAGCTACCAACTTCTTTAACTAGCGCAATACTTCTATTGACCGCTTCGATTATCTTTCACTTCCATCTTCTTGCTTAAGTTAGATGCTACATCGAACTTGGTTCTCTGAACCACGTAACGTACTCATCTTAGTCGGACTCAATTTGATATGACCACTAGGGTCGAAGCAGCAATCATCTTCTTAATCATTACCGAAACGATGGTAACGACATACTTGAATAAAACTAAATCAATTACTAACTTCTTAGTAACCTTGTGACTTTCTTTGATCCAAATGTGAGTCATGTGCTTCCAGTAGTATAGGCCTCTACTACCATTCACACCTAGTCATACTCGTACCAAGTATTGTCTCGTAATTTTCCAAGTCATCATACAAGAAAATCACATAACAACTTAACACCCCAGATAACAAAACAAAGGCTTTATATTATTCCTTGAAACGATTACATTGGTGTTCAAGTTCACCCAAGACTATGCCTCTAATAGGCTACACCATACGATACTATCCACACGGCTACTGTGTAACTCGATCTTTGGATATGAAGTCCTCATCCTTGATTCCTCGCGTTGTTTTCTGCTTCGTCGAGGATCATGTGGAATGCTCTTGCTTTCGGCCTTGGTGGCATATTTGGCTTTGTAGCCCCTTCTCTCTTTGGGAAATCTTGCTTGAAGTGCCCTTCCTCATTACATTCATAACATACCCTTTTGTTGAATGTACATTCATTGGCGTAATGCCCATGCTTTCCACACTTGAAACAAGTCACCTCCTCACCGTATTTTCCATAGTGTTTCTTTTTGCACTTCTTGCACCATCTTGCTTCACATCTTCTTCCTCCTCCAGACTTCAGGAATTTTCTCTCATTGTTGGACCTTGAAGATCCTTAAAACTTCCTTTTTTCTCCTGCCTTATCTTTTTCTAGACCTCTTTCTCTTATCTGGGTCTCTACATTCTTAGCTGCTCTAACAGCTGTTTTCAAAGTATCTGCCATTTTGACCGTTGGGCCAAAGTCTGTGGGCAGTCCGTTAGCAAACCTATCTATCTTGGAGAGTTCAGTAGGCACCAAGTAAGGAAACAGCTTCTTCCTCTTGGTGAATACGGTGACATACTCATCGACACTCATCTTCCCTTTCTTTAGGTTCTGAAACTCATTGTTAAGGTCTATCAGATCTATCTATAAGCAGTATTGCATTTTCAGCTGCTCTATGAATGCTTCCCAAGACATCCGCATGGGTTTTCCCCGTGGCATTATATCTGCCAACAACTTTCACCAACTTAAAACACCGGTCTTTAGTTGTCTGACTGCAAAGACCGTCTTTTGCTTATCGTTACAGTCGTAGCTCTCAAATAATATATCCATCTCGGATATCAGTCCATAATTTCCACTGGTTTTGGGCTTCCAGCAAGACTTGGTGGTTTGGCACTCAAGACGTTCTTATACATGCGCCCATCCTGGTCAATCCTTCTGTCCGGGTCGTTTCTCTTGACTGCTCGGGGTCCAACTTGACTCACTGTATGGCTGTAATTTCCCTCTTTTGACAACTCT
Organism: Lactuca serriola; assembly: GCF_051521515.1. Lineage (NCBI taxonomy): Eukaryota > Viridiplantae > Streptophyta > Magnoliopsida > Asterales > Asteraceae > Lactuca > Lactuca serriola. Next base: position 110,003,862 of record NC_136408.1, read on the forward strand.
TCATTTAGTTCAGGCTGCTTGTGACATCCCCAATTTCACGGCCAGAAAAGACCGATTTGTTTATGCTTTGTTTTATAAAATCAGAGTAAATCCTTTTGATTAAAAGAGTTGCGGAATTTGTTCCCAAAACAAAATATGATAAAATTTATCAAAACGTTTCTCAAAGCGAATGTATTTTTATTAAATAATAAAACCTCAGGATGTCATGTTCCGATACAGACCAAAAGCATAAACAATATAAAATAGACCTTACAATGGTTATTTAGAACTACTAATCTATAATCCAAAACCTCTCGTCAAGTCCACCAACTTATACTCTTGTGTCATTACCTGTAATGCAAAGAAAACTGAGTGGGTCAGGCTTGGGAGCCTGGTGAGCATATAGGGTTTTCAACCCATAATAATATAATTATTATATTCAATTATCAAACAATCAATCCAATTACCCACCCCCTATTATCTCCATTTATTTCTTAAAGATTTATCCTAAGAACCGACTATCCTTCATTCATTTATTCCTAAGGAATTGGCACGAAATCCATTGCTGCCAAAGTTTATTTATCAAGTACTAAATCCATAGTTATCAGGCGCTAACTCCATAGTCACTAAGGTTCACTTAACAAGCGTTAACTCCATAGTCTCCAAGGTTTACTCAACGTGCACTAACTCCATAGTTGCCAAGATTCATCAACTAGGCACGAAGTCACATCGTTGCCAAGGTTTATACGATAGGCGCTAACTCCATAGTCACCAACTATCGCATCTACCCAAGTTCTACTCAACATTTTCGTAGATATAAATACTTACACCGTTTAAATCATTTAACACTTGTATAAAACATCAATTCCACGTCCATCTCAAATAGACAAATAATATATAAACACATAGCACGTATTTCATAGCAAATACTTCATATTTATGTGTTAGAAGAAAGTAACCACACACTCACACGTATAAACAACAATATATATACACATAGCATGTATTTTATAAGATACTTCATATCTATGTGTAAGATGAAAGTGACTATACACTCACTTGATCAGAAGATGATCGGACAACACTACGGCTCTTTAAGTAGATATTCTTCGGTGAAACCGGGATCACTTCACACACTGGGTTTCTTGCGGGCAGAGCTTCGGCTCGGAAACTCTTTTCTTCTCGGGATCTTCGGGCTTCAGGACTTGCTTCGGGTCTCGGGGTTGATACCGGGGCTTCGGGGTACTTCTAGCACGCAAATCGAGGTAAAACAAGAGAGAGAGAAGAGAGAAAATACCAACCCTAAACGACTGGCCCTTCAAATCTATTTATAGGGCAAATTTGGCCCTTGCCACGTCGTGGCAACCTTTTTCCACGTCGTGGGCTTGGTCGTCACTGCATGCGTCATCCCAAGTTGCATATGGGGGCCTCTCGGAGGTGTCAGGAGATTTGCCACGTCATGGCACTGCTTGCCACGTCGTGGTCTCTGACAGTTTTGGGGTTTCGCGCCCCGAACTTCAGAAATTCATAACTTTCGCATACGAACTCCGTTTTCGACGTTCTTTATATCGCCGCGAAGGTGAGATTATGCTCTACAACTCTCGTTTAGACTCCATTGGCTAATTTTGACTTTATTTTTAATATATTATAAGTATATTACTTATATATTATCTTTAGTAGGCCGGGACAGGAAAACTCCGTTCGAAATTCATAACTCCTTCATCTGAACTCCGATTCCGTCCGTCTTTCCGTCGTTGCACTACTATCGATGAGATCTTAAATTCTCATTTAGATCACTAAGGATAGATATCTATCTACCTTAAATTCACTATTTACGTCGCGCTGGGTCGCGCTAGGTCGTGTCGGTTCTGTCGCGAAACTTCGACAGGTCATAACTTCTTCGTTATAACTTGGATTTTAGCGTTCTTTATATGCACGGAAACCTTGTGACATATACTAAAACTTGGTTGAGATTAATCCTTCTAAATAGCCTTCCATCAAAGAGTCGTTTTTGATGCTTATCGTCTCTAAATTGACTAGCCCTGATCTACGGGCGTTACACTGCTCAACAGGCACCGTAGGTTCATATCGATTCCGTTGAAGAAAACGTCTTGTTTCTTCCATTTGAAGATCTAACATCATCTGGATCATTGCTTGTACCCCATCCATAGTGATTGGCTCGGGCGTGACTACTACTTCTGGCGCACGCTCAATCACTTGTGGCTCAAGTTGCGGGTTACCACTTCCAATCCGCTTCGATTTCTCACCATGTTGATCTATACACCGATTCAGACATTCGGTGTCCAGTGACGAGAATTTATATAGGAAAGATTTTATTTACGATCGACGTGTAAATCTCCCTATTAGTCTGAAAAGTTACATGTCAGTTCTAATACCGTAATTAAACTTTTATAAATTTGAACACATAAAGTTTCCAGATCCGGTCAGCAACAGACCATAGATCCGATCATACATTTAGCATCATAAATCATTTAGCATATAAAATCATGTTAGGCATTTTCCCTAAATAAGCTAGTGCTTGTGTCTATTCAGGTGTATTACCTAAGACACACTCCTCACAATCATTGCTTAGCATTCTAAGTTTAAGTCTAGAAATAAATCCATATTCCTAGTTCGCTTAAACTAATGCTATGATACCAACTTTGACATCCCCATTTTTAAGGCCAGAAAAGACCGATTTTATTTAAGCTTTATAAAAATCAGAGTACCCCTTTTAATAAAAATGTTATGGAATTTGTTCCCAGTAAACATGATAAATGCGTTATCAAAGCATTTCCGAAAAAAAGTATTTTTATTCATTTTAAAACATTTAGATGTCATTGTCAATACAGAAACATAAGAATAAACAGAACTTACATTCATTATCACTAGTGATTTATATCTCCTTAATCTCTTAGTGTAATGTGACTTCATATCAACACCTGTGATATAAATAAACAGAGTGGGTCATGTTGGGAAACCTAGTGAGTACATAGGGTTTTCAACCCACAATAATATAATTATTATGTTTAATTATCAGACAGTTAACCCAATTACCCATTCCCATTATCTTCTTTACTCTTAAGGATCTACCCTAAGAACCAGCTATTTCTCATTCATTCATTCCTAAGGATTATCCTAAGTAATATGTATGAAGTCTATCGTTGTCAATGACACAGCTGTAAAGCACAGCTGCTAGTTCTATCACTTAGGCGCAGCTGCTATAATTGTGACATTCTCTATGAGGCGTAGCTGCTGGTATTGTCCTTCGGGCACAGCTGCTAGGGTTATCTCGTTTATTGACAGTATCGTTTTTGAGAGTCCACTCGCAATACATGTCAATAGGTTTTTGGAGTACACCAATGAGCACATTGTTCATAACACCTACAGGTTGTGAGCCTGCTAGTGTTCCATTGGACTATCTAGAATAGTCTGTGGTTGTCATCCATACTCTGCTAGATGATGGGGCCAGCATTTGGGAACAAGGCTTCTCACATCATCCACCTCTCACCCTTACCTCATGGTCTATATCACCTCTCAACTCATCATCCAACTCATATTTCATCTACCCATATTTTACCCAACATATTATGTAGATATAAATACACATACAGTTTAAATCATATAAAACTTGTATAAAATCGTTCATCCAGCATAGATAGCAAGTATACAGATAATATGCGCACATAGCACGTAGTGTATATAAAATACTTCATATCTATGTGTAAGATGAAAGGGACCATGCACACACTTGAAAAGGTGGTGACTCGGCACTCGGACGGCACTTCGTTTACATTAAACAACTCATTCGACAGAACCTAGTATCATTATCACTAGAGTTTAGTCTAATTCTCGATGGGACTAATTAATAGTCTAACTATTATTACTATTATATGCGTTAACACAATACTTTTCACCCACTATGTACAGACAGGAGCCAGACATGGAACACCGGAGGGCAGGATCATTTTGGCATATAGAACTTCTGAAATCCAGCAACCCAAGTGGCCCTCCAAACCAGATTCCCCATACCGCAAGTGGTTAAAAATATATTATAACGACACTTATATAACTCATAATAATAGCCCAAATATTTATTATAAGGTCCTAATAATATTACTATATTTAAATAAAAACTATATTTAAAATAGTGTAGTCGTATCTTACCTACGAGGGGGTTTGGCTAGAAGCCTACCTCTTCAGGGGCAGAACTTCCGAGCCGAAAGCTCTTCTTCTCGGATCGGTCGAGCACTCCGGGGCTTTCTTCTAGTGCTAGGGGAGTTTTGGGAGGTTTAGAGAGAGTGTAGAGAGAATAAAGAATGGAAAAGATGTGAAGAAAAATGAGGGTGGGAAGGTTCTATTTATAGGGTGAAATATGGTTGAACTTGGTGCCACATGTCACCATCTGGTGGCAAGACTTGGGGAGAAAGCAATGGCCAAGATTGTGTCACGTCACCCATTTTCGCATAGCACACTTCCGACTTCTAAAATCCGTAACTTTTGCATACAAGCTCCATTTTTTACGTTATTTATATCCACACGTAGGTAAAAATAAGATCTACAACTTTCATTTTGACTCTGTCGACTAATTCTCGACCGGTCTTAAATTTAACAGTAGGAGGAGATTATACTATTAAATGACCGTGAAAAATTCGTAAATCTTTAATACGGACTCCATTTCCATCTGTCTTTTTATCGTTTACTTCCTATTAACGAGATCTTCAACTTGCATTTAGGTCGCGTAGGCCAAAAACTGATTGATCTAAAATTCAAGTTTTGGGTCGTGCACTACTATAGCAAATCCTAGAAAATTCATAACTTCCTCATACGAAATCAGATTTGGGCGTTCTTTTTACGCACGCTCTCCGTTTAACGTATACTAAAAAAAATTTAGATCAATAAGTCCAAAAGTTCCTCTATCGTAAATTCACTATTTACGTCTCCCGGTGTCGTGTCGGTTTTGCCGTAAAACATCGGCGGGCCATAACTTCTTCGTTATAACTCGGATTTCGGCGTTCTTTATATGTACAGAACCCTTGTAACATATACTACCACTTGGTTAAGATTACCCATTCTAAATAATATTCCATAAATAACTTATTTTTATGCTTATTGTCTCTAAATTGACTAGCCTGAATCTGCGGGCGTTACACTTAGTAAGTTACCCCCAAAATACCAATGTCATACTGATATAACCATAACATATAACATATAAGTAAATAGAACAGTCATGCATCTCGAGTCTACCGTGTGACTTGTCCGCCCGCACTGGGCCTTCAGTCCACTTAGTCGACTCTCTAGGTCTACAGTATGCATAATGAGCCTTCAGCCTGATTGGACCGCCTCGCAGACCTTTAGTCTATCTGTACATCTCTCTGCACCTTCAGCACATTTGGTCCGCCTCGCAAGGCCTTCATCTTATCCGGACCGTTTGTTGGGCCTTCGGCTTGACTTTGTGCCCTCCTGGGCCTGCAGTCTATCCGGTCCGCCCTGGGTATGTTGGCCTTCAACATAAACCAGGACCACCTTAACCCAACCCCCAATCAAACAACCATGTGCATATATAACAGATAATCACATAACAGCCTATAGACAACAAACCGATCTAACAGATCAATAGCATAGCAACACCCTATAACCAGGATACCGACCTAACCAGTCACTAACATAGCATCATCCTGTATACCAGGATACCGACCAAGACCAGGTCACTAATCATAATACCATCCTAACTACCAGGATGCAAATCTAATAGATCAATAAGCATATCAAGCAAGTACCAGTAAACAATCCAAAAAAGGGCTGGCCATGGTGCCTTAGACCATGTTGATATAGTGAAGATAACTCACCACGCACTGCCGATCTGAACTGAAGAGTCGAACTCCCGAATCGCTGCCTCACCAACAATCCTGAACTGCTGATCTCTCGACTCCTAAAGCTATCAATACCAAAATATCACTTAGTTCAAAACAGTAATCCTCCTTAGGGTAATATGACCATTTTACCCCTAGTCCAACTTGGTCCATATCTAACGTTCAAAATCATAATATAAAAAGCCCAACACCGGATGGGCTTCCCAAACCCACTAGTGGCCCAATTTGCTAAATTAGGCCCAATCCCTATTATAGGCCTTACCCAAAGCCCAAACATCTTCTTGGCCCACATTATCTTGCTCTTAATGGCCCAAGAAGGCCCAAAGGACCAAAATCCCCCTGCATAGCCCAAACCGAGGCCCAAAATCCATAAGGCCCATAATTGATGAGTACGCTAGGCGTACTCCTATGTACACTAAGCGTACTAGCCAAATGGTGTGTACATTGGGCGTACCTGCTTGTGCGCTCAGCGTACTCCCCTGTTAAGTAATTTTCCCATTAAGTGCTTAATACTCAGATTCAGGAGCTACAATCATAGATCCAATTCCTTTCCAACGTCTTAATCCATAAAGTCAATGACTTGGTGACTTTGCATGTCCCAAACAAGTCCAAACTCCAAAAATGATATTCTACTTCCATGAAAGTGGTCTTAACTCTATCATGAACTCATTAAGACCACCAAGATGACAACTTTCTGCTCTGAGGAGTCATTTAGCACTAAGGGTGGCAACCTTTAGCCTAGAAGTCGAATTTGGACTAAAAAGCTTCAACCTTTGGACCAAAATGACTTCAAAACTAAACCACACTAGATCTAAGCACTCTTAGATAAAGTTTATAGCTTTATACCTCTAAGTGATCTAAAATGGAACCCCAAACTTGGATTTACTGCTTCCCCTTTGATCCACCACCTTGCTATTCTCTTCACTTGCTTGGAAATGGCTTCACAATCACAAAAATGCTCTTTAATGACCTCCAAAGCTCCAAGAACACTCAAGGGAGGGTTAGGGTTTCATGGTGGCTATATGGAGATGAGAGGGAGGCTGATAATTGGGGTGTTATGTTCTTTATATATCAGCATGCTCTAAAAATTAGGGTTTAGGGTCCTTGAGAGTGCGTTGGGTATACTCCTCCCCATACCCACGATCATTTACTCCACTACATTAGGCGTACACCAGCTTATGTTGGGCATACCCAGCCGAACACGTGCATGCTTCCCTTGCATGCATGAGACTTGCTTGTCAAACATTTCCATTAGGTACCATTTATGCCAAATGCTTTACAGTGTTATAACTTCTTCATTCTAAGTCCGTTTTCCGACGAACTTTATATCCACGAAAAGGTGGCAAGAAGCCCTACGCTCCTGACCACACACCCAAGCCTTAAACCTTCTGAATAAATCCTGGGACCCTAAAAGACCGAATCGCTAATACCCCGGGACTCCGAGACCGCCAAAGGTGCTTTTCAAAATGAGGTATTACAAGAACACTACAACACTACACGTAAACTAGTTAATACAGTGTTGTAAGGCACTACTTCAATTTTACCCATTAGGGTACATATTCTAAATCCTATCAAGTATAACCAGAGTCTCCTAGAGGGAGAGCGTGAGTTTGTGTATAGATCTATACAAGATTGACAACCCCACACCTAAACTATTAGCTACAGTTAGGCCGGTAGGCCTGAGGTGACAAACATCATAACATTTCGACGCCTGAAGAACGTCATAGAGGTCAGCAGTCAGATTAGCATGCTTATATGAAACTCACAATAGTATTACTAAAACATATGTTTATTGGATTAATATTTCTTCAATAGTTTTATTTTAATTAATAAAACTACAGTATACTACTATACATTACAGCTGGTGGTATCCAGGCATACATACAAAAGGTTTTCATACAGTACACTACTATACATTATAATTGGTGGTATCCAGGCATAGATACAAAAGGTTTTCATACATTACACTACTATACATTACAGTTGGTGGTATCTAGGCATACACACAAATGGTTTTCATGACAAACATGACCACGATACACTGTTTTCCTAGTATAGGGTACAATAGTACTAGATACAGTTAGGGAAAACATACATGATATGGTTTTATTTAATAATAAGATCACATACACTACAGTAACAACATACATTTTGGTCTTAAGGCCTAAGACTACTTTTCATTACTAAAGAAAATATTGGATTTTCTGAAAGTACACTATAACATTTTCAAGGAACAAAGACAAGCTTTCCTTTTCAAAAACATACTTATGAACTCACCAACTTACACTTTCAAAACCACTTGTATTCTCAGGGAACCGGTAGACAGGTACACTCGCAGGTTTTGAGAAGACGGTGCTTTTAGAGCCGCGTCTTTTATACTTTTGTTACATATTTTTGATGTCATACAAACTATGTATCGAACAGATGTAAACACTTTACTTATTAAATGTAATGGTTGTGTTTGCTTTGATTCCTTTTATACAACTGTTGTGATAATGTACATGACGCCCTACGCCCCTGAACGTTTCCGCTGTTCCGGTTTGGGGGTGTGACAGATTAGTATCAGAGCATTGTTTATAGTGAACTAAGTATATCATACCTTACGTGATATACAACTATAAACAATATGGGGCCGAAGCGCTCTGAACTAAAAGTATACTTTAAAATCTTATTATTTTATAAGAAGTGTACAAGCATACATACATATCAAAAACAGTATCAGAAGAATAACAAAACAAAAGTATTTAGATGTTGGACACTACAGTTAAATTTGGACAGTTATGTAATCATATCTGGAATAATTATAGCCTGATCAACTATATTTATTTGAGATACGACCAACATGTGTTTGGGAGTAATTATGGTGTTGCAACAAGTCAAAAACTTACCAAACTCTAGGCAAAGAGAACACTAGAACCAAACATACAATTAGAATACTATAGGAGTATTTATAGCACTATAACACTTGAGCCAAACACGTGAAAGCAAAGAACTCTTATTGTTAGATCTATAATTGCTAAATGTATACATGTAAGTTATATATAATTAAGATTTTATAAATCTAGAATAGGTGATTTAGCTTTACTTCCTATTTCTTGTTTAGTTGTGGACTTAGAGTAGGATCACTTATTTGAAGGCCTGTTCGATTTTAGTTATATATAATTTATGTACACTATGTGATTATAGGGGGATCAGGCACAGATCACATGATACAAATACATTCCAAGTGTTGCTATTGATTTCAAGGCGATTTTTTACTTATATTAGTAGACTTCCACTGTATGTTGTCTAATAGAACACTACAACTGTTAGGATAAGATATACCTTGTTCAATATCACCTGACTCATGATCACTATGGAGAACTTATCATCATTTTTCTCTTAAATCATTTAGAGAAAGATGCCTCCAAAGAATTCCAACAGGAAGAAAAACAACCCTCCAACAAATCCACCGCTGCCGCCACCTCCTTAGTATGATCCTGCTGTCTTCCAAGCAGCAGTAACGGCCATCGTGGCTGCCGCCATGTCACAGATCAATGCAAGTGGCACTAGCAGGGCGGGTAGTGGTGCTAACCCGTCTAACCTCAAAGATAGTCATGGGCACCCTAAGGAGTGTTCATACAAGGACTTCACCAACACCAAACCTTGATCTTTCGATGGCACCGGAGGTGTCATTGCCTTAACGCGTTGGTTCGAGAAGATCGAATCAATATTCAAAATATGTATGTGCCCCAAGTATAGAAAGGTGAAATTCGCTACATGCACATTTACAGATGAGCTCTCACTTGGTGGAACAGCCATGTCAATTCCCTGACTCTTTCGATAGTTAATGCTATGAGTTGGGATGACTTGAAGGAACTAATGATAGCAGAATACTGCCCTAGGGGCGAGATGCAAAAACTAGAGCAGGAGATCTGGAGTCTAAAGGTGAAGGTCTCCAGTATCGCTACTTACACCGCTAGGTTTAGTGACCTGGCTCTTCTGTGTCCCGGGATGGTCACCCCGGAGTGCAAGAAGGTGGAAAGATACATATGGGGATTAACTCCCCCGACTTAAGGAAATGTCCTAGCTGCCAATCCACTTAATTTCGGCAGTGCCAAACATCTGGCACAGACACTAATAGATCACGGAGATCGCCAAGACTCCGTAACAGCCGCTCCCGAACCACCAAAGGAGATTGGTGGAAAGAATAAATATTGGAACAAGTGAAAGGGCCAATCTTTATTGGAGCCCTCAAAGAAACAGAAAACAATGGCACTCCATGGTACTACCATTCCTGCTAATGTTCCCGCTACTCAAGCACCTACCAGTCGATACGTTGGAACCCTTCATAGGTTGTAACAATTTAAAAATTCAAGCCAATTTAAACTTTTCAAAAACAACCCAGTTTCGTTAAGTCATTACAAAAAGGTTTTCAATACAATTATTATCAGAGTCTTCCCAGAACCATATCGTAAAACATAAACATGAGGAGCGGTACGATCACGCCTTCGCCTTGCCACAGTCTCCTGAAGTACCTGAAAAACATTAAACCACAACTGTAAGCCCGAAAGCTTAGTGAGATACCCCCAAAATACCAACCACATATACCACGCATAACATATCATAACCGAACAGAACAGTCATGCACTTTGGGTCTACTGTGTGACTGGTCCGCCCTATCGGGCGTTCAGTCCACCTGATCCACCCTCCGAGTCTAGATATATCCATCGAGTCTGCCGTGTGGTTGGTCCGCCCGCACCGGGCCTTCAACCCACCTGGTCCACTCTCTGAGTCTATAGTACGACTGGTCCGCCCGCACCGGGCCTTCAGTCGGCCTGGTCCACTCTCCGAGCCTCGGCACGTCTGGTCCGCCCTCGCGGGCCTACAGCCTATCTGGACCTCTCGCAGGGCCTTCGGGATAACCGGTCCGCCCTGGGTATGTTGGACTACAGCACAAAGCAGGACCCGCCTCAACCCAACCCCAGTCCAACAACCATGTGCACATAAACATACAATCATATAACAATTCACATCCAATCAAACCGATCTAGCAGATCACATAACATAACATACTCTAAACAGGATACCGACCTAACCGGTCACTAGCATAGCATCATCCTATATACCAGGATACTGACCTTAACCAGGTCTCTAACATAACGTCATCTTATATACCAGGATACCGACCTTAACCAGGTCTCTAACATATATCATCCTAACTACCAGGATGCAAACATAGCAAAACAACAACATAACAACGATACCCGGATTACAATCCGATAAAGGGCCGACCTTGGAGCCTTAGACCCTGTTGATATAGTAAGGATAACTCACCTCGCAACTGTTTCCTGAAAAGATAAGATCACGTTGCTCCAACGTCTAACACGAACTCCACCACTGACAATACCAAAAGACCGAACTCAATAAATACCAATAATTACCAAATTACCCCTGGAAGTCAACTGGTCAACTCTTGGTCAATGTCAAAGTCCTCAATCAAAGTCACACTTCCTGACTGACCCTACTCGCCGAGTCAGCCCGCTAACTCGTCGAGTCCCTCAACTCTGAAAACCCCCATATCGCGATCCAACTCGCCGAGTCGCCCCTAGACTCGTCGAGTCCCACGAACTCTGAGTCACTTCTTGTTCAACTCATCGAGTCGTCCCTCGACTCACCGATTCACAGCTCAACCAAAACGGTTAGGACTTCGCGACCAGACTCGCCGAGTTGTTCTTCCAACTCGTCGAGTCCCTGCCTATCTTCATCCAACTCGCCGAATACACCCATGTGACTCGCCGAGTACAACTAGCTCTTAACCTATACAGAGGCTTTCCAAGCCATGCAGGGTCTCCAATCCATAGATCTACTCTTATACAAGCCATCCATCATGTAAAGTGGCAAACTTTACGTGAATCCAAGGAGATCTAAGCATAATATACTCTAGGGCTAGGGTTTGGGACTAAAAGGCTCCATCAACAACTCTTGAACAGGGACTTTATGCTCCTTTAGATCATCACTACACTAGATCTGAGGTAGCAACCGCAGATCCAACCTCCAAACTCAAGATAGCACTAGATATACTCCCAAAAATCCCACAAATGATAGATCTAGATGGATAACAGCTCAATCAACGAATCATTACCTCAAGAGAAGACTCCAACAGAAGAATAAGCTAAAACCTTGCAAAGCCCCTTGCTCCAAGCCTCTTAATCTTCAAGAATCTCTTCAACAAACACTCCTTCAAGGTCCAAATGCTCTCCAACTCTCTCACAAATGAATGTTATGGTTTCTGGACTTCAAGGGAGAGTAAAGAGGCTGGGGAGAGGGTATTATGTTCTTTATATAGGGCTCAACCCCCGGAATTAGGGTTTTCTCCACACAGCACCAACTCGCCGAGTCCACCCATGTGACTCGCTGAGTTGGTCACTTAACACGCGACTCGACTCGCCGAGTCCATCCATCGACTCGCCGACTCGAACTTCTTATTTACACCTTTAGCTCTTCCACTTTACTTCTGAATTCCGGGATGTTACATAGGTGCGACAAATACAATTTGCATCATCATGGACCTTGTCGGGAGTTGTAATGCACTAGTTGCAACAGGAAGGGGCACACAGCCCATTTCTGTAAGACACTTATGCAGCCTAATGTTCAGTCCCCCTGAGCTGGAGTAGGCCAAGCCCGTTATGGGTGTGGTGAAACCGGGCATTAGAATAGGGATTGCTCCAAAACAAGAAACATTGGCAACACGAGGAGAGTGCTAGCAATGGGTCAGGAGGAGGTAATAGCAGATCCCACCGTAGTCACGGGTACGTTCCTTCTCGACAACTCTTATGCATGTATACTCTTTAATAGTGGTGCAGAGAGGAGTTTCGTTAGCCATAAATTCAAACACTTACTCAAACACAAACCCCAATCACTAAACAAAACATTCACTTTCGAGACGGATAAAGGAAAGAAGGAGAGCACTAACGACATATTCATATGTTATACCTTAACACTAAACGACTATTCATTTCCAATCAATCTTATACTGGTCTCCATAAAAAGCTTTGATGTCATCATCGGCATGGACTGGATAGGTCCTCATCGTGCTGATATCCTTTGCTACGAAAAAATCATTCGTCTTAATCTGCTAAATGGCGAAGCCCTCGTTATCTATGTCGATAAACTCAGTACGAACCTTCGCATCATTTCGTGCATCAAAGCCCAAAAATATCTGCAAAAGGAGTGTCACTCATTCCTAGCTCATGTAGTTAACCAAAAATAAGAAGTTAAAGACCTCGAGAGCATCCCCGAAGTCTGTAATTTTCATGATATCTTCCCTGAAGATCTTCCAGGAGTTCCTCCTGAGCGCCAAGTCAAGTTCCAAATCGACTTGATTCCTGGACCTACTCCCGTAGCTAAATCCTCGTATCGTCTAGCACCATCAGAAATGCAGGAATTAATGGCAGAAATACGGATTGATGTAGTTCAAGTTCATAAAATCAAAAAGAATAAGCTATGAAAGTACATGTAATTGTTACCAGGTAGAGTTTCAGGTCTGATGTAGCTGTTCCAGCAACTAGTGTTGCGTCTGAGGCTACATTTAGTGTTGGAGGAAGAATAATCGATGAATGTCGTTCGTCCATGCTACTTGAAACTGTAGAGGCTTTGGTGACTACACAAGATTGACTACCCTCCAAGAAACAAAAAATATGCAGCTCGATGTCTAAGTAAAATGTAATTCTTATTGTATTGTATTTTGAGTATTAAGTGTTGTTTGTTGCATTTGACTTTGACTTTTAGTAATGTGATTCTTGTTTTAGTAAACATTTTATCTTTTTCTAATGAAAAATATTAGTTTGTGTAACACGTCAAAATTATGTAATTTTAATATTGTAACGGTTTGGATTAATGGGTTGGGTATTTGTTGATTTGGTGGGTACGCGTATGGATTCGATTATCTAAAACCCTGAGGGTTATTGGAGTGGCTTTGGATCATGTTTTCAAAATTTTAAAAGGGTTTGGATCAATGGTAATTCACTCCAAATCCGCTCCACTAACAAGTCTAAGTGCAATATCTCATAATCATCAAGGCCCTATTATGGACCACTTAAGGCCTAATTTTCCAAATTGGACCCAAACCCCTCACATGGGCCTTAACCTAAAGCCCATCCAAATATTCTAGTCCATATACTTGTTCTTAGATGGCCCATCAATAGCCCAATCACCAAAGCCTAATAGAAAGGCCCAACTCAAGGCCAAAACAAAATTAGGGTTTTCACATAAAATGGTGATTAGGGTTAAGCGTTCTCGTTTAACCCATTAAGGACTTAATCCATTAAGTCCATCACTCTACTAGATCAACCATACAATGTGGTCGGGATTAATCCATAATTCCAATCCAATGGTCCAAACATGCGGGTCCCATCAATTCCAAATTAACATATCCGAAATTATGGTTTTCTAAACTCTAATTAGGTTTTCCAACTCAATCGCATTCCAATTAGCCCATTTGTTAAGTTTTTAGGATAATTAATGTTATTTAAGTCACGTACCACCCACTTCCACCTCGGGCGGTGGTGGTCGACGGAGGCTCGCGGCGGCAGCCACCGCCTTGTGGTGGTGGTTATGAATTTCCTTGATTATTTCGGCCACTAAATACAATTATACACCAATATCCAAATGAACAAACACACAAAATAACACACACACACACACTCACTCACTTAGCCACCCTTGTGGCGGCAGGCGGTGGTTGGAGGTGACAGCCACCACCTCACGGTGGTGATGGTGGCTTTTCTCATGAACTCCGACCAAGAAAACGACACACACGACACAACTTTTCCCGGAACAGGAAAACAACTACCCACCTGGTGACATACGAAGATAACAGTGGCATGAAATGGCGGGCAGCAGCGATGTTGACGGCGGCAGCCACCATGGTTGGTGACCATGGTGGTTTTTCTCGGGTTTTTCTGTCCAACGAGCACCCACATTATGATCAGCAATCCAATACACATATATACTTGTGACACATGGGCTGAAACACACACAACAGCCTCCCTCGGGGTGGTGGACGTTGACCGAAGCAGAAAAAGAATTGCACAGGCGGCGACAGCCGACAGGTCTAAACGAACACCGAGGAAGAAGGAGAAACAGTTGGAACAGCAACAACGACAGCCATAGGACCAATTGTGGATCCATCTTCAATAGAAATGGTGCAATGACGGCTAGAGATGAGAACCCGACAACATCTGAAGGTCTCTCGTTGTCCCTCGTCGGTCTCAGTATCTCCTATCGTAGAGAAAGAGGAGTCATCGGTAGTCTTCGTTGGTCGGAAAAATGAGAGGAAAGGGGTGGTGGCGGCTGGTGAACCCAAGTGGCGGCTGAGTATCGTTTTAGTGTTAGGGTTAACATGGCGAGTAAGGTGACGGGTTTTAACTCGTCTCCATTTCAAACATTAGTTCATATTGAGTTATTAACGCTTCCGGACCCTCCTTCTCCTTTTCCTTTCAAATTAAGTCTAAATTTAACTAAATATCCCATCCTCTACAAAATTATTTTCAACTTAAGTCCATGTATTACCATTCAGTCCCTTAGCCTCTGAAATCCTTAAATTTTAAGACCATTATTTATCAAACACTCACTGACTTCTGAAAATCTTTGCAAAATCAATTCGAACTTACACTTTTAATCCCCAAATTCCAAGATTATGATGGTTAACTCCTCGAAACCAACACCTTGCTAAATTATTATTGATTTTGTCTATAATAATATAAAATAATAATAAAATTTACATCTCAGGGTTTTTAGAGTTTGTTATTTATTTACTTAATTTCAAACCGAATGTTACAAGTCTCCTCCACATAAATTAGATTTCATCCTCGAAATCATTCCTTACCAACCCTGACACGCCAAACAACTTGAGCCATACAACCACAACCACAAGCATACCCCAACCTTTCTAACCAAAACCATTCCTCGCGGGGTTCTAAATCTTGAATAGCAACCGAATCCACTTAACTGGAACCCGAAACCTAAGTGTCAATGGTCTGACTCCCTGTCAGACCCCTCACACCGAACTGCCACCAAGCCATCCTCATAAAGTCTTGCACCACACAAAATTCTTCCAATCCTTTTTCACATTGTCATCTCGACGGGGACAATGTCACTGACCATAGACTGCTAAAGAACACTTTGATGAGTTTTGAGCATTCTAACACTCCTATGGTGTACATGCAACTCTATAAACCTTGGATCAATGTTTTATGTATTATAAATGCAACTATTCAATATTCCAAGGTTTCATCCTAACTAGCATAATATGAAGCAACTATACTACAAGAATCTAGTAGAATTACATACCTTTTGATGGAGCTTGAAATCTTGAATCTTTAAGAGCCTAGTGCCTTAAGTGTTGCACCTCAAATGGAATCACACAGCACCAAGAACCCTAGGAATAACTTGAGAATAAGGATACTTAGGTTCACACTTATGAAATCGGTGTGCCCTCTTTTGTGTATACACACTAGTACCATTTCATGAACCATAGACCTCTTTATATAGTGTGGAGGATTATGGTTACATTCATGTAAACCCTAATACACATGACCTTTCATTTCCATAGGATCCATGGGTTAAACACTCCATGGACTATCCATGAAAGCTTAGCCCAACCTAAATGAACTTGGCCCACCACACACACACACACACACATACACAAACACACACACACACACACACACACATATATATATATATATATATATATATAAGAGTCCATATTTAATTAGTTCCTTTTGACCACTGAATTAATTCTAAATTAATTCTTGATCAATACTAATTAAATAATATAATTTCATGTTAATATATTAGAACTTATAATATATTAATATAAATCACTAGTATCCTTTTTTCTCATTTAGTCTATCCAATTGTTCCGATGCCATGCAACCCAAATGGACCATGCCAAGTCGGGTCGAATACATACCAATAATAATTATTGACTTAGACATCTAATCCAACAGTCTCCCACTTGGATAAGTCTAAAACTATTATTGTGTATGACTCCAAAACCCGACTAGCAATTTTAGCTCTTAAAGCTGTCGTCGAACTCATATCTAGTCAAATGACTTGTCCATTAGATAAGGGATCATATATTCCTTCATTCTAGATATCATATGGACTAAGACATGGATTATAATCATTCTCTCTGTCCTTTTGTTGTTTCCCGATTTCCGATTTATGACGACCGACTAATTAAACAAATCAAATCATTCCATGCTTGGCCAAACACTTAGGGGTGTCATCACCAAATCATCGAGGGGCCCACAGATATCGTTTTTATCCCTTCAAGGGTAAAAGGAATGGATAAACTTTGACTCATATGTTTTTCCTACTACTTATTGAATCATACACAAAGGCACGTTTTATAACATCGTGTTACCATTGCGTTTTCGTGCAATCAATGTATAACCAAATCATAGTCAACAACTCATATCTCTAGGTTTGAAGAATATAAGATATTATCGTCTCATGATCACTCATGATAAAATACATAAAGTGAGTCAAATGAGCGTGGGTTTAATCCAATAGTCAGAACTTATGAGCACTCATGAATGTTGTAGTAACTCTCGCTATGTCCAACATCTTAGACATCTACAAATCAACTTCATGACAGTCTTGCCTTAACACTTACTTCCAACGTATTATCGAATGCGGATGGTTTGAATAACTTAGTCATTCATGAAGAATGACCTGGTTATTCTGGAAGTCAAAACATGC
Organism: Lactuca serriola; assembly: GCF_051521515.1. Lineage (NCBI taxonomy): Eukaryota > Viridiplantae > Streptophyta > Magnoliopsida > Asterales > Asteraceae > Lactuca > Lactuca serriola. Next base: position 110,021,465 of record NC_136408.1, read on the forward strand.
AAAGTGAAACACAAGAATAATCGAATCCAATATGGTCCCAGAACTTATGAATATAAATAGAACACCTTTTATTTATCATCATATTGATTACACATTATTCATTGTATAATGTTTCAAATTTATCAACTTAATACTTGAATTAAAACAATAGGTGTTCCATGCTCCGAGCATGTACACTATGTTTTCTAAACACTAGTCATGCCATACACCAAGTATGCACACTATGTTTGTACATGATCTTTACTTTGTGGAATAGATCGATTGAACATAATTTTAGTGATTCTCATTTCACAATCCCAAATCTTTATCGTAAATGTAAGAATTCCAAATTCCTACCATTTACCGAAATGTGTTAGATTTTAAACTTATATGCACTGATCCTCTTGTAATGATTATGCACAAAGTCACAAAGACTTGTCAACAATCATTACAGAGTAATCTAATAGAGATCAACTCCATGGAAACGAAGTCTCAAAATTAAAGTACATTGCTTTGAACATCCTTCTTGCATTAAGTTTTCTAATCTTACACAGATTGAATAACTTCCACCTATGGAGAGATTTCCATATTCCCATTTTGACTATCACTTCTGAATAAGAGTTGCCTCCTTTCAGAATATGTCAATATGGTCCTTCCAAAATTAAAACTATACTTCCAACTGTCCCTGAGCAACCAATCTTTGGTAAACCTTAGATTTTCCTCGACAATTGCTTAATCATTTTAGTCATATCCAATTCTACACCTTTTCCCCTCTTAATGCCCCCAGGCATTTGGAAAACTTATAAAGGATGAATATTATAGCACATGCAATCGATCCTATACCCAAAGCATATGGGACACGATTCATGATGTCTCACATAAAGACATGATTCTAGACCAGTCTTTTGCTACAATATTTTTTATTTGCCATGTTTTCATAATTCAACTATGAAGAGGATTGCCGTAATCATAATTGAATTTTGAGAACGCAATATATATAGAATTTCCTTAAGTTGAGCCATTCCAACATGAAATTCATATATATATATATATATATATATATATATATATATATATATATATATATATATATATATATATATATATATTCTTGACTAAAGATGATTAAAATCTCAATCTAAGCGTTTAGAACTGAAATGAAGTATAATTTCCTCTCCCTTAATTATAGCAAAACAACTTTTCCCAGTTGAAACTTTTGTTTTCTATAATTAACATTGCTAACTTACAACACTTATCATAATTATCATGCTCCCACTAACATGAGAATTATCAGCATAACACTTATGCTCCCACTAGCTTTGACATGTACTCCGAAATCAGTTGGACTTCTAGAAATCAATACTTTATTGACTTTCTTACCAAAGTTTAGACTTCTGATACGAGATGCTTTGATAAAAAACTTTATCAAAATCATACACCTTTCCTTAGATAGCACACATGTGTGTCTAAACAATTTCAAAACTATGAAAAGGGATGTCGTAATCATAGTCTCAATTGCTTAGACCTTTGCCATTCCTCACAAGTCCATGTTAGTGTGTCGGTTAACCACAAACGCTCCACTAACAACTTTGAGAATGCAAATATCACAATTGCTATCTACTTAAAATCTACTCAGTTAAAGCATTTCTTCACCATCATTTTCATGAATCGGAGAGAAACCTTATGCCACTTAGATTTTATGGTGTATGTGTTCCTATCCATGTGAATATGTGTAACGACCCAAAAATTCAAAGAAAATTTTTCACTTTTGATTAATAAAACATAAATGCATAAACCATGAAATTCCCACATAATTGTTTTCAAATCAACGATTCATTACAACTTATTCAAAACATCAAAGTGTCCCTAGTTCCTAACAGTGAAAGAAAGAGATAGAGTGTACGTCGCACCATCACGCCTTGCCCTTTCCCTTAGGCTCAGATGTACATGAAACAAATCAACAACCTGTAAGCGAAATGCTTAGTGAGTTCCCTAGAGCATACCACACACCACACATGCACATATCCTGTTAGCTAATTAAAGCTACACACATATCACATAAACCATGCATATATAAAACCTCTAATAGTGCCATGGGCTACCCTACATGGTCTTTACCTAGGACTGTCATGGGCTACCCCACATGGTCTTACATCCAATGTCATGGGCTACCCCACATGGTCTTTACCTAGGACGGCCATGGGCTACCCCACATGGTCTTACATACAATGTCACGGGCTCCCCCCAGGGTCTTCATGCGAAACACATAATCACATATCATATAAAAGCATATAATGGCTAACACATATACCATAAACACATAATAGGCCGGCCTTGGTGCCTTAGACCCATGGGTATGATGAGAAGACTCACCTCTGTCTGCTGAAATACAATAGCTACTCTTCTAACAGTCCAAAACCTCCTAAGTTGAATGATAATATTAATCAATGTTAGAACTTTGATTAACCAAGGGAACCCAGCTCCCCAACCCCTCTATAAGGCCTAAATATCCATCCTTTGCTAATGGGCCCAAAGCCCAAGTCCAAAATCCTTAATGGGCTTCTTGGCCCAATAAGGCCCAACACTAATTCCATGGCCCACAACAACTATAGCTTAAGGGCCTAAAAGCAGGTTCGGCCCATTTGCATTGCGTACGCTCGGCGTACCATTTTGGTACGCACTGCATACTGGGACATGGGACTACGCCCCGCGTATACTGAGTTATGCCCAGCGTACCCTCAGTTTTAGCGCTTTCCCATTAAGTGCTTAATACTCAAGTCCTTTACATCCAAAACCCAGATTTAAGTCTGTAAGATGTCCTAAGGCATAAAGTTGGCAAGTTTATGCTTTTGCATGACTCAAACACCCCCAACTTCTCCATTAAGACCTTTCTAAGGTCTTTAACCCATGAATGAGGCTAAAGCTCTCATCAAGCTTCCATTTTATTAGTACTAAACGACCAAAGGACCTCAGATCTGCCTATCCCTTCTCCTAGAGTTGCTTAACTCACAAAGGAGGTACAAAATCATCCAAAAAGGGACCATAAAAGAAACCCTAGCTAGATCTAGAGATTAAGATGGAAAGGTGCAAGCTTTATATCTCCAGAAGCTTTGCAAGATGACTAAGATGCAGGATCGTGAAGCACCAACTCATTCCAATCTTGTAAAACCACCTCTTTGTCTTGGAATAGACACTAAAAGATTCACAAAGCACTTCTCTAAGCTCAAAATGGTTTCACACAAGATCTCTAGAGTATATGGGCGTTCTAAGGCAGTGGAGGCTCTTTATCGCTAAGTCCAAGGGACTTAAGGTTGCTTAAATAGGTCTCATGACTGACAATTAGGGTTTTGACTCTCTGATGCGTATGTCCGGCATACCCTTACGTACGACCAATGTACGAGAGGCTCCTCCGTGATCAATGATGTAGAGTACGCTAAGCATACTCATAGGTACACCCAACGTACTCGAGGGACCAGTTATGATCATAAGTAAAATTTTGAGGGTTTCAAGACGTACCAGGTTTTGGGTGTTACAATCTGTCAAAACCATAATCACAAGACAAGGTCAGTAACAAATCCAAATTCATATGGACGGAACTTATGCAGTCTTAACTTCTTGCCACCTGGCAGCACAAGGGCCTGCCATTGCTTCCAAGTTGTTATGCGACCAATTGAGAACTCTCAGAACTCATATGTAAAGCCAACTTTAACTGGAATGAGCACAAAGATAGGAATATGTCAACATGATAGGCTATAAACCTCAAGTCGTGAACTAGTGATAAATTAAAGGTTTTATTTTTTATTAGATCTTTAAATTCTTTCGGGATCTTTTAGACTCCCACTATCCTCTTGACATATAAGACTCTCTTGCCAAGACCCATTCCTTAACAAACAAATATTCAAGAGATATTGCGAATTCTAATCAAGACAAACACTTCACACAATTGGCCTTAGTTGGTCTTTGTTTTATCCAAAACATCATAGCTTACCAATTTCAAATGTACAAGAGTAGAACATATTTTACTCTTACATTTGACAAGTGTTAATGAACCTTCATTAAGATGTGTCACTCATGTTACAGTCTTGGAGTATTACTTTAAGACTTGTTTTGGAACGAAGTATGACTCATCTTCTTGATTTAACCATTTCAACAATTCATGACTCCTCTTTTTAGCCATAAGAATGCACTAAGATGTCCTTAGATGATAAATTGTGATATGGTCTCACAATCATTAAGATGACCATAAAACATGATACTAAAGTACTCTCCCATCTTTTCAGATTTGAGAAACTTTTATCTTTCTGCCAAATTTGATTCTTCTCATTCGTTCTGCCATACATCGAAACTTTTCTAATGCTTCAGAATTATACTTAAACTTGTAAGTATAACCATATTTACTAAACTTTAGTAAATCATGATGAATACTCTTATCGATCTTTTGTGGTGGACTTGACCAGTGCACAAGAATGTGTACTCGATCCCTTAGTTCTTCACTTGACTCGCATATACATGTGAACAAGGAATTAGTCTTAATTTTTCAAAGATGAAAATTCTCATTCATCATACTATACAACTTGCATGATTCCAAGTTTTAGTCCAATTGAAACTTGGGTGATGAGAATCTTTCCTTATTTGGTAAATTTAGAAACTACCACAAATGAAAGAATCAAATTCATATTTCCAATATTGCTAGAAAATACAAACATCAATTTTCCATAAGTGCCATTGCAAGGAGATATAAAATAAAATAAAATTATTTATTTATAAAATGCGGAAAGAGAACTTTTTCCTTACAATGCAACTTTAAATGAAAACTTATGATATTACATATTTCCTAGCAATCTATCATAACTCCTAAGTAGCAGCTCAAGAATCTGATCTTCGAACCATGCGATTGAAATCCATCTTCGCGAACAGATTCAACATACTCTTCTTTTAAGCTTCCTTCCCTTTGCTTGATCTTGCCAAACATCAAAATGTAACCGAGTCACATTTTGTATTAAGAATCATCAATTAGGAACTTAACAGAGTTAGATAGTGGACTTACCTGAAGCAGAGTCAAACTTTTTTATTCTTCCTTCTCTCTTAGATATTTCAGGTAGTTAGGGCAGTTTCACAACCAATGTCCCTTCTCTTGACAATGAAAACATATAGACTCTTTGGGAATGGTACATGGGATTATCACAGACTTAGCCTTTCCCTTTACCTTTTGGTCAACCGGGTTGACCAAGGCTGATCCCTTTCCATTGGGAAGAGAAAGCTTTTTTGGACTTCCATTGTTACCATTGTCAATGTCCATGGAAGTTTGAGAAATAGACCTTCCACCCATATTTGCTTGACCATTGTGCCAAATCATTTTTGATTCAGCAGCAACAAGCAAATAGTTAACATCAATAAGGGTCATGTCGTGATCTGTCACATAGTAGTTCTTAGTGAACTCACTATACGAATCCGGAAGTGACTAAAGAACCCAGTCAATAGCCAACTTCCTTGGAACAACGACACCCAACATTCTCAACCTATCAATGTGTGACTTCGTTCCTAAGACATGAGTACATACATGTCTTCCATCGTTATGTTTCATTGCTAGTAGGGCTTGAGTGACCTTGAACTTTTCAAGTCTTCGAGCTTGTGGGTCAGGGAGAATAAATGGAGGAGGTGGAGGAAGAGAAGTATGAATACCATGAACTAATCTTGGGAAATCATCTTCACTAGGAAAGCTTGTTCCAAGAGATTCGGAAAGATCATTGTTGTCTGAACTAGACATCTACAATGGGAGAAATTCAAGTTAGTTTATTTAAGTCCTTAATAGAACACCCAATATGAAATATTAAGGCTAGGACCCAACACAATATTTTATAACTTGGAAGAGGGATGTCATAATCCAAGCTATAAAATATTTGAAGGTAGGCGAATGACAATTCACCAAATTCCACCATAAAAAACGAAATAGAAATTAGGTTTTAATTGGTTTGAAACTCCTAGATCTTTTGAGATTCATTGAAATTTTCAATGGCATGTTTCAAGCTCGATTGTGCCCTCTAAATTTTGTGACTGGGATGCCGAGGATCACAAACAAGGTGTGAATAACCATGCAAATATACTTGGTATCCTTAATATTTATCACTTAATCGATGTGCCGATTAACCACACACTCTCCACTGATTCTATGATAAACATTAAGTTACCCTTTTCCTACCTTGTTAAATCCAGGCTAGTGTACCGGTTAACCACACGCGCTCCACTACGGACTTAAGCAAAGTGCAAAGTGTAATTTCATGGTTTAGCACCAAATTCACATTTTCCTAAAGTAACTAAGATTGAGAATTTATAAAAGGTTTAGTTACTTTATATTTATCATTATACTTATAATGAAGGGAGAATTATAGTCATTATCCTACTCGTTCAGCTAACGACCCTCCACTAGGCAAGGAAGTGGTGGGTGAAAGTGGACACCCATTAAGCTACCATTTTATAGGCAGCAACCTTATACCCCCCTTATAGACCGGCTTCGTGAATGAGGCCTACTAATGGTAAGACTGACTTGCTCTTATACATATATATATATATATGTGTGTGTGTGTGTATGTATATATATATATATATATATATTATTAACTATTAATATTATAACTGTATAAGGGTTGAATTTGAACTTTTAAAATTCTAAGGGTTTAACTTGGAATTAAAGTATTCATGAGGGGAAACTTTACAAATTCCAAAACTTGAGGGCAAGTTTTGAACTATTCAAAAACTTATGAAACTCTTTATTTTTATAACTTATGGAATGATTTCAAAATACCATTGTATGTTCATAACTTATGAGTTTAATTAAGGTTTTAAAACTTTAATGAAGAGACTCTTGAACATCCATAACTTGAGGACAAATTATGGAGTCCATAAAACTATTTTAATAGAAAAACTCTTCAAATTATGTAACTTATGCATGTTAATGGATCTTTAAAAGAAATGATTTTTGATAATCCATAACTTGAGGACAAATTATGGACTCCACTAAAACAACATTTAGATCAAGAATTAACTAACAAACTATTTGCAAATAATTCCTATGATCTACTGAATCTCATAAGTATATGAACAATCATATCAACAATTTCAAGAATCACATAAACACACATAAAACTTGAAATTTTGATAACAGCTTTGAAATTGGTTCACCATAATCATTACAACATCAAAAACAGGTTTTATAAGTCCAAAACAGTTTAAGTTAGTGATTCTAGACCAATTCCAGCCATAAAACTCGAAGATATGCTGCCAGGGGGTCCAAATGTCGAGTGCAAGAACCAATTCGACGAGTTGGATGAATTTAGGCATGGACTCATCGAGTCCTTTAATGGACTCGGCGAGTCAGCTGTCCAGATAGCATACAAACTTTAATTTTCAGCAATTTGCATCAAATATAAATGAAAACAATCTGAGGCTCTGATACCACTGATGAGTTTTGAAAATTTTAACACTCCTATGTGTACATGTAACCCTATAAACCTTAGATCTATGTTTTCTCTATTATACATGCAAATATTCAATATTCTAAGGTTTCATCCTAACTAGCATAATATGAAGCAACTATACTACAAGTATCTAGTAGAATGACATACCTTTTGATGGAGCTTGAAGTCTTGAACCTTTAAGAGCCTAGTGCCTCAAGTGTTGCACCTCAAATGGAATCACACAACACCAAGAACTCTTGGAATAACTTCAGAACAAGGATACTTATGTTCACACTTATGAAATCGGGTTGCCCTCTTTTATGTATACACACTAGTGCCATTTCATGAACCATAGACCTCTTTATATAGCGTGGATGATTAGGGTTATATTCATGTACACCCTAATACACATGACCTTTCATTTCCATAGGATCCATGGGTTAAACACTCCATGGACTATCCATGAAAGCTTAGCCTAACCTAAATGAACTTGGCCCACCACACACACACACACACACAGACATATATATATATATATATATATATATATATATATATATATATATATATATATATATATATATATATAAGAGTCCATATTTAATTAGTTCTTTTTGATCTCTGAATTAATTCTTGGTCAATACTAATTAAATAATATGATTTCATATTAATATATTAGAACTTATAATATATTAATATAAATCACTAGTATCCTTTTTCTCCTTTAGTCTATCCAATTGTTCCAATGCCATGCAACCCAAATGGACCATGCCAAGTCGGGTCGAATACATACCAATAATAATTATTGACTTAGACATCTAATCCAACACACTTAACTCGACAGAAGGTTCAGATAAACCTGCGAGTATAAGACTCATCCCTGCAACAGTTAGACTCAGACGAGAGTTGCGCAACAGGGTCAAACTAACCACTCTGAGATTATTTAATCCCACTACAAACAATTGAGCATATACCTAGAATGCAAGCAACTCCACAAACGAATCCCAAGTTACTGAACCCACTTCGACTCTTCTTACTACCACTTACTGCTTTTCAGAGGCAGCGAGACCTCTCGGGTCTCGCCTTATCTATCAACTACTCGAAACACCGGACATCTAACCAATTGTTGGGCCAAAAACACACAACAGTCCCATGCGATCGTTAAGATATACAACAATATTGGGTGACTAACGACATACATATTCAAAATTGTCTAGCATCGATAAGAATGTAAGATCTCTATAAATATGTTTTTTTTCGATAAATCGTAAGATCTAAAACTTGAAAAAAATAATAGTTTCTTGGTTCTATGGTTTAAAATGGTTCGTTGTTGAGCTTTAGCATATATATATATATATATATATATATATATATATATATATATATATATATATATATATATATATATATATATATAAAATTCGAATGGCTTTAATGAAAATTTTGTATTGTGACCATTTAACGTATAATAACATGCCAAAGCGTCTGGTGTAAACCTAAATGACTTTCTCCCTAATAAATAAATATGATTGTGCCACTTGTCGGATAGAAGGGATACAACACAACCGCTAAATCAATGTTATTTTAACGTGATAGTGTTATTAATCACTTTGTATCTAAAAAACTACAATAAACATTTTCCTTTAAATTAATAGATTTAGAAGGAAAAAAAAAAAAAAAAAAAAAAAAGTTATACTCATTCCTTTGAGGGGCTTTTTTATTTTCTCGCACATATATTTGGACCGTCACTGATAACATCACCCTCACTAATAACATCAATAGATTCATAAATATCCGGTCCGCATGGTTTGTAGTATGCTTTTGGATTTGAAGGTTTTTTTAGTTAGATAAAACCAACACATAATTTATCTTCATCATTCAGAAAAATGACAAAATAAATTTCGAAATACATAAAAGTTTTTTAGTTCAATAAAACTGACACAATTAATCTTCATCATCCAGAAAAATGATGTTAAAATAAATTTTGAATTACGTAAAAGTAATTATATTTGGGTTATTTTGTAGTTTAACCATTGTCGACGATGGTAGTCACTCAAGTTCAACAAATTTTTCTATATCGACCGCTTTGACATGATATAACAGGTTAAAATAGTTACAATAAAATAAGTCAGTTTAATAGTTTTAGCGAAATTTTTATATTTTTTTTTTACCATTTTAACATATAATAACATGTCAAATGTCTAGTAATTAAAAAATTGTCAAACTCAGATAGACTTTTATCAACAAAACCAAAATATAATTATTAAACCACAAAAATAACCAAAATTTAATAGTTTTTTTGTATTTTATCTTATTTTACTTGTTTTTTTTTTTTTTTTTGAAAGAGATACTTGTTTATACTTTTCCTAAGAAATAAAATAAAACTGGCTAATGTACGATATACTTTCGTGCTAACAGGTTAAAAGTAGTTGCAATATACCATTTATCAAAAAACCATGATCTAGACCATCTTATCAAAAAACGAATTACAAAAGTCATAACATTCCACAAGTTACACCATCATTAACATAGAAATCCATCAATAACCAAATATCGAGTTACTATATTTTTTATCATCTGACCACTAAATAGAATAAAAAAAACCTTGATGCTCATTTGAACCTTTTTGCAATTGCAGATAATAATCATTTTGAAGTTAACAAATATAAAATAATAAAAAAAAAAAATCACAAAACCCCCCAAAACATATATAATTCTTCCTATCCAACCCTCGACACTAAAACACTTCCATTTTTGTTTTTTCTAACCAAAGATTCAACAAGCATCAATATCACTTCATTTAAACAAACTTATCTATTCTCAACGCTTTTTTACTATTTGAAGGCCGAAACTCCTCCACACGAAGATTAGACTCTTTCCGAATCCCATTCAAAAACTGATTCCCTTTTTCCGATTCAATCATCTCCAAAATCACCCCCACCACCTCCGCCGCCAGTCCCACCTCCACCAGCCGCCCTGGCTCCTCCCCCCCTTCGTATATCAGCCGCCACACCTCCTTATACGGGACCACATTTCCTATGAGCATCCTCCCGATGATCCTCCCAAGATATTCCGCTGCTTTTGGAGCATCATTCACCGAGTCTTCTAACGCTCCAAGAACCGATTCCAATCTACAAAATTGATAAAAATATGTCAAAAGATTTGGAATCTCAAAGGGCAAAATAGTCATTTCATTTCAAACTTACCCTCGAACAAGTGAGTCTTGATTTAGTATTCCATCTTGAGATTTTCCAAGATTCACAAGAAGCTTAGCGAGTGAATCCCGATCCACTTCTTTCCTCTCGAAAGAATCATTCACCCAAATCGATATCATCGAAGGGTAAAAACTCGGTGCATTCAATTCCTTTACACACATCGCCACTTCCTTCTCATCTCTCGCACTGCAAAATTACCAAATTACCCCTATCATTACTTCGCACACACACAAAAATAAATAAATAAAAAAAATTATTACATTACCTATAAAACTCTTTAATCGCCTCCATTGACATATCACGTAACCGTTCTTCCGGCCACACCTTATCTTGAACCGGAGCTGGGACCCACACTCGAGCCGATGGCGAGTCATAACCCGGTTGACTCGACCCGTTCGGACCAACCGGGACCCGTGGACTCGGACTCGGACTTGGACTCGGTTCTGGTTGGTGGTGGTGGTTAGGGTGACCCCTAACCGACATCCCTCTAGCTAACCCACCTTGTGGGCCAAGGGTAATTCCGTCATTTTCACTCATCGGTCTCAACGGAATCGACAAAGTCCGGTTTTCAAAATCAAATCTCGCATCTTGGTTATACCCGCGACCCGGACCCATCCCGCGAAAACCCGAATTCGGAGACGGTAACAAATGGCCTTGACCCGGATTCTGACCCGGACCGGGTCCGACCCGGCGGGTGGAAGAGTTGAAACTCGGCCCGCGGGCCAAACGGGTGGACTGGGCGTGTCGTTCTTGGGCTGCGTCTCGGTGTACTTCATCGATTTTTTTTGGGCCTTCGATTTTTCTTCTTTGTTGCCATTTGTTTTTTCTTAAATCAATTACGTCTTTTAACATGAATCTGACACGTGAAGAAAGTTTCATGTTGTTTGATAATCTCAACATTGTGTCAAAATACACGTCGATGTGTTCTTTAGCACGTGGATGATCTATCATTACTCCAATTGTGCTCATTAATTTGCATAATGATTCGATATCTTCTTCATCGGGATTCTGATTTTGACTTTGATATTGACCTAATAGCTTCTTTATACATTCGTGCATTATTCTTTCAGTCAACATTTTTTTTTTATATAATTCACCGATTAATCTTATATTCCCCAACATTCGTCTTCGCGCTTTCACTCTCTTCTCTTCTCTCTCCTCTTCGGTTTGTTTCACTTCACCTTCTTCTTCAGTTCTATTCGCCTCTTGTTCTTCACGTTCACCTCGTTCAAATTCCTCTTGACATTTATTCAAAAGTAATCTTTTAAAAGTGATTTTCTCATTATCTTCACTAAAATCCGGTAATTCGACAGAAAGCCTTGAACAAAAGTTAGCGTACATTTCGCAAAAAGTGGGCTCCATTAACGCTTTATCAAAAATCTGATTAATTACACCCGATAAAGTGTTCGCATTGTCAATGTTGACTTGTTTGACTTGTTCAAAAAGCTTCTCGAAGTTTTGAGGTGTTAATTTGTTCAAAATTCCCTTTAATTGTCTTTGTTTAGCTTGTTCTTCATCTGTTACTTTTCCCACTTCGTATTTTCTCTCAGCTTTATGCATCACTTGCATTGGAGTGTTTGGAGACGGGATTAACCCTCTTTGATTATTCCCACCACTCACACGCTGCCACCTGTCCGAATCAGAGTTGTTCCTTTGCATGACACCTGGCGACTGCAACGGGCCCGCCAAGATCCCGCCGGAAAACACCGGCTGAGCCCGCGGGTTTCTCAAAACACCGCCATGAACCGGCCTAAATCCCGGGACATTTCCGGTGAAGTTCACACCCGTTTGCCCTTTACTCCACCGGTCATCATGCCCGACATTACTCGGGCGGCGGTCAAGTGTCCGGGCAGCTGCCCGAGGTTCCCGGGCAGCAAGATTTGACATCACCGCCTCGGCTATATCGGGTGTGAGCTCAAACCCTAGAGGGAGTTCATTACATTGTTCAGAGAATTTTAGTAAGAAATCTCTTGAGTACTTTTTGGATAATCCTTCATTCTCAATTGTTTCAAGCTTAGGGGTAGAAATGTCCGCAGCATCTTCCCAATCATCAGGTTCAAATTTGTTGACATGTTTTTCTTTTTCATCAATATCTTGATTTTGAGGTATTGAAGAGGCTTCTTCTAGGGTTTCAGAACATGGGGTTTCTTTCTTTTCTTCTGGACCTTTGTATGCCATGTAAAGATCAGAAGTTGTCCCTTGAGCATCTGCAAATTTCAAAATATCCCTTCTTTTCTTTTTTGATTTAGATGTGTTTGTGTTGGTATTTGTATTTGAAATACCCAAATTGCCCTTGGTCTTTGCGGAATCAGGTAAGGATGGATCCATTGAAGGCACTGAGTTTTCACTCTTCCCCATATCCTCTTCAGGGGTAGAAACGGAAATATCAACTTGAATATCTGATTTCAAGATTTGATCATCATTGATTTTAGTGTCCTCGGGCTCATTGGTGGGAAAAATCGAATCTTTTTCTTGTTCTTTTGACTCCAAAGATTCGACCTTTGGATCTTGATTTTTAAGGGGGGTTTCAAGATTTGTCTCGATCACAATTTTTTCACTGGAGTTTACCCCTTCTTCACCACTACCACCTAAAAACCCGCCAGTGGCATTGGCGGCAACATCCACAGCCACCACTTTATCGGTGGTTTCTGAAACCTCCTCGTTGACTTCCATTACAGGAGTTGACTTTAATGCTTCTGAAGAAGAGCTTGAAGGAGTATCCAACTGTTCACCTATCTGAATATGACAAATCACACAATGTTACATTTTTAACACACGAAAAAATTTTAAAAAAAAAATTAAAAAAGTACCTTCATTTCTGGCTTTATCTGTTCATCTTTAACAAGTGGGGCCAAATCCTCAACAGAAGAAACCAAATTTGTTGAATTCTCAGATTGGAAAGAGCCAAAAGAGGCATTAGATGGTTTAACTTCAGGTTCCTTTTGAGAAAGAAGAACAGAAGCTTCCACATGTGTTCTTTCACTTCTTTTGGGGAGGTCATTTTTGTCATTTTTGTCATTAACAGGTACACTACCTAACAAAGATGACTCACTAACACTAACCTTTTCATGTACTACAACATTAGCAGCTGGTTTCACTGTCACCTGATTATAAAACCTAGGTGGCTGAGATCCACTATTTGTTTGTGTTTGTGGTTGTGGTTGTGTTTGTGAATTATTAGGTGGTTGGAAGAAAATAGGGTTAGGGTTAAAAGAGTTAGAATAGAAATTCATGGGGTGTCCAGGTGGAAAAGAAGGAAGAGGCTGGGACCCATGAGGGAGGTGGGGCCTAGGGGGGGTTGACCCTTTATCAAGTCTGAGCTCTTCATGAGTGTCAGGGTGTGTGATTTTCACGGTTTTCCGGTGACCACCGAGTTTTCCGGTGGGTGGTGGTGGTGGTGACTGGTAATGTTGTCCAACACCAATTGCCATGTTGGCAAGCTGAGGTGGCATTTGTGGAGAAGAAAAGTTGATACCTTGACCTTGATGGATGATCCCTTGTGGCTGCATTGGATGATGTGTCACGAATACTTGTTGTGGTGGATTCCCCATTGGTAAGGGCATTGGGAGGGGCATATTTGGCATTCCTTGTGATTGCATTTGGGGATTTGGAGTAGGGTAAGGGACGTGTATTGGAGAATGGTGAAATGGCATTTGCATTGAAACACCAGGGATTGGTGGACCTGGCAGCTTTTGAGGGGTAGAATGGGTAGATAAAGTTTGGTTTTCTTTTTTAGGTTTTGGAATAGAATGATGAATCTCAGGGGCATTACTTTGAACAACAGAAACAGAAACAGAAACATCATCTTTTCTTTGTTTTGGGATTGATGGAGTTGGAAGTTTATTAGCTTTTAAGGAATCAACACGAGCTTGAGCTTGTTTCTGTTCATCAAAATTTGGTGGGGCAGAGCTAGTTCGAGCGGGTATCTACAAAATTACAAAAATACCCTTGTTAGTTTGTTCAAGTTAAAAAATCTCTATCACAATAAACATTTACCTGCATTACATTCATGATACCAGGACTGATTGATCCAAATTGAAGTTGAAATGCCCTAGAAGCATCTGCAGGACCTGAACTCAAAAAAAAGAGCATCAGTAGACAAGAAAATTACGAAAATACCCTTGTTGTAGTTACAAATTTACAATCACTTGGATTATACCTTTTGTTGGAGTTGAAGGACCAGTAACATCAGAACTGGGAACAGCTGTGTTACCCTGTGGAGGAGCCTTTGGGAGGCCGGGGGTGTTGGTGTTCTTCTGAATTGGTGTTTCAGATGGCTTTGGAGTAGCTCCTGTAGATGGAGCACCAGGTGCACCTAATATACACAAAGTAAGGATTTTGAATCGAGTAGAATCATAGTTTTGGGAAGAATTTTGTGTTATACAGTGAAAGGGGTGGAAGCTTTGGGGAATAGAAGGATGAAATTATGGAAGTCGAAGGGATTTTGAGTAAGAATACCTCGTGCCGGCGGTTGTAAATGTGCGCCATTGGTTACACTAGCGCCTCCGGGAGTAGAAGAATTCGACAAATCCGAATTTGAATTTGTAATCGGGGTGTTTACCCTAGGTTGTACTCCTTGAGCATGGTTATTCGTCTTCTTAAAGCTAAAAAAACACCCAAATCACGAACATGAAAAACATACCCTAAATTCAAACATACATACACAGAAGCGTAGATAATGTAGCAAACCCTAGTTTTAAATTACCTTCTCTGCGAAGAATAAGAGGAGGAGGATGGCGGGGCGGTGTTACTTCCTCCTCCTCCGCCGCCGCCGCCGCCCTTCCCACCACCACCGGAGTAGTTCCTTGGCAAGGATGAGTTACCGGATCGACCTACTCTTCTGTACTGCTGCGGCTCGTTCTTGTCACCCTTCGATTGATTGACGGACATGTATTCAAACCTTTAAAAGACCCAATCTTTTTCCTTCCTGGATCAAATTCAATAACAAAATCAAATTGACGAAACTCAGATCCTCCCCTCCAATCAAAAACAGTAATTAACCATAGCAGTCTATTTTAACATTACGAAAAAGATGATTGCTTTCATTTAATTACTTACCAGAAGTAACAAGGATTACTGAAAAAAAAAAAAGGAAAGAGAAAGAGATAGAGACAGAGAGAGAAAGCTAGGGTTTAGGAATTGTTGTGTCGAGAGGCGGGAATACCATAAGCCAGTATCGAAGAAGAGAGAACTAGTATGTGTTTTTGGTGTTTGTGTGTGTGAGAGGAGAGAGAAAGAAAGAAAGAGAGAGAAAGAAGAGGGTGATGGATGGTAACAAACTGGCCCTGGGTAGGTGGTCAAAAGGTAGGGTTTTTCGGAGATGAATAATCCGACCGAATCGCGGCGCGTTGACGGATCCTTCGGGTTCTCTCTAAATGTGTGTTGGTGTGTCACAATTTACACACATTGGAGGCCTTTCTGTGTGTTAATACCACGCGTTTTGGTTCACGCGCTGCCCTCTTTGCTTCCACGCGCCACCTGTGTTCCTTTTTTAAATATTCACCAACTAATATGCATATCGTATATTTAAAGAAGAGCACGTAATATTATATGTATATTTATATGTATATATTGTGGAGGTCTAAATAAGGAAAGTTAAGGATGACTAATGATATAATTAAATTTTGAATATGGAAAATAAAGTCCTGATTTAAATACAACTCTTGTATATCAAACCTACTTTATAGTTTTAAAGTCCAAGTTTTTTTTATTTGTTTAAGAGTAAATTATATAAATTTTGTATTTATGTTTTAACAGAAATATAAGTTTAGTCCAAACTTTAAAATTGTCTCAACTTTAAGTTTGATTTTTTACGGATGTGGTCCATGATCTATATAAATTGGCTTCATGTTTTGGACTAAACATGAAGGTTTGAGTGAAGCACAAGGATCATGTTTGTAATGATATATAAACATATTGAGTGATCTTATGACAATTTTAGAATTTCGACACCAAATTTGTAGTTTACTTTTTTTGATGATAGTTTTTTTTTTCTACCTATCTTTTTTATGTGTATAAATTATGAGATGTAGTGTCATTATTCAAATTGTTGTTGTTAAGATGGTTTTTATTTTTTGTCTCCAAATTTTCTTGGATCTTTTTGTCTGCGTCGTGCAGACATTAACCTTTGTAGACTCGTAGTTTTTAGAATACCGCAAAACTAAAAAGGTTTTTGCGTCTTCTTCTTGGTGCTAATATGGACTAGAGTCTTCTTACTTCTTCAAACATATTTTACTCTAAAATAAACACACACACACACATACATATATATATATATATATATATATATATGTGTGTGTGTTTTTCAAATTATCCCAACTTTATTATGATAAATAATTTGACAAATTTATTTTTTGTGTCAAATTTTATAATAAAAATATATTCAATGCATCATCATCTATCTCTTGGGAAAAAATTGGTCATTTTTTCAGTGATTTAACTAAATAAAAGTAAACTAAAAATTTTCATTTTAAAATTGAAGTTTATTATAACATTCCAAAAATCACAATAAATTTTAATTTTTCAAAAACAACCAATAACCATAAATGTTTACAAAACCATTGTTTCAAATGTGTATTTTAGTCATTAGAGTATCACAAAATCCCAACAACATAAAACCAAAGGAAGTGCACGATCACGCCTATATCTTGTCGCGGTCATTTGAAGTATTTGAAACAATAAACTGAAACTGTAAGTCAAAGCTTAGTGAGTTCCCCTAAAGTACCACCACACAACACATAACATATACAATCATGCATGTTGGGCCCACAACCTCCCGGTTGGATTGTCCTGCATGTCACGTATTGGGTCCACAACCTCCCGGTTGGATTACCCTGGCTCACAACCTCCCGGTTGGATTGCCTCATTCTGTTGATTGACAGCACAAAACAATAACCTTAACCCCAACATAACATGTCGACATACAACTCAAAATACCCAAAATATGGTTAGGCCAAACCCTGGTCAAAGTCAAAATCAATCCACACTCAAAAGTCCCACAATCCACTAGTCACATCGTGACCTAATAAGTCAAAACAATCGAGGAATACAATCCTCACACCATGACACTCATATAATCACGTCGTAAGAATGCTCTGATCAGAAGTTCTTAATGAAACTCTAAATCTCTTTTTAGCCAAGCAACCAAATCCTCTATAGTGTCTTATTTACTCTTGAACATCATAAAAATCATGGCTTTTTGGACATGTACAATGTATGTCTCAAACACCAACTAGGGCACAAAAGGAGAGAATGATACCAAATCTCATGTAAGAGTCATAAAACTCAACCATATTCCAAATCTAGCAACTATAATACTCAAGGGACATTATAGATATATAAAGTTAGCAACTTTATGGATTCCAACCACTATATCATCTTGAATATGAAGGATTAAACATAAAAACCTATATCTAAGTGAAACATCCCAAAAACCATAACCAAAAATTTCGTTTTAAATCATTAAATAAATAGTTATCAAAACACTTCATTGAAACATAAGTCAAACTATCTCAAAACATTATTATCAGAGTTTTCCAAATCAAAACATCAGAGTAATCATCCCAGGCTAAACATACCGGTGTGTGCACTGCAGTCATCCCGAGCTCTTCCCTTTGCTACCAAAAGTACCTGAAACCAAAACTAAAAATTGTAACCACGAAGTTTAGTGAGTCTCCCCAAACTACCACATACCATACACATAATCACATAATCACATAATAAAATATAATGGGCCCCGCCCGCTTCATCGGGCCCCACCCGACATCGGACAGGGTTCGGCATCGAGCCCCGCCCGACATCGGACAAAGTCCGGCATCGGGCCCCGCCCGGCATCGAGCAAAGTTCGGTATATATATAAACATATCAACAAATACACATAAAATAATCACATAACATAAACATATAAACATTCACTGGGCCTCGCCCGGCATCGGACCGAAATTTGAAAGCTTACAAACATTCCTCGGGCATTGCCCGACATCGGAGCGTAATCCGGAAACATACAATACAGGCACATGCAAGAATCACGAAGACATCAAGCATACAAACATTCCTCGGGGACCGCCCAACATCGGATGTTTCGATACATACTACCTGAATCAAAACAACCCCTTAGATACCGTTTATACTCATACCCTTTCTTGGGTCAGTTGTGGTGAAAGTCCAAGTGAAGGTCAAGTCAAAGTCAACGCTCCGAGTTGACTCAACTCGTCAAGTTTTCCCTTTAACTTGTCGAGTTCCCATGAATCACAGAAACGTGAAATCGCGATCCAACTCGTCGAGTTTTCTTTCAACTCGCCGAGTTCTTCCCTTTAACATAATCAAGATAGTTCGACCCAACTCGTCAAGTTCCTCTATGAACTCATCGAGTTCTTCAGTCAGTTAGCCCTTCTTAATGCATTAAGTCACAATTCTTCAAACTTGGGCCCTATTTTTTGGATCTAAGCTGGAAATACGTCTAGAAGGGTAAAGTTTCCAACTTTACCCGTTAAGAACCTCTCCTTAAGGCAAAAACTCAAACCCTAAATCAAAATGATATAGATCCGAAATCAAAAGCCAACAAAACTTCAAGATATACCATAAGGTTATAGATCTGGACTCTTAGGACTAAATGATCACCTAAAGTCTTAAACTTTATCCGTATGCATGGTCGTAAAATCTTCAAAAGACCAAAATGATGATCTATAGGTTGCATGGAACTTCCATGTCCATAAAGTTGGCACCTTTATGCCATGAAAACCCCTTAAGGCCCTAGATCTGAAGTGTTCTCCACTTGGGACGTCCAAATCCCAAGAATCATATCACTTGGACCAAAATAAGCAAGGAAATTCAAAAACGGAGATCTAAATGAGCACAAAGCAAGGTTCAAGCTTTATACCAGCAAAATGTTGTAGATGAAGCAAGGGTTATGGATCTATAAACTCCTTCTTGAATCCTCAAGCTTCTCCTTCTTCCAATGGATTCAAAACACACACTAAAACATTTGAAATAGCTCACAAACACTCAAAATAAAATTAGGGTTTCGAGATTTAGGGTTTGGGACTTGGAGGATGGAAATGAGGCCATCATGGAAGGTTTAAGGTGCTTAAATAGGGTGCAAACCCCGAAAATTAGGGTTTCACCTCTACCAGCCTACTCATCGAGTTGAGGCCTCTCAACTCGTCGAGTAGGTTACTTAAGTTACGCAGCCCATATGATCTCTACTCGACGAGTTTGGGGCTTCCAGCTCGTCGAGTTGCTCTTATAAATTAAATAATTAATAAATTAAATGCATATCAGGAACCAGGCGTTACAATTCTCCCCCACTTGTCTTAAACTTCGTCCTTAAAGTCTGTTGCCTCAAATAACTCTGGGTAATGCTCTCTCATCTCCTCCTCTAGCTCCCAATTCCACTCTGACCCCTTACGGTGCGTCCAATGCACCTTCACCAACTGTACAACCTTGTTCCTCAAGGTTTTCGTCTTCCGATCCTAAATCGCCAATGACCTCTCAATGTAATCCAGGCAATCGTTCACCTGAATATCCTCCAAAGGCACAACTGCGGAATCGTCCACTAAGCACTTCCGCAAC
The DNA here is from genome assembly GCF_051521515.1 of Lactuca serriola. Taxonomy (NCBI): domain Eukaryota; kingdom Viridiplantae; phylum Streptophyta; class Magnoliopsida; order Asterales; family Asteraceae; genus Lactuca; species Lactuca serriola. Next base: position 110,041,683 of record NC_136408.1, read on the forward strand.
TGGGAGACATGGAATGTACTGTGGATCTGACCGAGCCAAAACCCTGAACATACCGATGTACCTGGGACCCAACTTGCCCTGCTTCCTGAATCGGATGACACCTTTCCAAGGTGACACCTTCAGGAGAACCATATCCCCCACCTGAACTCCAAGTCTGACCGATGCTTGTTGGCATAGCTTTTTTGTCGACTCTGAACAGTCTGGAGTCCTCTGGACCTGCTGGATCATCTTGGTAGTCTTGAGTACCACTTCGCTACTCCTCATGACTATCTAACCGACCTCGCCCCAACAAATTGGTGTCCTACACTTCCTCCTGTAGAGAATCACGAAGGGAGGTCAATCTATGTTGGCGTGATAACTGTTGTTATACGAAAATTCCGCTAATGGAAGATATGTATCCTAACTGTCGTCGAAATCTAATAGACATGCACGTAGCATGTCCTCGAGAGTCCGGATCGTCTTCTCACTCTGCCCATTCTTCTGAGGGTGGAAAGTTGTACTGAAGTGAAGAAGAGTACCCATCTCGTTATGAAACCGCTTCCAATATCTGGAAGTGAATTGAACATCTCGGTCTAACACATCCGAAACTGACACTCCATGACGTGCCACCACCTTGCGTATATAGATCTCAACTAGCTTCTTAGCTGATATACTCTCCTGGATCGGGATGAACTATGCGCTCTTGGTCAACCGATCCATGATGACCCAAATTGAATTCACTCCACGTGCAGTCTTGGGAAGTTTTGTGATGAAATCCATGGTGATGTCTTCCCATTTCAACACAGTAATCTCCAATGGCTACATCTTTTCGTGAGGGTGCTAGTGCTCAGCCTTGACTTTCCTGCAAGTCAAGCATCTCTCTACATACCAAGCTATGTCCCACTTCATGCAAGGCCACCGATAATCAGGGCGAAGATCCCGATACATCTTCGTCGCCCCGGGATGAATGGAGAACCTAGACTTCTGGGCCTCCTCCATCAGAACCTGGCACACACTGCCCCAGTAAGGGACCCATACCCTCTGATGCAGGGTCAATAACTCATGGTTGTCATAACCGAATGAGGCCACTTGGCCTATGATCCTCTCACACTTCTGACGCTCCTCCTTCATACCCTCGACCTGCGCCTCCCGAATCTGTTCCAACAACGGAGTAATCACTATCATCCTCAGGCATATGTCTTGAATCGGAGCCACAACCGCCTTGCGGCTAAGAGCATCGGCCACCATATTGGCCTTCCCAGGGTGATAAAGGATCTCACAGTCATAATCATTTACCACATCCAACCAACGACGCTGCCTCATTGTCACACCCCCAAACCGGAGCGGCGGAAACGTCCAGGGGTGGATGACTTCATGTTAAGTATCACAACACATGCATCATAGTAATCAAATTACAACAACCATTGTATTAAAATGTATAAGTTTTACATAAGTATTCACGTCATTGTATATATGACATCAAAAGTTATGTAACACAAGATAGAAGACATGACTCTAAACTACTCCGTCTTCTCAAAAATCTTGGGGATGTACTTGTCTACTGGTTCCCTGAGAATACAAGTGTTTTGAAAAGAGAGTATCAACATTTAAGTTGAGTGATTGCATAAGTATTTATGTTTAAAAGTTTGCTATCTGACCTTTGAAATAGAGAGTATGTTTATTGTTCCAGAAAATCCAATATTTTCTGATGTAACTGAAAAGTAGGTCTAATACCATAAAACCGTTATGTATAAGTATTGTTTATGTTTTCCCAAGTTCTGTAATTTTATTATTTAAAACCCCTGTAAAAGTGAATATGTCTGGCTCCACCAGCTGTAAATAGTAATGTAATATTGTAAATCATATTATTGTAAAACCAGTACTTTGTATTCGTACTCTTTGGTTTAATTATATACTAATCGTATTTGATCATATCTTTTTGGCGAGTTATTATAACCATACTATGATTAGATGGCCTGATACGACGCTTTGTAGGCGTCAGAACTGTTAACGACATTTGTCACTCATAGGCATACCAGCCCAACTGTAGTTAACAGTCTAAGTGTGGGATTGTCAATCTTGTATAGATCTATACACATTTGTCTCGCTATCTGTCTGGGGATTCTGGTTATAATATAAGGACTTTAAATGTATTGCTTAAATGAATAAGCAACTGAACATTGTCTCACAAAAAGCATATTGACGATTACATATATAACAAATGTTGAAAAGTCATTTTGAAATAAATGAACTGATATGATATTTCTCTAGTATTCTTAGATGTAAAGTATTTGTACGAGAGTAACCTATTAAACTTTATATAACTGATTCATGAAAATAGTTTGAGAGTTCCATCAATTATACCTATTATAATTTATATGTGTGTTCTGCTTGATATGTAATATTCATGAAAGTATCCCCTTTGCTCAACATGTTACAAAGGGAATATGAATCTGATTGAAATAAATTATATATATATATATATATATATATATATATATATATATAAACGACATTCAGACAAATAATTTTATCCAAAGCTCACATCCAAACAAGGAAAAAGAACTAATAGTGAATTATTAGTCTTAAGCCCTTTAAATATTATATATATATATATATATATATATATATATATATATATATGATTTTGGCAAAATATAAGTTTAAAAGAGTTTTTAAAAACATTTAAAAGAGTTTGACAATATCTGAAAGAGTTTCAGTAATTTAAAGTCGTTTTAGAAATATTTAGAAATCATTTGATTGTAAACACAGTATCCTTGTGTTAGACTTGTATCCCCCCTAAAAACAGTGAAAATTAGTAAAAATGCAGGGGTATGGACTCACCTTGTATGTGTGTTCTTGGGTGATAACGAAGTGGTAGTGACGATTCTCGGGTTAGAACACATGTCAACAAAAGAATCCTAATAATATTATACACGTAATATTATGTATGGATTATTTGTATATATATATGCTAAATGTCTTTAAAAGACTAATTTAATTCATAGCAACTTACTAATTTATTGGAAATGTGTGGATACAGATACGAATGTGTTCTTGAATGTGTGTTGAAGTTTGAAGTTTAATTGGGTATAAGCTTTGATACTTGAGAGAAAATGAAGAATTAAGGCGTGAAGTTTTGAGAGAGAATGAAGGTGTTTACGCTTGTTGAATGTGCAAATGAATTCATTTGCACCTAATATATGAAAGAAAACTCATGAGGTGTGATGTGATATGTTCGTTGGTAACTGTATTTTATCACATTGGGAAGTTGAATTAGATAAGATTTGAAGATATTTGAAGAGGGTTTACGGTTAAACACTTCTAGAATGAAGTGTTCACGATTTGATTTCATTCTAATTTGATGTTCACGGTTTGCTTTTGATTCTTAATTGGAGTTCACGGTCTTGATTCCTACCTTACAAGTTGTTCACGCTTTGAATCTTTAAGGGGTTCACGGTTTGGCTTTCAACCGTGAACACCTTTTTGCTTCTTAACTTAGACCGTGAACTCATGTTCTTTATGTTTCTTGGACCGTGAACCTTGTTGTGCTTCCTTCCTTGGCTGTGAACTGCTTTCAGTTACATTCTTTGGACCGTGAACACAATGTAGTATTCATGAAAGTATGTCATTTTGTGATTTAAACTTAACTCTCTTGACTTATCTTGACTTATATAACAAGTTATAAATGTATAGTTTCAATATAAGTGTTCATCACTTATATATAAATATGATTTACAAGGTATGTATATAAAATAACTTGTATAAACATGTACTTAAGGTATTCAAGTTCCTATGGTATAAATGTCATGATATGGATTTACTTAGCATACAATTGTAGTTTAGGCTTTTATTCGAATAAGTTCAACTTATATTGATTTGAAATTACGGGTTGTTACATTATCCCATCGTTAGAGGGAACTTCGTCTCGAAATTAAGTTTATAGAGATACACTAAGACTAGGGAAAGAGGTGTGGATACTTCTGTTTCATTTGATCCTCTTGTTCCCAAGTGAATTCGGGTCCCCGCTTTGCATTCCAGCGAACCTTCACTATCAGGATACGACTTTGTTTGGTTCTCTTTACCTCCCTGTCTAGAATTTCTACTGGTTCTTCCATGAAGTTGAGGCTCTCATTTATCTTGATCTCATCAAGTGGGATAACAACAGTCTCATCGGATAAGCACTTCTTTAGGTTAGATACGTGAAAGATAGGATGTATGTTACATAGTTCTTGAGGTAGTTTGAGTTTGTAAGCTACTGGACCGATTCTAGCAAGAATCTCGAATGGTCCGATGTACCTTGGATTAAGTTTTCCATGATTTCCACAGTGTATCATGCCCTTCCAGGGTGAGACCTTCAACATGACGCGGTAACCAACCTGGAATTCCAAGGGTTTTCTTCTCTTGTCAGCGTAGCTTTTCTGTCTGTCTCTGGAAGCTTTAAGTTGTTCTTTGATTTGTACTATCTTCTCAATAGTTTCTCGAATGATTTCCGGACCAGTGAGAGTATTGTCTGGAACTTCACCTCTAGCCAATTACGTGTTGCCCACTTCAGCCCAACACATATGTGATCTGCACTTGCGACCATAGAGGGCTTCGAATGGAGCCGCCTTAATGCTAGTATGGTAACTATTGTTGTACGAGAACTCAACTAGTGGTAAATGGGTATCCCATGCTTTACCAAAGTCGATCATAGATGCTCTTAGCATGTCTTCTAACGTTTGAATCGTTCTCTCACTCTGTCTGTCGGTTTGTGGATGGTAGGCTATACTCATGTCTAGCCTAATTCCCAGAGATTTCTGAAGTGACTGCTAGAATCGTGAGGCGAATCTACTATCTCGGTCAGAGATAATAGATATTGGTACACCGTGCATTCTAACTATCTCTCTGATGTGTGTTCTAATTAGCTTATTCATCTTGTGTGTTTCCTTTATGGGTAGGAAGTGTGTGGATTTGGTTAATCTATCGACGATTACCCAAATGGTATCATGACCACCCGTCGTCTTGGGTAACTTGGTTACGAAATCCATTGTAATCTGCTCCCACTTCCATTCGGGGATTTCTGGTTGTTTTAGTAGACCTAAAGGCTTTTGGTACTCCACCTTGACTTTAGCACAAGTGAGACACTTGCCCACAAAGGTAGCAATCTCAGCCTTCATGTTAGGCCACCAATAAATCCATTAAGGTCCAAATACATCTTATCAGACCCTAGGTGAATGGAGTATCGTGTCTTGTGTGCTTCATTCATGACAACCTCTCTGTAACCACCGAACTTTGGTGTCCAGATCCGATTCATGAAATATTTGGCTCCATCAACTTTGATTTTTAAGTTCTTGTCCATTCCTCTTAAGGATTCACCTGTCACATTCTTAGCTTTCAAGGCCTCAAGTTGAGCCTCTTTGTAAGTCCCTAATTTGCCTGTGTATCAGTCAGATCCGTTTGATGGTGCGGAATCTCAATCAAACGGATGATGTCAGATCAAATAGAAGAGAAGGAGAAGAAGAATATTAAGAATCTTGATTGTATTGATGATATAAATGAAATTCCTTACAATAGATTCTCTCACATAATATGTTCTCTCTTCCTCTCTCTCTCTTGGCCGTACAATCTATAGGGTTTATCAATCTGTACTCCTTACCCTAACACCTATATATATATATACATGGAGAACATGGGCTGTATAACATGGGCCGTAAATGGGTTTACGGCCGTAAACATAGCCGTAAACACCTTACGGCCATAAACACCAAGTTGTTTACGGTCCAAGACACAAAAATACATTTTTCTAGAAAAGTAAAGTATAAACCATATTTTTGACCCAACAATCTCCCCCTTGGTTTATAACTTTCTTTTCTTAATTGACCCAACAAGCTCCCCCTAAAAAGTAGTTGGCTCTTCTTGTCAATCTTCATCGAGAGCTTGGCTTCAACATTTATCTTCAATGAATGACTTCATCTTGAGCACTTGAGCTTTTCTTTAAGATTTGACATTGAATGCACATTGGGTGAGGAGGCTTCTTGTACTGATTCTTGAAAAATAACGCTTTCAGCTTGAGAATCTTTAGAGAGAACATCAGAGAGAACAAATCTTCTGGATCACTTCAGCAGGTACAACGAAAGCAGCAGACTGATTGAGGAGGCTTCAATGCAATCCGTCACATAATCTTCAATATCTGCTTCACCTTGCTTCTGGGGTTGAAGGATTGAATGTTGAAAGAATAATCTTCATTTCTTGCTCTTTCGAATGAGAATTCTTCGATGCTCACGGACGAAGCCTTTGACTCAGAAATCTTCGACACAAACTCCATGAGTCTTATCTATACCCGAAATCACTTTTCAAGACAAAAGAAAACTTAAAACAGAAACAAAACAGAAATAACACTATTTTTGGATTTTTTAATTTTCTGATTTTTCTTTGATTTTTGAATTTTTCTGTTTTTTTTATTTTTTTATTTTTATTTTTTTAATTCTCCCCCTAATATTTAAATTAGAAGAAACTATGAACAAGTTTAACAAAAATAAAATGATATCTAACTTTAAGAGTGATTTGGGATCAAAGTTGTTGGACAGTCTTATTCCACATGTCGGTACCCTTATCTTCACATCTTCGTCTGATTGATCGCCAGTATTGTGGTCCACTTAAACACGAAAAATTTGTGACAATATTTTGGACAATTTACCAATGACATGATACATGCATATATCTAATTATAACTTTACTATCATGATTGGCCCTAATTCATAAATAGATTTTTCTTATGACCATTTAACTGACTACAACCAGGGATATTGTTGTCCACCTAAATCGAGCAGCGAGATCTACAAACAATCTGTATGTGTTCAATTTTAAGTGTACTAGAACGTGTTTCCCACTTCCTGGTATGCCCCAGCCATCAAGAACTTCCAGAGTACTCCTTACATCGGGTGAGCAGACAACCATTTAGAGAGAGGATATATTCAGAATTCTATTATTTATTGTTTCAGAGGGGTTGAGAAGTAGAAGGTTGCATATGCTGTGTACCAGGTCGGATTAGAAGTCACGCAAAGGAGACAACATATAGCTAACAGATAAGAAGAATTTCATAGATATAATTTGCAGAGAAATAGAGTTGCATATGTTACAGTCCAGGTCGGATCTCCCGATCACGCAGAGGAGGCAACATATGATTGACAGATAGAGAGAAAGAAAACAATTTTCTATAGACCTAATTCATCGGAATTACCAGTCGCCCCATCCAACCGGAATTAAGGACAAAATCCGCACACCGAGGAAAAGTGAATCAACAGTTCTAGATACGGGTTATTTAATGTGACTGGTAGATTCCCATGTATATCTCCCTGCTCAACCTATCCGAGCGTCGTGACATCAAGTTAAACAAATCTAACTAGGTCAAAGTTTGTCAAGTCCTTAAATTCATTAGGTTCAACTTTCCTTAGTCAAGTCCATTTAAGAATTTTTCGTGCCTACCAGCGCATCGAACACAGAGCGTAGACCCTTCAACTTTGGGTACGTTACGCAGACTCAGGTTGCCTGTTATTACATGATTATATCACTTCCCAAAACATCTCCTGCAAGCACAATCCGTTAACACCATATTTTTGATTTTCTGATTTTCTAATGTTTTTGGATTTTTTTTTTAAATTAAAATTTTCTAATTTTTTGTTTTTGATTTTATTTCTCCCCCTAAATTTGTGCATAGGAGAGAAAAGAAAGTAAATGCGTAAATTTAAACTATCCTAAAACAAAAATTTGTCTTTAAAGCGAATCAGCTTAAGAAAAACTCAGGAGTATAAAGAAGAAAACTCAAACCGTAAGTCACCAATTGAATTTGCATCCAGAAGGTCTGAGAATAGCAAGCATAATCTCAGAACAGATCCGAAAATTCTTCATATCATTAAGCACTAACCCCATGAGTGATCTCTTCCTTTCTTCCTTTCCCGCAAAAGGACACATACTCTCAAACAAAGGTCTGAATGTTGTACAGTTGAGAGATGTCCCCTATCAAGTGCCAGGAACAGCCACTACCAACAAACCGAAGTCTGATGATATGCCTCCATAGCTGCTCCGACACAGAGCTGGATCAGTTGGTCTTTGGAACCCAGTCCATTTTGAAATTGGGTCGACCTTTGTCATCCTTGCACGATACTCTTTCCCATGACATGTCCTGCTTATCACAAACAGAAGACAATGAAATATTAGAATCGTTAGAAGATTTGGGAGTTTGAGCCTTCGGAACCCATTTGTAGTTGGGTTTAACCCATTTCTTTTTTCATTTGATGGGTGGCTTAGTACTTGCTTTTGATCTTGATGTCGGCCGTTGAGATGACTTTGATTTTGGCTTCACGGGAGCATCTCTTGGATTGGACTTCTTGGCCGACATTCCCTTCTTGCCCTTGGGATTTAGATTCTTGGCCTTGTGGGATTGATTCATGGCCTTCTGCGCATTCCATTCACCATTGTCTGAGCGTGACCTGGAAGGGTTTCTTTTGAAGTATCTCCCACTTGGCGCGTTTTTCCATCCTTGTGCGTAGTAGGGAACATACGCGCGATTAGGACAGTTTCGGGCAATATGTCCAGGTGTTCCACAGTGAAAACATGTCTTTTTCTTCACTGTGAAGTTGTTTCTTCCTGCCCCTGGTGGCGTATCCTTGCTTTGTCTCTTATTGATCCCAGATGCACACTTGCAATAGGCACTTTGTTGCGCTAGAATTGGAGGCCTGTATTTCTCAACGGCAGGTTGATCAGAAGCAGCTGAGTTCGAAGCAACAGACTCAGAGTTCAAAGAGATGTTGGTTTGTTCAGTAGTGCTCTCCTTGTTCTCATCTTCTGCTACTTTACCTGCACATGAAGTAGAAACATTTGTATTTTCAACATTAATAACTCCTCCTGACGTAAATCCAACTCGTTTGCCATATTGAAAATGTGCCTCCCTGGCAATTTCGTCCTGTGTCATAGGGATGGATGTGTAGTTATGATTGAAAGGTGGAGGAACACTATCATACCCTAAACCCTTGTTTTGATTATCTTTGAATTTTAATTGGGTTTCAAACAAGGACTCGACTGTCTGACTTGACGCAGAATAATTTTTAAAACTAACATCTGTTTTTCTACACTTAATTTTCAAAGTGTCAAGTTCTTCAGTTACGCAGTAAGTTGTCTCTTAATATAGTCATAATTTTCACACTTGTTGCTATACTCTTCCTGAAGCTTCCTAAAGTGCTTGGTTTTTGCTTCTAATTTAGCTTTCAGGGGTTTCTGTCGTTTCCTAAGTTGATATCCTTCATATCTCAGGTCCTCAACTTCTCTTTTTAATAAATCAATTTGTTCCCGAAGAAATTTAATCGTATCTTCACTAGATAATGTACATGAAACTTCACATGATTGAGAACCTGAAACTTCATTGACCGAGATGTTTGCAGAAATCATTGTATTTCCACACTTCAAAGCATCAAGTTCTTCAATTACATCAGCAAGACTAAGATGATTGAGATATTTTGTCTTCTTGATGACAGCCACGTCCATATCCCACGATTTTGGAGGTGAATTCAATAGCTTTTTGTTTATCTCAGATTTAGACAAGAAGATCCCAACTATATTCATCTCAGTAATAAGTGTAGTAAATCGCTGCAACTGAGTTTCGAGGGTTTCTCCAGGGATATAATCGAAAATGTTGAAATTTTGTCTTAACATATCCTGACGACTCTCTTTCATGTTTCAACTCCCTCGTAGACCTTAAAATCAATTAAAAAGCACAACTAGAAGCCAAAATCAAACTTAAAAGTCAAACCCTTTGATTATAAAAGTCAACCTTAAAAGTCAAATTTAAAAAGTTAAACTCAAAAGTCAAACTTGAAAAGTGAAACTTAAAAGTCAAATTGAAAAGTTAAATTTGAAAGTTTAAAAGTTAAACGAAAAAGTCAAAGTTTAAAGTCAAATGTCAAACTTGGAAGTCAAAGTCAAAATTTAAGGTCAAAAGTTAAAAATAAAAGTCAAAAATTAAAATATAATTTTATTTATTAATTTTAATTTAATTTATATTTATATTTTATTTAGTTATTATTATTATTTTTTATTATTTTTTTTTAATTTTGGATAAAAAAGGAATTTAAAATTAAAAGGAATTGAATTTTGGGTTAAAAGTGTCAAATTTTGAAAGTTGAAACCGAGAATAACATGTTATAGTTCAAATTTCGAAGAAAAGAAACACGGATGCGGCTAGATGAGTTGGGTAAGGCGCAGGCTTGTTGACTGGAGGTCACGGGTTCGAAACCCGGCACCTCCAAAATTCGCGTATGATTTTTTTAAGCGAGGCCACGTATGCGAGGACGAGGTGCTGGCCCCAATCTCAGACTGGAAGCTTCGGGGCCGTAAACCGAGGCCGTGAACTCCTCGGACTGCAAACACCGGCCGCAATCCTCCGGCGACCGTGAACAAAAAACCATTTTTTATGAAAAACACGAAGAACAAACCCCCCTTATTTTTCAAAGATCTATCCAAAAACGCAAGAATATTTCGAAAATAAGATCAAATAATGCTCCAAATCTAACAAAATTGACTGATACAACCTGACTCTAATACCAATTGTAAGTCCCTAATTTGCCTGTGTATCAGTCATATCCGTTTGATGGTGCGGAATCTCAATCAAACGGATGATGTTAGATTAAATAGAACAGAAGGAGAAGAAGAATATTAAGAATCTTGATTGTATTGATGATATAAATGAAATTCCTTACAATAGATTCTCTCACATAATATGCTCTCTCTTCCTCTCTCTTTCTTGGCTGTACAATCTCTAGGGTTAATCAATTTGTACTCCTCACCCTAACACCTATATATACATGGAGAACATGGGCCGTAAATGGGTTTACGGCCGTAAACACAACCGTAAACACCTTACGGCCGTAAACACCAAGTTGTTTACGGTCCAAGACACAAAAATACATTTTTCTAGAAAAGTAAAGTATAAACCATATTTTTGACCCACACACTCCTTGATTTGTGTGGTCATGTGTGAATGGATGGTCATGGTCAACGACTTTCCTCGATGTCCCGGGTATTCTTTTCTGCTAAGGACATCAGCTACTACATTGTCTTTACTGGGATGATAACGAATTTCACATTCGTAATCATTTAGTAGCTCTAACCAACGTCGTTTTCTCATGTTTAGATCTTTCTGGTCAAAGATATGTTGAAGACTTTTTATGGTTCGTGAATATTGTGCATTGTGTGCCATAGAGGTAATGTCTCCATATCTTCAGTGCAAATACAACAGCTCCCAGTTCAAGATCGTGTGTTGTATAGTTAACATCATGTGTCTTAAGCTATCTCGAGGCGTAGGATATAACTTTTCCTCGCTGCATAAGAACACAGCCTAGCCCTTGGTTAGACGCATCACAGTATACTATGAAGTCTTCTATCCCTTCTGGAAGAGACACGATAGGTGTACTGCACAGGGCTCGCTTCAGTGTTTGGAACGTTGTTTCTTGTTTCTCTCCCTAGCTAAAAGTTACACTCTTTTATGTCAGTGTGGTAAGTGGCTTAGTAACTCGGGAGAAATTTTGAATAAATCTGCGATAATAGCCAGCAAGACCTAAGAATTGACGGATTTTTGTAGGCGTATTGGGTGCTGACCAGTTGTTAATTGCCTTTATTTTGGATGGGTTGTAACGCCCGCAAATCTGGGCTAGTCAAATTAGAGGCAATAGGGGTCGAAAACAATTTTTCGACAAAAGATTATTTAGAATAAATAATCTTAACCAAGTTATAGAGTATGTTACAAGGTTTTCGTACATATAAAGAACGCCGAAATCCGAGTTATAACGAAGAAGTTATGACCCGTTGAAGTTTCGCTACGGAACCGGCACGATACCGGGAAGCGTAAATAGTGAATTTACGATAGAGCAAGATTTAGCCTTAGCGATCTAAACGAAAGTCGTAGAATATGTTAAACTAAGAACATCGATAAAAAGAACGCCCAAATCTGACTTCGTATGAGGAAGTTATGATTTTTCTAAGATTTAGCATAGTAGTGCACAGCCCGAAATCTGAATTTTAGATCGGTCGATTTTTAGCTGACGGGATCTAAATGAAAGTTGTAGTACTTGTAAATACCAATGCGTGGATATAAAGAACGTCGATAATAGAGCTCGTATGCGAAAGATATGGACGAAGCTTAGTCCCTACTTTTCGAGCGCGGCGAATTCGATACAATTTTGTAAATCCGAGATAGAATGAGAATTAGCTAACGAGGTCTAAATGAGAGTTGAAAATCTCATTAATAGGAACTCAACAGTAAAAAGACAGACAAAAACGGAGCTCGTATGCAAAAGTTACGGATGAAGCTTGGAGACTACTTTACTATACACTTCCTATAAATACAAGGGTGAACTCCTCATATTTTCTTCACACCATAAGCCTTTCTTTCTCTCTCTAACTTCTCTTTAACCTCCCTAAACCCTCCCAAGTCTAGGGAACCTCCCTATCACGAGAAGAAAGCCCCGGAGCGCCCGACGGCTCCGAGAAGAAAAGCTTTCGGCTCGGAAACGCTGCTCTAGCGAAGCCCGATTTTTAATAAAAACCCGCTGTAAGTGAGTTACGCCTATACTATATTTAATATAGCTTTTATTTAATTATATTAACATTATTAGGACCTTAAAATAATTATTTGGGCTATTATTATGAGTTGTATTGAGTGTTATTTAACGCTTATATAATAGTAATAATAGCTAGACTATTAATTAGTCGCGATTAACGTTAAAACTAAACTCTAGTGGTATTAATAGTAGGTTTTGGTCAAGGAAAAATTGTTTTAAGAAGTAACGAAGAGCTGTCCGAGTGCCGAGTTACCACCTTACCAGGTGAGTGCATAGTCCCTTTCATCTTACACATAGATATGAAGTATTTTATATAAACTACGTGCTATGTGTGCATATTATCTGAATACTTGCTGTCTATGCTGGTTGAACGTTTTATACATGTTTTAAAGGACTTAAACTGTATACGTATTTTATATATACGAAAATGTTGGGTATGAGATGGGTAGATGAATGATGAGAGATAGAAGATGACGTGAGTATACATTGGCAGCTATAGACTTAGTGCCTATGGGACAAACACCGGTAGTATGGACTTAGTACCTTTTAGACGTTGGTAGCTATGGATTTAGTACCTATTGGGAATTGGTAGCTATGGACTTAGTACCTGTTAGTTAGACGCTGGTAGCTAAGGATTTAGTACCTGTAGGAATTGGTAGCTATGGACTTAGTACCTGTTGAACATTGGTAGCTATGGACTTAGTACCTATTAGATAAAGACTGGTAGCTATGGATTTAGTACCCGATGAATAGACTATAGAAACTATGGAATTAGTGCTTTATGAACGAACATTGGCAGCTATGGATTTAATGCCAGTCCTATAACCCTGGAAGTAAGGGACTTCGGAATAAACGAATGCAGGATAGATGACTCTTAGGTTAAATCCTTAAAGAGTAAAGAAGATAATGGGGATGGGTAATTGGGTTGATTGTTTGATTGAACATAATAATTATATTATTATGGGTTGAAAACCCTATGTACTCACCAGGTTTCCCATCCTGACCCACTCAGTTTATGTATATCACAGGTGACGAAGTGAAGTGACATTACACTGAGAGATTTAAAAGAGATGTAGATCACTAGTGTAAATCATTGTAAGTTCTGTTTATGCTTATGTTTCGGTATTAACGATGACATCCCAAACATTTTAAAATGAAATAAATATGTTTCTTCGAAAATGTTTTAATAACGTATTTACCATGTTTTTCTGGGAACAAATTCCGCAACCTTTTTATAAAATGAAGTACTCTGATTTTTATAAAGCATAAACAAAATCGGTCTTTTCTAGCCGTGATTTTGGGGATGTCACATGGGTCCACGTGTATTTCCTCTTCACTGACCACGTGACATAGGAAACTTATTTTCCTAATCCAAAATTCTCACTTTGAGAACTTCGCATATAGCTTCTCTGCTCTCAATGTTTGCAAGATTTGTCGGAGATGTTGTCTATGCTCCTCTTCACTTCGTGAGTAGATAAGAATATCATTTATGAAGACTATTATGAATTTCTCTAAACATGGACGACACACCCTGTTCATTAAGTCCATGAACACAGCGGGCGCATTGGTTAATCCGAAAGGCATCACTACAAACTCGTAGTGACCATAACGAGTTCAGAAGGCTGTTTTGGGAACATTTTCCTCTAAAACTTGTAACTGGTGATACCTGGATCTTAATTCAGTCTTTGAAAAGTAACTTGCACCTTGTAGATGGTCGAATAGATCATCAATACGAGGTAGAGGATATCGGTTTTTGATGGTAAGTTTATTTAGCTCTCGGTAATCTATGCACATACGGAAAGATCCATCCTTCTTCTTTACGAACAAGACCGGTGCTCCCCAGGGTGAGAAGCTTGGTCTAATGAAACCTTTGCTAAGTAGTTCGTTCATCTGGTTGGATAGTTCTTGCATTTCTGAAGGTGCAAGACGATCAGGTGATTTGGCTACGGGGGTAGCTCCAGGGATTAAGTTGATTCTGAATTCGACTTGTATTTCAGGTGGGACACCTGGAAGATCATCTGGGAAAATTTCGGGGAAATTACAGACTTCGGGGATGCTCTTGAACTCTTTCACTTCTTGTTTCTTGTCTACCATGTGAGCTAGAAAAGCACAGTACTCCTTGTGAAGATACTTTTGTGCCTTGATACAAGAAATGATTTGTAGGTTCGTGCCGAATTTTTCGTCGTAAATGATAAGGGTTTTGTTACTGGGTATGTTAAGGCGAATGACTTTCTCGTAACATAGGATGTCAACACAATTAGGACTTATCCAATCCATACCAATGATGACGTTAAAACTTTTTATGGATACTGACATCAGATCGATTGGGAAGGAAAAGTTATTTAGAGTAAGGATACATCCTATGTATATATCGTTAGTGCACTCGGTTTTCCCGTTGGCCATTTCTATAGTGAAGGTATCTTTTAGTGGTTGAGAATTTTGTTTAAGTAGGTGTTCAAATTTATGGCTCACGAATCTTTTCTTTACACCACTGTCAAATCGAATCCATGCATATGTATTGTTAAGAAGAAACATACCTGTGACCACTGTAGGCTCTGCCACAGCTTCCTCGTGACCAATAGCTAGAATTCTTCCCACACCACCGACATTCCTCGTCTTTGGACAATCCTTTCTGAAGTGTCCAGTGTCACCAGATTCATAACATGCCCAACTTACTCCAACGGCAGGAACTTGAGTGATTGGTTGTGGAGGTGACCTATAAAATTGGGTAGTGTGCCATTTTCTGTTGCAGTTCCTACATTGCATATCACGACAATTTCCATTATGATGGAAACTACACTTGTTGCACTTTGGCAATTTACCAGCATAATGCTTTGTTGGTGTAAGAGTGGCAGGAATGGAACAGGAACAGTAGCAACATGAACTGCCACTATCTGTTGTTTCTTGGAAGGCTCTTGGGAAGATTAACCCTTCCTTTTGTTCCATGGCTTTTTGTTTTTGTTGTTGTTGTTGTTGTTGTTGTTTGTTTGTTTGTTTGTTTGTTTTTTTTGTTTGTTTGATTGTTTAGGGTTGTTCTGGGGCAGCAATCATGATGCCCCGACAAACTCCATGATCTACTAAAGAATGTGCCAATTGCTTGGCACTATCAAAGGTAACATGCTTTGAAGCTAACACACTTCCTTGGATCTAAGGTGATAACCCCCAGATATACCTTTTGATTTTCTTGCTCTCCATAGGAACCATTCCAAGACATAGGATTGCCAGATCACTGAACCTATTGGTGTATGTTACTATGTCTATACCTGTCATGGTAAGACCCCAAAGTTCTTGCTCAAGCTTTTGTAGTTCACCCCTCGGGCAATACTCTTGCATCATCATTGCTTTCAGATTCTCCCAACTCATTGAGTTAGCCTCTGTAAGAGTCAGTGACTTAACATGACCGTTCCACCAGGTAAGAGATCGGTCAGAAAAGGTGCAGGCAACAAATTTCACCTTGCTCCCTTCAGGGCACGACCAGATCTCAAAGACTATTTCGGTTTTGTCAATCCATTGAGTTAAAGCCATGACTCCCCCAGTCCTATTAAAGGTTCTAGGTTTTCCATTGGTGAATTCCTTATAAGTACATTCTTGCGGGTGTCCAAGACTTTCACCATAATTGGATGGATGAGCACCACTCCCAGATCCACTGGCACCAATTGTATTTATGTGTGACATGGCGGCTGCCACAGCTACAGTGACCGTTGCTTGAAACATAGCAGCGTCAAACTGTGGAGGTGGTGGCGGAGGTGGTGTTGGTGCTTCATTGACATTTCTATTCCTCGGGTTTTTTCTTGGAGGCATCTTTTGCTTCAAGATATAAAAATAGGAAGGTAGTAAGACATCAACAATGATAATAAATCAGATTTCTTTAAACTAATTAGATTAGTTCAACATGTATTTGGTAGGAAGTTACAATAGAAGTCTACTACAAGAAATGACTTGTAAAGTAATTACATGAAATAGAATAGTGATTTTTCAAAGGAAATAAGATGCCTGTCAATTTCATTGGTATATTAGATACATAGAGTTCGGAAAATTTGACCTTTAAATAGGTCTACGACATACCAATTTAACGGAAAATTCGACAGCATACTGAGCTATCGAGAAATGAAATCTCGAGGTCGTACTATGTACATGAAAACATCACTAGTGTTTATATGTAGACTTAATCTATATTCAAAAGAGTAAGTAGAGTATACTTCTACTCATGAGGAGTGTTGTTTGGTTTCCTACTAGTTTCAGCACTAGATTTAGCCAACTGGTGTTCTGTTGCAAACATATGCCATTCTAGTGTCACTTGGCGTTCTCAAAGTTCTCTAACTTCAGTTCGGCTTTTAGCCAGTTCCCTTCGCAAGGCTTCAGTATGATTCCTAGTTGTTTCATGGCTTTCAATCACATGGTGAAGGCGAACTGTGTTGACTCTAGTGGTAGCATCAACCTGCATGACTCGGTCGATGACAACTCTTCCTTGTTCATTGTTACGCGCGGCACAACAAACTAACACTGGAAGGGGTCTATCTGCTGAGCCTCCTTCGTCATGGTTGTAGAAGCTTCGGTCTCCATTGTAAGGACAATCCTGACCTTGCTCATGACTCTACATGTCTAAGTTCACTGCCTACTGCGGTGTCGGACCTTGGAAATTCTGTCGGGGATTGAGATTTTGGGCAATTTGAGGTGGGTTATAGAATTCTGGTTCTGAGTCAGAATCTTCTAGAAAATCTTCTTTGAAGTCTTCTTCTATTGGAATCACAGGGTCATCCTCTGGTTTAATCCAACCATCGTTTCATTGGTTGGGAAAGTACGGGTCTCTCAGTAGATGAAATCCAGCCATGTTATCTATGCGAGAAATAGGGATATAAGAGACATTTAATAGATTTAGTAAAGATAAGTAAACAATTTCAAGTTTCCATATAAGAAACTTACAGTTAACAATTAATGTATTATGTATGGTATAAATCATACTGGGTCCCCCTATAACCACAAAGTGCATACCAATTATATATAACTTGGGTCAAATAGACCTTTGAATAAATGATCCTACTCTACACCCACATCCAAACAAGGAAAAGGAAGTAAAGCTAAACCACACATTCTAAGTCTATAAAACCTTAATTATATATAACCGTAATATATACACTTAATACTTATAGATCTACCAGCATGAGTCCTTTGTTTTCACATAGTTGGTTCTTAGTATTATAGTGTCTAAAATACTCCTATAGTGTCTTAAATTTCATGTTATGTTCTTGAGTTTTTCTGTATATGTAGAGTTGGTAAGTTTTAGACTTGTCGCAACACTACCATCACTCCCAAACACATGTTGGTCGTATCTCAAATAAATATAGTTGATCAGGCTATATTCATCCCAGATATGATTACATAACTGTCCAGGCTTAATTGCAGTGTCCAACATCTAAATACTTTTATGTAGTTATGACTGTATGTTGCTCTTGTATGTATGAGTGTTAGCATACTTCTTATAAAATACTTAGATTTTAAAAGTATAGTTGTATTCAGATCTCTTTATACCCAATGTATTTATAGTTGTATATCTTTTATGTATTAATATACTGAGTTCACTATAAACAATGCTTTGATACCAATCTATCACACCTCCAAACCGGAGCGGCAGAAATATCCTGGGGTGGATGACTTCATGTTAAGTATCACAACACATGCATCATAGTGATCAAAGTACAACAACCATTGTATTAAAAATGTGTCACACCCCCAAACCAAGACGCCAGAAACGTTCGGGGGTGGAGGACGTCATGTACAATATCACAACAATTGCATCATAGTAATCAAAGTAAGCACAACCATTACATTGAATATATATAAGGTATTTACATCTGTTTGATACATAGTTTGTATACAACAAAAGTATAACAAAAGTATAAAAGACACGACTCTAAAAGCTCTGTCTTCTCAAAAGCTTGCGGGCGTACCTGTCTACCGATTCCCTGAGAATACAAGCGCTATTGAAAGGGTATCAACATTTAAGTTGGTGAGTTCATAAGAATGTTTTTGTAATGAAAACCTATCTTTGAATCTGTAAAAATGTTTGTATGCTTCTCAAGAAAATCCAATATTTTCTTTAGTAGTGTAGGGTGGTCTTAAACCTTAAGACCAAAAATGTATGTTTGTTACTGTATTCTGTAGTAGTATATGAAAATGTTAGTATGTATGCCTGGTAACCATCGACTGTACTGTATAGTGTTTTTTGTACGAAAACCTTTGTATGAAAACCCTGGCTACCACCAGTATGTATAGTATGTTCTATTAATTAAAATAAAACTAATGAAGAATGAAATATCGTAAACATTGGTTAGTTATACTGTCTTGAGTTTGATATAACCATGCTTGATATGACCTAGTGACCTCTACGACGTTCTTCAGGCGTCGGAATGGTATGATATTTATCATCCCAGGCATGTCTGCCTAACTATAGCTTGCAGTTTAGGTGTGTGATTGTCAGTCCCGAATAGATCTATTCACAAATCTCACGCTCTCTCTCCAGGAGACTTTGGTTATACTATGGTAGGAGTTAGTTCAGCACCCCTAAGGGTACAATTGAAGTAGTGCCTCACAACCCTGTATTAACTAGTTTATGTGTAGTGTAGTAGTGTTCTCTTGTACTTGTAATTGTATGTATACTTGTAGAGTAAAAATAATTACACTTAGATAATTATTTAGTATTGTAATCTTGTGTTCAGAAATTAGTATTGTATGCCATAAGCTATATCAATCATAGTTTATATGTTTGTTAATGTATAAGCTCTGGAATGGATAAAACCATGTGTTGAATCCCAAACTACACCTATTATAGTTTGCATGTATGTTATGTATTCAACTCACGTATTGTACTGAAAACTTTGCAGTTAATACCAGTTGGGTTTACTGCCGGGAATAGGTTCTCGACTGCAAACGGGTTTACGATGCTAGGGTTTACGGCCCAGTGGTTTACGACCATAAACGCATGGCTAGACCTCTAGTTATATATTTTAGATTATTATCTAACTCACCAGAACTTAACGGAACAAATAAAATTTGATATTTTATTTAACGAAAATTGACTTTTTTTGACTAGAAAGTATCGGGTTGTCACATCATCCCCCCGTTAGAGGGAATTTCGTCCCAAAATTCTTTCCAAAATGAATACAATTATGGACTAGGGAAATAGTTGCAGATATTTCTATTGCATCTAGTCTTATCGCTCCCAGGTGAATTCGGGTCCCCGCTTGGCATTCCAACGAACCTTCATATCGGAATGTGACTTTGCTTCGTTCGTTTGACTTCCCTATCCATGATTCCAACTGGCTCTTCCACGAAGTTAAGATTCTTGTCGATCTCGATCTCATCGAGTAGGATCATAAGGGTTTCGTCGAATAAACACTTTTTAAGGTTTGATATGTGAAAGATGGGATGAATGTTGCTAAGCTCTTGGGGTAACCAGAGTTTTTTAGGCTACGGGGCCGATCCTAGCGAGGATCTCTCAAGGCCTAATATATCTTGGATTTAGCTTCCCACGCTTTTTGAAGCGTATCATGCCCTTCCAGGGTGATACCTTCAACAGAACGCGGTCACCAACCTGGAATTCCAAGGGTTTTCATCTTTTGTCGGTGTAGCTCTTTTGTCTATCTCATGAGGCTTTTAGTCATTCTCGAATTTGCACGATCTTTTCGGTTGTTTCTCAAATAATTTCAGGGCCAATGAGAGTTCTATCAGGGACTTGACCTCTAGCTAGCTGTGTGTCACCCACCTCAGCCCAACACATAGAGGATCTGCACTTACGACCATAGAGGGATTCGAATGGAGCAGCCTTAATACTAGTGTGATAGTTGTTGTTGTAAGAAAACTTGACCGGGGACAAATGGGTGTCCCACGACTTGCCAAAGTCCATAATACATGCTCTCAACTTGTCTTCTAGTGTTTGGATTGTTCTCTCGCTCTACCCATCGGTTTGGGGATGGTAAGTTGTGCTCATATCCAACTTAGTTCCAAGAGCCTTCTGTAGTGAGTGCCAAAATCTCGAGGTGAACCTGCTATCCTGATCGGTGATAATGGATACGGGTACACCGTGTAGTCATACTATCTCTCGGATGTAGGTTCGGGTCAGTCTCTCCATTTTGTATGTTTCTTTGATTGGCAGGAAGTGGGCGGACTTGGTCAGTCTGTCGACGATTACCCAGATAGTGTCATGGCCACTCAGGGTCTTGGGTAATTTGGTGATGAAGTCCATTGTAATTCTTTCCCACTTCCACTCAGGTATTTCTGGATGTTGAAGTAAACCTGAGGGCTTTTGATATTCCACCTTCACTTTGGCACAAGTTAGGCACTTGCCCACGAAGGTAGCAATTTCTGCTTTCATGTTTGGCCACCAATAGAGCTTCTTGAGATCCAGATACATCTTATCTGAACCTGGGTGAACGGAGTATCGAGTTCTGTGAGCTTCATTCATGAAAACCTCCCTGTAACCACCGAACTTTGGGGTCTATATCCGGTTCATGAAATAGTATACTTCGTCTCCCTTGATCTCTAAGTTCTTCTCCATTCCCCTCAAGGCTTCATCCGTCATGTTCTCTGGTTTCAAGGCTTCCAGCTGAGCCTCTCTGATTTAGGTGGACAGATGGGAATGGATTGTCATTGTTAGTGTCTTCACTCTGTGACCAGAGTACTCTTTCCGGATGAGGGAATCCGCTACCACATTGGCCTTGCCAGGATGATAGCGTATCTCACACTCATAATCATTCAGTAACTCTACTCATCGACTTTGCCTCATGTTAAGATCCTTTTGATCAAAAATATTTTGGAGGATTTTGTGGTCGGTGAAGACAGTGCACTTGGTTTCGTAGAGGTAATGCCTCCAAATCTTCAATGCGAAGACCACTGCTCCCAACTCCATATCGTGATTTGTATAATTGACTTCATGTGCCTTCAGCTGTCTCGAGGCATAAGCAATAACTTTTCCTCGTTACATGAGCACACAACCCAGCCCTTGATTGGATGCATCACAGTAGACAACGAAGTCCTCCGTCCCTTCTGGAAGAGACAAGATAGGTGCGCTGCATAGGGCCTGCTTCATTGTTCGGAACACAGTGTCTTGCTTCTCTCCCCAAATAAAAGTTACACCTTTCTGAGTTAGGGCGGTAAGAGGATTAGCAATCCTAGAGAAGTTTTGGATGAACCTGCGATAGTAGCCAGCGAGACCCAAGAATTGACGGATTTCTGTAGGCATCTTCGGTGCTAACCATTTCTCGATTGCCTTAATTTTGGAAGGGTCCACATGTATGCCTTCTTCACTAACCATGTGACCGAGGAAGGTTACCTTTCTGATCCAAAATTCGCACTTTGAGAATTTTGCGTAAAGTTTCTCCACTTTTAAAGTTCCTAACACTTGCCTCAAGTGCTGTCTATGATCTTCCTCACTCCGCGAATAGACAAGTATATCATCTTGAATACTATCGTGAACTTGTCTAAAAAGGGACGACACACCCGGTTCATCAGATCCATAAATACCGTAGGTGCGTTGGTTAAACCAAAGGGCATCACTACAAACTCATAGTGACCATATCGAATCCTAAATGTTATCTTAGGAACATCACCCTCATGGACTCGTAATTGATGGTACCCTGATCTTAGCTCTATCTTTGAGAAGTAGTTGGCTCCTTGGATTTGATCGAAGAGTTCGTCGATTCGGGTAAGGGATAATGATTTTTAATGGTGAGTTTGTTTAGTTCGCGATAATCTATGCACATACGGAAGGATCCATCCTTCTTTTTCACGAATAAGTCTAGGGCTCCCCAGGGTGAGAAGTTTGGTCTAATGAATCCCTCGTTGAGCAGTTCATTGAGCTGGTTAGATAACTCTTGCATTTCTGTCGGCGCTAGACGGTATGGGGATTTGGCTATAGGGGTAGCTCCGGGAATTAAGTCGATTCAGAATTCGACTTGGCGTTCGGGAGGAACTCCTGAAAGATCTTCGAGGAACACATCTGGAAAGTTGCAGACTTCAGGGATGCTCTCGAGGTCTTTAACTTCCTGCTTTTCGTTTACGACGTGAGCTAGGAATGCATGACACTCCTTTCACAGATATTTTTAGGCTTTGATGCACGATATGATACGAATGTTTATGATGAGTTTATCGCTATAGATGATGAGGGCTTCGCCATTTGGCATATTGAGGCGAATGACTTTTTCGAAACAAAGAATATCCGCATGATGAAGACTTAACCAGTCCATGCCGATGATGACATCGAAGCACTTAATAGAGACTGGCATAAGATCGATGGGACAGGAATAAACGTTTAGGGTAAGGGTGAAGCCTATGAATACGTCGTTAGTGCTCTCTTTCTTTCCGTTAGCCATCTCGACGGTAAATGTTTCGGTTATAGGTTGGGATTTATGCTTAAGTAGGTGTTTAAATGCATGAATGACAAAACTCCTCTCCGCACCACAATCAAAAAGAATGCATGCATAAGAGTTGTTGATGAGGAATGTACCCGTAACTACGGTGGGATCAATGACTGCCTCCTCCTGGCCCATTGCTAGCACTTTCCCTGTGTTGCCAGCAATCGTTGCTTTAGGGAAATTCCTCTTGAAGTTCCCGGCTTCACCACAACCATAATAGTCTTGGCCCACTCCAGCTCCAGGAGCCTGATTGGTTGGTTAGACTTGTGCTTTGCAAAAATGGGTTGTATGCCCCTTTTTGCCACAGTTGTTGCATTGCATGTCACGGTACGGTCTGTGATGATGGAAGTTACACTTATCGTACCTTAGGAGGGTTCCAGCATATCTACTGGTAGGTGCTTGAGTTGTGGGAACAGCAGCATGAGTGGTGGCAACATGAACTGCCACTATATGTTGTTTCTTGGAGGGCTCCTGCAAAGATTTGCCCTTGCGTTTGTTCCAAAACTTTTTCTTCCCACTGCCTTCTTATTGTGGTTCTGGAGCGGATGCCCCGGGGTTGTGGCTATTCCCGTGATCCACTAAGGCTTGTGCCAGACGCTTGGTACCGTCAAATATGAGGTGTGACAACTCGAAATTTCTATCTTATAACAAACCCTGCAATCAATCAAAGTCAAACTTTCTTTTGCTAAATTTTAGCAGTTTTGGAGTCAGTTTGGGTGTTTTGATCTTAAATTACTACTAGAAAAACAGCCTTTTACGACGCTCATTGCGCGTCGTAAAAGGCTCAGACGACGCGCAAATGCGCGTCAAGGAAGGTCCTGTCATAAAGAGAGACGACGCGCATTTACGACGCTTATTTACGACGCGCAATTACGACGCGCGTTTACGACACGCAATGCGTATGAAGGAAGGCCCTGTCATAAAGGAAGATGACACGCATTTGTGTGTCATAACCTTACGACGCGCGTGTTAATGACACGCAATGCGTATCAAGAAAGCCCCTGTCAATAAAGGCCATGTCATAAATGAAGATGACACACATTTTTGCGTATCATAATTTTAAATGTTTAAAAAAAATATTATTTATAGATTTACTAATTTTCAAATTAAATAATACATTAAAAATCTCATAATACAAAATAAAATACCATAAATAACAAAGATAATTAATTTCACTAATATGTCAAATATAAATAATTATTCCAAAAGTGAGTAAATGTTATAAAAAAAAATGAACTCATTTATATACAATTGCATCATCTAGCTTACTATGTGCCAACAACTCTCTATGTGTTTACTTTTGCTAGAATCTCGTTTCAAGAACCAAAATCACCTTCAATCACCCAATTAAACTCTAGATCTTCTGTTGTTTGAAAGAAATTGGTGTTTGTAATCTATGAACAAAAAACGCAAAGACCAAGGTTAACATTTGCTATATAGAAAGCACAACTGGGCATATGAATATATAATACGCAACATAAACATTTTCATGAAAATGATATAGACAAATAAGTAAGAGTGATGATATTGATACCTTAATTACGCCATTGGTGAATGAAATTTTAATTGGTTGATAGCAATACTTGACCTTTGAAAACAAATAAACAAAGGATCGCATCATAATTAGCTCAATGAAGTAATTCTTATACATTATCTCTACCAAAAGATTCATCATGGAAACATTTTTGTTGGAAATAACTAAACAAAAACTTAAATACTAAGCAAAAAAATTATAGTAATCACCATTTAGAGCAAGATGAGGAGTCCGATCAGGCCATATGAGACCATTTAAGCAGAAATTTAAGTCATTTGGTGTATCTCCAAAGTCACCACCATATGCCCAGTATTTGCTACCATTTGCATTTTCCTTGAGTAACCCCTGAAACCAGATGAAAATATTTAGAACTACCCATGCACCACATTTACAATTTTATAAAATTTAAGAGATGAGTTTCAAACCTGGTCAACCCAATCCCAAATAAACCCTCCTTGCAGACCAAATTTGGTGGATTGATGCTGATTGGGTGGAAGAAATAAGCTGTAATGGATAAAAGAAACAAAAAAAATGAACTGCTAACAGCTTACAAAATCTCATGATAAAAATGAACCCCTTCTATATCGGAATCTTCTGACTCTGATGAAGCTTCCAATATACACTAGGAGCAGAAGCATGCATGAAAAGAGTTCAAAAAAATATGGTATAGGAAAACAATACTGGTAAAAGACATCGTTGTGAACCATTATCATGTATAAGGTAAACTTAATCAAAGAAATAGCTATCAATAAAACAAAGCGAAAAGCGTTTACCGATAAATTAATGCCCCCCTGCAACAGTTTGTCTTTGATTCCTCTGATTCACATGACATGATAACTCAACAACAAACTCATGAGCTTCAATAAGTTTTGAAGCATAATTATGTTTCATGTGAAGTACACCCCCTGGTCATCTTCCTTGTATCCAATAACTAATGTCATTCAGTTGTTTCCAGTCCTCATCAGTGAATTGCAAAGCTTGATTTCATCTTCCATTAAACCACACAGTGAAAAAATATTTCTCATTGAGAGAAAACTAATTAGCCCCACCTTGAGCTTCACTGATCCAAGGAAACCTTCCTAAGCCTTTACACGCAACTTCAGTTGCCTCTGTCTTCAATTGTTTGTGTATACTCTTTTGACATCCAAACCCTCTATCAGTCGAAGTGTATAAACTTGACACACTTCTTTCCCGACTTGAAAGAATCATCATTTTAGAATAGGAACAACAAGTTTGAACCTCAGAAGAAAAGTTAATCAGAAAAGAAAGGCTTCCATATCTAATGCATGAGCAATAAAATGACAGGAAACCAAATTTGCAATAATTATAATTTGCTATTGAGATAGATTGTTACAGAATGGAGTTATAATACCATAAACCTTTATCAGCCACAACCTTTATCATCAATTACTGTAAATGAAATATATCCACAAGGCGAATTCCAACAATATCAAATGCTTCCTGTTCTAACATTTTTTAAAAAATAAATCATTTCTCATTAGAAATATATAGTATCAGCTCCCGAGGCTTAATTAAAAAACCTAACATGATTTATGGAATAAACCACCTTTAATGACAAATCATTTCTCATTCAAGAAATAGTACCAGTAGGACCTATTTGGAGAGACATTGGGAATTCAGCCATTTCGACTCACTTTGCGCTACTAGTGCAATATCCTATATACACATAAACAAATGTTATTATTAATTATAATTCATAAATTCAAGTATTGGAATATCTTTTGCTTACCTTCACGATCTCTAGTTTACCAAGCTGAATGGCTAGTTCAAATCTATAATCAGGATTTGTAGCAACTTCTAAGCTTCATCAATCATTCCACGTGACTCCAAGAAATGATCAACACTATCGAGAAAAAAAATATTCATATATTAAATTTATTTGGTTTATCTCAATCAAAATACAATGATACAAAGTAAGTTGCCATTATCAGACTATTATTGATCATTGATATTTTGACAAGATTGAGAAAAAGAGACCTGCACTGCATTAAGGGGGACATGCCCTAAAGAAACAGTTGCCACAATAGCAAGAATTCATCTGATATACTACTATGCTATTCAAACTTGTTATTCAAGAAAAGGAAAACAAAAGAGTCGAATTTTAAAAATATAAATAAGATAGGGTTTTCGATTGATTGTTCAGAGAGATGTGTGGTGTGAAAGATATATAAATACATAGAAATTGAAGTGGGCAGGAAATAAAAATGAAATGAAACCTTTTTGATATGCTAAAGATGATCAGAACTCAGACAAGGTCACACACAATTCTACATAAGTAGATTTGACAAAAATGTTAAAATAGTATGTATATTACATAGCTCTGCGTAAAAACAATTTTATTGCCCACTTCCTCTTTTTTCAAATAATCCTGCTTAATTCCTTTATCACTAGAACTTCCTAAATTACCCTCAGGATATGAAGAACCCCCAGAACCTCTTCCTTTTTTTTATCATAACCTTTAGAATTACTACTTTGCCCTTTATCAACCAAATGAATTCCTTTTTTACCATTAAAATCAGAATTCTTCCCATTATACCCCTGCTCATTTTTGCTACTAGCTTTCCCTCCTTGAACATATCTGTTTTCCGAAAAAATAAAGTTATTCCCATAATACCCCTGAACGCTATTTCCAGAAAACACTCCAGAATTTTTATTTTTTGGATTATTCCCATTTTGCCCCTGTATGCGATTACTAGCCTCAACCCCTAATCTTTCATTTTTCGAATTATTCCCATACTACCCCTTGATCGCAAATTTTTTCCTCTCCCCTACAGCTGAATTAGAGCTGACTTTCGACTTATTACCTTTGTTTTTCTTCACCACAGTTTCAAAACCATCATTCTTATCCTTGACTTCTTTAGTGCTAGCCAAAAGAACTTGCATAAGATCAATAGAAACACCTTCTTTACCTTTTTCTATTTTGCTTTTCTCCTCTTCTTCTTTCTTTTGATTAGCAATTAAAATTCCACAGTTAGAGTCCTTATGACCATAAACTTTACAATGAGAACACTTTGAAGGATTCCAAGCATATTCGACTTTACATATGGAAATAATCCTTTCAAGGTGAAGAGTAGTTTGAATCACTGACCTCTCAGAAGTCCCCTGTTGCTGCTATTCTCTGTTCTGATAAGTTGGCATGGGGATGGGGGGAGGTCCACCTATGGAACCACCATAAATAAAGCCAGGCAATACCATTTTCTTTGTCCCCTAAGTTCCAGAATTATTGAATGAAGCTAAAGCAGCATCACAGTGACGAAGTAGGGAAAAAGAGGTAGAAGAACCATTGAAAAACCAAAAGGATCAATATTAAAGACCTAAAAAATCTAAAATTGAGTTCTAAAATAGATATTATTTCAAAAGACAGAAGAAAATGGATGGGTTGAGGGTTGTAGGCGTCGAGAAGCACTTCGAAACAAAAAAAACAAAAATACCTTAAATCTATAATTGTCTTACCCACGTGTAAGGAGTCGGAGGGGTGACTCAGCGGACCGGTGTCACCCTTCTTCGTATCATCATCACACCATGAGCAGCCCTAAAAAACCAAAAAAATACTAAATTAGCAGAATAAGAAAAAATAACATCAACAAATGTTGTACCTGGGATTCAAAAACACAAACCCAATGTTTCGTTCTTTAATCTTGTGGTATAATGGGTCTTTATTAGTGGTGGTGGTGAACCAGAGAGAAGACGAGGGGTGGTGGGTGCCTAGGTTGTTGTTGAATAGTAGGGGGTAGAGAGAGAGAGAGAGAGAGAATTATAGTTGGTCGTGTATTACCTACATCAAATTGAAATTAAGGGAATGTTGATTTTATAAGATGACTTTGAAATCACAATATGTATATGGATGTCCACAACTTTGTTGCTAAAACCTGGAGAATCGACCTAGGTTTTCCCTGACTTGTGTTCGAAAAACCATTTGTTGTGGTTAATGGAAGAGAGAGAGAAAGAGAGAGAGAGAGAGAGAGAGATTTGTTATAGATAGGGTGGAGGCGGTGAATAAGATGTTTGATGATACTGATAAGAAGGAGATCGAGTAGAGATCCGATGAACGAGATGTTTGATGATACTGAAGATGAAGATGAAGGACCTAGGGCTTTTTCTTGCTAAGTAGAAGAGGCGGGGGGATTAATTTTTGGGATTCAATAGGCGGGGGTAATTTTTGTCAATTTCATTTCCTGCCTAAAACGTGTGTTTCACTTAAAAATTATAAAGGGACACATTTACATGACACACATTTTATGAAAGGTGCCCTCCGCATTTTTTTTTGTTTTCTGACACTAATTTTAGGGCGCGCACAAATACGTGCCCTCTATCCTTCAAATTTTGCAAAATTGACATTATCTTTTAGGGCACTTACAAATGCACGTCGTCTATCAGCGAGTGTCATTGTTTGCACGTCATTAAAGGGCTGTTTTCTTGTAGTGAATATGTCAGAGGTAAGTATACGAAGTATACTCTAGAGTTAATTGTTCAACACTTAAGTCTCAAAACTCCAGGAGTTTGGAGTTTATGGCCATAACATGGAGTTTACGGTCGTAAACTGTGACAACCCAAAATTTCCGTTTGTTTTAACGTCGTAATTAAGCACGTCAAAAATCAGCCAAATTTATCCCAAAATATTTTTGACCGGATTTAAGCCCGTTGGAATATTTTAAATAATATTCGTCAAGCGAACCAAAAATAAGGAAGTGAAGTTTAGAGTTGCCGTGTTTAGCGTAAGTCGCGGAACTCCAAAAATTTGGAATTTACGGACACAAACTCGGAGTTTTTGACCGCGAACCCTCGAGGGTATAAATATGACACTTAGTCATTTTCTCTCATTTTTCCAACCTCCACCTCAAGAACACTCAAGAAATCCTCTCAACTATCATAAGTTCATCCCGTCAAATCCGCCAAAGTCGATCATTCAAGCTTCCTATACGTAAGTATACTTCTCCTAGCTAGTTGTTTGATTTGATTACATGTCAAAACCTTGAAGAACACCAAGAACAAGGTGTTTACGGTCCAAGGTGTTCTTGGACCGTAAACTCCAAATCGGGTGCCAAAGTGTGCCTTGGTTCATTCTAAGCCTTGAAAACTAGCATAGATCCCTTCTTGATGAGTTTAACACTCGAAAATCATCCATTTCCCAAGCAAACATGTGTTTATGGTTTAGGGAGATCATCCCAAAAACCGTGAACACCCCCAAAGGGTGTTTAGATGCCCCTAATGCCTTCTAATGTTTGTGAAATGGAATGGAACCTTACATGAATGATATAAGAACCCCAAGAACGTGAATTGAAGGGAAAAACATGAGTTTACGGTTTGGGAAGGTCTCCCAAAACCGTAAACACTTTTCCAAGGTGTTTAAGTGCCCTTAACACCTTCCTATGCTTGTATAAATGACTAGAACCTTGCATGCATGACCTAGAACCAAAAAAGCACAAAAGAAATGGGCTAACGTGAGTTTACGATCGTAAACTCCTAAGGGAGTGGTCCACGGATCGTAAACTCCAAAAGGTGTCCATTTCAAGCCCTAATCACTTCCTTAGCCCTTGATTCGAGTCTAGCATAATTCCTTGAGTGATATAAGACCTTCAAAAACCCAATGGCACCACAACCATGATTTTATGGCCGTAAACTCATGGGGGAAGTGGTATTGAAGCTGTAAACACCCCTAGGTACTACCATTTGAGGAGTAAACTCCAAAGTGAGACTATACTCTCTTTATATTCAACCCTTGGTACTCCTAGCACTTGTAGTAAAGTGTTTCATGCTTTAGGGCGTCCTAACTTGCATAATTAATTGTTAAATGACTAATTGGATACTTAAATGTATCATTACATGTTAAATAGGATTCGCGTGTGTGGTCAAGTCCTCACTTGACACTTAGTATCCTATACCATCCGTACATTCGAATCACCCACGTCAGGTGAGTTCATACCCATGAATTAACCTTTTAAATGATTTTAACTGCTTTTATAGGGTGGGGGGAATACAAGTTGAACTGTACAGTTATTAGATAAATCGCATGTGATTAATAACTATATAGCAAAATAGATTTTGCATGTTAAACTGTTTATCCAGATTAAAGGTTTCCAAATCATGTTTTCGAATCTTGTTAAAGTATGAATATCCCTTTTTAGATCATTAAAGGTTATCCAAAGTTTTTCAAAGTTTGTTTACTTAAGAGACATCCAGCCGTGATTTCTTATCAAAGGTTTTCTTCACTTAAACCGTTTTATACAAATCATTTATCAAAGTTGTTTATGAAAGGTTTTTCAAAGGATTTCCAAAGGTTTTCAAAGCTTGTTTTACAAAATGACATCAAGTCGTAAATTCTTATTTTTAAAGGTTTTCCTAAGGTTTTACCAAAGTTTTCTTCTATGCTTCTATTTCGTTAAATGCATGCCTATATTTGTATAGTTATATAAATAATGTTTAAAGGACTTAGGAAGGCTAGTTCGCCCTATTTCGTTTTCCTCGTTGGGATGTGGTCTGGTGGGTATCGGTTATCCGTCCGAAGGTCATTTAAACATTAATTATATATCATGTATACATGTATGGACATAAAACCTCTCTCTCTCTCTCTCAGCCAATTCATCGCCTTGAGTAGTACATGCATCCTTCTATTATTCATGTTTTTAGAACCCCAACAACTATTATAGGAATAGTTAGGATACTCTATCTTTATCTCTATCTCTATCCCTGTTTCTCTTTATCTCTCTCTCTCTCTCTCTCACTCTTTTACTTTAGAATGTGACACACTATTTCCCTATACGACGCTTCATTGCGCCAACGCCGTGTAACCAAAGTCTCCGGGAAGGAGAGCGAACATCATGTGTATAGATCTATACGAGACTGACACTCCCACGCCCAGACTACTAGCTACAGTCAGTGCCGGTAAGGCCCATGGGTGACATAATGCCACTACCTCTACGCATGACCTGGAGGGTTATCGGATGCTCTATCGTCGATCAGCATAGTTACATACGGGTTCACATTCACCCCTTTTTTGTTTTAGACTTTGCTAGCTGTATCGTTCACTCGATACTGTCTGGAGTCTGTATTTTCTTGTTTTATATCGTTCATTCGATACTGTCTGGAGTCTGTACTTCCTTTTGTTAGACTGAGCCAGGCGTATCATTCATTCGATACTCTCCTGGAGTCTATGTTTTCTTTTGTTTTAGTCAGCAGTGTTACTGCTGAGGTATATATATTATTTTCCCCTAGTATTTTCACTTATGATTTTCTCATTACTCTTTTAAAGTCAATTCTGTATTTGGTAATGATAGTAATTTGGGGAAAACTACTCCTTAAAACATAAATCGGTCAGGTCTTGGTAGAAGACTGCTTTTATTTAGAAAATATAGGATTTTCTGGAAAGGACGCTAATATACCGTAGATTCTAAACTACTATCTTTCATAAAGTTATTTTGAATAAAAATGCATATTTATACAAATGACACTAAATACTTATGGACTCACCAGCATTATAAAATGTTGATACTCGCTTTCAAAATAACTTGTATTCTTAGGTCAGCGATAGACAGGTACATCCCGGGAGCTTTGCGAAGTCAGTCTAGAACCGAGCTGCATCTATATTTTTCCTTGTATTACTTTGATGTTGCTATGAAATGTAAACTATGTAAAATTATTACTATTAATGCAATGGTTGTTGTACTTTGATTACTATACTGCATATGTTGTGATACTTGACATGACGTCATCCACCCCATAACGTTTTCGCCATTCCGGTTTTGGGGTGTGACATAAACTCTAAGGTATAAATATGACACTTAGTCATTTTAGTCATTTTTACGATTTCAAGCCTAGAACTCAATCTCTCTTAAGTATCATCCGAATTTCTCGCTAGATCTTCAACTTTGTAAGTGATTCTTTCCTTGATTAGTTGATATTCTTCAATATCTAGTGTTTGTGTATGATTTCATCCATGAAATCTCTTCATTTGATAGATCTTCAAGTGTTCTTCATTTCACCAAGAACACCAAGAACACACACTAGTGTTCTTGAGCCTTAAGCACCCATACAAGCTTCTATATTGTAAGTACTCTTGTCTTAGTTTGTTCTATACTTGAATCAACTAGTTCACACCTAGAAATCATCAAGAAATCATGATCAAAAGGGAGTTTATGGCCAAGGAAGACCTTGGGCCCTAAACTCTATTTAAGGGTCCAAATGAGCCCTAATCCCTTCCAAAGCCTTGGGATCAAGTCTAGAACACTTCCATCTTAAGCTAGGGACCTTAAACTTTGATTTGGTACAAGATACCATGAGTTTACGGCCGTAAACTCATGGAGAAATGGTCCTTAGGCCGTAAACACCAGTTAGTGGTGCAATGGTGCCACCATTCCTTCCTAAGGCTTAGACTTGATCATAGAACACTTCATATTGACTTGTAAGACTTTATAACACAACTTGGTACTTACTACCATGAGTTTACGGCCGTAAAATCATGGGGAAATGGTCCTTGGGCCGTAAACTCATGTGGTTCTTACCATATGGGCTATAAACTCCCAAGTGAGGCCCTACACCCCTTATATGCAACCTTATGTGGTTTAACACTTCAGTACAAGTGTTTCCTAGTCCCTAAGGTTGTTTCATTACTTAATTAGTAGTTATAAACACTAATTTTAAGCATATATGTGTCATTATATGTTAA
Organism: Lactuca serriola; assembly: GCF_051521515.1. NCBI lineage: Eukaryota > Viridiplantae > Streptophyta > Magnoliopsida > Asterales > Asteraceae > Lactuca > Lactuca serriola. Next base: position 110,074,881 of record NC_136408.1, read on the forward strand.
ATTGGATCCGTGTGTCCTCAAGTCCTCACTTGACACTTAGCATCCTTTACCGATCTTACATTCGCATCACTCACTTCAGGTGAGTTCATACCCCTTAAATTATCTTTTAAATGATTTTAAATGGTTTTATGGGGGGGGATACAAGTAGAAAACATGTTAGTTATAAGATCAATCACATGTGATTTATAACTGTGTTTCAAACAAGGATTTCATATACTTCAAACTGTGTTTCAAAATAAACTACTTTTAAATCGTTTTATAAACTGACATCTAGTCATTATTTATTTATTGTTCAAAACTCTTTAAATGTATTACAAAACCTCTTTTTAATTTATATATACTGTCAAAAGCATGTCTATATGTGTATAGTTATATACATAATGTTTAAAGGACTTAGGACTGCTAGCTCGCCTTATTTCCTTTTCCTTGTTTGGATGTGGACTTAGGGTATCGGTCAGTTGTCCGAAGGTCGTCTAAATATTAGATATATATTATGTATACATATGTGGACATAAAATTTCTATTCAATCAGTTCAGTACCTTTGGGTAGCAAAGGTATACATTCATCTATTCATATACATATATTACTAGTAAACTATAATAGGTATAGTGTAGGAGAATACTATCATATACAAGTACTATAATAGAGAATACTATAAAAAAGAATACTATAACAAAGAATACTATAACACAGAATACTATACATAGAATACTAGACAAAGCACACTACAACAGAGAATACTATACAAACGATACTATACAGAGAATACTATACATAGAATACTATTACTACAACAAGTATGCTATAACAAGATTCAGAGATAACATAATTTGAGATACTACTTCATGACACATCGACCATTTCGTTATGTCACGTTTTGTAACCAGAATCTCCTGGAGGGAGAGCGTGAGTTTGCGTATAGATCTATACTGGATTGACTATCCTACACCTTTGTTGTTCGCTACAGTGGGACTTGCAAGTCTACGGGTGCCAAATGTCATTTCTTCCGACGTGTTTCATCATCGTGTTAGTCAGATTAGTATGGTAACAATCATATCACATTTTGCCTTAATTAAACCATTGGTTTTAAGGTAGCTATTACTTCAGTGATTAATACCAATAATACTGTAGTACACATATACATTTTCCCATTATATTCAAATTGTGATCTTCTCACATAAAGGGTAATATAAAACTATATTTTGGTAATGATAGTCATACTTGGGAAAAGCATTGACTTTTACAAAGGAACAAGCATACACAACAGTTGGGTCTTGGTAGAAGACTACTTTTATACTAGTAGAAAATATGGGATTTTCTAGGAGTTTTCAAACATATACAAACATTTAGATTGTTCAGTTACAAACGTTTTCATCAAACTTATACAAACATTGACATTAAATACTTATGAGCTCACCAGCTTAAATACTGATCTATGCTTTCAAAATAACTTGTATTCTTAGGTCACCAGTAGGCAGGTACCGATGACCAAGTGTTGAGAAGACGGAGCATCTTCAAGACTCGTCTTTTATTTTGATTATTCCTTTTGGTGTCTTATTACTATTAAAGAACACACTTGTATGGAATTATACTATTAATTCAATGGATGATGTTGTTGCTTATTTACTACTTTACATTGTTATGATACTGTACATGACGTCCTCCACCCCAGAACGTTTCCGCCATTCTTGGTTTTGGGGTGTGACATGAGGGGTTTAGCAGCTAAAACATTCTCCTGAGTTGGGGGTGTCAATCCCTATATATATCTCTTAACTTTCTTGCTCTCCGGGGTGACCAATCCAGGGCACAGAAGAGCCAGGTCACTGAACCTAGCAATATAAGCAGCAATATCAGAACCCTTGATCTTCAGATTCCAGAGCTCTTGCTCCAATTTTTGCATCTTGCCATGCGGGCAATATTCAGCCAACATTAACTCCTTCAAATCCTCCGAACTCATAGCATTTGCTACCGGAAGGGTCAGGGATTTAACTTGGCTGTTCCACCAAGTTAGTGCTCTGTAAGTGAAGGTGCACTGAAAACTTGACCTTGCTGGTCTCGGGGAATGCACATATCTCGAAAAATGATTTGGTCTTTTCGAACCAATGGGTTAGAGCAATGACACCTCCAGTGCCATCAAAAGACCGAGGTTTGTCATTTGTTAAGTCCTTGTATGAACACTCATTCGTGTGTCCATGAATGTCACCGAGGTTTGATGGGTTGACACCACTACCCGACCCATTAGTGCCACTAGCATTAATCTGGGACATTGAGGCAGCCACGGCGGCTGTCATCGCTGCTTGAAAACAGCAGGATGGTATTGAGGAGGTGGCGGCGGTGGATCTGTCGGAGGGTTGTTGTTCTTTGTGTTGGACTTCTTCTTCGGAGGCATCTTCTTTATTCAATAGGAAATGACAATGAGTCCTCTATAATGGTTAAGAGTCAGGTATTCGAACAAAGTATATCTTAGTCCTAATCGTAACATAACCTTATTCTATAGTATAACATACACCTTATTAACCATGTATAATTATCATGTTTTGTAAGCTTGATAACTTAAAAGTGAATAATATTATATAATATATGATTTTGAGCGTTGAGTTCTAACAAGATAGTTTTATGAGATTTGAAGTAAAACTATGTTTAGAATCATTCGGAAAGTGATGAGAAGTTTTATGAGATTCCGATCAAAAGTCAACTATTGAAATTAACGAAAATATAAAGTTGGAAATAAGTAAAAAAAATGTTATTAAAAGTTTTATATTATCTCATTAGAAACATTTAGGCAAAAACCTCACTGAAATCCGAGTTATAACGAACAAGTTATGACTTATCGAAGTTTCGTGACTGAACTGACATGACGCCATATGACGTAAAAAGCGAGTTTACGATAAACTATTTTTTAGCCTTTGTGATCTAAATGAAAGTCGTAATATTTCTAAAACCGAGACCTTTCATAAAAAGAACGTCCAAATCTAACTTCGTATGAGGAAGTTATCATTTTTCTAAGAATCGGCATAGTAGTGTGCAACTCGAAATTCGAATTATAGATCAAACAATTTTTTACTGACACAACCTAAACGAGAATCGAAGATCTCATCAGTAGTAGTTCAACGGTAATAAGATAGACGAAAACGGACGTCAGATGAACAAGTTATTAATTTTTAACGGACTTTTCCTGTCCCGACCTGTTAAAAATATAACTTTAAAAATAAAGTCAAAATTAGTTGACAAAGTCTAAACGAAAGTTGTAGAGCACGGTCTCACCTACGCGTGGATATAAAGAACGTCAAAAACGGAGCTCGTATGTGGAAGTTTTATTAAGATTTTTAAAACTTGTTTGCTAGGAAAGTATTGTCCTCTAGACATGAGGAGAATATTTGAGAAAGAAATTCCTCGAGCTTAAACAGGGAGGAATGATTGTGAATGATTATGAAACTCACTTCAATCAAAAAGCACGGTTTGCTGCAAAGTATATTCCAACTGAAGACGATAAAATTCAGTAATCCATGGAAGGACTATGGTATGAAATCTGCGATTTCGTGGTTAATTGGGATGTTCTGTTATTTGATAAAGCTATTGAGTATGCCCGAAAGCGGGAGCATGACTTAGAAATATGTGGTGCCACTCTTTCTGTTTCGAAACATCCATGTGTTGATCGAAATGTTCCTATTTCCTCTATTCCATCAGCACAATACGCTCGATCTGATCCTTGAAAACAAGTGTAATCTCATAATACCTCTCGTGGCCGCGATAGGTCACAATATTTTTCTCTTCAGTCACCATCGTGTCAAAAATGTGGAAAGAATCACCAGGGCCAATGCAGAACAGAAAAAGAATCAGTGATTTGTTATGGATGTGGAGAAATGGGCCACATGAAGCCCTTTTGCCCAATGAAGAATGGTACATGCTTTGGTTGTGGTGTTACTAGCCACATGAAGCGTTTCTACCCTACTCTTAGTAGTCAAATGATGGGAAGTCAAGTTTCTGTTTGATAACCGGTAAATACTTCAACTAAAAAGGAGGAGGTGCCAAAAGCTAAAGGCCGTGCATTTCAGATTACCACAGAGGAGGCACGCGAAGACCCGAATGTTCTGACCGATACATTTCTCGTCAACTCTGGACCTGCTCACATCTTATTTGATTCTGGTGCCTCAGATTCTTTTGTTTCAGATAAATTTGCGCGTTCTTTTCAAATTGCTTACTTTGCATGTAGATACAACAGGAAGTATATCATTACTTGCTGATAAAATCTATAGAGATTGTGTCATAGAAATTGAAGGTTATAATTTTCTTGCTAACCTGATTCCTATCTCCTTGGCCAACTTTGATATTCTTCTCAGCATGGATTGGTTCTCAAAGAACCGTGCATAACTCTTGTGCTATGAAAAGATGGTATGCATTCCTATTGAAGGGGATAATCCTATTTATGTCTACGGTGAACAAATACATAAAATCTTTAAAATAATATCTTTCTTAAAAGATCGTAAATTTATATCGAATGGGTGTTCTACCTATCTGGCCCATACAGTTGATATCTCAAAAGAGGGGAAGAAAATTGTAAATGATGTTTTCGCTGTTAATGAATATCTTGATGTTTTCCCCGATGATTTTCCTGGACTTCCTTTAGATAGACAAGTAGAATTCCGAATTGACCTTATGCATAGTGTTGCTCCGATTGCAAAGACACCTTACCGTCTTGCACCAGCTGAGATGAAGGAAATGATGATTCAACTGCAGGAATTACTTGACATAGGCTTTATTCGACCGAGTACCTCTCCTTGGGGTGCTCCAGTATTGTTTGTCAAGAAGAAGGACAGATCGATGCGAATGTGTATTGATTATCGCGAGTTAAATAAAGTAACTATCAAGAACAAGTATCCACTAACTCGCATAGACGATCTGTTTGATCAACTTCAGGGTGTTAGCTATTTTTCGAAGATTGATTTGAGGTCTGGCTATCATCAGTTGAAAGTACACGAGCATGATGTACTGAAGACTGCTTTCCGTATTCGTTATGGGCATTTCAAATTCCTTATCATGCCATTCGGGTTGACAAATGCTCCTGCCGTATTCATGGATATGATAAATCGGGTATGTCGTCCAATGCTCAATAAACCTATCATCGTATTCATTGATGATATTCTAATCTATTCCAAGTCTGAAGCTGATCATGCCATTCATATTCGTGAAATATTAGATCTTCTTCGAAAGGAGAAACTATATGCTAAATTCTCAAAATGTGAATTTTAGCTTCGTCGAATTCAATTTCTCGGCCATGTGATTTTTGGTGATGGTATATCAGTAGATCCTACCAACATTGAAGCCATTCAGAATTGGGAAGCGCCCCGTAATGCTTCTGAAATTCGCAGTTTCTTGGGTCTCGTGGGTTATTACCGGAGATTCATTAAAGAATTTTCATGTATAGTTGTACCTCTCACAATTCTTACACGAAAAGAAGTAAAGTTCGAATGGGGTGAAGCCCAAGAAAAAGCTTTCTCAACTCTTAAATATTTTTTGACTCATGCTCCGATCTTATCACTCCCAGAAGGTGAAAATGATTTTTCCATATATAGCGATGCTTCAAGATTGGGACTCGGTTTTGTGTTGATGCATCGTGGTAGAGTAATAGCCTATGCCTCAAGACAACTGAAAGAATATGAAAAGAATTATCCCACCCATGACCTCGAACTCGTTGCAGTAGTATTCGCCCTAAAACTTATGAGGCATTATCTTTTTGGTACAAAATGCCAATTGTTTACTGATCACAAAAGTCTTAAGTATATATTCAGTCAGCCAACTTTGAATATGAGACAACAACGCGCCATGGAGCTGATCAGAGACTATGACTGTGAAATCATGTATCACCCTGGAAAGGCCAATGTAGTTGTCGATGCACTTAGTGGGAAGGTTTATCATAATAGTGTGTGTTATGTTATTACCCACACTACCGTAAAGTTCACTATTCTTGATGAACTAGAAAAATGGCAAGTAGAGGCCTTAAAGCGAGAAAATCTGAAGAAGGAAGGGATGGTACATTATGCTGATATTTTACTTGATGGATTCCATCAAGATTTGTAGATTCCACAGATTGGTGGATTAAGACAGAAGATTTTAGATGATGCCTATAAGTCTAAACTGTCAATACATCATGGTACAAGTAAAATGTACTATGATGTACGATTTGATTATTGGTGGCATGGGTTAAAGAGAGACATTGGAAGATACGTACATGAATGCTTAATATGCTTACAAGTCAAAGCGGAACACCAAAAGCCATATGGTAGTCCAGAAGGTATTAATGTCCCCATGTGGAAATGGGAGTAGATGTCCATGGATTTTATTACCAATTTGCCAAAGACTGCGAGACAAAATGATAACATTTGGGTAATTGTCGACCAACTGCTAAGAGTGCACATTCTCTTGCCATGCATGAAACAGCTCCAATGGAGAAATATGCACAAGTATACTTGGATTAAATTATTGCGAGACATGGCGTGCCACTAAATATTATTTCCGATCGTGATACTCGCTTCACTTCTCATTTTTAGGTGAGTATGCAACGCGAATTAGGATCTCCGGTTGCTCTCAGCACAACTTATCATCCCCAGACAGATGGTCAGACAGAGAGAACAATCCAAATAGTGGAAGATATGCTTCGTGCATGTGTCTTGTAATTTGGTAGTAATTGGGACAAGTACTTACCTCTTGTCGAATTTTCATATAATAGCAGTTACCACACTTCAATCAAAATGCCACCATATGAAGCATTATATGGTCGTAAATGCCGCACTCCATTATGTTGGCGTGATGTAGGACTTAAAATCCTTGGAGGCCCTAAAATGTTTCAAGACACCAATAACAAGATTCAAATTGTACGAGAAAGAATGAAAGCGACCCAGGATCGATAAAAGTCCTTTGCGGAAAAGAGGAGACGACGCATATAATTCCAATTGGGTGATTTCGTAATGCTGAACATATCTCCATGGAAAGGCATTATGCGATTTGGGAATAAAGGAAAATTGAGTCCTAGATTTGTTAGACCTTTCAAAATCATCCAGAGAATTGGTAAGCATGCATACCGTTTGGAATTGCTGGAAGATTTGGCAGGTAATCATGATGTGTTTCATGTGAGTTATATGCATAAATGTTTAAGCATAATAAATTAATATATGTAGAAGAACCTAAAGAGATCGTAAAAAAAAGAACTGTTAATCTACGTAATAAAGAAGTGGGGTTGGTGCTCGTCAAGTGGAAACACCATCGAGGCCCAAATTATAATTGGGAATATAAGAATGAGATAAGAGTGAAATATCCCCATTTGTTTAAATCGTTGTAATTTCGGGGACGAAATCCTCAAAAGGAGGAGGTATTTGTAGCATACACGTTAATAATCATGTATAATTATCACGTTTTGTAAGTTTGATAGCTTAAAAGTGAATATTATTATATAATATATGATTTTGAGCGTTGAGTTCTAAATAGTTTGTTTTATGAGATTTGAAGTAAAACTATGTTTAGAATTATTCGGAAAGTGATGGGAAGTCTTATGAGATTCCGATCAAAAGTCAACTATTGAAATTAATGAAAATATAAAGTTGGAAATAAATAAAATAATGTTATTGAAATTGTAGATTATCTCGTTAGAAAATTTATGCGAAAACCTCACTGAAATCCGAGTTATAACAAAGAAGTTATGACATATTGAAATTTTATGATAGAACCAACACGATGCCATATGACGTAAAAAGTTAGTTTTCGATAAACTACTTTTTAGCCTTTGTGATCTAAATAAAAGTCGTAGTATTTGTTAAACCGAGAACATTCGTAAAAAGAACGTCCAAATCTGACTTCGTATGAGGAAGTTATGATTTTTCTAAGAATCAACATAGTAGTGTGCAACTCGAAATTCGAATTATAGATCGAAATTTTTTTAGCTGACACAACCTAAACGAGAATCGAAGATCTCGTCAATAGTAGCTCAACGGTAAAAGACAAAAGAAAACGGACGTCAGATGAAGAAGTTATGAATTTTTAACGGACTTTTCCTGTCCCAGCCTGTTAAAATATAACTTTAAAAATAAAGTCAAAATTTGTCACAACTAGGAATTTTGATGGTTTGTAACAACAACAATGATAACAAATGTGAACCAAAAATGTGAAAGCATGTATGATGCTTATTCAATAACAACAAAACTTCCATCAAACACTTTATACAAGCACTGTAAATAGTCAACAAAGAATTGGAAACCCTAGAAATCCCGGTTTAAGTCCATTTTGGCCTAGGACTTCCTTATTGGGCCTAAAGGGCCAACAAGCTTCCAATTTGACTATTTGGGGCTTAGAACTCTTAAATGGGCTCTAATTCGACCCACTTCCATTTATTTTAATAACTTGGGCCATATTGGGCCTAGAATGAAATAAAATACCCTAATGGACCTTATTGGGCCATAACCAACCTAATTAGCCCTAATGAGCCATAAAAATCATTTCCTTGATTTATTTTGGGCCGTAAACCCTCTCCAAAGACCAATTGGGCCAAAAATCATCTAATTGGATCATAATATGGGCTTAAGCATACAAGGCCCAAATCTTCTTCTCTTTTTTCTCTTTCTCGGCCCAAGAAGAAAAAAAAAAGAAAAAAAATGGAAATTGATGAAATAAGGAGGGTTAGCCACCTCCTTATTATATTTTGGTCTTCCATGCACCATCACATACTTCTATGCACACCATCACTTCACTTATCTCTCTTTCTCCCTCCCCTTTCTATCCTCGGCCGAAGACACACACCCACACACACATTACATCTAACTTTTAAAACAAACTCTCTCAAGAATACCTTCATTCCTCTTCATCAAATTTTTGAGATTGAGAGCTTTTCAAGGAGTTTCTTCCACAAAAATCATCATTCAAGGTAAGTTGGTGCTTAAATCCATGATCTAACTACTTCATTTCCTCAAAAATCTCCTACTAATCTATTCAAACTCGTGATCTTGCATCTTAGAGCACATTTAAGCCAAAGATCCTCCAAGAAGCTTGCTAGGCCGAGAATAACATCAAACTTCTTCCATTCTTCTTCAAAACCAAACCCACAAACTCAAGGTGAGTTCATACCCCTCTCTTTTCGGTTTTTACAAGTTTTATGGGGGAGAATACAAGTAAAATGTGTAGATCTATGTGTATGTGTGTGCTATGTATGATTTTATGCATGTATGTGTGATTGTAAGTGTTTATGTGGTAAATATGCAACAAAAAGAGAAGAAATCTCGAGATCTATGACATAAGAAGGAAAAAAACATGATCTAAGGTATAGTACACTAAACAAGTCAAGAAAAATACCATCTAAGATTAAAATAAACATATTGTAACATAAAACAAATTTTTGAGGCTTAAATTGTCAAATCAACAAAAGTTGGGTGAAAAGTTGCCATTCACGGTTTTCTTGAGGGTCAAAAGAGTCAAAACAGTTAAAATAAATGTTTTTATGAAAATTATGCTCTTCAAAGGACTTGAAATGTAAATATTAGTTTAATGGGCCAATTTTTGGACTTTTCGGCCCATTAAGCCCAAAGTTGCGAAAAACATGATTTTCAAAGGGCTAAAATGATAAATTCCTCAAAACAGGGGATAAAAAGGTAAACAAAATTATTTCAAGGGTTAAAATGCTTTTCTTTACTAAAAAGGATCAAAAATGTAAAGTTTTTGGATTTTGGGCCAAAATTGTAAAAGTTGCAAAAGTTTGGGCTTTAACTGAAAAACACTTTTCTAAAAGGGCTGAAACTGCCAAAGAATAAATTTTGGGCTAAAAATATCAATTGAGTAAGTCTATAGGTCAAATGTGTCAAGAAAATGATCTAAGGGCTTAAAATGTCTTTTTTTATAAAAGGGACTAAAATTGTCATCTTTATTAAAGAAGGGCTGAAATGGGTCAAACCAATATTTTGAATCAATTCTTTTACTATGAAGATATTTGAGTCAAAAATACAAAACTACAACTCTTAAAGATCAATATATGTATAATACCAAAAATCGTTAACAATAACCGAGCGGCCTCGTGCCAATCCAAAATAACAATCGTCCAATCAAACCTTCCAACAATTATACAATTTCTAAAAACAAGTTAACAATCCAAACTTTGGGCTTGAAAATCCAATCATGCTTGTTGGGCCTCTGTGACCCATTAACATGATTTTGGGCCTAAGGAATAATAATAAATGTTAATGGGCCTCCTACGACCCAATTTCATATTTAAGGGACCCTCAATGGCTTTTAAGTGCTATTGGGCCTTAATGGCCAAGTAAACAAATACATGTCGATAATCAATAGTAATCAATTCAATTGGGATTTAGTGAGTAATAACGGGTGACACGAACGTGTGTCGGTCGTAGTCTATAGTTATAATCAAAGTCTCCTGGGGGTGACTCCTGCACACCTCAGCTGTTTGCTACAGTTAGACTCGGCTAGTCTAGGGTGACAAAATCTTAAGATCAATTCTGGCGTTCACGAGAGTGCCAAGACAGACAAACTAGTCATTATCATGCATGGTTATAACGACTCACATAAATAAATCCAATATAAATCAAGTAATCAAGGTAATACAAAATCATTCACGTGATGGGATAATCATTCAAACCGTTATATGATATTTTTATTTTGGAAAACATCGGGTTTTCCGGGGAAGTTCAACATTTTCACTTGTACGTTTAATACAAAGTTTTTCGATTATACATGTTTTGAAATCATCATGCATATATTTACGGGTCTTCTCACCTTTTTATAAACAATGGTCTTTTCAGAAAATATCGGATTTTCTGGGTTGTTTTCGTTCAAACTACATAAAACATTTTCATATCAAACCTGCTTATGAACTCACCAACATTCCATATGTTGACCATATTTCAAAATAACATGTATTTTCAGGTAACATGTAAGCTGAGGGATAATTACCAAATATGTTAGTGTGTTTTGCTTTTGAAAACTATCAAACAATTTATGTATGGATTGTAATGTTAAAACAATGTACTTGATGTGAACAATGCTAGTTGTAATATATTGATGCATGGTGATGTTTATGTTATGATCCATGTATATTCATTGTGATGATATTCAATTTAAGTCACATGAGCCCTCGGACGTTTCCGTCGTCTGGTTTGGGGGTGTGACAGGTTGGTATCAGAGCTCTATTTATAGTGAACTAGCATATCTAACCACACATTGATATGCAACTATAAACCAAAGAGGGACAAAATAACTCTGAACAAATCAAAACAAATAAAACACAATGATAAAACACCCCTACTGATAAGACATAGGAAAAATAACATAATACCAAATCAAATAACATAATGGTAGCATCTCGGTTAAGCCGGGACTGTTCATAGTCGTATTAAGGAGTGAATGTAGCATGATCAACTACATTTCCTCTGAGGTACAAATATCACATGCCCCGAGGAAATCGCGATGGTAGGTAAACCTAAAAACATACCCCTTTATTACCAAGAAGAGAACATTAACTCAATTTATACAATAATTAAAACATCTTAGGAATAATATTAGCATATTTATACACTCTCACAGACAGCATGGCTGGTTTCCATCACTCCGGAGATCCTTATTTCCCTAATCAGGGGAATAACGGATGGTTGGAAGAATCCGAAGAGGAACCTGAAGAGGACCCCGAGGAGGAGTCTGAAGAGGAACCCAAGGAAGACCCCGAGGAGGAATCCGATGGGGAACCTGAGGCGAAAGTCGAGGGTGGACCTGCTGAGCCAGTGGTGAACCAGGAAGAAGAGGAAGCCGAAGGAGGCCTCGAGGAGGAACCCAACGATGAAGAAGATGGTGATTCGGACGCGGAGTCTGGTATTGGTATTGGCTTTGAGCCTTTGGCCATGTAGACCATGTCTCGTATTATTCTGGTATTAGATTTATGCCTTTGGCCATGTAGAGCATGTCTTGTATCACTTCTAGTATTGGCTTCGTGCCTTTGACCATGTAGAGCATGACTCGTATTACTTTTGGTATTGGCATCGGGCTAGGTAGGGCTAAAAGCCTGTATATTTAGCAAAGTGATAATTAGAAATTGTTTATTTTCTGTGCCACTTGGGCTGAAGTCTTATTGATGTATATCATGTTGAAATTGTTATATCTCATTGATTGTAAATCTTTGAAACAAATCATTGGTTGATATGGAAAGCCTGTCATATGATTCACATATGCCTTTGTTGTTTTTTTCCATCCTTGCATTTGTTATATTGATATATATATATATATATATATATATATATATATATATATATATATATATATATATATATATATGATGTAGCGTTATATTGTAATTGTTATTGAACTCACTAAGCGTCACTCGCTTATCCTCTCAGTGTTTAACTATTGCAGGTGATAAGCATCCAGTATAGTTATTTATTGTAAGAAGATGTAGAATAGTTAATATTATCACTTTTGTACTTAGTGTATAAATTCCTGGGAATTTATGTAATATATAAAACTTTGTAAAAAATCTTAATATTTGGTTTGTATCCAAACTTAGACTTTTGTAAATTATATTATGAATATGCATGTAGCATGTTTGGAGTAATAATATTTTAAAGTTTAGAGAAGGGGTTCTTTCATATAGAGTATTACCAACGATCTAGAATATAATTTTACTAACATAAGCAAGTAATCGCAGTCATTCAATGGTGAGAATTAGTAATACGTGAAATGAAACCGTGTAGTGTGATAATGCTATAAAATATTAAATATTCCTAAAGTATTTTTAAGTTTTATGTTTGGTTCTAGTGATTTTCTTTGTATAGAGTATGGATAAGTTTTAGACTTGTTGCAACACCACAATCACTCTCATACACATGTTGGTCATATCTCGGATAAATAGAGTTGATTAGGTTATATTTATCCCATATATGATTACATAACTGTCCACGTTTAACCGTAGTGCCCAACTTATCTTAAAAAATTTAATGTAGTTCTTACTGTGATACCGTTTCTAGTGTGTATGTATACTTGTACACTTCTTATAAAATACTTAGATTTTAAAAGTATACTTTTAGTTCAGAGCGCTTCGGCCCCTTAGCGTTTATAATTGTATACCATGCAAGGTTTGATATACTTAGTTCACTATAAACAATGGCTTTGATACAAATCTGTCACACCCCTAAACCGAGACGGCGGAAACGTTTGGGGGTGGAGGACGTCATGTACGGTATCAAAACAATTGCATCATAGTAATCAAAGTAAGCACAACCATTACATTGAATATATATAAGGTATTTACATCTGTTTGATACATAGTTTGTATACAACAAAAGTATAACAAAAGTATAAAAGACACAACTCTAAAAGCTCCGTCTTCTCAAAAGCGTGCGGGCATACCTGTGTACTGATTCCCTGAGAATACAAGCGATTTTGAAAGGGTATCAACATTTAAGTTGGTGAGTTCATAAGAATGTTTTTGTAATGAAAAACTGTCTTTGAATCTGTAAAAATGTTTGTATGCTTCTCAAGAAAATACAATATTTTATTTAGTAGTGTAGGGTGGTTTTAAACCCTAAGACCAAAAACGTATGTTCGTTACTGTATTATGTAGTAGTATATGAAAATGTTAATTTGTATGTCTGGTTACTGCCGGCTATACTTTATAGTGTTTTTTTGTACGAAAACCTTTGTATGAAAACCCTAGCTACCACCAGTATGTATAGTATGTTCTATTAATTAAAATAAAACTAATGAAGAATGAAATCCCATAAACATTGGTTAGTTATACTGTCGTGAGTTTGAAATAACCATGCTTGATATGAACTAGTGACCTCTAAGATGTTCTTCAGGCGTTGCAACGGTATGATATTTGTCACCCCAGGCATGCTTGCCTAATTGTAGCTCGCAGTTTAGGTGTGGGATTGTCAGTCCCGAATAGATCTATTCACAAATCTCATGCTCTCCCTCTAGTCGACTCTGGTTATACTATGATAGTATTTAGTTCAGCACACTGAAGGGTACAATTGAAGTAGTGCCTCATAACCTTGTATTAACTAGTTTACGTGTAGTGTAGTAGTGTCACACCCCAAAACCGAAGGCGGAAACGTTCCGGGGCGGAGGACATCATGTATATCGCAACCAATGTACATAGTAAGCATAGTAAACACAAAACATTACATTACATAGAGTTATTACATTTGTTTGAAAGTAAAGTGTTACAAGTGTTATACATATGTATATATGAACAAAAGATAAGACGAGTCTTCTACGTACTCCATCTTTGCCAAAAGGATCACTGGGTACCTATCTAATGCGGACCTGAGAATACAAGCAGTTTGAAAATCAGCATAAAGCTGGTGAGTTCATAAGCGGTTCATTTTTGAAAAAGAATGAGTTTCCTTTGGTTTTCTGAAAAAGTTGTTATCCAAGAAAATCCCATATTTTCTTATAAAAACAGTTTAGTTATCATTCGTTACACAATTTGATTATGAGTAGTTATGTTATCCCAGGAAAAATCCCTTATTTTCCTAATAGTTTAGTTATCCATTCGTTACACAATGTACTTATATTTACCATACTTGTAGTATTAGTTAGGTATTCTGATATCTTAGTTATCCTACACACGAATGTCAAATATCTACCATACTTAGCCATATTTTCTAATATTTGGATACACTCAGAAACGTACATTGACTATATATTCGATGTTCTGGTGACTTCCAAAAGCGTACTTTAGACGTATTTCCGAAGCTCTGTCGATATCCAAAGGCGTATGTTTTCGAAACTCTGTCGATGTCCAAAGGCGTACTTTCGTATTCGTTTTATTCGTATTCGTTTTATTCCTAACTGTACTTTCGTATTCGTTATATTACTTTCGAGGGCGTATCTTATTAGTATTAATCCTAATTTATGATTAGTATGAATCTTTCGTAAGATTATAAAATGAAACATAGATTATAACATTTTATAAAGAAATCTACTACTAGTTTGAAGGCTAACTCTGCAATTCGAACTATTGGTTAATACGGTTTTCGAAAAACATACAGAATATGAACATTTGAACTGAAATAAAAAGTTTGAGTACAAGATTTCCTTGTACTTTTGCTTGTACTCCCCCTGAAAACATTTGAAAAACACGGATAAAAGAGTAGGGGTATGATCTCACCGGTTGAGAAGCGTGTCGGTTTGGGTGCTAAACATCAGTTCGAGGCTTGAATGCGTGTGATGTTCCTATGTAATATGAAAAGATACACATTTGTATCTAATTAGGCTTTGTACTACTAATTAGTTGAGGATATACACTTCTAGTTGCGAAAACACTTCATTTCAAGTGTTTGGAGTAACCCGAGTGACATCTATGGACGTATATGGCTTGGATATGGAGTTTACTCTTCAAGAGTAAACTCCCAAGAGTGTTTATGGCCCTAATGACCCACTCCCCATGAGTTTACGGCCGTAAACTCATGGTGGGGTGTTCTAGGGTGCTAAATGGCCTTATAACATTTGAGGGGTGATGCTAGGTTTGGTTCTAGGGCATTGGAAAGTAATTTGGACATTCTAAGGACCATTTGAGGAGTTTACGGCAGTAAACTAGGATTTTACAGCCGTAAACTCTTATGTACCCATTCTTATTATGCTTTGGTGGTCCTAGGTCAATCACAAGTGATTCTAAGTCATTTTTCAAGCCATGGGGTGAATTTAGGGCACCATTTGACCCATTTATAGGAGTTTACGGCCCAGGAACCCATCCTTGGGGGGTTTACGGCCGTATGCTCCTATAAGAGTGGTTTTCATCATGTTTAAGGCTCCTAATTCGTTTGTGGTTGCTTCTAGATATTAGTTCAAGACTTAGGAGGTGTGTAAGTGGCATTTTAACACCTTAAAAGGAGTTTACTACCCATGAAAGGGTGTTTATGGCCCAAGAATGTTCTTGGGCAGTAAACTCATGTTTAATCCCTAAATGACGAGTTCAAGGTGTTCCAAGTCCATTCCAATAAGTCCTTAAGCCATATCTAATCTCTAAAGGTGGTTTGGAAGGGTTTTAAGGCTCAAAAACCCCCATTTGCATGTGTTCACGGCCTAAGGCTATTCCAGGTCCGTAAACACATGTTTATGGTCCTATTCCATGATTTGAACACGAAATTGAAGGCTAAAGATGTTATACTATGAGTTAGGGTAGTTACCTTGATGATTTGGAGCTTTAATTTGATGATTTTGGACCTAGAGCTTGGTTTGGAGGAGAGAGAGTAGAGAGAGAGTGGAAAAGGATTCAAATGAGGCTCATTCCACTTTATATATGGTTAAAGTTTGGGACACGGTGGAATTCTACCCGATACTGATGTTAAGCGAGGCTTTTGGTCGTACCCGATTTAATTGTTTATAACCCGACGGATTAAAACTAAAATTTTTCCAAATAATAATTTGGGGCGTTTTCATGAGTTTCTAACGTGTTTGGATACCAATTAAGTCATAATGGAAGTCTCAAAAATAATGACTTAATTTAAAAACTTAAACGGAAACAATTCGAAAAAGATGAATTTTATGGACGGAAACGGGTTACGGCGATGGTGCAAACTTCAGGTTGTCACAAGTAGTGTTCTCTTGTACTTGTAACTGCATGTATACTTGTAGAGTAAAAATAATTACACTTAAATAATTTTTTAGTATTGTACTCTTGTGTTCAGAAATTAGTATTGTATGCCATAGGCTATATCTATCATGGTTTATATGTTTGTTAATATATAAGCTCTGGAATTGATAAAACCGTGTGTTGAATCCCAAACTATACCTATTATAGTTTGCATGTATGTTATGTATTCGATTCACGTATTGTACTGAAAACTTTGCAATTATGGTTGTATGTTGAAAACTTCCCTTATGCTCAACATGTTACAAAAGGGATAAAATATCTAAATGTTTCATAAAATGTAGTGATCTCCTCGTTATATCAATTTTTAATTCTGTTGAGATTCTTTATATAAGAATATAAAATTTCTTTGTGTTTTTGCTTGTATTCCCCCTGAAAACGTTAAAAATAATAAAAGTGTATGGGTATGAACTCACAGTTGATTATGTGCACGTGCTCGACAACAAAACCAGAAACATGACCCTCGAGTTGGAGTACGTGGAATTATCAGTATCCTAATGATAATTAAACACATAACTGTATTTTAATTAATGAAACCATTAATTAAAGTGTTAGAAAACACTTGATTTTGGGTTAGGAATGTTACCGATACTTGTTTGAAGTGGAAAAAGAGGGTTTTCAGCCAAGGTTCTCAGCTTAAGTCTGTTTGTGGCCGTGAAGAGGGTTTGCGGTCGTGAACTAGGTTTGCGGCCTTGAACTGGGTTTGCAGCCATGAACTACGTTTGCGGCCGTGAACTGAGTTTGTGGATGTAAACTAGGTTTGCAGCCTTTGAAGATATGAAGACTGTTCTTGGTGTTCTTGGTGAAAATATGAAGATTTGAAGATTTGTTCTTGTGGATATGAATGTTCTTGGGAGGTTCGTGGGAGCAACTTGAGAGAGTTTTCGGGTGAAAAAGGTGAGAAATGAAGAATCTCTCTGGAAAAAACCTTTATACCGGTTGGGTTTACGGTCGGAAATGGGTTCTTGGCTGTAAACGGGTTTATGACCCAAGGGTTTACGGCCCAGGGGTTTACGGCCGTAAACGCATGGTTGGACGAGTTTGCTGATTTTTTGAGGGAAATCTTGATTTTTCGAGTGTTTTTCGTTCTGAAAACTTATATAACCTCTAATTATATATTTAGATTATTATCTAACTCACCAGAACTTAACGAAATAAACAAAATTTGAAATTTTATTCAATGGAAATTGATTTTTGTTGATTGGAATGTATCGGGTTGTCACAAAATGTATAAGTTTTACATAAGTATTGACGTCATTTTATATATGACATCAAAAGTTATGTAACAAAAGATAGAAGACATGAATCTAAAGTCTAAACTGCTCCGTCTTCTCAAAAATCCCAGGGATGTACCTGTCTATTGGTTCCCTGAGAATACAAGTGATTTGAAAAGAGAGTATCAACATTTAAGTTGAGTGATATCATAATGATTTATGTTTAAAAGTTTGCTATCTGATCCTTGAAATAGAGAGTATGTTTATTGTTCCTAAAAATCCAATATTTTATGATGTAACTGAAAAGTAGATTTAATACCATAAAACCGTTCTGTATAAGTACTGTTTATGTTTTCCCAAGTTCTGTAATTGTACTATTTGAAAACCCTGTAAAAGTGAATATGTATGGCTCCACCAGCTGTAAATAGTAATGTAATATTGTAAATTGTATTATTGTTAAACCAGTACTTTGTATTCATACTCTTTGGTTTAATTATATACTAATAGTATTTGTTCATATCTTTTTGGTGAGTTATTATAACCATACTATGACTAGATGGCCTGATACGACGCTTTGTAGGCGTCAGAACTGTTGATGACATTTGTCACTCATAGACATAACAACCCAACTGTAGCTAACAGTCTGAGTGCGGGATTGTCAATCCCGTATAGATCAATACACATTTGTCTTGCTCTCTGTCTGGAGATTCTGGTTATAATATCAGGACTTTAACTGTATTGCTTAAATGAATAAGCAACTGAACATTGTCTCACAAAAAGCATATTGACGATTACATATATAACAAATGATGAAAAGTCATTTTGAAATAAATGAACTGGTTGTATGATCTTTCTCTAGTATTCTTGAATGGAAAGTAATTATACGAGAGTAATCTGTTAAACTTTGTATATCTGATTTGTGAAAATAGTTTGAGAGTTCCATAAATTATACCTATTATAATTTACATACGTGTTTTGCTTGATATGTAATATTCATGAAAGTATCCCCTTTGCTCAACATGTTATAAAGGGAATATGAATCTGATTGAAATAACTTATATATATATATATAGCGAAAGGATCAAATGAGAACACCTAAAAGGTTGAGAACGCGAGAACAGTTCTGGACCAATCAATATATAAGGGCATATAAGTAATTGCATATTTTAATTAAATTAAAATAAAATAAAATCAATCAAATTCCCTTAAATTTAGGATTGGTTACCAAAAAAGAAGGAGATATTTGATTTTTTATTTTTCTTATTAATGAAATATAAAAAACATTTTTATCAAAAAAAAATTAAAACGAAAAAAATTTAACTTTTTTTCTCATATTTCACTTTTTATTTCAAAAAAATTAATAGAAATCCAACCCCAAATCAATACATTTGTATTCATAAACGATTTTAAAAAAAAAAACTAATAGTACTGCAATCACAAATGAATACATGTCAATTTACAAGTAATCCACTTCCTTTCTTGTAATTAACTGAAAATAAAAGGGGTGTAAAAATTATCATTTCTTCACAAAAGAGTACCTTTAATCATAAATAAATACACTTATTCACACATGATTACATTGCTATTTACAAATAAATACATTGTTATTAACAAATGAATACCCTGGTATTCACAAATGAATAAAACAATACCTCTAATCATAAACAAAATACACTCATTCACATATAATTACACTGCTATTTACAAATGAATACATTGTTATTAACAAGTGAATACCCTGCTATTCATAAATGAATACCCCTCTCTCGCATATCATCAAACAACTTATGTGCACAACCTTTTACCTTGAATCTGATTACAACTTTGTGTGGCTATCTCTTCCATCAATTGTAAGGGCTGCCACTTGAGCCTTTAAAGACCCACTTCAGCTTATCGAGTTCTACCAAATCAAACAAGAACAAAAAAATAGCCTATCGAGTTTTGCCAAATCAAACAAGAACAAAACAAGAAGGAACCCTTACCTATTTTTGAATCGTTGCTGCCCATCTCGATCACCAAACAACCCAATATCGGGGTTTTGTCACTGGAGGCGGAAACCAATGGCAGACCCCACATCCCGCTGCTTCCATTCTCTTTTCTTTTTTTCTTTGATCCAGCCAATCACCAAAGGTGCCCCATCTTCGATCCACCGAGACCGACGACCCACCCCTCGCTGCCTCCTCCTTTACTCCTCTTCAGCCTCGTTGACCACGGAGACGCTCCCCTCGCCATCATGACGGCTGACCACAGACGTCGCCGACTAACTTCAATTCCTTCCTACGTCTTTCATCGACCTGTGATGTAGGCTGCATAGATGTGTAGTTATGGTGCAATGGAGGAAAGATTAAACCAAAAACGCATCAAGGTGGAGACTTGCGATGCTCCGATTAGGATTGATTCAAACGATGTGCAATGGAGGGAGGCTGAGGGAGGAATTGATTAAAACTTAGGTATATATATATATATATATATATATATATATATATATATATATATAGAGAGAGAGAGAGAGAGAAAGAGAGAGAGAAATGAAGTGGGGGACAAATAATTTGAACGACAAGAAATTATAGGAACAAGTTAAAATTACAATTACCATTATAATCTTGTGACATTTTACAAGTTACACTTTAAAATTACAATTACCTATGGTTTTATAATCTTGACTCGACCAAGTTCCTTCTACTACTACTTCTCTTCATGCTAATCTAATCTTAGGCTTGCCCTAGGGTAATCTCTGACCCACTCTCCGCCATCAGCTGCATAAGAAGTCCCTGCTACCTTTCCCTAACTAGCTCATAAATACCATTACATATTACTAAGACCAAATAATTCATCGAATAAGAGGTCTCTCCCTACAATAGTTGTACTCAAACAAGAGCTGCGAAATAAGGCTAAACCTAACCTTCTGAAATTATTTAGCCCTTATAGTATGTAACTTAGCATATTTGTTTACTAGTTAGTTAAAGATAGCTAGAAATCCTAAAAGTATGAAGCAAGCAACATTCGAGCATTGAGTAATATAAACACAGCATATCCTAATCAGTCCATCATATCATTGACTAATCAGTACTAGCATACAGTTCAATAAGCTCATAGAGTAGGCATACAAGGCATCCTTCCTAGATCCTTAGCCCTAATCTAGCATACAGTTCTCATACACATATAGCATGCATACAAGGCATCCTTCCTAGATTCTTAGCCCTAATCTAGCATGCAGTTCTCATAATCATATCATATCATAACAAACATGTATGGGTAATTTGGTAGAACTTACTTGAGCTCGACTGATTGCCTGCACCACACCCTTTTCTCGTTTTGGAAATCCTTTTTTATAAAAATGATTTTCTTTTGAAAATTTTCATACCAAGTCCTTAGTTTGAGTTCAGACATACCCGAGAGTATGCTCGAATCCCTCAAACCAAGGCTTTGATAACCAACTTGAAGCATCCCAAAAATCATAACCAAAAATTTCGTTTTAAATCATTAAATAAAAGAATAGTTATCAAAACACTTCATTGAAACATAAGTCAAACTATCTCAAAACATTATTATCAGAGTTTTCCAAATCAAAACATCAGAGTAATCATCTCAGGCTAAACATAATGGTGTGTGCACTGTAGTTATCCCGAGCTCTTCCCTTTGCTACCAGAAGTACCTGAAACCAAAACTGAAAACTGTAAGCATGAAGTTTAGTGAGTCTCCCAGAACTACCACATACCATACACATAATCACATAATAAAATATCATGGTCCCCACCCGACATCGGGCCCCCCGGCATCGAGCAAACTTCGCTATTCATATAAACATATCAACAAATACACATAAAATAATAACATAACATAAACATATAAACATTCCTCCCCCCCCCCCCCCCCCGACATCGGACAGAAATCCATAAGCATACAAACATTCCTCGGGCATTGCCCGACATCGGACAGTAATCTGGAAACATAAAATACATGCACATGCAAGAATCACGAAGACATCAAACATACAAACATTCCTCGGGCACCGCCCAACATCGGATCAAAATCTGGAAACATATAAACCTACATCGGGCACTGCCCGACATCGGACCTTAGTCCGGTACATACTAACATATATATACGAGCCGACATTGGTTCCTTCGACCCGTTCATACAGGAGGAAAACTCACCTCCAATGTCGAATGATAGATGAAACGTCTCTGTCCCGGAATCAGCTCTACACACTACCTGAATCAAAACAACCCCTTAGATATTAATTATACTCGTACCCTTTCTCTGGTCAACTGTGGTCAAAGTCAAAGTCAACGCTCTAAGTTGACTCAACTCGTCAAATTTTCCCTTCAACTCGTCGAGTTCCCATGAATCATAGAAACGTGAAATCGCGATCCAACTCGTCGATTTTTCCTTCAACTCCCCGAGTTCTTCCCTTTAACAGAATTGGGACAATTCGACCCAACTCGTCGAGTTCCTCTATGAACTCGTCGAGTTCTTCAGTCAATTAGCCCTTCTTAATGCATTAAGTCACCATTCTTCAAACCAGGGCCCTATATTATGGATCTAAGCTGGAAATACGTCTAGAAGGGTAAAGTTTCTAACTTTACTCGTTAAGAACTTATCCCTAAGGCAAAAACTCAAACCTTAACTCAAAATGATATAGATCCGAAATCAAAAGCCAATAAAACTTCAAGATAGACCATACGTTCATAGATCTGGACTCTGGGGACGAAATGATCATGTAAAGTCTTAAACTTTATCCACATACATGGCCGTAAAAGCTTCGAAAGACTAAAATGATGATCTAGAGGTTGGATGAAACTTCCATGGCTATAAAGTGGGCACCTTTATGCCATGAAAACCCCTTAAGGCCCTAGATCTGAAGTATTCTCCACTTGGGACATCCAAATCCCAAGAATCATATCACTTGGACCAAAATAAGCATGAAACTTCAAAAACAGAGATCTAAATGACCACAAAGCAAGGTTCAAGCTTTATATCAACAAAATGTCGTGGATGAAGCAAGGGTTCTGGATCTATAAACTCCTTCTTGAATCTTCAAGCTTCTCTGTCTTCCAATGGCTTCAAAACACACACTAAAACACTTGAAATAGCTCACAAACACTCACAATAACATTAGGGTTTTGAGATTTAGGGTTTGGGACTTGGAGGCTGGAAATGAGGCCAACATGGAAGGTTTAAGGTGCTTAAATAGGGTGCAAACCCCATAAATTAGGGTTTCACCTCTGCCAGTCTACTTGTTGAGTTGAGGCCTCTTAACTCGTAGAGTAGTTTACTTAAGTTACACAAACCATATGATCTCTACTCGACGAGTTTTGGGCTTCCAACTCGTCGAGTTGCTCTTATAAATTGAGTAATTAATAAATTAATTACATACCAGAAACTAGACGTTACACTAAGCCTATGGATTCATAAAGCAATGAACTTGGAACTCACTAAAGGTCCAGAAGATGTCAAAATGGCTGATGATGAGGCTTAAATACATAAATGATGGAGTAGATGGTCTTCTTCTTCTTCTCATTGGCTAGAATCATCACAAATATGCTTAAGATCAAATATGGACATTAGGGTTTCAAAGGGAAGTGCAAGGAAGTGATGGAGGCTGAGGGTGGGCTGACCCTGACCCTCACTTGCTTTAAATATGGAATGAAACCCCTAAAATTAGGATTTTCCTCTCAGGTTGGACAAACATCATCATGTCGTCAGATAGGTTAAAGCTTTTAAATTTAAACTTGATAATTGCACACTTGGACTGAACGTTACATTTATTTTCATCCATTTTATGTGTTAAATTATTTTATCAATAATTACAATATTTATATATAACTTTGCGACCAAAGCTTGTTGGTGTTATCAAATATATATGTTAATTTGTACCATTTTATTTACATTTTCTTATGCAATAATACATAAAATTTGATCTAAATATTTTTAACTATTTATAATAAAGTCATAAAAGTATTGAAAACTCTTTTGAGTTAAAAAAATCAGCTTATTTAGATTTTAGTTTATTTTAGCTATCCGCAGAAGTTAAAAATATATAGTCTTCTTCTTTCAATTTGCAGACGTTTGATTCACTTCTTCTACTATAGATGTCTCCATATATTGTATGCATACTGTAGACCTTTTGCCTAAAAAAATAACACCGAAATTTATTAATTCTTAAAAAAAACACTCATTTGCACATATATGTCGAATGTCCAATTTTCAATTTTTTTTTTTTATTAATGTATCATATTATTTATCTCTTAAATGTAGGAAATAATCAAAATGACATGTTTGGTTGTTGTGGTTTTAATTTTTCGGAACTACATTTTTAACAAAAAATTTTAATTTAGATAAATAATATTTTTTGTCCATAAATTATAATTTTGATCCATGTAGTTTTACATTTATGGAACTACACCTTTGGTCCATGTACATTTTATATTACAAGAAGGAAATACTAACAAAACATTTTTGTTCTCTATAATCTTAATTTTCTAGAAATACATTTTTGGTCCGCAAAGATTTAGGTTTGTATGGATTATGTTTCAAGTCTTGTAGTCATTGGCGGATGCCTTTAAGCCTGCCTGGTTTTTTAACTTGTTAATATCTATTTACATACTAAAATTGTTGATAAGTTATTCAAAAGAAAGACATCTTTGGAGAAAGTTGAAAGAACAATCCATCACAAACATAAAAAAAAAAACTAGAATTTTTCAGAATACATATATTTCTTGATTTATAAGAAAACACTACTACCAAAAATAAAAACTTAAATTATTATATGTTTTAATAACCTTAAGGAAGAAACAAAAACTAAACAATATCAAAAATAAATTTTAAAACTTTAACCCTTAACTATCATATGTCGGTGCCGCTCCTTTCACTTCACATCCATTTCAGTGGATTTTCTCTGGTTTGGGGTCTCATCATCTTCATGAGCTGTTGAACGATGTCATTATTCGGGATCTCAACATCTTCGGTTGATTGAGCACCTGTCGGTTGCGGTTAACCTCCATATCTTGCTTACTTGTAAGTCCATACAAGGCTGTCCGTCTTTTCTTGATCTTTTTTCTTTTTTGTTAATGTGTTTTATGGAAGTTGGGTATTGATTTTTCTCCTTTCTTGCCATACTGTTACAAAAGCATACAATATACTGTGGGTCTTTCACCTATAGTGTTGGACTTGTCCGAAGATACATACTATAAAATATAACTTTTTACCTAATGCACTATTTACATTAGGTTTCATTATTCTTCATATTTTTGTGTTCATACTTGTTTAGTTACTTTATTATTTGTTATCTAATTATAGGTTATAGGAGACATGAATAAATAATTATTAATAACATATTTTTGGGGAGCGGAAAATCACTAAATAAAGATGATTTAAAAATTAAAATTTGCTAAACAAATTTGGATCAAATCTAGATTTTCATAAACCTAGTTGATAACAGTTAGGAAACCGATTTATGTACTATATAGAGTTTTTATATATTATAACTTTAATTCAAATTAAATATGGCTGTATAATTACGTTTTGAAGTTTGGGTTTCGTCCCCCCTTAATACTAGTGGTCATGTTCCACCCTTGCTTGTAGTTTTAATTTTTCGAAATTAGCTTTTAATTTGCAAGAAATGAGTGACTTACATTTTTGGTCATTATAGTTTGCAATGTTCTGTGCTCTACGTCCAGGTTTTGATAGTTTTTTTACAATAAGATTAAATTGCAATTTGGATCGATATGATTTTTATAATTACTAACTATTTATTTTAATAAATATTTCATCTATCTTAAATTATACAAGTAAGAACATACAATTTTTTATATTATTTTATTTATTAAAAATATATAAGAACAATAAATTCACCTATCATCACCATTATATATAATAGTAAACCTAAAACCCCCTTATGAACAATACTTTTTTCCTATTGGTCCATCTTTTTTTTTTTTATTAATTTTGGGCAGTAGAGTGGGTGACAGTAACAACAACGTGTTCTTAACAGTAGCAACATGTTCTCCGCCTAATTTCACCGCCAGTTTAGCCACTAACAATGAGATTACTGTGCGTATCCATCGTTTCATTCCTTGGAATTATACGAACCCACAACTGATCTTTGTTAATCTCCTTTCTATCTTCCGATAAAAAAAATCCCTAAAATCACCCCAGTTCCATCTCATCTTCGTAACCGGTCCTCAAGTACATCGATTTAGGTATTATGTATTTGCCCTCTCTTTCTTATCATGCATCTGCGAATTCACCATGAAGCATGCCATATATCATCAAGTTCGGAACCGGAGACGGAGTACTATCGTTTTTGAGGAATTGGTTGTCTCGGGTTTTGTTTTTCAATGATTCCTAAAAGCAGAATCTCCCATTTCTTTATCAACCTTAGTACGATAATGGATTCCGGCTCTATTCAATTAATTCCTAAATTTCTAACCCTGCAATTTTTTTAATTTTCCGAGAATTGAGTTGCAATTGCTGACATAATGTACATTTTTTTTAAATTTGCCTTTGCCGGGTCCTATTGATGTTGTTGCTCATTGGGATGTAACATTGGTATTTAAGAACAAAGATTTACAGGTTCAATTGCAGGTGCGAATATCATTGCTGACACAATGTACATTTTTTTTAAATTTGCCTTTGCCGGGTCCTATTGATGTTGTTGCTCATTGGGATGTAACATTGGTATTTAAGAACAAAGATTTACAGGTTCAATTGCAGGTGCGAATATCATTGCTGACACAATGTACATTTTTTTTTAAATTTGCCTTTGCCGGGTCCTATTGATGTTGTTGCTCATTGGGATGTAACATTGGTATTTAAGAACAAAGATTTACAGGTTCAATTGCAGGTGCGAATATCATTGCTGACACAATGTACATTTTTTTTAAATTTGCCTTTGCCGGGTCCTATTGATGTTGTTGCTCATTGGGATGTAACATTGGTATTTAAGAACAAAGATTTACAGGTTCAATTGCAGGTGCGAATATCATTGCTGACACAATGTACATTTTTTTTAAATTTGCCTTTGCCGGGTCCTATTGATGTTGTTGCTCATTGGGATGTAACATTGGTATTTAAGAACAAAGATTTACAGGTTCAATTGCAGGTGCGAATATCATTGCTGACACAATGTACATTTTTTTTTTAATTTGCCTTTGTCGGCTCTTGTTGATGATGTTGTTCATTAGGGTGTAACGTTGATATTTAAGAACAAGGATTTACAGCCTTAATTGCAGGTGTGAAAATCTTTATCTATAGAGATGAGATTTGCAAGTAAAGACGTTTCTATTGAGGTATTAATAAAGTTTTTTTCATCATATTCACATGAATTTATGTACTAACTAATTGCTTCAAGATCTTAGTGAATTTCAGATCCATAATTGTTCAATGTTAAATCAACTTGCTAACGTGGAATACCTAATAGGAGGTCCAAAAAATTAAGCTAATAGATATGTCTTCGCAAGTTCAATTTACATTTGATGTTTATTTTCATTTTATTAAAATAGGTTCAACTTTTTTTTAACTGTTTGTGGCACTTACATTTGATTTGCAACAACCATTTCAGTAAGTTCTTTGAATTTTCCTAAATTTATTATGATTTGAGCATATGTTGGGTAATTTTTATTGTTATATTAGGAATCAACATTTCTGCGAGATCTTAATTTGATTGATGATGATAAATAGATACATGATAATTCTGTTTCTTTGAAGCTTTCACACATGGTTACGGAAGTTCTCAAAGATCCTTTCATTAAGTTCTTCATCCAAGGTGACTCACATTTTTTGTTAAAATTTTAGATTCATTGATAAGTTTCAAATGATTACTGATTTTTATTGACGTTTCATATTTTAACCCGCTTTTGAATGATAACTTTTGAGTACTCTATTTGTTATAGAAAATGGAATTGAAGGTGTGTGCTCTACCCCAAACTGGGATTCTTATAAACCGATACCTAATCTTTAATGATTAGAAGTTTACCATTCATAGCCTCCAATAAAGATGGATCAGTTATAAAGAAGACCATATCAATCGTAAGTAAGTCTTCAACTTCAAAAGTTTAAATAGTTCATTGTGTGTATAGGAGATTAGGATCTGTTTGTGTATGGTTAAGTAATAAATGTCCAAACTTCAAGTGTGAAAGGGCATCACTGTAATTTTTGAAGCCATTGTTTGAATTGGAAATATTTTACCTCCTTGGAGTCTCTTAGCATAACTTGCTTGAGTTTTGTGGTAAGTTTCTGAGAACCGCTCAGTCTTTTCTATTTCTGAGTTTGTAAGAGTGAATCATTTCAGTTTTTCTATTTTGTTTTAAGTTATAAAAATTGGTGTAAATATGTTATACACTTTATTAATTATTTTTCAAGTAATATGTATATGAACTACATACATGTTTTTTTTCCCTTTAAAATATTATGACGAGTGTGATAGTAACAAACGTTTATCCTGCAATTATGATTTAATTTAATCATTTGATGAGTGAATTTAATATAGTTTTCTTGAAATTAGATTATATTTGCTATGCTTTTCAACATATCCATATTCTAATCTACTCTAATAAATGAAAGTTTTTTTTGCCACATGTCAAACTCTCATTCAATTTGCCAAATATTATTTTTTTTGGTTATTTTGAATTAATTTTTTTTCCATATATCATTTTATGAGTTTTTTCTATTTCATTAAATTCCATATAATATTTTAATGTAATAATTGTAATAAATGTGGTAATAAATGGATATCAATTTCATTAATCAACCTAACTTTTAATTTTAAAATTCCCAAAATTAAAGTTCATTAGTTTCTTTTGTTTATTTATTTAAATTATTTGTTTAAATTTAAAAGATAAAAAATATTTTCATTATAATAATTCATTATTTTTTCTTATTTTCTTATAAATTCAAAGTTCTCAAATATTTTGACATTTATATTTAACTT
Source organism: Lactuca serriola (assembly GCF_051521515.1). Taxonomy (NCBI): domain Eukaryota; kingdom Viridiplantae; phylum Streptophyta; class Magnoliopsida; order Asterales; family Asteraceae; genus Lactuca; species Lactuca serriola. Next base: position 110,103,665 of record NC_136408.1, read on the forward strand.
TTTTTTAAATTAACACATGTAATACATGAGTCTCATAACTAGTAAATGAATAGTTTTAATTTCCTTTTGACAAGTGTCATTCTAATACAACTTTTCATTAATATTATGTCATGTGTCATATAAATATATTAGGCAACTCATTTCAAAATTCATATTTATATTTTCTAATTATATGTTAAATTTGAAGTTATAATAACTTTAAAATTTTGATATATTTCTTAATTAATAATTTATTTAAAATGACTTATTTAAAATAATTGATTAATAATTATAATTTTTTATTATAAAAGTTTAATTAATTTTATAACCATGGTTCCCACGGCTTATAAACTAGTAGTGTTACAAAACTGTTGAGCTTTTTTTTCAAAGCCATATAATTTGTATGTACAGATCTTGTTTAGATCAGTTGGACCAGAACAAATCAATCATGGTAGCAAAGAAGCATGGCCACATATTGCTTGATATTGTAAAGCTTTGCTTATGCTCTTTAAGAACCCCTCCATGTCCTTTAGAGACCGAAAAAAGTGATTCGAGAGAATGAAATATGAATGAATGGTTGTTCTATTGTTTCGAAAAGAATGTGTTGATATGTTATGGTAGAACATGATGGATGAGGTTTGTTTATATACGAGGTACTTCACAGTGGAAAAAATCTCACAAGTTTGCTTTTGGAGGTCTCAAACCAAAATATGATAAGGTAAAATATATCTTGACTTTATGTTCTATTTTCTATATCACTGAATGTATTATTTGATTTTACGTTATACGAGCTTATGTATTTTCATCCACTTTGGAAGGAACATGCTCACAAGCATTCTCCCACCTTACAAATGGGTATAGACTCCTACACTCTTACTCAGGTCAAAATGTTGGTGCTTTGGTTGAAGAATGCTTTCCAATTTCAACTTTTATGTTTTTTCTTCTAATTTTATTTGGATACAAGTAGATGTAAAATGTCTTTGGATCCTATTTTTTTTGGGTTTATCATTACTTCGTCGTTTGAAATGATCAAGTTTGACCTCTAAATTCAAACCTTAAAAAAAGAAGAGATTATGAGTTTATTTTTTGTTATGAATGGGTCTGTGAGTGTCTGCGCGTGCGTGTGAATGATTTTGGGTGTCTGCATTTGTGTGTGTTCTGATTGTTGAAAAAATGTTATATTTTCGATAAGACTTGACAAAAAAAAACCGATCTAGGACGAAGCCCAAATTCTTCACTAGTTTATTGGATTTGAAAAGTGATTTATATGATAGAGGAGGAGGAATTGATCACTATTTTGACCATTTATTGATATATTGTAATTTTTGGGTTTCTAAAAAACACAATATAATATTTTCTTCATTAACTAAAAGTTTTCCTATACAGTATATACTAAAAGTTTATATCATTTATTTAAAATTTATTTTTTCGTTTATCTTATGCGTATATTTAGTGATATTCTTGATTTAACAATTGACTATGAAGATAAATATATATATATATATATATATATATATATATATATATATATATATATATATATATATATATATATATATATATATATATATATATATTTATTGAGTAAGATTCTTAATGTTAATGGAATATATTTGGAGAGATGTTTGAAGGTTAAATTTTGTTCTGATTATTAATTATTAAGGTCGGATAAATATATTGCAATAAAATTAAGGGATTTTCTAATATGTGCCCTAAGGGCACATATAAGAAGCATTAATTGATGATATATATTACCATAATTAATTATAAAATACATTAATTATAAGAAATGTTACCATAATTAAATATGAAGTGCATTAATAATTTACATAATAAATGTATTTTGAATTTAATTATGGTAATATTTTTCATAATTAATACTTCTTATGTGTGCCCTTAGGACACATATTAGAAAATCCATAAAATTAATTGGATTCCAATTTTTCGCAAAATGAGATTTCGTAGGTGCTTAGCATACTAAATGGGGACAAAAAATATGTTAACTTTTTATCGTTTTAAAAAAATATCAAAATTCACTTATATATATGTAACATCCGATTTTCCATTTAATTATTCATAAATATACTATATTAATATAAAAATAATTAAATAAATAGAAATAAGAATTTATTAGCGTGTTAATTATCAATAAAACGAATTAAAGATTTCAATGATTTTATAATTGATTTAAATAAATTAAATAAATTTTAAAGTAAAAAAGAATCAAATAAATAAATAAGGTTTTAATATAATAATAATAATAATAATAATAATAATAATATAGCCTTGAATGATAATGTTATAAGTCTTATGGGCTAAATGGGACAACTTAGAAACCTATTAACTAGGTTTTTAGTCATAATGACAAAAGTTTTTAGTCATAAGGACAAAAGTTACAATTAGGGAAAAAGTTAGACTATGTATACGGTTCATGGTTTTTAGCCACATCCTCCCTTTACCCTTGTTGCTCGATGTTTCCCAAAGAACCAAACTGTGTGTGCATTGTGTTTAGTGATCAATGGAGTGAAAGAAACAATGAAAAGTGAAACAATGAACAAAAAAGAAGAATAATAACGTGAATGAAATAGAGCAAACCGAGAATGGGAGAGGTCGTCAGGAGAGAGGAAACGTTGTCAAAGGTCGTAGCCAAAGGAATGTCTCATTGGAGAAAGAAGGTGGAGTTTGGTTGGTTGTTCCCTTTCTACAAATACTCTTCCTTGTTTTTTTCATTTACTAAGAACCACCACCACAAATTACCATCGCCAGTACTGGTTGTCCACGATGAACCACCAGTCACCACCGCAGCTTCACCATATGGAGGCTTGGTTGTTGTTTGAGCCATATGGCTTTAGATGAGTAACTAGGTCTCTTTCTTTTTCTTTTAATTTTTAGCATTACACATTGGTGTGTGATTTTAACCACCAGACGACCACCATAAGATAGCCATTGCACCGCCAAGTCACCACCAATCCATGGTGGTCGAGTTATTACTATTATTCAACCTTTGCATCAATGGATTAAGTGTTTAAGGGACTTAGATTGAAAGTTTAAACTGTAAGTTAGCTTCTAGTTTGATAATTATAAAAAGTGTGATGTTATGTTGGTTTCCAAGTCACCCCCTTAACCCATTAAGATGATTTGTTACACATCTGAAAGTACATAACTAGAACTTGTATCTTGCAGAAACTAATGTTCTTGAGCTTAATTATTAAGTTCTTAATAAGTCGGACAAAAAGTGAAGTTATTCTTGTTGGCCCACCCGGGTATCTTGGTCCGCCTCAACCCAACTAACCACATATGTCAACATATAAACTAAACAAGAAATCAAACAATAACATAAATACATGCAACTTTCTACACTAGTCTACCTGTCTAACACCTCACTACACCATACCGAGCCTCATACAATACTTTACGTCCCTACTGGCATATCACTAATGAATGCATAACTATATGTAATTAGAGGTGAGATAGGAAGTCGAACATGTGATCTGACTCTAGAGCCACAACCAAACAAGGAACATGCAAGAAATTCTAGATCAAGAGTTCTTAGGCTACCCTATATGACTACATACAACCCCTAAGTCACACAACTAGACGGTCACCAAACCCTGTTACCACTACTCATATATCATAACATACAAGGATATATACGACAAATACAAAATACAGTGAGCAAACCCACCTGAAACGAAGACATAAGGAAGTACAACAATACCCCACTTCCTTGCACTGATTACTCTCGCGAACTGAATGACACCAATACAGATATATCCTTAATTGATAACCTTATTCCTTCAAGTTTGACCCAAAGTCAAACTAGTCAATGGTCAACCAAGTCAACACTCACCACGACGTGGAAACCTCCTGGCCATGTCGTGGGAATACCAAGACAGAACAATCACGAAGCAGGGAACCACCACGTCATGGCAAGAACATTGCCACGTCATAGGAACTAGCAGATTGCCATATTCTTCATTAGGTTCTTAATCCTTACAGATATAAGCCCAAAACTTCAGATCTACTTCTTTTCAATGACTTAATGGACACAATTTCTAACTTTATCCCTTATGAATCCATCCTAAGGCTAGATCTTCAACCATAAGTCCATTAACTCCTTAACGGGGCCAAAACTTGTGCATGAGACCAAGGATCATCCAACCTAAGGCCTTTTTCTCACTCAACAAAACCTATGGATCATTAGAGAGCCATAGCAAGCTCTAGAGTTCGTCAAACTCCAAGAGCATGCAAGGAAAGAACCAAAATCACTAAAAAATGACCACAAACTTGAATATAGAATAAGAGATGTCAAGGTGAGAACTAAATACTTCAAGTAGCTTAGAAAACTGAAGAGAATGATGGATCCAAACCAGCTCCTTGCTTCCTTGATTCCTTGTGAACTTCCTTCTTCTCAAGCTTCACCAAAATCCAGGGGGTAAGCTTCAAATCAATATACCAAGCTTTCTAATCTTCATGGAGGCTAGGGTTTTGTGGTGAGGGGTTGGAGGATGAAGAAAATGCCCTAACCTCAAAGATTAGGTGCTTAAATATGAAGGAAACTCTAAAAATCATGGGTTTTGGCTGTAGCCGCTGCTATGTCGTGGCCCTCTTCTTGCCATGTCATGGAAGCCATTCGGATACGCGTTTCATGCATTGGCATGTCACGTCGTGGTGCTCCATTCACAATGTAACAGCCCGGAATTCCAAGTATTGTAATAATTATGTTTTGGGGTGTTTTAAGAGGGGACTCGGCGAGTTGGAGCCTAGACTCGCCGAGTAGGATCGCAGACCTGGTCGCGGGTTCGCGACTGGACTCGACGAGTCCAGATATGGACTCGGCGAGTCTACGCTGTTTAGCGAAAACCCTAACCGTTCAGGTTGGGACGTATAAAAGGGACTTATTGGCCGTCATTGTTCATTTTAGCATTCTGAGAAGAACCCTAAATCGATTGTGTGCATCTGGAGCAAGGTTATAGGCCATTGTTGATTATAGAAGAGTTGTTGTGCAAGGAAGAGAAGAGCTTGGCTAAAAGAACAGCAAGGGAGTCACGTTCTGAGGATTGGGGACACAGAGAGTACATCATCCAAGTAAGAATTCGAGTATACTCTGCTTTGTTGATGTGTTTATGGAATTAGGGTTTGTGGAACCCTTTTGTGATTAGATTGAATGCTACCCTAGTCCCCCAAACGATTGTAACCCTGTATTGGGACCTTTGGAGGTCCAGAATGTCCCATGCCTGTACATTTCGGGAATTGATGAAGGTTTTGGATTGGAACCCTTATGCCTTAGGTCAATATGTATGTTATGAATCATGGGGTGTATCATGAGCACTAAAAGGAGGACCTTACGTGATGGATCAGTCTAGGAAGGCCAGACCTATGAATGGTCGGAGCAGTTCTGACCTTAGGAAGCAGTTTGAGCGGTTGCATGGCATGGACTCGCCGAGTCCGATGAACAGACTCGGCGAGTAGCTTGCAGATTTACTGGGACTCGTCGAGTTGTTCTTCAGACTCGGCAAGTTGAGTCGGGGTGGCCCCGCGATTCTTCCAGGAGGAACTCGTCGAGTAAAAAGGGGATACTCGACGTGTAGAAAGGGTGTCTTAAGGAATCGGTGAGTTAAGGGCGAGTGGACTCAGAGTCGTTGAACTCGGCGAGTCTTGGGGTGACTCGGCGAGTTAGATCGCGGGTTGAGTGAAGTTCTGAGTATGGGGACTCGGCGAGTCATAGGGTTGACTCGGCGAGTAGGGTCAGTCAGGGGTTGACTTTGACCTTGTCTTTGACCAAGGATTTACCAGTGGTTCCAGGGGTGTTTTGGTAATTGTTGTTATTGTTTGAGTTCAGTGCATTGGTGACTGTCCAGAGGTGGAGATCGTATCAGTGATCGGAGTAGCTTGAGTTATCTGTTCAGTCGGCAGTTTCGAGGTGAGTTATCCTCACTATATCGCTAGGGTTTATGGCACCAATGCCAACCCTTTTATCGGATGGAAATCCGGGTAGTTGTCAGTTGTTATATGTTATGGGCCGGAAGGCAATACATGTTATGGGCTGGAAGGCATTACTATGTGGACCGGAAGGTCATGGCCTGGAAAGGCGTATGTATGCATTTAGTATGTTGACTGATTCATAGGGTAATGTTATGCTAGTGACCGGCCAGACCGGTATCTTGTTTAGAGTAATGCTATGATATGTGATCTGTTGATCGATTGTTGTCTATGAACTTCTATATGATTATTTGTTATGTTATATATGCATTTTATGCTTATGGGCCGGAAGGTCGGCGTGGGTAGGACCAGAAGGTTTACCCAGCAGGGACGGAAGTCCCCTGAGACACATGGACCGGAAGGTCAGGGCCTGGAAAGGCGTATATGTGGTTGGTATTCTGGGGGTATCTCACTAAGCTTCCGGGCTTACAGTTGTGGTTTTATGTTTCAGGTTCTCAAGAGGCTGTGGCAAGGCAAAGGCGTGATCGTACCGTTCCTCGCGTTGGTGTTTTATGATATGAACCTGGGGAAAATACTCTGTTAAATAATGTATTGAAAACCTTTTTGTAACAACGTTATTAAAATGAGTGGTTTTGAAAAGTTTTAATTGTTTTGAAATTTTGGATGTTACAAGTTGGTATCAGAGCCTTGGTTTGAGTGAATTGGGGAAACATTCGTGTGACTCCAGTCTCAAATCGAGGAGGATTTTAAAAAGAGAAGTTAAAATGGTTTTCAAATTTAGTAAAAGGAGGACGCGGAGGTACGATCAGCCGGAGCCAGTAAGTAACCCCAAGATACCATATATAATATTTGTTTTATTGAGCTTGATAGAACAGCATGCTAGAGTTAGGCTAGAGATCTTCAGGAATTCATGATAATGTTGTCTGATTGTGATGCCTGTAGCCTAGGGTCCCTTGTGGGATATTCTCAGTGTTCCTCTAGCGGTGAGGGTTGATAGTTGTTATGCATGTTCTCTAGGGTATTGTGGTAGTACTTCATACAAATATGGGTAGGTGTGGAAGGTAGTATGGGCCCGTACTACTGAAAGCACAGGACCCATACGCGTATCAGGGAAACCATGATCTCTAGGGTAAGGTTGCGAGAGTTGGATCCCAGGATTGTGGGAAGTGTCTGAGATTGGTAGGGTGCCTTCAGTATGGAGATTTCGAGGCATGATGATAGTGGATTCGGATCAGGATCGGGAGCGGGAGAGCGAGTTCCGGGTGAATTGGTGCCGTCGGAGGTTATCGATCGGACGAGCACGAGCGAGCGGGATGCGAGGATTCGCGAGATCTTGCGTGATGAGGTTGCTGCATTGTTACGGGCTGAGTTTCCAGAATGGTTTGGGTCGATCAGGACCGCCATGGTTGAGTAGTTTGATGAGCGATATGCGGCTCTCGTAGAGACGGCTGCCGCGGCGGTTACAGCGGCTGTAGCAGCGGCAAAGGGAAGACCTAGTCGGGGTTTTAGTATCGGAACTTCTATTATACGAAGCCTCCCACATTCGATGGAGTTCAGGACCCGATTGTTGCTATGAGATGGTTATCAGACATGGAGGGGTGTTTCTCCACGAGTTTATGCCCTGCTGATCAGAGGGTGAGGTGTGCTCTGAACCTATTGAGGCTCGGGGCGAAGGATTGGTGGAGATTGACCACGGGGTCATATTTCGACGCGCAGAGGGCTGCGGTTTCAGGGGATCAGTTCAGAGAGATGTTCAGTACTCGCTATGTTCCGCGAGCTGAGAGGGAGAGATTGGCTCGGGAGTTCCTTGAGCTGAAGCAGGATTTAGAGTCGGTGACTGAGAGCACCAGGATGTTTATTGAGAGGGCGAAGTTTTGCCCTGAGTTCGCTTCGGAGCAGGCTCAAATGTCCCGATATCTGAGTACGCTCAAGGGGGATATCAGACAGTTCGTGTCTGCGCAGAGGTGTGAGACCTTGTTGGAGTTGCAGGAGGCCGCCCTGTGGCGTGAGTTAGAGGTTGAGTTGCAGTTACGTGAGTTGTGGCAGGCCCCGATGCAGTCGCAACCGGCGCCGAAACGGTCCAGGACCGTAGATGTTAGAATGGGGGATCGGAGCGGCCACACTTGTGGGAAGTGTGGGAGGGGTTACACCGGAGCTTGCTGGTCCGGTGGTGCATGCCGCAAGTGCGGAAAAGAGGGGCACTGTGCACGGGATTGTCGGCAGTCAGTGCCAATTCGGGATTTGAGGATTTGTTATCAGTGTCGGCAGGATGGACATTTGAGGGTCAACTGTCCACAACTTTCTGCAGGACCGGTGCAGGCTCTGGCACCGGCCACCTTGAGGAGTTCAGGAGGAGGACAGGATGGAGCGGAGCCCCAAGGGCTCAGGGTCATGCTTATCGGCTTGCGGCAGAGGGAGACAGAGCAGTGCCGGAGGCAGCTGCGGGTATGATGCTTTCTTGATGTCTTGATTGCCTTGCGTTGATTGTGGCGTATTGTTTGTGCTGGTATCTTGTGTGGATTTCGATGCGGTATTCGTTGTTTTGCGGGTTTGGCATGGTTATGGAATGGTGCTTCAGGTTTTCACTTTGGCATTCGTTGTTCCCTGATGGTTTGGTATGGTTATAGTTTGGTGTTTTGGTGCCGGTAGCCTTGTGCGGTTTTCGATGCGGTATTCATCCTTTGGCAGGTTGTGGGTTATTGTTGGGAATTCCGTTGGTTATCGTTCGTGAGGGTTGTTAGTGAAGATGCGGCACTGAGTTGAATGTCGGGTAGCATCTGCAGTCGTAGAGTGGATAATTGAAAGACCGGATTCTTTTGAGTGGATTGATCAGGGAGGAGATGTGTTTTGCTGAGGGTTGCTTATGCTTGTGGGAAGCAGTCAGTGTGCAAATGTTCTCTTTGTGCAGGATTGTTCTGAAAGGTCGTTAATGACGATCGGTGGCAGTTAGTCAGTGCTTTAGTGGGGGAGAATTGGAGAATTCTCCGGGAGATCGATGAGTATGTGAGGGTGCTTAGCTGTTGGGATTCAGTAGTGTTTGTCAGCTCAGAGTATAGGCCGACGAGAGCGAGTGTCGGGTAGGCGGGGCGGGATACAGACCTAGGGCATTTGATTGTGGAGGCCTGAGATAAGGCCGGGATCAAGCTTGAGTAAGTAACCGGGGTTATGCGATCAGAGTATTTGTATGTTTGAGGTGCGTGATGGGTTGTACTGCATTAATCCCACGGGATTATGTTGTGCATGTTTCTAGAGCTGGAACCGGAAGGTTCCCAGAGTTAGAACCTGAGGGTTCGCAGAGTTTGGGTGTACGGACCCACAGAGATATAGCCTCGAGTGTCTAGTATGTGTTATGAGAGTCGGTCCAGTCATGCTGGAGACTCTGTTGGTATTGCTGGATCAGTTTGAGATTGCGGATTGCGTATGTTGCAGTGTGATTGCATTGGAAGGTCTGGTCCCGGGTTAGTGATCTTGTTTAGCTGAGGCAGTGATTTTGATGAGTGGAGAGAGTGCATGGGATTGAGAGCCCCTGCAATGAGAACCAGAGTATGTGAATAGCGGTTACGCAAAAAGGGTGGTGTCGCTTGGGGCAAGCACCGTGGCACCGGTTGGAGTGGCATTATGGCCAAGAGGGTCCCTTGGAAGGAAAAGAGAAAGGTGTGTAACTCCGAAGGGGAGTGCAAGTTGACGAGAATGAAAGCTGCAGAGCAGAGTTATGGTTAGAGTATTTCGAGTATGGCTTCGAGCATCGTGTTCGCGGCAGCGAAGTAGGAACCCATCCGGTTTGGGGATGTCTGTTGAGGCTCAGAAGGGATGCAGGGGGAGAGAGAATCTTAAATTCTCAGTGTGATTCTGATCAGAGTGTAGGGTGGATGTAGTGGTTCATCTTGGGAGATGTTCGAGGATATCATCAGTGTATCGGGTCTTCCAACCTGCGGGTGTTGGGGCTAGTTCAGCATGTGTATATGATGGCAAGAGGAGAACTTGTGAAAGTTGCTCTGAGAGTGAGAATGGATCTCTCAGTCGGTCCGGAATGGACAAAGTGGGCTTTGGATCGGGGATCCGGTGGTTCATGGTTTCCTAACCCTTATGGGTCGAGTGATCGTTGAGATTTAGAGCAGAGTTGCATCTTGGGTAATTTTCGGTTACAGAGAGTGATGTGCAGTACAGAGATCGTGCTTCAGTCGGCAGAGCAGATTCAGCAGGTTAGACAGAGGTTATTGACCGCCCAGAGCCGACAGGAAAAGTTATGCAGACAGACGCCGGTCCGAGCTTGAGTTTCAGGTCGGCGACCTCGTACTCCTGAAGGCCTCTCCTTGGAGAGGAGTGATTCGATTCAGGAAGAGGGGCAAGTTGGGGCCCCGGTATATTGGGCCTTTTCATGTGATTGCGGGGGTAGGCCGGGTGGCCTAACGTTTGGAGTTGCCCACGGATTTGAGACAAATCCACGACATTTTTCATGTGTCGCAATTGAGAAAGTGTAAAGCCGATGAGTCGGCAGTGGTCCCATTAGAAGACATCCAGGTGGATGCGGGCCTGAATTATGCTGAGAGACCAGTGGTCATCAGAGATCGGAAGATCGAGGTTCTGAGGAATAAGGAGATACCTCTGGTGTTAGTTCAGTGGCAGCGCCGGAGGGGATCGGAAATGACCTGTGAGCCGGAGCGTGAGATGTGGGAGCAGCATCCGGAGCTATTTTCAGAGTGAGACTTCGAGGGCGAAGTCTAGTCCTAGTGGGGGAGAGCTGTAACAGCCCGGAATTCCAAGTATTGTAATAATTATGTTTTGGGGTGTTTTAAGAGGGGACTCGGCGAGTTGGAGCCTATACTCGCCGAGTAGGATCGCAGACCTGGTCGCGGGTTCGCGACTGGACTCGACGAGTCCAGATATGGACTCGGCGAGTCTGCGCTGTTTAGCGAAAACCCTAACCGTTCAGGTTGGGACGTATAAAAGGGACTTATTGGCCGTCATTGTTCATTTTAGCATTCTGAGAAGAACCCTAAATCGATTGTGTGCATCTGGAGCAAGGTTATAGGCCATTGTTGATTATAGAAGAGTTGTTGTGCAAGGAAGAGAAGGGCTTGGCTAAAAGAACAGCAAGGGAGTCACGTTCTGAGGATTGGGGACACAGAGAGTACATCATCCAGGTAAGAATTCGAGTATACTCTGCTATGTTGATGTGTTTATGGAATTAGGGTTTGTGGAACCCTTTTGTGATTAGATTGAATGCTACCCTAGCACCCAAACGATTGTAACCCTGTATTGGGACCTTTGGAGGTCCAGAATGTCCCATGCCTGTACATTTCGGGAATTGATGAAGGTTTTGGATTGGAACCCTTATGCCTTAGGTCAATATGTATGTTATGAATCATGGGGTGTATCATGAGCACTAAAAGGAGGACCTTACGTGATGGATCAGTCTAGGAAGGCCAGACCTATGAATGGTCGGAGCAGTTCTGACCTTAGGAAGCAGTTTGAGCGGTTGCATGGCATGGACTCGCCGAGTCCGATGAACAGACTCGGCGAGTAGCTTGCAGATTTACTGGGACTCGTCGAGTTGTTCTTCAGACTCGGCGAGTTGAGTCGGGGTGGCCCCGCGATTCTTCCAGGAGGAACTCGTCGAGTAAAAAGGGGATACTCGACGTGTAGAAAGGGTGTCTTAAGGAATCGGTGAGTTAAGGGCGAGTGGACTCAGAGTCGTTGAACTCGGCGAGTCTTGGGGTGAATCGGCGAGTTAGATCGCGGGTTGAGTGAAGTTCTGAGTATGGGGACTCGGCGAGTCATAGGGTTGACTCGGCGAGTAGGGTCAGTCAGGGGTTGTCTTTGACAAAGGATTTACCAGTGGTTCCAGGGGTATTTTGGTAATTGTTGTTATTGTTTGAGTTCAATGCATTGGTGACTGTCCAGAGGTGGAGATCGTATCAGTGATCGGAGCAGCTTGAGCTATCTGTTCAGTCGGCAGTTTCGAGGTGAGTTATCCTCACTATATCGCTAGGGTTTATGGCACCAATGCCAACCCTTTTATCGGATGGAAATCCGGGTAGTTGTCAGTTGTTATATGTTATGGGCCGGAAGGCAATACATGTTATGGGCCGGAAGGCATTACTATGTGGACCGGAAGGTCATGGCCTGGAAAGGCGTATGTATGCATTTAGTATGTTGACTGATTCATAGGGTAATGTTATGCTAGTGACCGGCCAGACCGGTATCTTGTTTAGAGTAATGCTATGATATGTGATCTGTTGATCGATTGTTGTCTATGAACTTCTATATGATTATTTGTTATGTTATATATGCATTTTATGCTTATGGGCCGGAAGGTCGGCGTGGGTAGGACCAGAAGGTTTACCCAGCAGGGACGAAAGTCCCCTGAGACACATGGACCGGAAGGTCAGGGCCTGGAAAGGCGTATATGTGGTTGGTATTCTGGGGGTATCTCACTAAGCTTCCGGGCTTACAGTTGTGGTTTTATGTTTCAGGTTCTCAAGAGGCTGTGGCAAGGCAAAGGCGTGATCGTACCGTTCCTCGCGTTGGTGTTTTATGATATGAACCTGGGGAAAATACTCTGTTAAATAATGTATTGAAAACCTTTTTGTAACAACGTTATTAAAATGAGTGGTTTTGAAAAGTTTTAATTGTTTTGAAATTTTGGATGTTACACACAACGTCATGACACAAGGTTTTTCCCTAAAAACCTTACATTTGATCCCTCTAAGCCCTCAACCGATCTATTCTGGAAAACGGGTGTTATAATTCTCTCTCACTTAAATTAGATTATGTCCTCTAAATCGGCCCTTACAATTTTTCTATTTATACACCACAACCTCCCTGCGGTTCCTTCCGGTCCTAATCTAACTTCAAACATTACTTCAAAATAGGAATGCTATCTAAATGCAAACAATAACTATAAAAAATAACAAACAAGGTATTGAGATATAAACATTTAATCTAAAAAGTTAACCTTGTAAGTGAGAATAGAGGGTCCTGTCGATTTAGTAGAAGTGTGATGATGCATTCTAAGCTCGAATGTACAACACTAATAAATCCAATCCAAATAAAAAAAAAGTAACCCAATGTACAAATTAACATATTTCAAAATAATATATACAATTACTTAAATAATAAACAATAAATTGATTACATTGACAATATACGAAATCAAAATCAGATCAACCATAGCCTAAAAATTAAAATCGATCGTGAGGATTATTCAAAATATGACAAAAAAGGAAAATAAACGATCATGGGCTTCAATTTGATATAGCTTAAAAAATAATAAAATATGGCCTTTTAGTCTTCATTTGCTCTCTCCTGACGGGCTGGTTTTGTTTATGATATTAAGAATTTAAGATACTGAAATTGGACTTCTTGGAGTGAAATAAATCACTTAACTTGGCCCTTTGATCACGAAGTTGGGCTAATGCTTTTGGGGCTGAAATCCCTCGAAAGCCATTCCTACAATGTGTAAATATTTAACTTTAAACAAAAACTGTAATTAGATTCTAAGTGTAATTTTCATGATATTTTGTTCACTTGATCAATGGATTAATAGTTGTGTTAAAATCAAAATATTAGTTATTATCTAAAACTAGAGCTAGTCATTTTAAGAATCAATGAATAAGAACAAATATATCTATGTGTGCAATTATCTATGATTTTAAGATGTAATTTGTCTAAACCAAAGTACCTAAAGAGATTTGTCTTCGGTCACTTTATTGAGAATTGTTGTTTAGTCGTTAGTTTGAGATTTAATTCCATAAAACCCTTCTTTACTGCTTTCATGTGTTTAGTGTAACCTATGATCAAAAACTCCAAATTAATTCAGTAATTCACCATTGTTCTCCTTGTGTTCGACACCTGTTCTTACCACAACTATACTATTACATGATTAAGTTCACTTCCTAGTGTGTGTGTGTGTTTGTCCGGTTGTGATAAAATCAGTTTTATAAATTTAAAATTTGAGCAATTATTATATATATATATATATATATATATATATATATATATATATATATATATATATATATATATATATATATATATATATATATATATATATATATATATATATCACATCAAGTTTTTTGGCGTCGTTGTCGGGGAATAGTTTTCAGTTAATTTAATTTATTTGATTATTTGTTATTTGTTTTTCATTTTTTTATAGTTTTATTTTATTTTCGTTGATATGATGTCACTTTTCGGGAAGATTTTTGTTGTTATTTGCAGTAATTCATGATCATATGTATTGCTTGGTTTTACTTTTTGTTTGGGTTTCGAGATTGCAAGCGATTAGGGCATTTTTGACTTGTTTCGTCTACTACTTTGGTGATTTGTCCAACTCAATCCACGAGGTGTAGTATAGTGAGACGTATCGTGGTGGTTAAGCGGAAGACCAAACTCTTGCTACTCTTGACTAGTTGGGTAATTTTTGTTCTACTTATTAGTTAATGGTGCAAAGAAAGCAAAGGAAATAGCCTAACGGGGCCCCGAAAGATTTTGTTTTCACAAACCACTTCTTGGATGCAGGAGATTTAATCAACAATTGTTGCATGATTCCGACGAAAATGAGTGATCGTGAAATCCTTTTTAGTTATTTTAGTGTGATTTATTATTATTATTATTATTATTATTATTATTATTATTATTATTATTATTATTATTTATTTCTTTGATTTTTTAGTTTGTTTAATTTTTATTTTCCATGTTGATGCTCTTGATGTTTTAGATATTTGCATAATTTTTTGTACGTGGAATCCTTTTTAAAATTTCAACAATTGGGGTCTAATGCTGATTTGTCGCGAGAAGCCAATAAATTTTTTAAGATTAGAATTGAAGACCATGTTTTTGGATAAGTGTGGGGTTCCCACTTAATGAAGAAAAGAATTTTGAAAGAACTTTACAGAAAGAAATGTCTAGGAATAGTCCTTAGCATTATGAAGAGTCAATGCATTACTTTGGATTTTACAAGGTTCTCTGAGAAGACACCACGTCATGTCCATCATAACCATGTCGTGGTAATTGATTATATCGTGAAAGCATCCGACCATAACCACGATGTGACACCAATTGACCACATCGTGGCAATTTTAAATTTCGCGACCATTATGACTTCAAGCTCTACACCATGGCGTGGGGTTGCTTTCCCAAAACATGATTGAGGTTCAACACATTTTTCAAAGAATGGTTCTTTGATTTATTTTGATTCGGCACATTTGCATTCACAAGAAAAGAGTCCAAAGTATTAACTTCAAGTTGTGTTACGAGATGTTAACCACACGAGACGAATGACAACCAAGGCGTGGATGAGCTGTTCCCATGCCATAGTCAGATGAAGAGAGAAAAGAGAAGACAATAAACCTCGCCACTTCTATCCCAGGGGAGTCTGTTCCTCTTTCTTTCTTTTTAATTGTTGATATTTTTATTTTGCATAGCATGCAATGGGGACATTGCATGAATTAAGTGTGAGGTAGGGATTTGGTTACATTAGAATCCAAAATATTGATTTTTTTTCTTTGCATTATCATGGAAAATTGCTAGTTAATTTAGGAAATTAAGGTAAATTTAAAAGCAAATTTCATTATTAGGATTCAATGCTATTATTGTGTAGGATGATTCAATGCGAACCTAAATGTTTAGTTCAGCTAACATATGTTATAGTGTATTTGTGGCTTCCCTATCCTAGTGAAATCATGGAACAAAAATACAATCATGCTTAGTTTAAGGGCCACAATATGTTTAGCATCGTGTACCAGAAATGTATCGAGGAGAGCTTATGTAGTCATTGCATATTAGACTAATACCTCTAACCAATAAAGGTTGAAATTAAGTTCCCTTGGTTAAGCATATGTTTTTTTTTTAGGATTTTTAGTTTTGAGTGAAAAAAGTGAGTGTTAATATATATATATATATATATATATATATATATATATATATATATATATATATATATAGAGAGAGAGAGAGAGAGAGAGAAAGTTGCAAAGTTTGAAAGAGTCTACAAAGATACGAAGATGAAGAAATATCATGAAGAAAAGCTCCAAATTATCAAAGACTCAAGAATAAGGCGAAATTCGCCAAGTTATTTATTGTATTTTTTATTTTCTATGTTATTTTTCCATATATAGGCTTAGGGGTTTAAGCAAAAATACCTTGAGGATTAAGAAGTTTTCTGGGGATAGATTCGGAGGGATGCATAAAATGAGCGTTGTTCAAAAGAAGTGGGCAAGTGTTTATGAAGATTATGAGTATTTAGGATTAGAGAGGTACGTAGAAAAAATTTAAACACAAAAATACGCATTGCGGTCTTGGCATAATGGTTTTGTTCCAAATGGATTGTCTTGTGCGACATTGGTATGCTAAAATTTAGTTTTGCTTGGGGGCAAGCAAAAGTCAAGTGTGGGGTATTTTAATGTGTGATTATTTAGTTATATATTTCATACATTATCTTTATATTTTATGCTACATTTTGTGTTAATTCCAGAACAAAACGTACTTATTATGTTTGAAATATGTTTTCTAGCAGCGAAGACATGCTCGGGACAAAAAGGAAGCATACAAGGAGCTGGAAGCAGGAAAACAGGAGAAAAAGCAAAAAGAAGACAAAGAAGGATGTTGCTGGACAACTTGATCTGTCATTGGTGTTTTGGGCCTATCTCATGACTCATAACTCTGATTGACTAGATTCAAAATGTTCTGAACACTAGGCACAATTTCAGACTACTTTCGTATTTTGAGAAACGTCTGATTTCTAACGATCACGGCGTGGTGATCACCATGATGACGTGGTGAATGGAAACTTCGCGATTCTTGAAGCTGATTTGGAGAATACGAGATTTCTATGAGGATCACGATGTGGTGGTGTCCCACCACGCCGTGGTGACTCTGAAACCTATAAATAGAGCCAAAAATTAGCCCTAATGAGATATCTTAAACCCTAGATCGATTCCTGTGATTATAAACCCCCAAGAAGCCATTTTGAGGGTTTAGAAGGCGGCCATAAGGCTGTTAAGCTGAAACGAGCGAATATCAGAAGGATTGGAGAGCAGATTCATGTCGGAAATCATTTGGTTTGTCGATCCGACCAAGATTAGCATTCCAATGTGATTCTATATGCAATTACTTTATGATTTAGGGATTAAAACCCTTTTGCTTTGTGTTTATGATTAGATGAATCCTTGAATTTGTGGATTAATTGCTATTTGGATTGTTTATTCGTGCTTAATTTATTTTTTCAAGTTTGAATGCAAGATGTTGGGTCAAAATATGGTTTATACTTTTCTTTTCTGGGAAATTATATTTTTCTGTAATATTTCTGGAGTTTACGGCCCATGTTTACGGTTGAGTTTACGGCCGTAAACACCTTACGGCCCATGTGTTATCCGGCCCATATTCCAAGTATAAATAGAGGTGTTAGGTGAGGAGTACAGATTGATGAACTAGAAGGAGTTTACGGCCAGAGAGAAAGGATCGTTTGTGTGTGTGAATCTTGTGTAAGGAATTTCATTCATATCATCAATACAATCAAGATTCATATTATTCTTCTTCTCCTTCTCTTGTTTCTTTATCTGACATCATACGTTTGATTGGGATTCCGCACCATCAAACGGATCTGATTGATACACAGGCATATTAGGGACTTATAATTGGTATCAGAGCTTGGTTGTATCAGTCAATTTTGTCAGATTTGGAGCATTATTTGATCTTATTTTCGAAATATTTTTGCGTTTCTGGATAGATCTCTCAAAAATAAGGGGGGTTTGTTCTTCGTGTTTTTCATAAAAAAAGGTTTTTGATCGAGTTTTGGGGCTTCAAAGTCGAAAAATCGGTGTTTTTGGTCGTAATCAGCAAGGGGGTGAACTCACGACCTCCATTCATCAACCAACGCCTTAACCAACTCCTCTAGCATCACCTTTGTTCCTTTCCTCCCTTTCTTTACTCAAAAACACTCTATTTCGGTTCCAAGTTTCGCAAAATTGTCATTTTTAGCCCAAAAACTAAATTTCTTTTAATCTTAAATTCCTTTTTCATCCAAAATTAAAAAAAATTAAATTATTATTTTTTTATATAATAATTTTTAAATTCCTTTTTCATCTTAAAATAATAATAATAATAATAATAATAATAATAATACTAAAAAAAATAGTTTTTAATTTTTGACTTTTGTCTTCAAAAATTTACTTTGACTTTCAAGTTTTCCCTTTGACTTTAATTTTTGACTTTCTCGTGTGACTTTTAAATTTTCAAATTTAGCTTTTCGGTTTGACTTTTGAGTTTGACTTTTCAAGTTTTACTTTTGAGTTTGACTTTTAAGTTTGACTTTTGAGTTTGACTTTTTAAATTTGACTTTTAAGGTTGACTTTTGAGGTTTATAATCAAAGGGTTTGACTTTTAAGTTTGATTTTGGTTTTTAGTTGTGCTTTTTAATTGATTTTAAGGTCTACGAGGGAGCTGAAACATGAAAGAGAGTCGTCAGGATATGTTAAGACAAAATTTCAACATTTTCGATTATATCCCTGGAGAAACCCTCGAAACTCAGTTGCAGCGATTTACTACACTTATTAACGAGATGAATATAGTTGAGATCTTCTTGTCTAAATCTGAGATAAACAAAAGGCTATTGAATTCACTTCCAAAATCGTGGGATATGAACGTGGCTATCATCAAGAAGACAAAAGATCTCAATCATCTTAGTCTTGCTGATGTAATTCAAGAACTTGATGCTTTGAAGTGTAGAGAAACAATGAGTTCTGAAAACATTCCGGTCATTGAAGTTACATGTACTCCAGCTTGTGAAGCTACGATTAAATTTCTTCGGGAACAAATTGATATATTTAAAAGAGAAGTTGAGGACCTGAGATATGAAGGATATCAACTCAGGAAAGGACAGAAACCCCTGAAGGCTGAATTAGAAGCTAAAACCAAGGACTTTAGGAAACTTCAGGAAGAGTATAGCAGCAAGTATGAAAATTATGATTATGTTAAGAGACAACTTGCTGCTGTAACTGAAGAACTTGACGCTTTAAAAATTAAGTGTGGAAAAACATATGTCAGTTTCAAAAATTATACTGCGTCAAGTCAGACAGTCGAGTCCTTATATGAAACCCAATTAAAATTCAAAGAAAATCAAAACAAGGGTCTAGGGTATGATAGTGTACCTCCTCCTTATAATCATAACTACACATCCATCCCCATGACAAATAAAGAAATTGACAGGGAGGAACATCTTCAATATGGAAAACGAGCTGGATTTGTGTTAGGAGGAGTTATTAATATTGAAGATACTAATGTTGCCACTTCATGTGCAGGTAAAGTAACAGAGGATGAGAACAAGGAGAGTTCTTCTGAACAAACAAACGACCCCTTGAACTCTAAATCTGTTGCTTCTAATCAACCTGTCGTTGGTAAATACAGGCCACCATTTCAAGCTAAACAGAGTGCCTGTTGCAACTGTGCGTGTGGGAAAAGCAAGAGACAAGGCAAGGATACGCCACCAGGGGTAGGAAGAGATAACTTCACAGTGAAGAAAAAGACTTGTTTTCACTGTGGAACACCTGGACACATTGCCAGAAATTGTCCTAATTGCGCATACGTTCCCTACTATGCACAAGGCTGGCAGAACGTGCCAAGAGGGAGATACTTCAAAAGAAACCCCCCGAGATCACGATCAGATATTGACGACTGGAATGCCAAGAAGGCCAAGAATTCAACTCCCAAGGCCAAGAATCAAACTCCAAAGGCCAAGAATCCGAATCCCAAGGGCAAGAAGGGAATGTCGGACAAGAAGTCCAATCCAAGAGATGGTCCCGTGAAGCCAAAATCAAAGTCATCTTAACGGCCGACAACATGTTCAAAAGCAAGTACTGAGCCCCCCATCGGATCGAAAAAGAAATGGATTAAACCCAACTACAAATGGGTTCTGAAGGCTCAATCTCCCAAATCAACTAATGATTCTAATATTTCTATGTATTCTGTTTGTGATAAACAAGACATGTCATGGGAGAGAGTAACGTGCACGGATGACAAAGGTCGACCTAGTTTCAAAATGGACTGGGTTCCAAAGACCAACTAATCCCGCTCTGTGTCGGAGCAGCTATGGAGGCATATCATCAAACTTCGGTTTGTTGGTAGTGGTTGTTCCAGGCACATAATAGGGGACATCTCTCAACTGTACAACATTCAGACCTTTGTTTGAGAGTATGTGTCCTTTTGCGGGAAAGGAAGAAAAGAAGGGATCAAACGGGGTTAGTGTTTAACGTCATGAAGAATTTTCGGATCTGTTCTGAGATTACGTGTGCTGTTTTCAGACCTTCTGGATGCAAATTCAATCGGTGACTTACGGTTTGCGTTTTCTTCTCTATACTCCTGAGTTTGTCTTAAGTTGATTCGCTTTAAAGAATAATTTTTGTTTTAGGATAGTTTAAATTTGCGCATTTACTTTCGTTTTTCTCCTATGCACAAATTTAGGGGGAGAAATAAAAACAAAACAAAAATTAGAAAACTAAAAAAAATTAATTAAAAAATTAAAAAAATCCAAAAACATTAGAAAATCAGAAAATCAAAAATGTGGTGTTAATGGAATGTGCTTGTAGGAGATGTTTTGGGAAGTGATATTATCAAGTGATAACAGGCAACCTGAGTCTGCGTAACGTACCCAAAGTTGAAGGGTCTATGCTCTAGTTTGATGCGTTGATAGGCACAAAAATTTTTAAATGGACTTGACTAGGGAGAGTTGAACTTAGGAAATTTATAGACTTGACAAATCTTGACCTAGTTAGATACGTTCATCCTGACAATATGACGCTCGGATAGGTTGAGCAGGGAGATATATATGGGAATCTACTCGTCACATTAATTGAACCCGTACTTGGAACTGTGGTTTAACTTTTCCTCGATGTGCGGATTCTGTCCTTAATTCCGGTTGGATGGGGCGACTGGTAAATTCCGATAAATTAGGTCGGTAGAATATCATTTTCTTTCTTTCCATCTGTTAGTCATATGTTGTCTCCTTTGCGCGACTTCCAATCCGACTTGGTACACAACATATGCAACTCTATTTCTCTGCAGGCTATATATATATGAAATACTTCTTATCTGTTAGCCATATGCTGTCTCCTTTGTGCGACTTCTAATCCGACCTGGTACACAACATATGCAACCTTCTTCTTCTCAACCCCTCTGAAGTAGTTAGCAATAGAATTCTGAATCTCTTCTCTCTCTGAATGGTTGTCTGCTCACTTGGTGTAAGGAGTACTCTGGAAGTTCTTGATGGTTGGGGCATATCAGGAAGCGGGAAACACGTTCCAGTACACTTAAAATTGAACTCATACAAATTGTCTATAGATCCCGCTGCTCAATTTAGGTGGACAATAATATCCCTGGTCGTCGTCAGATTAATGGACCTTAAGATATAGTATCTAAGAAATCAGGATCAGATATAAATTTTAGGTTTTTAAGTTCACCTTGTCTTGTAACAAATAGTATATCCTAAATCTGTCATAATTTTTCGTGTTTAAGTGGACCACAATACCGACGATCGACCAGACAAAGATGTAAATATGGAAGGTACCGACAAGTGGATAAAGGCTGTCTAAAAACTTTGATCCCAAATCACTCTAAAAGTTAGCTATTATTGTTGTTTTTGTTAAGTTTATTCATAGTGTTCTTCTAATTTAAATATTTGGGGAGAATTAAAAAAAATAGTGTTATTTCTGTTTTATTTCTTTTTCAGAAAATATGAAAAACCCAAAAAATATTTTTGTTTTTGTTTTGTGTGCTAAGTTTTCTTTTAGTTTTGTTTTGTCTTGAAAAGTGATTTTAGGTATAGATAAGACTCATGGAGTTTGTGTTGAAGATTTCTGAGCCAAAGGCTTCGTCCGTGAGCATCGAAGAATTCTCATTCGAAGGAGCAAGAAATGAAGATTATTCTTTCAAATTCAATCTTTCAACCCCAGAAGCAAGGTGAAGCTGAAATTGAAGATTATGTGACGGATTGCATTGAAGCCTCCTCAATCAGTCTGCTGCTATTTTAAACTTGCTGAAGTGATCCAGAAGATTTGTTCTCTCTGATGTTCTCTCTGAAGATTCTCAAGCTGAAAGCGCTATTTTTTAAGAATCAGTACGTTAAGCTTCCTCACCCAACGTGCGTTCAATGTTAAATTCTGAAGAAATTCCCAACTGCTCAAGATGAAGTCATTTATTGAAGATTCATCAAGTTCATCTTGAAGCTGTGAAGTCATCGAAGATTAAAGCTGAAGCCAAAGTTCCCATTGAAGATTAACAAGAAAAGCCAGCTACTTTTTAGAGGGAGCTTTTTGGGTCAATTAAGAAAAGAAAGTTATAAACCAAGGGGGAGATTGTTGGGTCAAAATATGGTTTATACTTTTCTTTTCTGGGAAATTATATTTTTCTGTAATATTTCTGGAGTTTACGGCCCATGTTTACGGTTGAGTTTACGGCTGTAAACACCTTACGGCCATAAACTCATTTACGGCCCATGTGTTATCTGGCCCATATTCCAAGTATAAATAGAGGTGTTAGGTGAGGAGTACAGATTGATGAACTAGAAGGAGTTTACGGCCAGAGAGAAAGGATCGTTTGTGTGTGTGTGAATCTTGTGTAAGGAATTTCATTCATATCATCAATACAATCAAGATTCATATTCTTCTTCTTCTCCTTCTCTTCTTTCTTTATCTGACATCATCTGTTTGATTGAGATTCCGCACCATCAAACGGATCTGATTGATACACAGGCAGATTAGGGACTTACACAAGATCCATATGAGTTAGAGATTGTTACATTGTTCCTTATTTCTGAATTAATAGAGTTTAGATGACCATCTGAGTGTGTTAATTTGAATCATAGTTGTCCACTTGAGTTTTGACCAAAACCTAGGGTTAGGAAATATAATGATGAACTTTAATGTGTATGCATGAGTAGACGACCAATCTATGCATGATTTAATTCCTATGATCATTAGGATTAATAAAGATCAAATCTTGCTTAATACAAACTAAATACTGATTTTCATAATTTTTTTTTTCACTTGATCAATGGACTAATAGTTGTGTTAAAATCTATGTGTGCAATTATCTATGATTTTAATATGTAATTTGTCTAAACCAAAGTATATAAAGAGATTTATCTTCGATCAGTTTATCGAGATTTGCTGTTTAATCTTTTGTTTGAGATTTAATTCCATAAAACCCTACTTTACTACTTTTTTTTGTTTAGTGTAACCTGTAATAAAAAACTCCAAATTAACTCACCACCGTTCCCCTTGTGTTCTACACTTGTTCTTACCACAACTATACTATTACACGATTAGGTTCACTGCCTAGTGTGTGTGTTAGTTTGATTGCGATAAAATCCGTTTGATAAATTTAAAACTTGAGCAATTAAAATACATATATAAATATCACACATCACTCGCAGTCCCCAAGTTACTACACGTAGAATCACAAAACAATTCAACACATACGAAAGTGGTCAAATAAGCACATGTACAAATAGACTCTAGTAGTCGCTCTAATACTTACTATGTGTTCTGCCATGCAGATATGAATTTTCATAGACTCTCCTTCTAGGATCCTTTTCGCGCATATGCTTGACCTAGCATATTCTAATTCTACGATTCTTTATCTCAACGTCGATAATCTACACGGATTTTCAACTTTAAAGAGGTCTTTAGGAATGCCTCTAATAAAATGTTGTCTTCATAATGATAGGTTCTTCTCCTCCATTTTTGATCGTTTAAGACTACGTAACTTGAATCGCAATTCTACTTCCAAACTTTTTGTACTAGTTCTTTCTCATGTAGTATCCAGTCTGCAAGGCATACTATATAATTTTTTTTGACAGATATGGAGGTAAACGCCCTCGAACTACTTCTATCAGTATCATTTGTCCCTAGCCAAATCATTATGTAGAAACCATAGTTACTTATTGTCACACCCCTAACCGGTGATGGAAACGCTGGACTGTGCGACGTTCGATATTGGATCATAGTCACTGAACACATATTGAATAACATAACATAATTAGGGATTTTATAACTTTTGAAAATGATTACAACAATATTCAAAGTTCATAATACTTCATGCCTCTTATATCAGGCTACATATAATAGTACTATCTATATGGGATGACCACTTCATGTCTTGAACTCCAGATAAGCATCTTCCTTCTATTGATTTCCTGAAGCAACATTTTCTTCATATTCTGCTGCCTCTAGGGTTATCTGATATGCCCATGCATTTGGTTTTCGCGGAAAATTTGGCTTCGTAGCTCCCTTCCTCTTTGGCAGTGTTTCTTGAAATGTCCTTCTTCGCCACATTCAAAGCAGGCTTCCTTCTTGGTCGTGCATTCATTGGCATAATGACCGGTCTTTTCACACTTGAAGTAAGTCACTTCTTAAGTGCATCACCCAACGTGTTTCCTTCTACACTTGTCACACCACTTTGCCTCATTTTTACCCCCAGACTTCTTGTTACTAGGGCCAGACTTCGAAAAACCATTCTTCTTATTGGACCTTGGAGATCCTTCAAACTTTCTCTTTTCCCCAATTTCAGATTTTTCCCGATTCTTATCTCTTATTTGGATCTCTACATTCGTAGCCGCCCACATGCTTGCTTTCAGAGTGGTTGCTAGCTTCACCATTGGACCAAAATCCCTGGTAGCCCATTAGCAAACTTATCTACTTTGGAAAGTTCGGTAGGAACGAAGTAAGGAACTAAAAGTTGCAGCATACTCGTTGACACTCATCTTTCCTTTCTTCAAATTATGGAATTCATTTTTTTTATCTCTAGAAGGTCTCTCTTCGAGAAGTAATGTCTCTTCAATTGCTCAAGGAAGTTCTCTCACAACATCTTCCTTTCTCCCCCCTTTGGCATGGACTCAACTAAGAACTTCCACCAGCTCAACACACCAATCTTTAGTTGTCTAACCACTTAGATGGTCTTCTATCAATCGCTGCAATCACAACTATCAAACACCATCGCCAGTTAAGAGATCCATCCCATAACTCCTACTAGTGTTTGGCTCCCCGAAATACTTGGTGGTTTGGAAGCCATGAAGACCATGTACTTACATCCATCTCTTTCAATCCCATCATTAGGGTTGTTCCTCCTAAATCTTTGCAGTTCAGATTGGTCTATAATCCTATTGTAGCTTCCTTCTTTGGATTATCCTTCATTTAACACTGGTTCATCAACCAATGCAATGACTTCTCTCCTATTCCCTTGAAGATGTTGTCGGGTCTCTTCCATTAGCTCCACTAGCATTTCCTGAATCATAGCTTGAACTCCTGCCACCGTGATTGGTTTAGCTGATGGCACGACTTCTCGTGCACGCTTAATCACACATCAAGGTTCATGTTGTTGATTTCCATTACTATTGCCCAGTCCGCTACAACTTCTCACCATGATGTCCTGTACACCAGAACAATCGTTCAGTGTACCGGAACGCGATTATATTATGATAGGGGAAGGTTTTAGTTATGTTTAGATGCATAATCTTGTTTAATACTTTGAAAAGTTATATGCTAGTTCTAATAAATTAATTTATACATTTAGAATCCCGAACATATAAAGTTTCCAAATCATGGTCGACAACATACCTTAAATCTATTCAAGTAAAGGCAATCTAGGTAGGGAACCTAAAGCATGCTATAATATAAAACATTTAGTACATAACATCAAATTAGTCATTTTATCCTAAAATAAGCTAGTTCTTGTGTCAATTAGGCATACAACCTAAAATACTTTAGACACACACCTCACAATCATCACCTAGCATTCCAATTTTAAGTCTAGAATTTACCAAAATTCATAGTTCTCTTAAACTAATGCTCTAATACCAACCGTGAGATCCCTAATTTTATGGACAACTAAAAATTTTTCTTTATGCTTGTTTAAAACATAGTATTCTTTTATTAGTGCGGAATTTTCCCCAAAACGTTATTAATGTGAACTGATATCAATATCCAAAGCTGTAACGCCCGTGTTTCTGGGCTAAGCATTAATATAGTGATGTAATAGTCAAGTCAACCATTGTAACCTATTTTGAAATAATAAAGATGAATTATTTGAGTATTATGTGTATTATGTGGTTTATACTTAATTATAAAAGTATAATAAATAAAGGATAAAAATAAGCGTTAAAGTTAAAGTGTGAGATAAACCCGATATCTATACATAAAGTTGTAGTGGTCGAAACAAGGATTCCAGAGATATAAAGAACGCCGAAATCCGAGTTATAACGAAGAAGTTACGACTTGTCGAAGTTTCGCGACAGAACTGACACGACACTACGCGATGTAAATAGTGAATTTACGATAGATTGATTTTTAGCCCTAGCGATCTAAACAAAAGTTGTAGTGTTCGTTAAACCAAGAGCGTACATAAAAAGAACGCCCAAATCTGACTTTGTATGAGGAAGTTATGATTTTTCGAAGTTTTGGCTTAGCAGTATGCAACCCAGAATTTGAATATTAGATCGAACGGTTTTTAGCCGACACAACCTAAAAGAGAATCGAAGATCTCGTTAATAGTAGCGTAGGTATACAAAGACAGACGAAAATGGATGTTGGATGAAGAAGTTATGAATTTTTAACGGACCAATCTTGTCCTGACTTGTTAAAAATAAAACTTTAAAAATAAAGTCAAATTAGCCGATGGAGTCTAAACAAAAGCTGTAGAGTACGATCCCGCCTACACGTGGATATAAAGAACATCGAAAACAGAGTTAGTATGAAAAAATTATGAACTTTTGAAGTCGGGGTTGCAAATCACGAAGCCGATGCGAAGGTTATGTATCGCGTAACCGAAGGGACGCCCAGCGTCTGAGTACGCCCTGCGTACAAGGAGATTATGTGCAGCGGTCTTCTGTCTTCCTTGTTCCACGTTGAGCCATGTCTCCCCACTAAGACCTCGCCATGCGTTGTACAATCCGAACTTACTCCCAATGTACATCTTCGGTACGCCCAACGTAGGATCGCAACTCGACCTATAAAAGGCTTGCAAGGGCAGCTGACAATTCCACTCCAAAACCTTCTACTTTTTCTCTCTACTTTCTCTCACTACCCCCTAATCCCCCTAAACCCTAGGGAACCCCCTGGCACCCGAAGGAAGCCTCGAGGCTCCCGAAGGCTCCGCGAAGCACTGTCTGAGTTCAGAATCACCACCATAACAAGTGAGTGCATAGTTACTTTCATCTTACACATGAATATGAAGTATTTTATATGAATTACGTGCTATGTGTGCATATTATCTATTTACTTGATATATATGCTGGATGAACGTTTTTATACATGTTTTAAATGATTTAAACTGTATACATATTTTATATCTATAAAAATATTGGGTAAAGCATGGGTAAATGAAATATATGATGTGTGATAAAATGATGAGAGACCTCGATGTTTTAAGATGATCCAGTCATCTAGCGGAGTATAGATGACAACTACAGACTATTCTAGACAGTCTAGTGGAACGCTAACAGGCTCGCAAGTTGTAGGTGTTTATTTGAAGTTAGTGTTCACCAACAATAATCCATACCCCACATGGTTGCCTTATTTGATATAAATTGTTGAGGAACCCCTGAAGCAGTGTTGTCACCCCGATGAAAGTCCTTATACTAGGTCCCTTGTGTTAGATGTTTTAGGGATGTAAAGTGAGGATAACGGGAACGGGTAATCGAGTTT
Source organism: Lactuca serriola (assembly GCF_051521515.1). NCBI lineage: Eukaryota > Viridiplantae > Streptophyta > Magnoliopsida > Asterales > Asteraceae > Lactuca > Lactuca serriola. The sequence continues at coordinate 110,131,282 of NC_136408.1, forward strand.
GTTTGGTTTGATAAAGTTAATAACTTATTTATTGTGGGTTGAAAACCCTAGGTGCTCACCAGGCTCCCAAGCCTGACCCAATCAGTTTTTGTATTGCAGATAGTGGCACACGAGCATATATGTGATGTTTGGATGAGGGATTACGGATTATAGGCCTGTAGATATGAATAAATGTTGTAAGGCTTATATTGCACTGTTTATGCTTTTGATCTATATCGAACATGACATCCCGAGGTTTTTAATGGAATACATTTCTTCAGAAATGCTTTGATAATTCTTTATCATATTTTATTTTGGGAACAAATTCCACAACACTTTTATTTAAAATGTTACTCTGATTTTCAAACAAAGCATAAATAAAATCGGTTTTTTCTGGCTGTGAAAATGGGGATGTCACCAAAGCATTTATAAGGAAACGTCTTTCAATAATATTTAAAAGCTTGGAATGTCATAACTGATACAAAAATATAATCATAAACTAGTCTTGTGCTCCTATCTTCTCACATGCCACGATTGCTACCTAGACCTGCAAAATATGAAAAAATCTACTACATCAGGGCATAGGTCTGGTGAGTTATATTATAATATATTTCATTTTATCATACTTTTCTTCTAATCTTTCTCTATCTTCACATACTCTAAATTTCTTCTCTCTTCTTTCTCATACTCTACGATCTAATCTCTTCTTCTCATAACACATTCTACCATTCTTTCTCATCACATCTATCTCTTCTACTCTTTTTCTCATGCCTTCTCATATCATGTATCTTCTGCTCTTCTTCTCTAATCTTTACTCCTTATTTCATACTCTCTCTTAGCCTTTTCTCAGGCCCCTCTCATACTCTGTACATATTCTATCTTCTTTATATTTATCTTGCTCATATTCTTCTTTCTACATCTCTTTTCTTGTCCCTTACTATTATCTCATATCATATTCCATGCATGATCTTCTCATATTCTGACTCTTCTCTTCACAAATTTCTTACTCTTAGTATGTCTACTCTTCTTACCCTTCATCTTTTTATTCTCAACTCCAATGCCTCAATATTCTATTCTCATCTAGAGCCAACAGTCCCATCTCATACTATAATATCATCTATCTTCCAAGGGAAACAAAATCCCACTAACATTACTGGGTACACTCATCCGGACTTACCCCCCCTCTCTTATGATCCCTTGTGGACCCTTAACCATTCTTCTTCTCTTGAACCCCTCACAAATTTTTTACTCTTGATCCCTGATGGGTCTTATCTAAGTTCCTAAAAAGAACTCTATTACCTTGTTCCACTCATGGAACCTTTCTCACTCTTATCTTTTCTCCTCACACACAATCTAATTCTTGCAGGGATCATCTATCATCATCCCCAAAGGGACCATACTCTTATTACCATAGGAATCATACTCTTTATTCCCTAAGGAATCATACTCTTTATTACCAAAGAAATCTCTATCCCCTTTCCCAAAAGATTCATCCTTCTACCATTCTGCAACTCTTTTATGTGACTCATCACATAACACTTGTCCCATGGACATTCTATATCTTTATCTCATCAATAGACCTTCCACGACTCATCTAGTACTTAAATCATTAAGTACTTAATCTATACCTTCATCCCATATCTTTTAGGTATTGTACACAATACCATTTACATCTTACACATCCATACATAATCTTTTATATGATTATAATAACTATGATTATATTCTAGTTATTTCTGTGTCTCTTAGGTATTTAACAAATACCTTTCTTATCTAACCATACATAAGATTATAATACATATAATCTTATTCTTTTGTTATCTCTATCTTATAGGTATTCCTCATAATACCCTTAACATCTCCTTATACATCTATACAGACTTTGGTTACACATACATGCTCACATACATGATCTTCAATGTATAACCACAAGTACATAATCTTACATATGAATAATCCTATTCTTTATTTCTCTATATCATGCTCATATACATGATCTTCAAAAACATAAATTATAAATACATAAAAGATTATAAATATATAATCAATATTTAATGGGAGAGAGTGTGAGTTATAACTCACATTGTTAGTTAGTCAAGACTAACTATCCATTTTTCTTCAATTCTTCATTGATGCATTCTTGATCCATCTTATTTGCTCTTAGGCCTATTCATACACATATGCAATCTTCTTAATACTTGTTATAGCCTATCAAGAGTGTAGCATCCCAAAAATACCAATAAAATTTTCATTTTTAAACTATCAAATATATACAACCATTTGTTCCATAACCAATAAGAGTAAATTGTATTTTACAACATCAGAGTAAAACAATAGCAATCAGTGCGAAAAAGCTATCAGGGGATGCAATACAATCAAGCCGGGCCCTTCCCTTCGAAACTGGAAGTAATTGAAAATTTTTAAACCACAAATCCGTAAGCATAAAGCTTAGCTAGTTTCCCAAAATACAACATACCATACATAGGATAAGGAATGCTATGGGTCACCCATAGTCTTATTGTCACTATCAGCCATAAGTCAATCATGGTATTTTCTTACCACACCAGGAGCCAAATACTGGTCTTACGTATAAGTTCCAAGAGCCACCTCCTAGTCTTCTATGCAAGCATCGCATATACAACTAGCATCCTACATATAACTGTCAGGGTCAGACCTGGTCTTGCATTTAATTTCTAGGAGCCACCACCTGGTCTTTCATACATATGCCAGGGGCCACCACCTGGTCTTCCATGTAGGTATCACAAAGGCAACTAGCATCTTACATAGTATAGTGAGAAGACTCACCTTGCCGACGTAGTCTAGGGCTAACAACTCTCACGGCCAAGGAATGGGTGCTAAACACCTCCTGATAAACCATACAAGGTAAACCCTAAGTCCACATTCTAAAACTAGAAAATTAACCAAAAGTCAACCCATGCCAAAAGTCAACGGTCAAAGTCAAAGTCAACAACCAACATCACCAAAAATTGATTCTCACGTCGTGACCAGCCTATGGTCATGTCGTGGCCAACAAGCTCATCCATGATCCAAAACTTATGATTCGAACAACTCAGTCACGATCAAAAACCATCGTCACGTTGTGACTGAGCCAGTCTAAAATAATCGATAAAAATCTCATCATCATGTCGTGACCATAGTATAGTCATTTCTTGACTACAACAAATTGGGACAACTTAATGCATTCAACCCTTGATCCTTAAAGCCATATATTCCAACAAATTGGGCCCTCTTACTCCAAAATCATTCTACAAATCAATGCTTTATATACATGCATGTCCAATGAATGTCTTGATCTTATATTAGGTCAAAATGATGAAGAAATGGAACCACACTCACATGAATGCCTTCAAAACTTAGCCAAACTTCAGATCCATCAAACACAACCATCAAGAAACCTCAAGGACCCATAAAGTTGCCAATTTGTGGAATCTTTCCATCCAAACGTCCACAACTATAAGGAAAAAGGACAAGAAGCCTAGACCTAGAAGCTAATAACATAAAGTTTGGATCTTGAACACTTACAATGGTCCAAAAATGGCTCAAATACAAACTCCAAGTTTTCTAATAGGTTCTATACACTACAAGGATTTTCTTCTTCCTTACAAGAGCACCAAAACTACAAGAATAAGCTCACAAATGAAGATGAGGTTATGAGGGTTTGTTTAAATCTCTAGAGGGTGATGGAGACTGGAAATGAAACCCAAAATCTGAGATTAGGGGTTTAAAAATGAAGGAAACCCTAAAAGATCATGCGCATGGGTTGGAGCCCTTGTCATGTCGTGACCATACACATGTCATGTAGTGACATTCTTTCGAATATATGTTTTCATTTTGGCTTGTCACATTGTGACCTCCCTATGTTCACGTCATGACACACGATTTTCCCCCAAAATCGTGTGTAGCATCCGGTTCCTCGTATCTTTTTAAATTCAAGTATTTTGGTATTCTACTTTGGGACTCGGCGAGTTGGAGGCCCAACTCGTCGAGTAGACTCGTCATTATGCGGGGGTTTTAGTGGTGTACTCAACGAGTCGGGTGACCGACTCTACGAGTAGGAGCTGTCTGGATAAAACCCTAATATTTAGGGTTTCCACCCTATTTAAACACTTTATCTCGTCCCAAATCAGCCTCCATCACCCCTCCCAATTCAGAGAAGCCCTAGATTGAAACCCTAACCTTGTTTGAGTGATCTTGAGCCATTTTTGTGTGTTTTGTGGCGGTTTGATGTTTAAAGAAGAGAATGAAGCTTGGAAGATCAAGAGAAGACTAGTAGATCCAAAGGTATTGATTTATTTCCATCCCATTCAAGGTAAAATGCTTCAACCTTGACTTCTAATTTGATAGGTCTCATCTAGGGCTTAGATCTTATCATTTTGGGGCATTTCTAAGGCCATATTCAGATTGAGTGTATATTATGGAGTTACACTTCAGATCTGGCACCATTGAGGGTTCCCATGTCATAAAGGTGCCAACTTTATGGCCATGGGAAGCCCATGCATCTTACAAACCCTGTTTTTATGGACTTTGGGGCCAAAAACCCCATGCATGGACATCAAGTTCGTAGCTTTACGTATGAAATGGACCCTAGGAGGTCAGATCTATGGTTTTGATGCATTAAGACCCATTATAATCTACTGTATAGTTTTGGACAAAGAGGGACTCGACGAGTCGTTCATGGGACTCGGTGAGTCGGGACGTATTTTCCATCAAATCCTTTCTGTTGATGGACCAGATGCTAAGATTGAAGGCCCCTCGATTGTTTAGGCTCATTAGGGACCTGGAAATCATAAAACTTAGTGAGTGTATGAGCTAACTTGGCGAGTTCAAGGGGACATCGGTGAGTCATAAACTGAACACCTTCATATGGATGAAGATGGACTCGCCGAGTCGGTTGAAGATAGCCCTATGTGTTCTTGAATGCAAAATCGTCGAGCTCTTGCTAGACTCGACGAGTAGGGACGAAGTTTGAGCTGTTCATGGACAAGGGGACTCGACGAGTTGGTGAACCAACTCGGCGAGTCTGGTCAATCGGATGTTGACTTTGACCAAAAACTTGACTTTGACCAGGGTTTAGACTTTGACTTTTTTCACAACTAGCATTTTAGCTAGGAAATTCTATTCCTGTGTAACCATTCAACTATTGTAAAACATATACTCTAAGTAAATATCACTCAGTTTTCATTTAAATTCACCTTTCATGTTCAACAAAGAGCCTGAAAACCCTAAGAACCCTGGTTTAAGTCCATGTTGGACTAGGATTTCCTTGTTGGGCCAAATGGACAAATAAGCATTCGATTAAATTATATTGGGCTTAGAAATCCTATTTGGATTCTAAATGGACCCAATTCACAAATCTATAACATTTTGGACCATTTGGGCCTAGAATGATTCATTCTAACCCCAATGGGCCTTATTGGGCCATAACCACTCCAATAGACCCTAATGGACTTAAAACCCATCCCTTTATCTTATGTTGGGCCGTAAGTGTTTCCAAGGGCCCATTGGGCCGAAAATTTTATGATTAGGTTCCAAAAAATAATCCTAGCCAAAGTTTAATGACCTTAAACTATTCCATTCCTACCTTCTTGGCCCAACACCATTTAACGAAAAAAGAAAAGAAATGAAATGGGCGCGGGGGGGGGGGGGGTGGTGACTTTGGAGGTGCCACCTCCATATTATTCACCATGTAACAAGGCATGGTCTTTCATATTTCCATGCAAAGTCATCTCATCTTTCTCTCCCCTCTCTTCTTGATATCTCAACCGAGAGCAAAGACCACACACACACACACACTCTCTTTCAAACACTCGCCAAACACTCTCAAAGAATCTCCTCCTTCCTCCAAGATCTCAAAAATTTGCTAGAGTTCTTTGGATATTTATCAAGTATTTCCAATCTTTGGTAAGTTATTGTCAAACACAAGTATCTTCTTTCATCTTAACATGAAAAACTCCTTCTTATATAGTTTTATTCCATGATCACACCTTAGAAACTTCATAAGCTCGAGATCCACTTCATGGTGTTGCTAGGACTAAAAATCCCTTCATTTCTTCTTCAAAACCGAAACATCAAGCAAAGGTGAGTTCATACCCCCTTGTTTTCAGTTTTTACATGAATTTTGGGGGAGAATGCAAGTAAAATGTGTAGATCTATGTATTATATGCATGTCTTGTGTGATTTCTTAGTTTATTTTGTAAAAATATGTTATATCTTAGAAAATCACGACATTTTAAGTAACATTGAGTTAATATCCATGAACAAAGACACTTTATACATCATATTATCAAGTTAAAAGTGATTATGTCTTTAAGATATAAAAATTTAAAACAAAAACCTTGTTAAGGGTCAAAAGTGTCAAGAAAACAAAAGATAAGGGCAAAAAGTGAAATTTATGTTTTTATAGGGACCAAACAGGTGCTATTTGTATAAAAAGGGATTTTTATGTTAAACATACCTTCCAAAGGGCCAAAAATGTAAATTTGAGCTTAAGGGGCCAAACATTTGGGCCTCACGGTTTTGGGTCAAATTTTGCGAAAAAAATGAAGTTTTGGGATTTAAAAATGTTATTTGAGCAAAATTTGAGTCGTAAATGTAAATAAACCAAATTTAGGGGTGAAAATAATATTTATTTCCAAATTGGACCAAAAATGTAACTTTTATCAAAATTGGGCCGAAAGTGTAAAATTTTACAAACAAGGGGCTGAAAATGCACTTTTCTGCAAAATTGGGTCTTAAATGTCAAAATATATATTTTTGGACTACAACCGTGAATTTCTAGACATCTGGGACAAAATTATAAATTTTTACAAATTATGGACTAAAGTGTCATTTTTACAAAACTTTGGGCCTTAATTGAAAATTTGAGGCTTTTTACCAAAAATGTTGTTTTATGAAAAAGGAGACTTTTTAAAATAAATTTGGTACACCACGAGCTAAAATAAACAACGAAACAATACGAATGGGCAGAATACATCGATAATAATTTTATTGGGTGTAATATTCATATTACGTGGCCAATGGGCCTTAAGGGCCCATTCAAGTGTATATTGAGCCCAATATTTTCCATGACATGTTTCTCGGGCCTTGCGATCTATTTATATGTTAATTTGGGCCTGATTTATGGGTCACATGTTTGTTGGGCCTTTATGGTCCATTTACATGCCTATTGGGCCCAAATTACCCACTTACTGATGAGTTTAAGCGACAAGAACTTTCCTATGTGCACATGCAAACCCTAATTTCTTGGATCTAGGTTTCTCTAATTGAACATGCATTGTATCCAAGACTTTCAATACTATATCTAATGTAAACAATTGATTCTAATCATATGAATTAGGATCTAGAACAATACCTTGGATTACTTGCTTGATACTTCTTCTTCTTCGAGCTTAGAGTCACAATTGTCACTCCTCTAATGGATTACAAACACCAACTAGCAAGAAGATGATTTGAGAGAAGGAGAGAGGTGAGAAATCGGCTCCAGGGTTTCCACAAAGATTCAGTGGCCGATTTCTCCAACCCTAAGGGTCTATTTATACTATGAGCTCCTAGGGTTTCACCTTAAACCCTAATTGGATAACTTAGCCTCAAAGCAATCCAAAGATCCTTCTAGATAAGGCCTTGGACGATTTTTAAGATATCCATATCCTTAAAATCGTCCCTTCCCATATCCATAAGGATTCATTGCCCTAAACACAACTATCATACATTTGACAGTTTATGCCCCTTTATTCAATTAATCTCTTTAAGTCACCAAATTAATTCTTAATTAATACATGACTTATATTAATCAAATAACATTATTATTCCTTTAATATATTATTCTTATAATACATTAATAATAATATCTCTTCTCTCTATATAAATCACCTTGTCAAGTTGCTATGGTGAAGGCAACCCAAAAGGACCATGCACAACCGGGTGAAGTACTTACCAAATATAGTTACAGCCTTAGACACTAATCCAACAGTCTCCCACTTGGATAAGACTAGTAACTATATATGCAAACACAATCCGTTTAGCAATCGCAGCTCTTAAAGACGTTGTCAAACTTTGATCTTATCAGCATCCTGTCCTTTAGATAAGGGATCGTACAGTCCTCTGTTTAGATATTATGCGGACAATCTTATGGAACTTATTGTCCAGCAATTGGTTTCTCGATCTCAGATTCATTTGAGATAGAACTTAATTGAACACATCAATTCAGTCCTGACCGGGCCCGACACATAAGTCAAATCAAATCATCGAACGGCCCTGATATCGCTTTTACCCTCTTAGGATAAAAGTAATAGATAAACTTCGACTTATATGCATTTACTATTTACTAATCAACTATACACAACAATGCGTTTTATGACATCAATTTACCAATGTGGTTTCACATTATCAATGCACAACCAATTAATAAACAATAAACCATATATCTTGGTTTTAAGACCATATGATATTATCGTGTTGCGATCACTTGTGTCTTATTCCAAAAGTGATTTCAGCAAGCACGCGTTTATTCCAATGCTCAAAACTTGTTCATAAGCACTCATGAACATTGCAGCAAGCCTTTGCTATGTCTAATACCTTTTAGACAACATACATACCAATTCATGACCATCTTCATTCATACCTACTTCCAACATATGAACGATTGTGGACCATTCGAATAATTCGATTATCTTTATTAACTCAATTATTCAGGAAGTCAAAACATGCAAAATGAAACAATAGTTAAACAATTAACATAAGACGGTAGCTTTACTAATAAATAATACTCATTTATTTAATCTAAACTAATAAATAATACTCCTTTATTTAAGTCATTACTCCCTCCGAGGACTAAGAACCATTCCTTGGTCCTCCGAAGGTACTTAAGTATATTCTTGACCGCAATCCAATGAGCCCTGCCATGGTTCCCTTGATATCTACTAACCATGCTCAAAGCAAAGGCCACATTAGGTAGAGTCACTGATTTTTCCCGCAATCCAATGAGCCCTGCCATGGTTCCCTTGATATCTACTGACCTTACTTCTTGTTCAATTTTCTTTATGTTGTACATTCCAGTAACTGATTTTTCCTGCTGCAGGTTCAGTTTGAAGATTTGAGCTCATCAAATGTGTTCTTGATTTGATATTTTTCATCATTGTTTTTCTTAGCAACTTTAAGCAGGTTAACTTTGCCCTCTTCACATTTTATTTTCTCACAACATTTTGGCATTGAAGTTTAACTTTGGTGATCCAAAAACTTAATGCTCCAAGCAATAATGAGGTTCTTTATCACTCAGTATTATTGGCTAGCACTTTGTATCTCTTTCAAGCATGTATATCTTCATAGTGGCATGACATGGCCTTTCTTGATCCGCTTTATTCGTGCCAGAGGTTTATTTATTTATTTATTTATTTATTTATTTATATTAATAATTTAACCCTTTAATACATATATAGGTTCCACTTCAAGTTTTGGTTCGAAGACAAATAGCTCGATTGTTGGATCATTGTCTTCAATGTGCTAGACTTGTATACAATGAATTAGTAAAAAGTATTATCTTTTTTTTCTTTTTCTTTTTCTTTTTTTTTTTATAATTCAGAATAAATAAATATTTGGGAAATATTTCAGATCACCTTAGTTGTCTAGTGCATGAACTACAATAGTTTCCTGTTCTTAAGATGCACATTAATGACATTGTTGGGAGTTTTTTGTTTAAAGGTCTTAAACCTTCACAAACAATGATTGGACACTTACTAGAAATGGAGGTATTAGACCAAAGTACTTCAATTGCGATTTTTTTACATACATGTTCATGTTCATTAAACCAAAGTATTTATGGTGTTAGGTTATTTCAGTAAAAACTTGTAGTTGGTATTGACCATTGACTATTAATTGACTTACTTTTTTCTATTTGATGCAGAGTCAACTGGTAGGGAAATTGTTAATTTTTCAAAGTAAAACAAAGGGTTGATTGAACGAGAGAAAAGAAAACACCAACACTCCATGGCCAATAAGAATAAAAAAAATAAAGATATGAGGCAAAAAAGGTAAAACAAACTCGTATGTATGAATATGATTTGTATGGTAATTAAATTTATAGTGTTTGTATGTTTTGGTTTGCATGCAGTCTTTGTTTGGCAGCTTAAACAAACTTTGTAGCACCTGATCGTCCATGCCACTCTTGGTAAAACAAATTTATAGTGTACTTCCATTCATGTTAGTAATTTCTCATTATGATGTGTTGTTTCTTGTGCAATTTTATTTTTAGGAGGTATTTTACTTTATTAAATATTTAAAGTTACAGGACATGAGTATCGGCACATCATTGAACATTTTAGGGCAGTTGTTGGTTTTCCTCTTGGTGATCCATCAATGAAGTGGTCAACATCATGTAATAACATTTTAGGGGAAGATGTAGGTATATGTTTTTTTAATGAATAATGTAATCATATGTATGAATATGAAATAAAGTTTGTTATTTGTATGACAATAAATTTTATGCAATGGATTGTATTTTTTGTATATGATATTTTATTTTCTGTTATGAGACATTAAATCCAAATTTAATTTGAAAATTAGTAAATCTGTAAATAATATTTTTTTTTAACATTTAAAATTATGATACGCAAAATGTGTGTCATCTTCATTTATGACATGGCCTTTCTTGATAGGGGCTTTCTTGATACGCATTACGTGTCATGAATACGCGCGTCGTAAGGTTACGACACGCAAATGCGTGTCGTCTTCCTTTATGACAGGGCCTTCCTTGATACGCATTGCGTGTCATAACCGTGCTTCGTAAATGCGCGTCGTCTATAGACGACGCGCAAAAGCGTGTCGTCTCTCTTTATGACAGGGCCTTCCTTGACGCGCATTTGCTCATCGTCTGAGCATTTTACGACGCGCAATGAGCGTCGTAAAAGGCTGTTTTTCTATTAGTGAGTACAAGTCATAGCGTACATGATTGAGCCAACTGCGGAAGCGTAGGGTACTCGGCTCATCTGAGCTATCTCGGCTTCTGTATTCGGACTTTGAGTCTTACTCAATTTGGCATTACTCTGTATCAGTAGTTCTCCCTTCTTCGAGTTTTGCATACAAAAATGTTTTAGTACTTTATCCAAGTAAGTATTCTGACTAAGTTCTATTAGTCTCTTACTTCGTTCTCTCACTATCCTTATTCCCAAAATATAGGATGCCTCTCCGAGGTCCTTCATAGCAAAGCACTTCCCAAGCTAGGATTTAACCTCCTGCAAAGTCAGGACGTCGTTTCCTATGAGCAGTATGTCATCGACATACAAAACGAGTAAGCTAACTATACTCCCACTGGCCTTGACATATACACATGATTCATCGTCACTTCGTACAAATCCAAACTCTTTGACTTTCTCATCGAAGCAAAGATTCTATCTGCGAGACGCTTGCTTAAGTCCATAAATGGACTTCTCAATCTTGCACACTCTATTAGGATGCTTCAGATCGACGAAACCCTCTGGCTGAGCCATGTAAACATCCTCAGCCAACTTCCCATTAAGGAAAGCGGTCTTGACATCCATCTGCCATATCTCATAATCATGAAATGCAGCAATGGCTAGCATCACCCTAATAGATTTTATCTTAGCAACTGGTGAGAAGGTCTCATTATAGTCAACTCCGGGAGATTGAGTAAAGCCCTTCGCCACCAATCGTGCCTTATATGTGTGCACATTCCCATCCATGTCAGTCTTCTTCTTGAAGATCCATTTGCACCCAACCCTCTTACATCCGGGCACATTGTTAACCAAATTCCATACTTGGTTGTCATACATGGACTGAATCTCGCTGTCCATCGCCTCTTTCCATTTTACAGACTCTGGGCCTGCCATGGCTTCTTTATAGCTATTAGGTTCATCTAGATTTATTAGTGTACCATCACTAATATATGTGTCCCCTTTGGTAGTAATATGAAAACCATAAAACTGGGTTTGAACTCTAACTCTTTCGGAACGTCTAAGAGGTAAGGAATCGTCAATCGGTTCAACTGGAGTTTCCTCCTCAGTTTGAGCGCCAACGTTAAAGGTTCCTTCATCGCTCGACTCTTGAATCTCTTCAAGATCAATTTGCCTCCCACTGTCTCCTTGGCTTATGAGTTCTCTCTCTCGGAAAACCCCTCTCCTCGCAACGAAGACAACATTGTCACTCGGTCTATAGAAGAGATATCCAAAGGATTTATGCGGGTAGCCGATGAAAATACATCGCTCACTACGAGGTTTGAGCTTGTCGTGAGTCTCTCGCTTACAAAAACCTCACAGCCCCAAACCTTGATTTGTGCCAACGAGGGAGCTTTCCCTGTCCACATCTTGTGAGGTGTTTTGGCAACCTTCTTTGTAGGGACTCGGTTAAGGATATGGGCAGCAGTCTCTAAGGAATACCCCCAGAATGAGATAGGTAGCAAATCACGACTCATCATAGAACGAACCATGTCTAACAGGGTTCAATTATGCCTTTCTGCCACACCATTCAACTGCGGTGTCCTAGGTGGCGTCAATTGTGAAACTATTCCGCATTCTTTGAGATAGTCGTGGAACTCAAGACTTAGGTACTCTCCTCCTCAATCGGATCGAAGCATCTTGATTTTCCTGCCCAATTGATTCTCCACTTCATGTTTGAATTCTTTGAACTTTTCAAACATTTCTGACTTGTGCTTGATTAAGTAAATATACCCATATCTACTATAATCATCCGTGAAAGTCACGTAGAAGCGGTTCCCATCCTTTGTGGTGGATCTAAAGGGCCCACACACGTCGTTGTGTATGAGATCCAATAAACCCTCACCCCTCTCACAAGTGCCAGTGAAGGGTGACTTGGTCATCTTTCTAAGTAAACAAGATTCGCACGTGTCATCTTCCCTAAGGTCGAATAACTCCAACACTCCATCCTTTTGGAGTTTGGCTATGCGCTTCTTGTTGACATGTCCAAGACGACAATGCCACAAGGATGCTCTATCCATAATATTAGAAGAATCCATACACAACACATCATTTCCTAGGTTATCTACAACCATAACAGTTTCATAAATTCCATTACAAGGCATTGCTTCAAAATATAAAATACCATTTAGATAAGCGTAAATCGAACCATTCTCATTATTAAACGAATATCTAAATCCTTGTTTAAACAAACCATGAAAAGAAATGATGTTTCTTTCCATATTTGGCGAGTAGTAACAATTATTTAAATCTAAATTCAATCCATTACTAAGCACTAAAGAATACACTCCAATCTTGGTAACATGCGACGATCTTCTGTTCCCCATGATTAGATTTATTCTTCCTTGCTCCACATCCCTATTTCTTCCTAGTCCCTGCAAATCAGAACAAATGTGGTAACCACACCCTGTATCAAGAACCCAAGAAATAGCATGGGATGAATCATTAGATTTAATTGTGTATATACCTGCAAAAGATGGCATGATCTTTCCATCCTTGATGGCTTGTAGATATTCCGGGCAACTTCTCTTCCAATGCTCTATTTTGTGGCAATGATGACACTCTGCCTCCTTTGGGTTAGGGTTGGGCTTAGCAGGATCAACCTGTTGAATAAGGTGTCTAAGTCCATAACTATTTCTGGTAAGTACTTGACCCGACCCGGAATGGTCCATTTGGGTTGCATGACACCATGCAACTGGATAAACTAAATGAAAGAAATAACACATATGGTTTATTAATATATTATAAGTTCTAATGTATTAATAATATTATTTAATTAGTTTTGATCAAGAATTAATTTAGAATTAATTAAGTGATCAAAAGATAACTAATTAGATATATGGGTAGATTAAGTAAATCTTCCATATCTTATATAGTGGGCTAAGAGGCTCCATGGATTATTAAGTTGGGTTCCACCCATAAGATGCTCCATGGAGTTAACCCATGGATCAAGAAATGAAGAGTCATGGAACATTAGGGTTTACCTAATGTCACACACTATATAAGCAATGTAACTCTCCCTAAAATCGGTTACACAAAAAAGAAATAAGAGGGATTGGCCGATTTTGCATGTGTTAGAGTATTCTCTCAAGTTTATTCTTGGTGTTGTGTGAAGCATTTGAGGCATCACACTTGAGGTGCTTGGCTCACAAGGTTTCAAGGAACACTTTCAACAACAAGGTATGTAGTTTTATCTTTTATACAAAGAAAATTGTACCCCATGTATGCTAGATAGGTTCATAACCTGGAAAACAAATTTGCATGATTATTAGACAAACATAGATCGAAGGTTATTAGGGTTGCATGTACACTTAGGAAGTGTTAGAATGCTCAAAGCCCATCAGTGGTATCAGAGCCTAGGCTTGCTTGTTTGATTTTTGTGCAAACTGCTTGAAAAATCGAGTTTTCTGCTTTCTGCCCGTATGAGCTCGCCAAGTCCATGGGGGGACTCGACGAGTCCATGACCAAATGCAAGCTACTCGTCGAGTCAGTTCATGCCCTCGACGAGTAGAGGTTACAGTTTTCAGAATTTCAATTTTTGTTGCTGGAAATGGACTAGGAACATTACCCTAAACCGTTTTGGTGTTTTAATACTTGTTTTAGTTGGTGTAATGTTCATGTTAATCCATTTACAATGACAAATTATCAAAATTACAAGTTTTAAGTGTAATTTACGATTCATGAAAGTGTTCATATTCATGTTCTTGATCTTATGATGTTTAGATGATCATAGGAATTATTTGTAACCTATGTGGTAGATTAATTCATGATCATTATGTGTTTTAATGGAGTCCATAACTTGTCCTCAAGTTATAGAAAACCAAAAGTCACTTTGTTTTTAAAACCACTAAAAGAACACATGGGTTATAAAATGAAGAGTATTCATTTTTAATACTCTAATTAACTCATAAGTTACAAGAAATGAAGAGTTTTGAAAGTTTACAAAACTTGCCCTCAAGTTTTGGAACAAGTAAAGTCATATTAAAACTTTAGTTCCAACCCTTTGAATTTTAAAAGCTAAAATTCAACCCTTATACTTATAATATTATAAGTTAATAATATATATATATATATATATATATATATATATATATATGTATGTATAAGATCAAAGTCGTCTTACTGCTAGTACGCCTCATTCACGAAGCTAGTCTATAAGGTGGGTATAAGGTTGTTGCCTATAAAATGGCAACATAATGGGTGTCCACTCTCACCCACCGCTTGCTTGACTGGTGGAGGGTCGTTAGCCGAACGGGTAGGACAATGACTTATAAATTCTCATTAAAAGTATAATGATAATTATAAAGTAACTAAATGTTTTATTAAATTCCCAATATTAGTTACTTTAGGAAAAATGTGAATAAGGTGCTAATCCATGAAATTACACTTTACACTTTGTCTAAGTCGTTAGTGGAGCGTGTGTGGTTAACCGACACACTAACTTGAACTTAACAAGGTAGGTAGAGGGTGACTTAATGTTTATCATAGTATCGATGGAGCGTGTGTGGTTAACTGGCACATCGATTGAGGGGTAATACATTAAGGGTACCAAGTAATTTGCATGGTTACTTCACACCTCGTTTTGTGATCCTCGGCATCCCAGTCACAAAACTTGAAGGGCGCACTCGAGATTGAAACATGCTATTGAAAAGTTCATTGAATCTCAAAAGAATCTAGGAGTTTCTAAGAACCAAATTAAATATTTTAATATTTCGTCTTTGGTGGAAATTGGTGAATCGTCATTCACCTACCTTTCAAATATGTTATTACTTAGATTACGTCATACCTCTTCTAAGTATAATATATTGTGATTGGGTCCTAGCCTTAATACTACATTTGGGTGTTTTATTAAGGACTATCTCTATTTCTAAACTAAACTCTTCTTCTTTTCAGATGTCTGCAAACACTGCTGCTTCTGGCTCTAATCCTAATGGCTCCTTTTCTCTAATGAGCTTGTGTGGGAAAGTTACTTTTGATGGATCCAACTTTAATGAATGGATTAGAAACATCCGAATGATTACCCGCTACAAGGACAATGAATATGTCCTCGATAAGGAGCTTAAGGAGATTGATGAGACAGTTGCTACTCCTCAAGAGATCGCTGACTTTAGGGCACATGAAAGGGATGCCACCAAGGTGGCATGCATCATGATGGCCACTATGAATGCCGACCTCCAAAAGTCCTACGAGGAATTCTACCCTTTTGAAATGCACCAAGATTTGATGGAAATATACCATCAAAGTGCAAGACAAGAGAGGTATGAAATCATCTCCTCCATGATAACAACCCGAATGAAGGATGGTGAACCCATCACCGGCCACATGCACAAAATGCAAAGATTTGTGGACCATTTGCTGAAGCTTAATGTGAACTTCCCCGAGGAGCTAGCAATAGATATCATTTTGCACTCCTTACCTTCATGTTATGATCAATTCCGCATGACATACCACATGAACAAGGAAGAGGTCACTCTCAGCAAACTTCAAGGACTCTTAAAGACCGCGGAAAGTGGTCTTAAGGGTAAGACGGTTGTTACTACTCCTACTCCTACCAACTCCACCCCTGTCTTGGCAATCGGGAAAGGACGAGGGAAGAAGAGAAAGAGTTCTTTGAAGGGTACCAAGGCTAGGACCCTTGATGGCTCTTCTTCAAGTGGAACCAAGAAAGGTTTCATCACTCCTTCTTCTGACCTAAAAGAAGCTGAATGCTTCTATTTCCATGAAAAGGCACATTGCAAGCGGAACTGTGCAAAGTACCAGCAAGATGTGAAGGATGGGAAAGTCAAACCCAACCATGCAGGTATTTACACTATTTTATCTAATAACTCACCCCATTCTAACTCATGGGTCCTTGACACTGGTTGTGGTATTCATATATGTTCTGATTTACAGGGACTAAAAAGAAGTGAGAATGTGGAGCAAGGAAGAATAAACTTGATCATGGGAAACAGGAAAGCTTCACCTGTCACCAAGATTGGAGTTTATACTTTATCGCTAAGTAGTGAGTTTAGTTTAGATTTGAATAAATGTTGTTATTCGCCAGAAATGGCAAGAAATATTATTTCCTTTCATGCATTGTATAAACAAGATTTTACCTTTTCATTTGATAATGAAGTTGGTTCGATTAATGCTTTCTTTAATAATATATTTTATTTTAAAGCATTACCTTGTGATGGTGTGTATGAAACTGTATCTGTGGTTGATAACTTAGGAAATAATGTTTTGTGTATTGACTCTCCTAATAATAATAACTTGGATAAAGCATCATTATGGCATTGTCGTCTTGGACATATAAGCAAGAAACGTATAGGCCAACTCCATAAGGATGGAGTCTTGGAGTCATTTGACCTAAAGTCAGATGATAGTTGTGAATCATGCTTACTTGGAAAAATGAAAAATTCACCCTTCACAGGTTCTTGTGAAAGGGGTGAAGGTTTGTTGGACCTTGTACACACGGATGTGTGTGGACCATTCAAACATGCCACAAGGTATGCTAATCGTTATTATTTGATTTTTACTGATGATTACAGTAGATATGGATATGTCTACTTAATCAAGCATAAGTCAAAGACTTTCGAAATGTTTAAGGAATTTAAACAGGAAGTCGAGAATCAATTGGGCAGGAACATTAAGATGCGTCGATCCGATCGAGGTGGTGAGTATCTTAGTTCAGAGTTCCTCGACTATCTTAGGGAATGTGGGATTGTCTCATAATTGACACCTCCCAGAACATCGCAGTTGAATGGTGTAGCTGAGAGGCGTAATCGAACCTTGTTGGATATGGTTCGTTCCATGATGAGTCGAGCTTCGCAACCAATCTCATTCTGGGGGTATGCCTTAGAGACTGCCGCCCATATCCTTAATCTATTCCCTACAAAGAAAGTTGCCAAAACTCCTCACGAGATGTGGACCGGTAAAGTACCCAAACTAGACCACATCAAGATTTAGGGTTGCGAGGATTTTGTGAGGCACGATCTCATGATAAGCTAGAACCCCGAAGCGAGAGGTGTATTTCCATCGGCTACCCACAAAGATCCTTTGGTTACCTCTTCTACAGACCTAGTGATAATGTGGTCTTTGTAGCAAGAAGAGGAGTCTTTCGATCGATCGATCGAGAGAGAGAGAGAGAGAGAGAGAGAGAGAGTTTATAAGCCAAGGAGACAGTGGGAGGAAAATTGACCTTGAAGAACTTCAAGAGTCAAGTGGTGAAGGAACTTTAAACCCTAGCCCTCAACTTGAGGAGGAAACTTCTGTTGAGCCAATTGACGAGTTTGTACACTAGTAGGTCTGGATGAACCTAACAGCTACACGCAAGCCATGGCAGGCCCTGTGTTTGCTAAATGGAAAGAGGCTATGGATAGCGAGATACAATCAATGTATGACAATCAAGTTTGGAACTTGGTTGAGAATGTACCAGGTCATAAGACTGTAGGGTGCAAATGGATCTTCAAGAAGAAGACCGACATGGATGGTAATGTACACACTTATAAGGCTCGACTGGTTGCAAAGGGCTTCTCTCAAACTCCTGGAGTGGATTATGATGAGACTTTTTCTCCAGTAGCCAAGATTAAGTCTATTAGGGTTATGTTAGCCATAGTTGCATTTCATGACTATGAAATAAGGCAAATGGATGTCAAAACCGCTTTCCTTAATGGAAAGTTGACTGAAGATGTTTACATGAATCAGTCAGAAGGTTTTTTCAGTAACGAGTACCCTAATAGAGTGTGTAAGCTTGAGAGATCCATTTATGGAGTAAAGCAAGCACCTCGCAGATGAAATCTTTGCTTTGTTGAGAAAGTCAAGGAATTTGGATTTTTTAGGAGTGAAGATGAAGCTTGTGTGTATGTCAAGGCTAGTGGGAGTATAGTTAGCTTTTTGGTAGTGTATGTGGATGACATACTACTCATAGGAAATGACATCCCAACTCTGCAGGAAGTTAAGTCCTGGCTTGGGAACTGTTTCTCTATGAAGGACCTAGGAGAAGCTGCCTATATTCTAGGGATAAGGATTTTGAGAGACCGGAGTAAAAGACTAATTGGACTTAGTCAAAGTACCTACTTGGACAAGGTGTTGAAGAGATTCAGCATGCAGAACTCCAAGAAAGGAGAGTTACCCATCTAGAGTAATGCCAGATTGAGTAAGACACAAAGCCCTAGTATTGAGGCTGAGATAGCATAAATGAGTCGAGTGCCTTATGCTTCGGCAGTAGGCTCGATCATGTATGCTATGACTTGTACTTAACCTGATGTAGCCTTTTCCTTGAGCATGGTTAGCAGGTATCAAGGGAACCCTGGCAAGGCTCACTGGACTGCGGTAAAGAATATCCTCAAGTACCTACGGAGGACTAAGGACTGGGTCCTTACCCTCGGTGGGAGTGATGACTTGAGAGTTGTAGGGTATTGTGATGCTGGCTTCCAAACTAATAGGGATAATTTCCGCTCTCAGTTGGGCTGGGTCTTCACCCTAAACAGAGGAGCAATCACTTGGAAGAGTTCAAAGCAGGATACAGTGGCTGATTCCGCTTGTGAATCAGAGTATATCGCAGCGAGCGAGGCAGCAAAGGAGGCTATATGGCTGAAGAACTTCATAGGAGACCTTGGAGTAGTACCAGCTATAAAGGAGCCCATGGAAATTTCCTGTGATAGTGAAAGTGCTGTTGCCTTAGCCAAGGAACCAAGGGATCACGGGAGATCCAGACACATCGATAGAAAATATCATTTTATCAGACATCGCATAGAAGAAGGAATCCTCGTGGCAAAGAGGGTATCATCAGATGAGAACCCAGCAAATCCCCTCACGAAGGGACTGAGTAGGGTTAAGCATCTCCAGCATGCTCGGAGCATAGGGCTGAAGGATGATATAAGTTTTAGTAGTTAGATAAATTATGAAATTTCTAAAGTGTAATTGACATTTGATGATGAATAAAAGTTGTGTTTATTCATGAGTAAAATGTTTGTATCTTTTGTCAATCGTTTACTATAGTTTCTTTTGCATGTTTTGACTTCCAAAATACTATGTTGTGGTTTCACATATTATTCAAATTTTCCACAGTCAGTCATATGTTGGAAGTGATGGGTTTTATGCATAAGAACAATCCTATGTGCTCATACAAACCCTAATGCTTGGATCTAGGTTTCTCTATTGTACATGCTTTGAATCCAAGACTAATAAACTTAGATCTAACATATAATAAACTGAATTAGGGCTTATAGAATTACCTTTGATTGTTATATAGCAATAACAATCAATTCCTTGCTTGGATTGGATTCAAAAGCTTAGTGCCTCAAGTGCTGCACCTCTAATGGAGTCACAAACACCTTATGCAACTTGGATGAAGAGGAGAAGAAAAGAGGCTGCCCAAAAATGACTAAAAACCCTAGAGAATCAGTTGTCCAAGTTTTTGGAGCCTAAGGGTGTCACACCCCCGAACCAGACGGCGGAAACGTCCGAGGGCTGTCGTGACTTAATTGAATACCATAACATTGAATATATATGAAACGTAACAACATTCGTCACCATGCATTAATATAGTACAACCGATAAAGTTTACATGAAGTACAATGTTTAAACATTGTATTCCCAAAAATAAATTGTTCGATTCGTTAATGAGTAAACTGAAGCCATCACTGAGTACATTTTCCTTTGATTCACTGGTTACCTGAGAATACAAGTATTTTGAAAAACGTCAACATATGAAATGTTGGTGAGTTCATAAGCGGTATTTGAAAAGCAATGTTTTGTATCATTTTGAAAACCACCAGAAAATCCGATATTTTCTGAAAAGAGCTTTTGAAAACATTTGTGAAGATCCATAAGTATGCTTGTTTGTTTCTATAATTGTAAAGAAAATGTTCATCAAAATTGTGTACGCTTTGAAAACCGAATGTATTGAAAAAACCCTAGGAAAACCCGATGTTTTCCTAATTCTTTGAATTCCATGAAGTTAAAATGAAACCATTGCAACGCGTGAAGTTATCAATTCCAGGCGACGTCGGATTATTTTTGAGCATGATTAATTGCTATAAACACGCGTTACACAAACGACCAGTTTATAACTATACTAACGATCCCGTAGGCGTCGTCCGTACTAATCACATTATCCAACTGCCCTGACTTCCCCACATCCGAAGAGAAAGAGGACACGAAGACCCCGATGACTCCATTAACCGGTTGGGGATAAAAAAAAGGTACGAGGGGTCCCTGACCCGCCTCGCATGAAATACCGACTTTACTAGCAATACCAAAGGACCCTTGGGGACTGATAGTATACAAGCCATTGAAAGTCCTTTTACGCTGTGTTAGATCGTGTAAGACCCAACACCTCGTAAGGTAGAAGTCTTCGGGCCTTAAGATCAGGTCATTGGGCTAGCTAGGCCCAACAAACAAGATTTCACACTTTTGGGGCCCAAAGATGGTGCGTAGACGTCTGTGCACTCTCACGTGTGTATTGAATTCCCAAATGTTACTTGTATGAATCAAGTTATCGTCGCGTTAGTAGTTTTGGATTTTTATTGGTTCGAGACCGAACCAATTCGTTTAACAACGATTTTTTTTGGTATTGTCGTGTATTGTATTTCGTCGGTAGTCGCGGTGCCAATATTTGATCAAGTTGCGTGTATTGAATTAGCCTTGAAAGTTTTCTGTTTTCAGCCCCTCATTGTTTGTAAAATTTACTTTTTCAACCCTCTAATTAAATAACTTTCCGGTTTGGTCCTTAAATCGTTTTTCTTGACATTTTAACACCAAAAATTATTGAAATTAATATTTTTCAGCATATTTTCATTGAAAACAGTTTAAGTCCCTGAAAATGCAGTTTTCTCGGTTATAACCCCTCTTTTTCGCAGTTTTGACAATTTTGGCCCAAATTGGAAAATTTTTGCAACTTTGGTCCTTTTTAAATTTAAAAAGCATTTTAAACCTTTGAAAAGTAGTTGGAACACTAGTAGTCCACTGTTTTACAGAAAAACACAGTTTTGGCCCTCCAAAACAGAAAATTTCGCATAATGGGCCTTATTGGGCCGAAAATGTCATTTTTAGCCCATTAAGCTTGAAATTTATGTTTTTAATCCTCCAAATGAGTATATTTCCAGAAAATATTTTATTGAAACTGTTTTGACTCATCTCCCCCATCAGATTTCGAAATATTTCAATTTGGGTCCTTTAACTTTATATTTTTAGCATTTTATGTCCAAAAATTGAGTTTTTAGCCCAAATAAAATGTTACTAAGCCATTTAGCTATTTTTCTTGGAACACTTTATATGTAGAAATATATTTGATGCTAGTATCATTTAACATAAAGTATATCTCGATTTTTAGGGGTTTTATGGCTAGATCCAACATTATAAACACACAAAAACACACATATAAGCATAGAATCATACAAGGCATACAAAACACATATAGATCTACACTTTCACTTGTATTCCCCCCCCCCACAAAACTCATAAAAACAGAAAATAGGGGGTATGAAGCTCACCTTGTTTGAAGCTTTCGGTTTTTGATGGAGATGTGAAGAGGTTTTTGGTCCTAACAAGTTTCTTGAGGAGCTTTACAACCTAGATGGCTCTAAGATGCATGATTCACGAAATGGAAAGGGTTAAGAGGAGATTTTGAAGAAACTAAGAAGCTAAACCATGGATATAAGTAAAAACTTACCTAAGATGATGATTAACTTGAAAGATCCTCTTGAAAGCTTCCTAAATTTCGAGATTTTTGAGTGGAGAGGGAGGATGTGTTCTTGAGTGTTCTTGAGAGAGTTTGAGAGATATTTGTGTATGTGTGTGTGTGTTTTGGCCAAAAGTGAGAGAGAGGAGAGAAGAGAAGTGATCCTTGATGAGATAGGTGCTTGGAAGTATGAGTTCCATGCATGGATATCCAATGAATAAAAATGAGGTGGCATCCAAAGTCAACACTTCTCCATCTCTTCTTGGACTTGGGCCTTGGGCCGAGAATCTTGAAGGAAGAGGAAAATTTGGGCTTTTTGCCCCTAAGCCCAATATTAGAGTTAGTTTGAGTGAGTTTTAACATAAAAGAATATAGTATGATTTTTACACTTTGTTGGGCTAGTTTTGGTTAATCATGGTTCAAAACTTTTAATTTATTTCATTCTAGGCCCAACATGGCCCAAAATGTGAAAATAAATTAATGTGGGTCCAATTAGAGCCCAATTAAGGGTTCTAAGCCCATGATAGTCAAATTGGAAGCTTATTGGTCCATTGAGTCCAACAAGGAAGTCCTAGTCCAATGTGGACCTAAATAAGAACTTCTAGGGTTTCCAATTGTTTGATGACTATTTGTAGTACTTGTATGATGTATTGGATTTAAGTTTTTGATTCACATTAACTTGAGTGTATAGATTACATGACACAAAATTTCCAGTTGTGACAAAGGGGTCCTTTATATACTTGTGTGGGCTGCTAGGGTTTCAGTCAAAATCGTAATGGACAACTTAAACTCTAAGCAGCCCATGAAACCTTCTGGATAAGGCCATGGACGAAAATATGATGGGCTCCCATCATA
This sequence comes from Lactuca serriola, assembly GCF_051521515.1. NCBI lineage: Eukaryota > Viridiplantae > Streptophyta > Magnoliopsida > Asterales > Asteraceae > Lactuca > Lactuca serriola. The sequence goes on from NC_136408.1 coordinate 110,154,745, forward strand.
ATTTCGTTCACCCCTTGATCCTTTAGCATTCCTTAGCCCAATAACTCAATTATCCAATAATTGCAGTCTAGTCCCCTAAATTTAATTAATCTCTTTTAGCCACAAAATTAATTATCAATTAATTCTTGACTAATACTAATTAAACAATATGATTTCTCCTTTAGTATATTATTCTCATAATATATTAATAAACATATTTAAACCTTTCTCTCCTTAAATCATCCTACATAATCGGGTCAAGTACATACCAAAATAGTTATGGACTTAGACACTAATCCAATAGTCTCTCACTTTGATAAGTCTAATAACTATTTTCCATATGACTTCAGAACCTGATCAACAATTGTAGCTTTCAAAAGCCGCTGTCAACACTGATCTTATCAGATAGCGTGTCCTTTAGATAAGGGATCATATATTCCTCCATTCTCAAGATATCGTATAGACATAAGACATGAATTTTAATCATATTCTCTATACTGTTTCCCGACTTCTGATTTATGACGACTGATAACAGACTACAATTGAACACTTCAGCTTAGTCCCGACTTGGCCAAGCCCTTAGGTGTCATCACAAAATCATCGAGAGGTCCACAGATATCGCTTTTACCCACTTTGGGTAAAAGGAATGGATAAACTTCGACTCATATGCTTGCTTGCATTCACTGATCGAATCACAGACAACAATAAGTTTTATAACACCAAGTTACTGGTGCGTTTACTTATCATCAATGTGCAACCGACCAACAAATAACAACTCACACGTCTCGGTTTTAAGAATATATAATATTATCGTCTCACTAATCACTCGTGATAAAACCATGAAGTGATCCAAGTGAGCGTGGGTTTAATCCAATACTCTAATCTTATCAAAGCACTAACGAACTCTGCAGCAAACTTGTGCCATGTCTAAACACTTCAGACAATCTACAGATAGATTCATGACAATCTTTATTCATACCTACTCCCAACGTATGACCGACTGTGGATGTTTGAATAACCTAGTTATTCTGGAAGTCAAAACATGCAAACTGAAACATAATAATAATACTTAATCCTATATGGCCCCAAACTTGTGAGAGTAAATAAAACACTTCTATTTATCCACCATATTGATTACTCATTATTTATCATTTAATGTTTCGGATAATCAACTTGTTACTTGAATTGCAACAACAATTGTCCCATACTCTAAGCATGCACACTTTGTTTCCTATGGTCCATGCTTTGTAAAATAGATCAATAGAAAACTTTTCCAATGATTCTCATTTCACAATTCCTTAATCCCCATTGTTAGTGTAAGAGCACAATGTTCTTGCCACTACTAGAATGTGCTAGATTCTAACATTTTACGCAACGATCCTTTCGTAAAGTCATAGCACAAAATTCACCAAGACTTGGCTAATGAAATTACAAAGTACTTTCTTAGTAATTGTTACTAGACAATTCCATAGACGTGAAGTCTCACATTCAAAGTACATTCCTTTGAACATTCTTCTTGCATAAAAATTTCTAATCTAGATATAGATTCTCAATATCCAACTCCTAATATGGAAACATTTCCACATTTGCCATATGATAACTCATTCTTAATAGAATCTTATCTATTCATAATAATGTCGATATGGTCCATCTAATACCATACTTCCAACTACTCACAATCGACCAATCCTCAGCGGACTTTGGATCGCCCTTTGATAGTTGTTTAATTATTTTAGTTAAAACCAATTCTAGTCCTTTTTCCCTCTTAATGCACTAGACATTTGGAAAATTTTTAGAATGGTAAAATATTATAGCATTTGCAATCGATCCTATACACGAAGTGTATGGGACACGATGCATAATGTCTTACATAAAGATATGATACTTTACCAATCTTTTGCCATAATATTTTATGTGTCATGTACTCACCATTCGAACTATGAAGAGGGATGCCGTAATCATAATCGAAATTTGAGAACACACAATGTATCCTTTGAATAAAAATATTAAAATTTCTCAATCTAAGCTTTAGATTTTGAAACGAAGTATAATATTCTCTCCCTTAATTATAGCAAAACAACTTTTCAACTCATGCAACTTTGCAAATTGAATCTTTGTTTTTCTATAATTAATATTGCTATACTTGCAATACTTGCCATAATAATCATATAAGCATAACACTTATGCTCCCACTATCATGATGATTATTATCATATAAGCATAACACTTATGCTTCCACTAGCTTTGACATGTATTCAGAAAACAAATGAATTTTCAGAAAACAATGCCTATTGAATTTCTGAAATTCATATTTCTTATACCAGATGCTTCGATATGCCTTTATCTAAGCTTCTTAACCTTATACACCTTTGCCTTAGATAGTTATATGTGTGTTTAAACAATTCAGAACTTATGTTACTAAGTTCCAAATGTTGAAACTAATTGCCAAATCTCATAATTCGAACTATGGAAAGGGATGTCGTAACCATAATCGAATTTGAGAATACAATTTTCATAATTGCTATCTTTTTAAAATCTCTCTTAATGAAAGCATTTCATCACAGTCATTTTCATGAAGGAGGAAATCTTATGACACTTATATTTTATGGTGTATGAGTTCCTATCCATGTGAATTTGCCAAAACCAAGGTTTGTGACAAATCCAAACTCATATGCACTGAACTTTCTTAATCTTGATTTCGTGCCTTATGATAACACGAGTGCCCACCATGTCTTCCAAGTAGTTTAGTAACTTGTCCTTACATATCAATGTACTTTCCATCGACTAAGGCTCTAGTATGCATTCAAATGAGAGCTCATAGAACTCACATACACAGTTAACTCAATTGGAATGACACAGAAACAAAATAATGTCAGCACGATAGGTTGTAAACCTCAAGTCGTGTGCTAGTGATGATCGATAAGGTTTATTCTTGATTTGTTATTGAAACCTTTCAACACCATTAAGACTCCCACTGACTCCTTGACATATAAGATTCTCTTGTCAAGAAACATTTTTTGACAAATATTCAAGAGTTAGAGTAGTTTTTATCAAGACAAAACACTTCACATAATTGGTCCTAGTTGGTCTTTGTCTTATCCAAGACAGCACAACTTACCAATTTCAAATGTGCAAGGATAAGAAAACTTTTCCAAGTTCCACATTTGATGAGTGTTATAAACCTACTTAAGACTGTTCACTCAATGTCACAATCTTGACTCTAAGACTTGATATTGGAACGAAGTATGATTGACTTATTGATTTAACCATTTCTACAATACTCGATTCCTCTTCTTAGACATGCAATTGCACTAAGACTCACTTAGAGGATCTATTGAGACATGGTTCTTAATCTTTAAGACTTATCATAAAACACAATAAAAGGTACTCTCCCTTCTTCTTAGAATAGAGAAACTTTTATCTTTTTGCCTACTTGATTCTTCTTTATTCGTTCTACTATTCATTGAAACTCTTTCAATCAACTTAGAATTACATTTAATCTTATAAGTATAATCATATTTACTAAACTTTAGTAAATTATGATGAATATCTTTGTCATTTCCACAAATAACATAATTAAGAATCAAATCCATTTTGCTAATAATAGAAGTACACAAACATCAATTTTTCATATATTTCATTGCAAGGATAAACAAATAAGATAAAAACCAAAATTTATTTTATTTATAAAAACAGCGGAAAAACATGTCCTTACAATGCAAAATTCAAACGAAAAACTATGTAATCATATACTCCTAACAAATCTATCATAACTTCCTAAGCTCAAAATCTGATCTTCGAATTCATGCGATTGAAATCCATTTCTTCGTGATCAGACTCATCTTGCTCTTCCATCAAACTTCCTCTCTTTTCTTTAATCCTGCAAAACATGCAAATGTAATCTTATCACATTATGAATAAAGAATAGGAATTTAAATGGAGTTAGATAGTGGATTTTATACCTGAAGTAGAGCCATACTTATCGACTCTCCCATCTCTTAGATTCTTCAGGTCCTTCGGGCAGCTTCGTATCCATTGCCCCTTTCCTTGGCAGCAGGAACAGGTGGTGTCCATGGAAGCATGGTTGGTTGAATTATCAGACAAATATGCTCCATTACTTCGCCAAATCATTTCTGATTCAGCAACAATAAGCATGTAAGTCAAGTCAATGAGGGTTGTGTCAAGTTTCATCATATAATACTCTCTAATGAGCTTATCATATGATTCAGGGAGTGACTGAAGAACCCAGTCCACAACCAACTTATTTGAGATAGACGCACCCAACATAATCAACCTATCAATGTGTGATTTCATCCCTAGGATGTGAGCACACACGGGTTTGCCATCTTGATGTTCCATTTCCAATAGGGATTCGGTGATCTTGAACCTTTCAAATCTTCAATCATTAGGGTCAGGGAGAACAACGGGAGGAAAAGGAGGAAGTGAAATCAAGCTAGTCCACAGTGATCCATCACTTTGAATCAAGGTTTCACTTTCATTAGGAACACTTTTTCCTTGGTATTCGAGAATACCACGGTTAGAGTCAGACATCTACAAAACGGGAGAAAATTCAAGTTAAGTTGATTGAGTCCTTAATAAAACACCCAAATGAGTTGTTAAGGCTAGGATCCAACACAATATTCTACAACCTAGAAAAGGGATGCCGTAATCTAGTTGCAAAATATTTGAAGGTAGGTAAATGACGATTTACCAATTTCCACCATGAAAAACGAAAAGGAAGATTAAGTTTTAAATGAATTGAAACTCCTAGATCTTTTGAGATTCATTGAACTTTTCAATGGCATGTTTAATCTCGATTATGCCCTACTATTTGTGACTGGGATGCCGAGGATCACAAATAAGGTGTGAATAACCATACGAATCACGTGGTGCACCCAATGCTACAATCACCTAATCAATGTGTCGGTTAGTCACACACGCTCCATTGATCTATGACAAACATCGAGTCACCCTTCGCTACCAATGTTATCCCCAAATTAGTGTGTCGGTTAACCACACACGCTCCACTAACGTTTGACAGGGGTACGAAGTGTAATTCTATGGATTAGCATACAATTTCACATTTTTCCTAAAGTAACTATGATTTGGGAAATTGAAAAAGCATTTAGTTACTTTGTACTTCATTATACTTATAATGGAAGGTTTCTGTCCTATCCTACCCGTTTGGCTAACGACCCTCCACTAGTCAAGAGTGCGGTGGGTAAGAGTGGATACCCATTCAATTGTCATTTTATAGGCAATTTCCTTAAACACCCCTTATAGACCAGCTTCGTGAATGAGGCCTACTAACGGTAAGACTGACTGTTTACTCATACATATACAATACTAGACTTTTAATGTTATATATAGTATAGGGTGTATTTTACATTTTTAAAATACTAGGTGGTTAAACTTAGTAAATTATACTTTTAATTTAATTAAATGTAAACCAAAAACTTTATGGGTTTATTAAATCACTTTTAATTATGCACTTTAATTAATTAACAAAACCATAAGGGTGTGATTTGAACTTTTTCAAATTACTAGGGTTTTAGAATTTAACTATTCAAAATTAAACTTTTAATCAACTTTTAAATTCAAAAACTTGAGGGCAAGTTTTGAAACATTTCAAAACATTAGGGATCAAATAACAAATAATTCAAATTAAACAATTAATTTCATAATTATCTATATTTGACCTAATCTTATTTTAGTCACTAGATAATTACCAAATAATTTGAAATAATCCATATTTATCATATAAACAACCAATATTTAAAAGATTTGAAATTATCTATTGTTTTGGCAAGGATAATCATTAATTTAAGATAAAAATCGGATTTTAACTTCAAAAAACGATTAAGCATCAAATCCAAGTCAAAATAGCAGCTAAATCCCGAAATACCCTCTGCCTGACGAACTGACTCGCCGAGTCAAACCTGGACTCGCCGAGTAGGGCCAACTCGCCGAGTCCAGATACTGACTCGCCGAGTTGTGTTGGGCAGAGGCAAAAAACTCGATTTTAAGCAAACAAAACAGTTAAGCATCACATACAACTGAAACCAATCAAGGCTCTGATACCACTGATGAGTTTTATGCATAAGAACAATCCTATGTGCTCATACAAACCCTAATGCTTGGATCTAGGTTTCTCTATTGTACATGCTTTGAATCCAAGACTAATAAACTTAGATCTAACATATTATAAACTGAATTAGGGTTTATAGAATTACCTTTGATTGTTATATAGCAATAACAATCAATTCCTTGCTTGGATTGGCTTCAAAAGCTTAGTGCCTCAAGTGTTGCACCTCTAATGGAGTCACAAACACCTTATGCAACTTGGATGAAGAGGAGAAGAAAAGAGGCTGCCAAAAAATGACTAGAAACCCTAGAGAATCAGTTGTCCACGTTTTTGGAGCCTAAGGGGTCCTTTATATACTTGTGTGGGCTGCTAGGGTTTCAGTCAAAACCCTAATGGACAGCTTAAACTCTAAGCAGCCCATGGAACCTTCTGGATAAGGCCATGGACGAAAATATGATGGGCTCCCATCATAATTTCGTTCACCCCTTGATCCTTTAGCATTCCTTAGCCCAATAACTCAATTATCCAATAATTGCAGTCCAGTCCCCTAAATTTAATTAATCTCTTTTAGCCACAAAATTAATTATCAATTAATTCTTGACTAATACTAATTAAACAATATGATTTCTCCTTTAATATATTATTCTCATAATATATTAATAAATCATATTTAAACCTTTGTCTCCTTAAATCATCCTACATATTGCTATGGTGAAGGCAACCCAAAAGGACCATGCTCATAATTGGGTCAAATACGTACCAAAATAGTTACGGACTTAGACACTAATCCAACAGGAAGTAAATATGAAGTAAGACTGTCATGAAGTTGGTTGTAGGTGTCAGGATATAAGACAACACTTCATGAGTGCTCATAAGTTCTGAGTATTGGAATCAACCCACGCTCACTGGAATCACTTCATGGAATTTTATCTCGAGTGATCGTGAGATGGTAATATCATATAAGTCTTGAAACCTAGAGATATGATTTGTTGCCTACAAATTGATTATGCATTGATTGTACGAAAACGCATTGGTAACTCGATGTTATAAAACGTGCTTTTGTGTATAATTCAACTAGTAGTAGAACAAACATATGAGTCGAAGTTTATCTGTTCCTTCTTGGATTAGAAGCTGATATATGGGCCCCTCGATGATTTTGTTTTGACCTATGTACCGGGCCCGGTCAGAACTAAGTTCATGTGTTCAATTAAGTTCTTTGTCAAACAAATCGGGAATCGGGAAACAAACTGCTGGACAATAAGTAAGACATTGTTCCATGTAATTGTCTGGCTAATATCTATAATAGAGGATTATATGATCACTTATCTTAAAAGGCGTATCAACATCTTCTCAGTTCCGAGAGACCTTGAAAGAGCTACGATTGCCAATCGGTTCCTGAAGTATTGCAGTTATAGGTATTAGACTTATCCAAGTGGGATGCTGTTGGATAAGGTGTCTAAGTCCATAACTATTTCTGGTAAGTACTTGACCCGACCCAGCATGGTCCATTTGGGTTGCATGGCACCATGCAATTAGATAAGCTAAATGAGAGAAATAACACATATGGTTTATTAATATATTATAAGTTCTAATATATTAATAATATTATTTAATTAGTTTTGATCAAGAATTAATTTAGAATTAATTAAGTGATTAAAAGATAACTAAATAGTTATATGGGTAGATTAAGTAAATCTTCCATATCTTATATAGTGGGCTAAGAGGCTCCATGGATTATCAAGTTGGGTTCCACCCATAAGATGCTCCATGGATGCTCCATGGAGTTAACCCATGGATCAAGAAATGAAGAGTCATGGAGCATTAGGGTTTACCTAATGTCACACACTATATAAGCAATGTAACTCTCCCCAAAACCGGTTACAAAAAAAAAGAAATAAGATGGCTTGGCCGATTTTGCATGTGTTAGAGTATTCTCTCAAGTTTATTCTTTGCATTTGGTGTTGTATGAAGCATTTGAGGCATCACACTTGAGGTGCTAGGCTCACAAGGTTTCAAGAAACACTTTCAACAACAAGGTATGTAGTTCTATCTTTTATACAAAGAAAATTGTATCCCATGTATGCTAGATAGGGTCATAACCTTGGAAAACAACTTTGCATGATTATTAGACAAACATAGATCCATGGTTATTAGGGTTGCATGTACACTTAGGAAGTGTTAGAATGCTCAAAACCCATCACAACCTTGGTCCCACTAGAAGAGAAACCATCTTGGGACTTTCCCTTGCGTTGGTTCTTCGAAGAAGCCTTCCTTTTCTTGCCCCTTCCCTGCCAAATAGCCAAAACAGGAGAAACAAATGGATTGGGAGTTGGTGCAACAGACTTGTCCTTTAGGTTGCTCTCAGCAGTCCTTAGGAGACCTTGGAGTTTGCTTAGGGTGACCTCTTCCTTGTTCATGTGGTAGGTCATCCTAAATTGATTGTAGCATGACGGCAAGGAGTGGAGAACAATGTCGATAGCCAAATCTTCCCCAAAGTTCACATTCAACTTGCGAAGACGATCGACATACCTTTGCATATTTTGCAAGTGCACGGTTAGAGACACTCCACTTCCCATTTTAGCAGTGATCATATTCGTTATGATCTCATAGCGCTCTTGCCTCGCGCTTTGGTGATATCTCTTCATCAAGTCTAGATGCATTTCATAAGGATACATGTCCTCATAGGACTTTTGGAATTCGGAGTTCATTGTGGCTATCATGATGCAATGGACTTTCGTTGCATCTCGCTCATGTGTCTCAAACATAGCCATTTCTTCGAGAGTAGCAGTTTTTGGATTGATCTTTTCGAGCTTCTCATCGAGAACATACTCCTTGTCCTCGTAACACGCGATCGTGCGGATGTATCTTATCCATTCGCTAAAGTTCAATCCATCGAAAGTCACTTTTTGACAAAGGCTCATTGGCGTGAATGAGCTAGCTGTAGCGTTGTTTGCGTTAGATATCTACAAATAGAAATGAATAAAGTTGATTAGAGTTAAGTCCCTAATTAACACCCAAAATGGAAATTTAGGGCTAGGACCCAACAACACTGTTTACACATTAGAAAAGGGATACCGTAATCCAACATGCAAATAATTTGGAGGTAAGTGAATGACGATTCACTAATTCTTCACCACGAAAAACATAAGCTTTAAGTTTTAAATGTATTGAGAATTCCTAGATTTCTTTGAGATTCATTAAACTTTTCAATGGCATGTTTAAATCTCGATATGCCCCTCTAGTTTGTGACTGGGATGCCGAGGATCACAAAGCGGGTGTGAATAACCATGCAAATCTACATGGTGCCTTCATTGTTACAATCACCTATTCGATGTGCCGGTAAACCACACACGCTTCACCGAACTATGACAAAAAATGAATCACCCTTTGCCACCTTTGCTTAGAGTCAATTAGTGTGCCGGTTAACCACACACGCTCCACTAACATCTAAACAAGGGTGAAAAACGTAATTTCATGGGATTGCATCAATTCACTTTTCCTAAAGTAACTAAGATTGGGAATTTTATAAAATAGTTTAGTTACTTTAAATAGATTCATTATACTTATTAATGAGAAGTGGTTTACCCTATTCTACCCGTTCGACTAACGATCCTCCACCAGTCAAGCAAGTGGTGGGTGTGAGTGTACACCCATTAAGCACAATTTTATAGGCAGCGACCTTATACCCACTTTATAGACTGGCTTCGTGAATGAGGCCTACTAACGGTAAGACTAACATCTTTAATTATACATATAAATATATTAAACTTGTAATATTATCTTAGTATAGGTTGAATTTTAAACTTGTGAAATTCTAGGGTTTGAAATTTAAATTATTTAAATTAAACTTTTAATAAGAAAACTTAAATTTCAAAACTTGAGGACATGCTTTAAACTTTTCAAAACATAAGGATCAAATAGCAAATAATATAAATCAACTAATTAGATTATCTCAATTTGATCTTATTCAATATTACTTGCAAGACAATTAACCAATTCAATTCAAATAATCAATTATTATCATATAAGGAAATTATTATTCAACTAGTTGGTAATTATCTTTTGTTTGGTCAAGAATATACTCAAATATATATATGTTTAAAATCAGATTTTAATGATCTAAAACAGTTAAGGCAAGTTTCCTCAAGTAAAATAACAAGAAATCCCGAAACTACCTCCTTCTGACGCTCGAACTCGCCGAGTTCCCACTATGGACTCGCCGAGTCCACAGTGGAACTCACCGAGTTCATCAGGTAGAATCACAAAAATCGAATTTTTAAAGCAACAAGCAATCAACCAATGCATCTATTCAATAGAAATCAATCAAAGCTCTGATACCACTGATGAGATTAAGCCACAAGAACTTTCCTATGTGCACATGCAAACCCTAATTGCTTGGATCTAGGTTTCTCTAATTGAACATGCATTGTATCCAAGACTTTCAATACTAGATATAATGTAAACAGTTGATTCTAATCATATGAATTAGGATCTAGAACAATACCTTGGATTACTTGCTTGGTACTTCTTCTTCTTGGAGCTTAGAGTCACAATTCTCACTCCTCTAATGGATTACAAACACCAACCAGCAAGAAGATGATTCGAGAGAAGGAGAGAGGTGAGAAATCGGCTCCAGGGTTTCCACAAAGATTCAGTGGCCGATTTCTCCAACCCTAAGGGTCTATTTATACTATGAGCTCCTAGGGTTTCACCTTAAACCCTAATTGGATAACTTAGCCTCAAAGCAATCCAAAGATCCTTCTAGATAAGGCCTTGGATGATTTTTAAGATATCCATATCCTTAAAATCATCCCGTCCCATATCCATAAAGATTCATTGCCCTAAACACAACTATCACACATTTGACAGTTTATGCCCCTTTATTCAATTAATCTCTTTAAGTCACCAAATTAATTCTTAATTAATACATGACTTATATTAATCAAATAACATTATTATTCCTTTAATATATTATTCTTATAATACATTAATAATACTATCTCTTTTATCTATATAAATCACCTTGTCAAGTTGCTATGCTGAAGACAACCCAAAAGGACCATGCACAACCGGGTGAAGTACTTACCAAATATAGTTACAGCCTTAGACACTAATCCAACATTAAGAACTTAGAATAGACATTTAGAGCCTTTATAGTCATGCATGCACGTAAAGTTTGCAACTTTACATGATAGGCATGCCCTAGAAGTTTGGATCTATGAGTTGGAACTGTTGCATGGATCAAATATGTCTGTATGGAGGAAAATGACAGAATGGACTCGGCGAGTCGCAAAGTGACTCAGTGAGTCACATGAAGATGGCCGTGAACTCGACGAGTTGGATGAACAAGTCGGCGAGTCCGATGAAGATCGCCATAAGACACGACGAGTTGAAGAACAACTCGGAGAGTCGGATGAGTTTCCTCTGGGATATGTACGAGTGTGTATCTGTCGAGTTGCAAGGAGGGAACCCGACGGGTGACCTTAAGTTTGATCGAGAATCAAAGGAACTCGACGAGTCACTCCGATAAATCGGCGAGTTGGAATGTATTTCAGGGAACTCGACGAGTAGCCAAGGGTACTCGGCGAGTTAAGGTCAACATGGACTATTGACCTTGACCGAGGACTTTGACATTGACCATGGGTTAACTAGTGGGTTGTGGAGTACCTTATAAGGTTAAGGACTTATAAGTATGTTGTACTATGATGATAGGTGGTAAAACCTATGTCAAGTGATCCGGGAGTTGGAGTTTACCTTTCGTGTCGACATCTGCGAGGTGAGTTATCCTCACTATATCGTTAGGGTCTACGGCACCAAGGCTGACCCTTTAATTGTTATTGTTATGGTATGTTATGTGTGGTTATGATCTGTTAGATCGGAATTGGGGTAGACAATATGTTATGCTCTTATGATCCGTAGGGATTGGTATGTTAGTGACCTGCTAGGTCGGTACTTTAGTTACATGAGAATTCTATGATTGATGATCAGTGTGACAAATATGTTTGATGTGTGTATATGCCTGTATGTGATAGTATGCACACATGGTTATTTGCTGATGGTTGGGTGGAGGCGGTCTTGCTTTGTGCTGAAGGCCAACATACCCTATGAGCGGTCTGGGGAAACTGTAGGCCCAGACAGACTATAGGCCCGGTAGGGCGGTCCAGTAAGGACAATGGACCAGTATGCATGTTGATTGATTGATTATTACTGATATGGTATTATCAGCGTGGTATTGGTATTTAGGGGTAGATCACTAAGCCCTCAGGCTTACAATTTTCAGTTTATTGTTTCAGGTACTTCAGGAGATCACGGAAAGGCGAAGGCGTGACCTTACGGCTCCTCATCCTTATGTTATGATTTTTGGGACACTCTGATGGAAAATGATTTGAAAACATTTTGTAAACAATGCTATTTGGTTTTTATTTATGATTGAAAAAGTTTTAATTTGGCGTAAAATTTATGGATGTTACAAGTTGGTATCAGAGCCTTGGTTTGAGTGAATTGGAGGAACACTTGTGTGAATCCAGTCTCAAATCAAGGAGATTTTCGGAACATAAGTTCTAAAATGATTTTCAAAATAAGGATGGAGGATGCAGAGGGTACGATCAGCCGAAGCCTGTAATTGAACCCCAAAATACCATACAGTTATTTGATATTTTGATATGTTATAACAACATGCTAGTGATAGGCTAGGGATCTTCAGGGATTGCATGATAGACTTGCCTGATTATATGATGCCTATTAGCCTAGGGATTCTTGTATATGGAATTGACATCATAACTGTAGATGTTTGGTGTATGCATCACGGCTGTGTATAATCAAGATCATATAGCCTGAGAATGTGTGATTCGACCTTAGTGTAGGATTGGATATTCGAAAGTCTATGGGGTCCAGCATTATGTGCAGCTAGCGTGCACTGTCGCTGCAGGGGATGATGGAAGTTTCATGGATGTGTGAGTTGTGATAAGTGGTGAGACTAGATGTGAGATATTTGGTATTCTCCTAGAAGTGAGGGTTGGGCGCATTTCTATGTTGATAATATTGGTAGGGCGTTGTGGTGATACTTGAGACAAATATGGGTAGGTGTGGAAAGTAGTATGGGCCCGTACTACTGAAAGCACAGGACCTATACGCGTAGCAAGGAAATCACAACCCCTGGGGTTTTTGGGGTTTTGGTCTCCCGACATTATGTTATTTATCTGATGACTTTTTTATATATATATATATATATATATATATATATATATATATATATATATATATATATATATATATATATATATATATATATTCCAGTATAGTGGTGACGAGAGGTGTTGCTTCGGGATCAGCATCGGGGTCGGGAGACGGAGGGTTGGAGGTGCTGGTAGCACCTGAGCCCGTGGTTCAGATAGGGACCGAGGAGTTGGATGCCAGGATCAAGGAGATCATGCACGACAAGATTGCTGCTGCGTTCCGAGTGCAACTACCAGAGATGTTTGGGTCGATTAAGACCGCGATGGTTGAGTATTTTGATGAGCAATATGCAGCTCTAGCAGAGACAGCTGCCGCTGCAACCACTTCGGCTGTAACTGCGACAGGGGTTGGAGGAGAAGCCGGCAGGGATTTCCAATACCGGCACTTCGATAATACCAAGCCCCCAACATTTGATGGCACACAGGATTCGATTAGGGCTATGAGGTGGTCATCTGACGTAGAGGGCTATTTCTTCACGTGCTCATGTCCTGCTGACCAAAAGGTCAGGTGTGTCCTGAACCTGCTGAGGCTTGGGGCAAAGGACTGGTGGAGGTTGACGACTGGGTCGTATACTGATGATAAGCGAGCTGCTGTTACTTGGGAGCAGTTCAGAGATATGTTCTGCACCCGCTACGTTCCACACGTTGAGCGGGAGCGGCTTGCACATGAGTTTTTGACATTGAGACATGGGGAGTCTGTGATGGAGATTACCCGTATGTTCATGGAGTGGGATATGTTTTGACTGGAGTTTGCTTCAGAGCAGTCTCAGACGACTCGTTATCTGAGTATGTTCAAGACTGATATTCGACAGTTTGTGTCTACACACCGATGTGATACCCTCCTGGACCTTCATGAAGTTGCGCGGCGGCGTGAGTTGGAGATAGAGCTGCAACTGAAGGAGCAGCGGCGGGCACCGACACAGTCTCAGCCGGCGCCTAAGCTGTCTAAGACCGCTGATACACGGTCCAGGGGTTATCAGAGCCGCACTTGTGGAAAGTGTGGCAAGGCTCATTCGGGGGTTTGTCGAGCAGGAGGTGGGTGCCACAAATGTGGTAAGGAGGGGCACTTTGCCAGGGATTGTCGTCAGTCCGCCCCTCTAGCAGATATGTGGATTTGTTACCATTGTCATCAGGTTGGTCATGTGAAGACCAACTGTCCGCAGCTCGCTGCCAAGCCGACGCAGGGTTCAATACCAGCTGCTGCGAGGATTGGAGATAGGAGGCCAGTCAAGGTGGAGCCTCCGAAGGCTCAGGGATGCGCCTTCCAGCTCACGGCCGAGGAGGCCAAGTCAACACTGGATGTGGTTGCTGGTACGTTTTCTATTCTCTGTCTCAGTTATTGTATTTGTGTTAAGCTTATTGATTGTACCTGCGATTAGGTACGTTTTTAGTGAATTCCTTGCCCGCTTTGGTATGATTTGACTCAGGGGCGAGTCGATCGTTTGTATCTTAGACATTCTCTAAAGGGTTCAGGGTGCCGATAGATGATCTTGAGTGTCCGTTGCAAGTTTCGATCGCCAACGAGCATGGGGTCTTTGCTTCTTCGATCTTCCGGGGATGCGAGTTGGAGATTTTTGGGGTGTCCTTCCCGATAGATTTGATTCCTATTCCCATGAGGGATGTATGCGTGATTATAGGGATGGATTGGCTTAGCCGTTTTGGCGCCATGATCGACTGTGAGGGGAAGCGGGTGGTGGTTCGAACCCCAAGTAGGGGAGAACTTGTAGTATATGGTGAGGGCACCAGGTTGGGATCAGGGTTTTGTTCGGCAGCCAGGGCTCGGCAGTATATTCAGCACGGGTGTGTCGGTTATTTGGTGTATGTTGTAGATAAGCGGGGTTAGAGAGAAGCTTTCAGTTTCTAAGGTCCCGGTGGTGAGGGAGTTTGCTGATGTGTTTCCGGAGGAGTTACCCGGAGTGCCTCCAGAGAGGCAGGTTGAGTTCAGAATCGACCTAGTACTAGGTGCGGCCCCTATCGCTAAGGCACCGTACCGACTGTTACCGCCAGATATGCAGGAGTTGTCATCTTAGTTGCAGGAACTGCTGGGTAAGCAGTTTATTCGTCTGAGTAGTTACCCTGGGGAGCACCGATCCTTTTCGTCAGGAAGAAGGACGGTTCGCACATGATGTGCATTAACTATAGGGAGCTGAACAAGTTAACGGTGAAGAACCGTTATCCGCTTCCGAGGATAGGCGATCTTTTCGATCAGTTGCTGGGTGCATCTTGGTTTTCCAAGATTGATTTGAGATCAGGATATCACCAGGTCAGGGTGAGGGAGGAAGACGTGGAGAAGACCGCGTTTTGGACTCGTTATGGTCATTACGAGTTTTTGGTGATGCCTTTTGGACTCACCAACGCGCCAGCAGTGTTCATGGATCTGATGAACCGGGTATGCAGACCAATTCTTGATCGCTCGATCATCATGTTTATAGATGATATCTTGGTGTACTCCAAGACTCGAGAGCAGCATGAGGAGCATCTCAGGGAGCTGCTGGAAGTTCTGAGGCGAGAACAGTTGTTGCCAAGTTCTCGAAATGCGAGTTTTGGTTACGGGAGGTCCAGTTCCTCGGACACCTCGTTAACCAGGAGGGGATTTTGGTCGATACGGCCAAGGTGGAGGTGGTTATGCAGTGGGAAACCCCGAAATCTCCCTCTGACATCAGGTGTTTCTTGGGTTTAGTAGGGTATTATCGGAGATTCATTCGTGATTTCTCCAAGATTGCCATACCCCGCACTCGTCTAACGAGGAAGGGGGTGGATTTCTGGTGGGGCCGTGAGCAGCAGAGGGCGTTTGAGACCCTCTGACAGTGTTTATGCGAGGTGCCGGTGTTGACACTACCCGAGGGAGTGGAGGATTTTGTGGTATTTTGTGATGCATCCATCACTGGCTTGGGGGTAGTTCTCATGCAGAGAGGACGGGTGGTAGCCTATGCATCGCGGCAGTTGAAGCCGAATGAGACGAGGTACCCCACGCATGATCTTGAGTTGGGAGTAGTGGTTTTCGATCTCAAGATTTGGAGGCACTATCTGTACGGGGTCCGTTGTACTATATACACGGATCACAAGAGTTTGAGACACATCGTGGATCAGTCGAACCTGAACATGAGTGTTAGGGTGCAAAGTCATGATTGGATGTAATGTTTTAGGCTTTCCTCTTTGTATGTGTAAATGGGTTGAGTCTTTTCCTATAAATAGGAAGTGAGTGACTCCCATTATGTAAGAATGTAAGTGGAACCATTTTGGAGTGTTAGACTAGAGAGATAAATTGTATACAACCCTATTTGTATAATCTTTCTAGATCTAATAAGAGCTTACAAAGATTTATTTACTCCTTGTGTTCTTGAATTTGTATGATGAATCACTAGATCTTTCCTAATTCCACACATGCCATCATAATCAACACCACTACAATTGGTATCAGAGCGGGTGTTCTTGAATCTCAACAAGAATTGATCCTTGATGGCTATTTTGATTTGGTGATTCTTTTTGTTCATTGATCTTCGTGTTTAGAGAGTGTTTTTGTGTTCTTGAATCTCATCAATAATTCGACTTTCTCTCTCTAGAATACTTGTTTGTATCACTTTATCTCTCTAGAAAACCCATTCATAATCACTTTCTCTCTCTAGAAAATTTCAAGTTCTTGTAATCATGGAGAAATGGATGATACGTAGTGATGATGTTCAAAGTGAATGCTCATTTGAATATCTTCTTTATAGCTTAACTGTTGGATTGATAAGTGAATGTGATACTGTTGTAAATGGAGAAAAGAATGAAGTTGGAGAATTAATTAGTTGTCCAATTTTTCGAACCAAACATTTGTTTGATCGATTGATTACAACATATCAAATGACACGAAAAAATAGAAGAGATGGAGAAGTCATAAAAGGAATTTCTCGTGCGGAATGCAAATATGGAAGCAATAAACTTGAATATTATGCAGATTGTCGTGAAGCTCGGGACGGTGTTCTTGATGATGATGATGTTCAAGAAAAAGGAGTTCAAGTTGATTTTCAAGATGAAAAAGTTTTTTGCTCAATTGGAGTTCAAACCGATGATATTTTGTGTTCTTGTGATTCGTTTGAAGGAATGATTCCTTATCGGAAGCCGGTGATCCAAGAAAATCACAAGTATCAAACTCCAAAAGATTTGATTCAAACTCAAAATGTTCATGTTGTTGAAAGTGGGTTTGTTCATGAAGTCAAGTCTTCAAGATGCAAAAAGATGAGAAAGAAAAAGAAGAAGAAGATGAATCGGAAGAACAAGCGGGTTTACTCACAAAAATCGTCATATGTTGTGAAGCCAAAATCCGTGAAGCAAATTTGGGTTCCAAAGCAACAATCTCCAAGTGTTGAATTGAATTTGAAGTCAAAACCCAAATGTGTTGGTGGTTCTTTTGAAGATGTTCTTGGTTTGATGAAGAACACGAAGAACACGAAGAACGAGTTGTACATCTCGCATGGTGGGTGGTACAATGTTCGATTTGGAGATTTTCTCATTCCGACAAAAGAACTAAGATCTTCCAAATTTGATTCGTTCGTTGAAAATGGAACTCGATTCGTCAAAAAGGTATCACAAATTCTCAAATGGATTCCAAAACGTCCATGATTTCGATTTGTGCTTTGCGTTTCTCAAATCTTGATCAAGTTTGTTTCGTTGGATCTAATCCATTTTTACCCCATTGATGATCCAACATATTTTCTTTCATAGATCAAATCCAAATCCTATTCGTGAGCCCAAAGATTTATCAAATCCCGATCGATTTTTTTGTTTGCATCTTTGGTGTTGTCATATGTTGGTTTCAGCGATTCTGAAAATCGATTAGAATTTCTTGTCCCTCAGTTCTTGTGAATCGATTCAATATATTGTATTCATTTACAGAAATCGATAGTGATCAAGATGTCGATAATCAATTCAATTGAATGTCAACCAAGTTTTTGTTAAAGTCAAAATTGAAATTGATTTTGTTTCATTATTCGACTAATATCGAATGGAAATCAAGTATGATGATCAATGTTTGATAACGAACAAATGAAGAACATTGATTGTTGATTTCGAAAGTGGTAGGAATCGTTTGTTGGATTTATTTGGAATTGACAGTCGATGTTCGGAGGTATGATTGGAAATGAAATGATTTTTGTGTTGGTAGTTTGATATCGACTGATTTTGGTACCAAATCAATTTCTTGGAATTTGTTGGTGTCGATTAGCTTCTAAGTTGGAGTCAAACGAATTGGATTCGATGTGTAATGCTTGAAGTCATCGATCTGATCGATTTCTGTGATTCGGAGTCGAGTATTGAGGATCGATTGGGTGTTTGGGTTGAATACAAGGATCGATTTAGATTGGAGTCGATCTTGACTGAAAAGCGATGGAATACAATTTTGAGTAGATGGTCTTATCGATTGTTTTGGAGAGTTGATATCTAGTCGCTATTGAAGATGAACTGGAATCGAACGATTTGGAGAATTGATTTGATCGATTTTTGGGTTTGATGTCAATTTTCGAATGTTTAATGTACGAAGGGTTGATATTGGGACGAAGAACTGTAAGAAACGAAGAATCGATTTCGTTCATTTTGGGTTAGATTAAAAAGCGAAGAACAGATGTTTGGATTCGTAATGATTTTGATTGTTGATTTTCGAAGGGGTGTTGATAACTGATATTCCAAGTGTATTTTAATTGGGAAAAACGAAGGGTGTATGTTGAAGATTCGAAGGGTACATGCTTGGGAAGATCAGTAAGAAACGAAGGATCTATTGTAAAAATCGAAGGGTTGGTTTGGATGAATTTACGAAGGGGTTATTGGAGATTCATACGAAGAGTGTTTTAAATTCGAAGGGGGTATATTGAAACTTTCTACGAAGAGTTTTACTGTTCATTACTGTTCATGAACAAGTCTTCGTATCCTTCGTATGCTTAAATCTTCGTATGAATTAAAAAGAAGGAAGATAGAATTTTCGAAAATGGCCCTTATTGTTTCGAATGGTTGACAAATGGAAAAAGGCTTCGTATGAAATGATCAAAACCTTCGTATGATTTGATGAAATGGCAAATTTTCGAAAACGGCCCCTGAACCTTCGAATTTTTGTCACTTCTCAAATAAAAAAAAAACTTCGTATGTTTTGACGTCTTCGTATGTATGGCATGAAAAATCAAAAGTTTCGAATATCACCCCTGAAGTTTCGAAGACTTGGCACAAATGGTCCAATTTCGAAATGGTGACAAAAGTTGTGAAGAATGACAGAATCTCTCTATTAGCCCCAGCCGTTTCGAAATATTGGCAGAAAATACCCAACTTCGAAATTGGGCAAATTTTCTGAGAAATTGAAGAATGTTCATTTCTGGTCCCTGTAGTTTGTGCAAATTGACGCTTTCTACCCTGCTTTGGAAAAGGGGGAGAGTTTTGCATATTTGGCTGTTTTGGGCGCAACGGGTCCCTGCAAGTTTCAGAAAGTGACAATTTCTACACGATTTTTGAAAAATCTTGCAACTTTCACCCAAAAAGTCAAAAATTTCATAAATTGGAAATTTTTTGTGGCGTTTTCGTGATTGTTTTTCCGTGCAAGATTTTTGGTGATTCATTTTTGGTACACATCAAGGGGGAGTATCGTGAAGACTATTCCTCGGGCGCTTCTCATCCTTAGTGGGTTTTATAATCATTTTTTAATTATAAAAAGGGGGAGAATGATGGGTATTCGAAGCTTCTCGGGTTTGTCGAATATTCATTTGCGGATTTGAAGACCGGTGTTACTTCGAGGGGGAGTTTGGTCTTGATCGCGCTAGCTCGTTGGAGATTAAAGCCGGACATCCAATCCTAACTTTGAGGGGGAGAATGTTAGGGTGCAAAGTCATGATTGGATGTAATGTTTTAGGCTTTCCTCTTTGTATGTGTAAATGGGTTGAGTCTTTTCCTATAAATAGGAAGTGAGTGACTCCCATTATGTAAGAATGTAAGTGGAACCATTTTGGAGTGTTAGACTAGAGAGAGAAATTGTATACAAACCCATTTGTACAATCTTTCTAGATCTAATAAGAGCTTACAAAGATTTATTTACTCCTTGTGTTCTTGAATTTGTATGATGAATCACTAGATCTTTCCTAATTCCACACATGCCATCATAATCAACACCACTACAATGAGGCAGCGTAGGTGGCTGGATGTGGTCAAGGACTATGATTGCGAGATCCTTTACCATCCTGGTAAAGTGAATGTGGTTGCGGATGCTCTAAGCCGCAAGTCAGCTGGGTCCTCGAGCCCAGCCAGGTGTATGAGGATAACGGTGGATTCCGCACTGGTGGGTTTGATCAGGGATGCTCAGACTGAGGGCATGAGACTAGAGAATTGGAAATTGGAGAGGATTAATTGCGAAAGCGCCCGGTTTGTTCAGGATAGCCGCGGATTGTTGACCCGTTATGGTCGGGTTTGGGTTCCGATGTCCGGAGGGGTCCAACAGATAGTGATGGAGGAGGCTCATAAGTCTCGTTTTTCGATTCACCCGGGAGCCACCAAGATATACCTTGATTTGAGTTCGAGTTATTGGTGGCCTGGCATGAAGCGAGATATCGCTTGGTTTGTTGAGAGGTGCTTGACCTGTAACATGGTCAAGGCCGAGCATCAGAGGCCGCATGGTAAGTTGCAGCCTCTGGAGATTCCTATGTGGAAATGGGAACAAATCGCGATGGAGTTCATCACGAAGTTGCCGAAGACGGCAAGGGGGTTCGATGCTATATGGGTCATCGTGGATCGATTGACCAAGAGTGCCCATTTCCTAGCCATACGGGAGAGTTCATCGGCAGAGAAGTTGGCTGACCTGTACGTCAGAGAGGTTGTCTCTCGTCATGGAGTTTCAGTTTCTATCATTTCCGATCGAGATGTCAGGTTCACTACCCGTTTTTGGCAGAAGTTCCATGAGGAACTGGGTACATGACTGCATTTTAGTATGATGTTCCATCCGCAGACTGATGGGCAGAGTGAGCGGACCATTCAGACCCTCGAGGATATGTTGAGGGCCTGCGTTATTGATTTTGGTGGGAGTTGGGATTCCCACCTACCACTTGCAGAGTTCACCTACAACAAAAGCTATCATTCCAGTATTGGCGCCCCGCCTTTCGAGCTGTTGTATGGGCAGAAATGTAGGACCCCAGTCTGCTAGGGCGAGGTTGGGCACAAAGTGATGGGTCGGACAGAGGTAGTCCTGCAAACTACTGAGTTGATATAGAAACTTAGACAGCAACTGCAGACCGCTCAAAGTCGGCAGAAAAAGTTATGCTGACCGACGCCGATCTGAGCTGGCATTTCAAGTGGGTGACATGGTCCTCCTGAAGGTCTCACCCTGGAAGGGTGTGATCCGCTTCAAGAAGAGGGGAAAATTGGGTCCCCGTTATATTGGGCCATTCAGGATTATTGCCAGGGTTGGTAGGGTGGCTTATAGGCTAGAGCTTCCGGAGGAGCTTACCCGGATCCACAACACATTTCATGTTTCACAATTGCGAAAATGCATTATGGACCAGGAGGCAGTGGTATCGTTGGATGACATTCAGGTCGATGAGCGCCTGAACTATGTGGAGAGGCCTGTGGATATTTTGGTAAGGAAAAGAAGAAGATTCTACGGAATAAGGAAATACCTTTAGTAAGGGTACAGTGGGAACAGCGGAAGGGATCCGAGTGGACATGGGAGTCGGAGGCGGAGATGCGCGAGCATTACCCGACATTGTTTACTCCAGCGGACTTCGAGGACGAAGTCTAGTTCAAGTAGGGGATAGTTGTAACGCCCTGATTCCCAGGTATTGCTTAAATAATATTCATTGAGTTAAGCTCTACTCGACGAGTTGGTTGACTTACTTGTCGAGTAGCAGCGAGGTGAGATCATGTGTTAAGTGACCTACTCGACGAGTCCATGTTGGACTCGACGAGTAGGAGCTGGCAGTGGAAACCCTAAATCTCGGGGTTTGCACCTCTATTTAAAGGAGCCTTAGCCTCCTTTGGCCTCTTTACAGTCCTTGAGAGCCACTTAAACCCTAATTCGTGTGTGTGTGCCTTGGTGTGGTGTTTGAAGCTTGGAAATGAGGAGCTTGGAGGAAGAAGCTAAGAGTGCAAAGGAAATTAAAGCAATGAAGGAATGGGAAGCAGGATTTACCTCAGCTAGCATCCTTTGGAGGTATCAAAGTGTCATTCTTACTTCCCCTTTTCCCTTTTGTTGAGTTTCTAGAGCTTTTTATGGATTTTCAAGTTGGTATGATGAGCTATGGGCTAGATCTGAAGTTGTAACTTCAGATCTGGACCCTCCTTGGATTCTGGAAGCATAAAGACACAATCTTGGTTGTGATTATGGTCTCTTTTGAGCATGAAGTTCCATTAAGAACTTAGAATAGACATTTAGAGCCTTTATAGTCATGCATGCACGTAAAGTTTGCAACTTTACGTGATAAGCATGCCCTATAAGTTTGGATCTATAAGTTGGAACCGTTGCATGGCTCAAATATGTTTGTATGGAGGAAAATGACTGAATTGGCTCGGCGAGTCGCAAAGTGACTCGACGAGTCACATTAAGATGGCTGTGAACTCGACGAGTTGGATGAACAACTCGGGGAGTCCGATGAAGATCGCCATAAGACTCGACGAGTTGAAGAACAACTTGGCGAGTCGGATGAGTTTCCTCTGGGATATGTATGAATGTGTATTCGTCGAGTTGCAAGGAGGGAACTCGACGGGTGACCTTAAGTTTGATCGAGAATCAAAGGAAGTCGACGAGTCACTCTGATGACTCGGCGAGTTGGAATGTACTTCAGGGAACTCGACGAGTAGCCAAGGGTACTCGATGAGTTAAGGTCAACATGGACTGTTGACCTTGACTGAGGACTTTGATTTGACCAGGGGTTGACTAGTGGGTTGTGGAGTACCTTATAAGGTTAAGGACTTATGAGTATGTTGTACTATGATGATATGTGGTAAAACCTGTGTCAAGTGATCCGGGAGTTGGAGTTTACCTTTCGTGTCGACATCTGCGAGGTGAGTTATCCTCACTATATCGTTAGGGTCTATGGCACCAAGGCCGACCCTTTAATTGTTATTGTTATGGTATGCTACATGTGGTTATGATCTGTTAGATCGGAATCGGGGTAGACAGTATATTATGCTCTTATGATCCGTAGGGATTGGTATGTTAGTGACCTACTAGGTCGGTACTCTAGTTACAGGAGAATTCTATGATTGATGGTCAGTGTGACAGATATGTTTGATGTTTGTATATGCCTGTATGTGATATTATGCACACATGGTTATTTGCTGGTGTTTGGGTTGAGGCAGTCCTGCTTTGTGCTGAAGGCCAACATACCCTATGAGCGGTCCGGGGAGACTGTAGGCCCACATGGCAGACCAATCATGCCGAAGGCTCAGGATAGGTTCAGACAGACTGTAGGCCCGGTAGGGCGGTCCAGTCAGGATGATGGCCCAATATGCATGTTGATTGATTGATTATTACTGATATGGTATTATCAGTGTGGTATTGGTATTTGGGGCTAGCTCACTAAGCCCTTGTGCTTACACTTTTCAGTTTATTGTTTCAGCTACTTCAGGAGATCACAGAAGGGCGAAGGCGTGACTGTACGGCTCCTCATCCTTATGTTATGATTTTTGGGACACTCTAATGGAAAATGATTTGAAAACATTTTGTAAACAATGCTATTTGGTTTTTATTTATGATTGAAAAAGTTTAAATTTGGCGTAAAATTTATGGATGTTGCACATAGATCCAAGGTTTTCTAGGGTTGCATGTACACTTAGGAGTGTTAGAATGCTCATAACCCATCAGTGGTATTAGAGCCTAGGCTTGTTTGTTGATACTTGATGCAAAATAGTGTAAAAATCGAATTTTTAAGCTGTCTACACAGGGGACTCGCCGAGTCCATGGGGGGACTCAACAAGTCTAAGCGAAACTTCAACCAGCTCGGCGAGTCAGTTCTTGCAGTCGATGAGATGGTCATGCAGAGTGTAGTTTTTCGAGTTTTGCTGCTGGAAATGGACTAGAAACATTACCCTAAACTGTTTTGGTGTTTTAAAACTTGTTTTAGATGGTGTAATGGTTGTTCTAATCCATTTACAATGGCTAATATCAAAATTACATGATTATATATGTTCATATGTTCTTGAAATTTTGATATGAGTATTCATGCTCTTATGAGTTCTTGATAAATCATAAGAATTACTTGTTTAATGCTTAATTCATGATCTTTATGTGTTTTAACGGAGTCCATAACTTGTCCTCAAGTTATGGATAACCAAAAGTCACTTTGTATTAAATCCATTAAAAGAAGACATAAGTTACAAAAATGAAGAGTCTTCATTTTAATAACTCATAAGTTATGAATGGAAGAGTTTTGTAAAGTTACAAAACTTGCCCTCAAGTTTTGGAACATGTAAAGTTATCTTAATAAACTTTAGTTCCAAATCAACCCTTATACTTATATATATATATATATATATATATATATATATATATATATATATATATATATATATATATATGTGTAAGATCAAGTCGTCTTACCGTTAGTAGACCTCATTCACGAAGCCAGTCTATAAGGGGGGTATAAGGTTGCTGCCTATAAAATGATAGCTTAATGGGTGTCCACTCTCACCCACCTCTTCCTTGATCGGTGGAGGGTTGTTAGCCGAACGGGTAGGTGAAGGACTTATAAAATTCCCATTAAAAGTATAACGATTATTATCAAGTAACTAAATGTTTTATTAAATTCCCAATCTTACTTACTTTAGGAAAATGTGAATAAGGTGCTAATCAATGAAATTACACTTTACACTTTGTTTAAGTCGTTAGTGGAGCATGTGTGGTTAACCGACACACTAACTTGGACTTAACAAGGTAGGTAAATGGTGACTTAAGGTTTATTATAGGTCGGTGGAGCTCATGTGGTTAACCGGCACATCGATTGAGTGATAAACATTAAGGGTACCAAGTAATTTGCATGGTTACTTCACACCTCGTTTTGTGATCCTCGGCATCCCAGTCACAAAGCTTGGAGGGCACACTCGAGATTGAAACATGCCTTCGAAAAGTTCATTGAATCTCAAAAGAATCCAGGAATTTCTAAGAACCAATTAAAACCTCATATTTATATTTCATTTTTCATGGTGGAAATTGGTGAATCGTCATTTACCTACCTTTCAAATATGTTATAGCTTTGATTACGGCATCGCTATTCTAAGTTATGATATATTGTGATTGAATCCTAACCTTAATATTACATTAGGGTGTTTTATTAAGGACTATCTTTATATCTAAACTAAACTAGTTCTCTTCTTTTCAAATGTCTTCCAACAATACTGCTTCTGGCTCAAACCCTACTGGCTCCTTTTCCCTCATGAACCTATGTGGGAGGGTCATGTTCGATGGTTCCAACTTTATGGATTGGATCCAAAACATCAGGATGGTGACTCGTTACAAGGACAAGGAATATGTACTCAATAAGGAGCTAAAGGAGATCGATGAGTCCACTGTTACTCCCGAAGAGATCGCTGACTTCCAGACTCATTAAAGAGATGCCACCAAAGTGGCATGCATCATGATGGCCACCTGACAGCTAAACTCCAGAAGTCCTATGAGGACTACTACCCTTTTGAGATGCACCAAGATATGATGGAAAGATACCATCAGAGTGCTCGTCAAGAGCGGTATGAACTAATCTCCTCCATGATAACAACCAGGATGAAGGATGGAGAATCCGTCACGAGACACATACAGAAAATGCAAAGGTATCTGGACCGTTTGCTGATGCTTAACGTGAACTTCCCCGAGGAGCTAGCAATAGATATAATTTTGCACTCCTTACCCTCGTGTTATGATCAATTCCACATGACATACCACATGAATAAGGAAGAAGTCACACTCATCAAACTTCAAGGACTCCTGAAGACTGCAGAATCAGATCTTAAGGGTAAGTCAGTTGTTACCACTTCTGCTCCTACTACCAACTCCGCCCCTGTCTTGGCAATCAGGAAAGGGAAAGGTAAGAAGAGGAAGACCCCTTAGAAGGGTACCAAGGGTAAGACCCTTGAAGGCTCCTCTTCAAGTGGAACCAAGAAATGTTTCGTCACTCCTTCTTCTGACCCAAAGGAGGCTGAATGCTTCTGTTGCCATGAAAAATCGCACTGGATGCGGAACTGCCCAAAGTACCAGCAAGATGTGAAAGTCAAACCCAACCATGCATGTATTTACACTATCTTATCTAATAACTTACCCTATTCTAACTCTAGGGTCCTTGATATCGGTTGTGGTATTCATATCTGTTCTGATTTGCAGGGACTAAGAAGAAGTGAGAATGTGGAGCATGGAAAGATAAACTTGATCATGGGGAGTAGGAAAGCTTCACCTGTCACCACGATTGGAGTTTATTCTTTGTGCTAAGTAGTGGGTTTACAGTAGATTTGAATAAATGTTGTTATTTTCCTTAAATGACAAGAAATATTATTTCCTTTCATGCATTGTACAAACAAGGGTTTACCTTTTCTTTTGATAATGAAATTGGTGTAATAAATGCCTTCTTTAATAATGTTCTTCATTTTAAAGCATTACCTTGTGATGGTGTGTATGAAACTGTATATGTTTTAAATAACCTAGGAAATAATGTGTTGTGTATTGATTCTTCTAATAATAATAACTTGGATAAAGCATCATTATGGCATTGTCGTCTTGGACATGTGAGCAAGAAACATATAGGCCAACTCCAAAAGGATGGAGTCTTGGAGTCATTTGACCTAAAGTTGGATGATAGTTGTGAATCATGCTTACTTGGAAAAATGACAAAGTCACCCTTCACTGCTTCTTGTGCTAGGGGTGAAGGTTTGTTGGATCTGGTACACACAGATATGTGTGGACCCTTCAAATCTGCCACAAGGGATGCTAATCGTTATTATTTAACTTTCACTGATGATTATAGTAGATATGGATATGTCTATTTAATCAAGCATAAGTTAGAGACTTTTGAAAGGTTTAAAGAGTTAAGTCGAGAATCAATTGGGCACGAACATTAAGATGCTTCGATCCGATCATGGTGGTGAGTATCTTAGTATAGAGTTCCTCGACTATCTTAAGGAATCTGGGATTATCTCACAATTGACACCTCCCAGGACACCACAGTTGAATGGTGTGGCTGAGAGGCGTAATCGAACCTTGTTGGATATGGTTCGTTCCATGATGAGTCGAGCTTCGCTACCAGTCTCATTTTGGTGGTATGCCTTGGAGACTTCCGCCATATCCTTAATCTGGTCCCTACAAAGAAAGTTGCCAAAACTCCTCATGAGATGTGGACTGGTAACATTCCCAAACGAGACCACATCAAGATTTGGGGTTGCGAGGCTTTCGTGAGGTGCAAGACTCATGATAAGCTCGAACCTCGAAATAAGAGGTGTATTTTCATCGGCTACCAACATAAATCCTTTGGTTACCTCTTCTACAGACCTAGTGAGAATGTGGTCTTTGTAGCAAGGAGGGGTGTCCTTCGAGAGAGAGATAGAGTTCATAAGCCAAGGAAACAGTGGGAGGAAAATTGACCTTGAAGAAATTCAAGAGTCAAGTGGTGAAGGAACTTTAAACCCTAGCACTCAACCTAAGGAGGAAACACCTGTTGAGCCAATTGACAACTCTGTACCTATAAGGCGCTAAACAAGAGCTAGGAATCCACCTGAGCATTATTATGGATTCCATATTACTACAGAAGGTGATACACTTATTAGTGATAAGACATTGGTAATTCTGGATGAACCTAACAACTATGTGGAAGCCATTGCAAGCCCCGAGTCTGCTAAATGGAAAGAGGCAATGGACAGCGAGATAAAATCCATGTATGACAATCAAGTTTGGAACTTGGTTGACAATGTACCAAATCGTAAGACATTTGGGTGCAAATGGATCTTCAAGAAGAAGACCGACATGGATGGTAATGTACATACTTATAAGGCGTGACTGGTTGCAAAGGGCTTTTCTCAAACTCCGGGAGTTGATTATGATGAGACCCTTTCACCAGTTGCAAAGATTAAGTCCATTAGGGTCCTGTTAGCCATCGCTGCATTTCATGATTATGAAATATGGCAAATGGATGTCAAGACCGTCTTCCTTAATGGAAGTTTGGCTGAGGATATTTACATGAGTTAGCCAAAGGGTTTTGTCAGCACAAAATACCATAATAGAGTGTGTAAGCTTGAGAAATCCATCTGTGGGTTGAAACAAGCACGTCCCAGATGGAATCTTTGTTTCAATGAGAAAGTCAAAGAGTTTCGCATTTCGAGGAGTGAAGATGAATCTTGTGTATATGTCAAGGCTAGTGGGAGAATAGTTAGCTTTTTGGTACTGTATGTGGATGACATACTACTCATAGGAAATGACATCCCAACCTTGCAGGAAGGGAAGCCCTGGCTTTAGAAGTGTTTCTCTATGAAAGACCTAGGAGAAGTTGCCTATATTCTGGGGAAAAGGATTCTGAGAGACCGGAGTAAAAGACTAATTGGACATAGTCAGAGTACCTACTTGTATAAGGTGCTGAAGAGGTTCAGTATGCAAGATTCCAAGAAAGGAGAGTTACCCATTTAGAGTAACGCCAGACTGAGTAAAACTCAAAGCCCGAGTACTGAGGCTGATATAGCAGAAATGAGTCGAGTACCTTATGCTTCTGCAGTAGGCTCGATCATATATGTTATGACCTGTACTCGTCCCGATGTGGCCTTTGCCTTGAGCATGGTCAGCGGATATCAAGGGAATCCTCTAAAGGCTCACTGGACCACGGTAAAGAATAATCTTAAGTAACTGCAGAGGACTAAGGACTGGGTCCTTACCCATGGTGGGAGTGATGACTTGAGAGTTGTAAGGTATAGTGATGCTAGCTTTCAAACTGATAGGGATAATTTCCACTCTCAGTCAGGCTGGGCCTTTACCTTAAATGGTGGAGCAATTACTTGGAAGAGTTCCAAGCAGGAGATAGTGGCTGATTCAACTAGCGAATCAGAGTATATAGCAGCAAGCGAGGCAGCAAAGGAGGCGATATGGCTGAAAATTTTCATTCGAGACCTTGGAGTAGTACCAACTATAAAGGAGCCTATGGAAATTTTCTGTGATAGTGAAAGTGCAATTGCCTTAGCCAAGGAACCAAGAGATCACAGGAGATCCAGACACATCGACATAAAATATCATTTCATCAGACATCGCATAGAAAAAGGACTCCTCGTGGCAAAGAGGGTATCATCGGATGAGAGCCCAGCAGATCCCCTCACGAAGGGACTGAGTTGGGTTAAGCATATCCAACATGCTCGGAGCATAGGTCTGAAGGATGATATTATTTTTAGTAGTTAGATAATTTTTAAATTTGTAAAGTGTAATTGACATTTGATGATGAATAAAAGTTGTGTTTTTTTGTGAGTAAAGTGTTGCTATCTTTTGTAAATCGTTTACTATATTTCTTTTGCATGTTTTGACTTCCAAAATAATTATGTTTGGTATATCATATTATTCGAATTCTCCACAGTCAGTCATATGTTGGAAGTAGGTATGAATCAAGACTGTCATGAGTTGGTTGCAGAGGTCTAAGTTGTTGGACATGGCTACAACACTTCATGGAATTTATCTCGAGTTATTGTGAGACGGTAATATCATATAAGTCTTCAAACATAGAGATATGACTTATTGCCTATGAGTTGGTTATACATTGATTGTATGAAAACGCATTGGTAACTCGATGTTATAAAACGTGCTTTTGTATGTGATTCAACAAGTAGTAGAACAAGCATATGAGTTGAAGTTTGTCTATTCCTTCTTAGATTAGAAGCGATATCTGGGCCCCTTGATGATTTTGTTTTGACCTATGTACCGGGCCCAGTCAAAACTAAGTTGATGTGTTCAATTAAGTTCTTTGTCAAACAAATCGGAAATCGGGAAACAAACTGTTGGACAATAAGTAAGACATTGTTCCATGTATTTGTCCGGTTAGTATCTAGAACAGAGGATTATATGATCACTTATCTTAAATGGTGTATCAGCATCTTCTCAGTTCTGAGAGACCTTGAAAGAGCTACGATTGCTGATCGGTTCCAGAAGTCATTCTTGCAGTTATAGTTATTAGACTTATCCAAGTGGGAGACTGTTGGATAAGGTGTCTAAGTCCATAAATATTTCTAGTATGTACTTGACCTGGTTTGGCATGGTCCAGTTGGGTTGCATGGCATCGTGCATTTAGATAGACTAAATGAGAGAAATAACACTTGTGGTTTATTAATATATTATAAGTTCTAATATATTAATAGAATTATTTAATTAGTTTTGATAAAGAAATTAATTTAGAATTAATTAAGTGATCAAAAGATAACTAATTAAATATATGGGTTGATTATGTAAATCATCCATAACTTGTATAGTGGGCTAAAGGCTTCATGGATTATCAAGATGGGCTAAGACCCATAGGATGCTCCATGGATGCTATATGGAGGTTTAAACCCATGGGGTCATGGAAATGAAGAGCCACATTACATTAGTCTTTACATGGTGTAACCCTAAGTGTAACACACTATATAAAGAACATCACATCCACCAAAGTCGGCTACATGAAATTACAAGAGGGCTAGGCCGATTTTTCAAGTGTTCTACATTCTCTCAAAGTCATTCCAAAGCACTTGGTTTTCTGTGAGACATTTGAGGGATCACACTTGGATTGCTAGGCTCTCAAGGTTTTCAAGGAATCAAATCAACTACAAGGTATGTAATTCTAGCCATATTTTATGTTAAAAGTTCCCCATGTATGCTAGATAGGATTATGAACCTTGGAAATCAAATTTTGCATGTATTTTAGACAAACATAGATCCAAGGTTTTCTAGGGTTGCATGTACACTTAGGAGTGTCAGAATGCTCATAACCCATCAATAGGTACCAAAGTCCAAGTCCTATTAGCAATAAGAGAATTTTACTCGTCGTGCATAACATGATTCCAATTAGGGTCCTCATTAGCCTGTAAGTATTACCGAGGGTAGGGGAAACAATGAATATGTGAACATTAAGACATTTTGTTGGTTTGACAGGCGCATAATGAGTACAAGTAGTCATAGGATATGTAGAGTTATGATTAGATGGAATTGAATGAGATGATAAGGGATGAGGATTAACAGTTTGAGGTATCGAGGTCAAGATTATCTCAACATTATATTGAGGGTTATGTGGTATCATGGGTGATGTATTAGTGGTGAAGGTTTGACTATTTTTATGGAATTGAGGAGGTAGGTCAGTAAGATGATCTAGGAAATTGTAGGATGGGGGCTTGGTTTGAGTAACTACACGGAAGGGGAAGTTGTTTCGTCAAAGGTGACGTGACGGGAAATGATAATTTTACGGGATGCTAGGTCAAGGCAACAATAACCATGATGTTAAGTCGGATATCTAAGGAATATACAAGGAGAGGATTGAGGAGATTATTTTTGAGGATATTAGATGTATGGAAAGCATAGATAACAAAATACTCGAAGTTGATTATATGAGGGGTTATCTTTAAGGAGGAGAAAGTGTGGTATTTCATTGTTAAATGAGGAAGAGGGTAGGATAGTGAGGAGGTGGTCTTCCATGTGAAGAGCTTCAACCCAATATGTAGGGGGAGGTTAGCTTGGAAAAAGAGAGTACAGATTATGTTATTGATGATGCAGAACATGGATTTTGATTTTCCATTTTGTTGAGAAGTACGAGAGAAATAAAAACAAAATTAAATACCATTTTTGGCAAAGTATTCATGAAATTGGTGGTTGTTGTATTCCCCCTGTTGTCACATTGTAATGATTTTATGTTAGTGGTGAATTGGTTTTTAATAAGAGTGGAAATTCCATAAATTTGGAGAAAACATATATTTGTGTTTAAGCGGGTAAACCCAAAGGTGTTGAGTGTAATGATCCAAAAAAATGACATAATAATTTAAAACACTCATACTAGTTGTAAGATATGTCCAAACATCATAATGTATAATATCAAAAGCATTAGAAACAACTTAATCAGAGTGTATAAATGAAAGTTTGGTGTGATTGCCTATTTTGGCATGAAGAACAAGCAGAAGATGCCAAACCTTTTTTAAATGACATGAATTTATTTGAAAGTAAGAAATCAAAAACTTTGTTTCCAGGATGATCAGGACAAAGGTGCCAAAGTGAAGGGCATGAAGAGACATGAGCTTGAGGTGTTGATGGTAGAACTGGATAGAGGGGACCATCACTGTCACCTCAAATTAGAGGTTGGCAGGTCTTGTATTCCTTGATAGTAAAATCAAATTCGTTAAAATCAATCGAACAATTATTTGACGTGTAAATTTTTGAACAAAAATAAGATTTTTTATAATTGAAGGGGTGACGAGAACATTATGTAAACGTATAAGGTCGATAGGTATTTTTGAAGGGAAAAGTGGTGTGTCTAGTAATAGTTAAAAAAATTGGACCCGTCTCCAATTAGATATGATGATAATTATGATTATTGCAAATAAAATCAAGGATAATTGTGTTTGCATGAACATGTTCAGTAACCCTAGTGTCCATAACCCATTCACACGGCTCATGTAGACAGATGGAGCAACATGTGTAACATCCCAAATTTCGAGTCCAAAAATTTCATTTTTTAATTAATTGATTTATAAAACTTGCATAAGAAAACATAGTGAAGACATATAATTTCATAAAACTAATATCTCATGTCGGAAAACCGAACCATAAATATAACAATGTCAGAGTACAATCCCAAGAATCTCATGATGCAGAAATCCAACGTGTGTGTGTATGATGTGCAGCTACCGTGCCAACTCTTTCCCCTTATCTGAAGAGGTACCTGAAACAAAACTGAAAACTATAAACACGAAGGTTAGTGAGTTTCCCCCACCGTACCGCATACCATACAATCACATAACATACATATACTTTTAGGTATATCTGGGTGCCCGACCTACCCCTTCAGTCCTCTCGACCGGATAGTGGCTAGCATACCTAGGTGCTGGCCTCCCCTTCGGTCCTCTCGACCAAATACTGCCTAGCATACCTGGGTGCTGGCCTCCCCTTCGGTCCTCTCGATTGGATACTGCCTAGCATACCTAGGTGCTGACCTCCCTTTCGGTCCTCTCAACCGAATACCAGGGACTATTCCACCCCTCTACTACTACCACATAACATGTAACACATAATCATATTCTATCTAGCATGACTGGATACGACTACCCCCCCCCCCCTTCGGCCCTATCGACTGGAAATCTTGGGGACTATCTCCCTACCACTGCTAGCATATAACATCATA
The DNA here is from genome assembly GCF_051521515.1 of Lactuca serriola. NCBI lineage: Eukaryota > Viridiplantae > Streptophyta > Magnoliopsida > Asterales > Asteraceae > Lactuca > Lactuca serriola. The sequence continues at coordinate 110,188,350 of NC_136408.1, forward strand.
TCATACTAGCACATAACATATCAGGTAGTAGCAAACCTAGATTGAATATCATAGAGACAATCATGTAACATACGACTCCTACTGGTGGGCCGACATTAGTGCCTTAGACCCACTTCTGCTGGAAGGTAACTCACCTCGTAAGGCCGACAGCTGAAAAGTTGATCAGAAAATGTCTTATTGTTGATCTGGTGATCCTCCGGCTATAAATCCATAAAACACTTAATCAGCCACTGATAACTACTCTTAGGGTAAAATGACTATTTTACGCCTGACCAAGTCAAAGTCAAAGTCAACTTCCAGTTGACCTGACTCGTCGAGTTGGGCCGCCAACTCGACGAGTCCCTATCCTTTCATCTGACCTTCTTCACGCCCCTACTCGTTGAGTTTAGAAACGACTCTACGAGTTCGCCTTCTAAAACATCCTCGAATGAACCTTCATCCGACTCACCGAGTCGTATGAAAAACTCGTCGAGTTCATCTCCATCCTGTGAACAAGTCCTGCTCTTGACTCGTCGAGTTCATCTTTGAATGTTGGGAGATTGCCTTGGACTCATCGAGTCTGCTCATACAATTGCCGAGTCCTATGATTCCCAGGTCTATGGCTAAGTCTAATGCGTTGGGTCATTCCCCCGGACCCCTCTAGGATCGCTCTAACACTCACTGGATTCCTTTAAACCACAACAGAAAAGGGAAGTCAAGCCATGGACTCGTCGAGTTAAGAATGACCAAGTCTCATTTCTCGATTTATGATGTACAACACTTGACCAAAAGATAGATCTAGGCTTCTAGGATCGATCTAGCACGTAAAGTTACAAACTTTACGTGCATGCATGGGACTATGAGCTCAAATGGCCCTAAATGAGACTCTTAAGATGCATGGGGCTCTTTAAGGCTCCAAAATCAGTCCCTTTCTGCCTTGTAACCCCTTAAAGACCTTGGATCTGAAGTCTCAGCCCCTAACCATGCTTGCACTCATGATTGGTCACCAAGAATGGCTCCTAAAAGCCCTAAATCACCCCAAAAAGGGATCTAACACATGAAAGAGCAAGGTATCAGCTTTATACCTCTAAAGAACCACAGATGGTGCACAAACTCGAACTTCTCTGGCCTCCTCTTGATTCCTCAAGCCTTTCTCTTCCTTCTTATGTTCCAAAATCACCAAAAACCATCACACAGGCCTTAGATCTTGATGAGAATAAATCTCTAGATCGTTTAGATCTTTCACATGTATATTGATAAAGAACAAACAATTCAATCACAATACGATTAAGAACACAAAACAGAATCAATATGAAGCTTATGATTCAAATGTAGTCACGCCTCAGCAGAGCTCGATAAAGAACTTCCACTGTAGAGGCGAGCTAGGGTTTACAATACTTTGATAAGAAAATAATACAAGTGCTTTTTACTAATGATGCATGCATGCACCTTAAATACTAAAACACTGTAGTGGTGTTGATTATGATGGCATGTGTGGAATTAGGAAAGATCTAGTGATTCATCATACAAATTCAAGAACACATGGAGTAAATAAATCTTTGTAAGCTCTTATTAGATCTAGAAAGAATATACAAATGGGTTTGTACAAAGTTTCTCTCTCTAGTCTAAAACTCCAAATGGATTCTCTTACATAATGGGAGTCACTCACTTCCTATTTATAGCAAAGACTCAACCCATTTACATATACAAGAGGAAAGCCTAAAACACTACATCCAAGCATGACTTTGCACCCTAACATTATCCCCCTCAAAGTTAGGATTGGATGTCCGGCTTTAATCTCCAACGAGCTAGCGCGATCAAGACCAAACTCCCCCTCGAAGTAACACCGGTCTTCAAATCCGCAAATGAATATTCCATAAACCCGAGAAGCTTCGAATACCCATCATTCTCCCCCTTTTATAATAAAAAAATGATTATAAAACCCACTAAGGATGAGAAGTGCCCGAGGAATAGTCTTCACGATACTCCCCCTTGATGTGTACCAAAAATGAATTACCAAAAATCTTGCACGGAAAAACAATCACGAAAAAGCCACAAAAAATTTCCAATTTATGAAATTTTTTGACTTTTTGGGTGAAAGTTGCAAGATTTTTCAAAAACCGGGTAGAAATTGTCACTTTCTGAAACTTGCAGGGACCCGTTGCGCCAAAAACAGCCAAATATGCAAAACTTTAGCCCATTTGCGAAACCGGGCATAAAGCGTAAATTCACACAAACTGCAGGGACCAGATTCGAAAATATTCCCATTTCTTAAAATTTTTACCCCAAATGCGAAACTGGGTAAAACTTCTCACCTTGCGAAGACTGCAGGGATGCGAAATGGAAATTCAGCATTAAACACAAATTTTGACCCTTATTGCGAAAGTGGGTATAAATCGTCATTTCATTGAAAGTTTAGGAATGCGAATCGACACATTTGCTTTCTTCTACGTTTCTTACCAGATTGTGAATGATGAACAAACATTCACAGATGCGAACGTCATAGAAGCGAAGACTTCGCATCTCTAACCCCAAAACTTAAATGTGACCACAAATGCGAAATCAATTTTAACCTCATAAACATGAGTCATGCAAAACTGATTTTGATATTTCCTCATATGCGAATGAACGACCCTGTTGTGATTGACACTTCTCGTTCCAGTTACGAATGAAAACTTTCGCATATACAATCCATTGATGCAAACTAACTATTTTGATCTCATATGCGAACCCAAGTGAACATCAGAATCGATCCATAGATGCGAACTCGATTTTTATATTTTCGCAAAATCGACATCAACGACTCCAAAATCTTTCCAGTTCATTCCAAAACTATCATAGATCCATCGACTCCAAGCTTGCGAAATTAGCTTACAATCCTTCGTTATCAAACATTCAGCTATTCGATTATACATCGATTTCAAAATCATCAATTTCCCAGACTTCGTTTCATCGTCCCAATTTTGAAATTAAAATCAAAACACTACATCAATTTTCGCTTTTCATTCAAGATCAAATCGTCATCAACCCGATCGATTCAACAAACAATTTCCAGTGAACTACGACTTTGCTTTTTGACACCGATATCAAAGCTAAGCCATCGAAACTCAAATCAATACTTCATCGATATCAGTCCTTTACTTCGATATCAATCTTCACAAAACAATTCGACTTTAGAACTGTAATCAAATCAAAAGATCATCGATTTCAACACATTAGACAATTAATCTCAACCGATTTTGAAATCAATCATCCCGAGCAACCAGCATTCAACGAACACGAACTTTGACCCTGATAAATTGTTATCAATGAACACCAAATTTATTTCTTCCAAATCAATTTTCAAATCGAAAATACCGATTCAACATACTGATCTTGTTCTTGATTGATCATTCAGTGTTCATTAGTAAACATCAAAAGAAATTCGATTCAGTTCAACAGTCAACAAATCTGATTCATAACTTGAATCGTGATAAAGAGGCAAACGGTATGATGACAACGATCGAGACTTAAAAATCAAGAAATTGATTACAATTTTCAGCCAATCAAACCATGATTTGGAAAAAGAAAATGATATGATTCACAAATAAAGAGTCGATAGTCAAGAACTAAAGAACAAATGAGAAAATGATAACACATTCTGATTTGGACTAAAACAAATAGTGTTCAATCATTCAATTTCGAATTGGGCTCAAACAGTTATCAAGTGTTGGATTGAAAGAAGTTTGGGCTTAAAAAACTAGACATGAACAATGATCAAGTTTTGGACTACAACAAATCACGAGCAGTAACATTTCGAAGTTCAGTAACAAAAATGAATTTCGAGAGAAAAAAAATTATGAGATTATGATTTTGATTTTTAATATTTGATCAAAAAAAATAATTGGATCAGTCAATGGGGTTGAAACGGATTTGATCCAATGAGACAAATCGATCAAAAATGAAAAACGTAAAGTACGAATCGAAATCATGAACGTTTTGGAATCCATTTGAGATACCTTTTTGACGAATCGAGATCCATTTTCAACGAACGAATCAAATTTGGAAGATCTTGGCTCTTTTGTCGGAATGAGAAAATCTCCAAATCGAACATTGTACCACCCACCATGCGAGATGTACAACTCGTTCTTCGTGTTCTTCATCGATCAAAGAACATCTTCAAAAGAACCACCAACACATTTGGGTTTTGACTTCAAATTCAATGCAACACTTGGAGATTGTTGCTTTGGAACCCAAATTTGCTTCACGGATTTTGGCTTCACAACATTTGATGATTTTTGTGAGTAAACCCGCTTGTTCTTCCGATTCATCTTCTTCTTCTTTTTCTTTCTCATCTTTTTGCATCTTGAAGACTTGATTTCATGAACAAACCCACTTTCCACAACATCAACTTTGTGAATTTGAATCAAATCTTTTGGAGTTTGATATTTGTGATTTTCTTGGATCACCGGCTTCCGATAAGGAATCATTCCTTCAAACAAATCACAAGAACACAAAACATCATCGGTTTGAACTCCAATTAAGCAAAAAACTTTTTCATCTTGAAAATCAACTTGAACTCCTTTTTCTTGAACATCAAGAACATCACATTGAACTCCATTGTCAAGAACTTCAAGAAATTTAAGAGCACGAAGATCATTTGGGTTTTCAACAAGATAAACATATTTCTTATCGAACAAATATTTTTCTTCTCCAATCTTATCACTACTACGTGATATTATGGAACATGTAATATCAGCCAACCATTTGATCTCACAAAGTGGTTGAAATATCAAGCTTCCATGATCATCCTTCAATCCTCCATAAGAAACCATAGTTCCCTAATATATCTTCTTGTTTAACACAAACCCATAATATTGATCTTTATTGACTTTGTATTTGATACCTTCAATGATCAAAATCCAAGAATTGTAAGGCAAATTCACCATGATCACAAAAACTTGAAGATTTCTAAAGAGAGAAAGTGATTTTGAATGGGTTTTCTAGAGAGAGAAAGTAACACAAACAAGTATTCTAGAGAGAGAAAGTCGAATTATGGATCAAATCAAGGAAAAATTAGACTTCTAGAACACACAACACTCTCTAATCACGAAGATCAATAAGATCATAAAATGAATCACCAAATCAAAATCGCCATCAAGGATCAATTCTTGATGAAATCAAGAACACCCGCTGTCATACCAATTGTAGTGGTGTTGATTATGATGGCATGTGCGGAATTAGGAAAGATCTAGTGATTCATCATACAAATTCAAGAACACATGGAGTAAATAAATCTTTGTAAGCTCTTATTAGATCTAGAAAGATTATACAAATGGGTTTGTACAAAGTTTCTCTCTCTAGTCTAAAACTCCAAATGGATTCTCTTACATAATGGGAGTCACTCACTTCCTATTTATAAGAAAGACTCAACCCATTTACACATACAAGAGGAAAGCCTAAAACACTACATCCAAGCATGACTTTACACCCTAACAAACACTAGAATAAAAACAATCACGGTTGGACAGGCCCAAACCAGATGCCAAAACTAGGCTAAGGACCGAGCCCGTGACGCAATACTATACAACCCAACAATCTCCCCTTTGCGTCAAATGAGGCGAGAGATTATTTATGTTGAGTAGCCTTCACTGTCTTAACAACTTTGGAAAACCGAAGAATGATAGCAAGAAGAGTCTGCCGAAATTGAATATACCAACGCAACATATCAGTAAACAACTTCTTGTCAGCTGCAGAATTCTGATCACACCTGCGAATGATCTCCAGAATATGCTCCAAGCAAGCAGTTGAGAACAGGTGCTTATCACAAAGAGCAAACATACATTTTTGATTTTCACCCCTGATGAACATCACTGTATGAAATTAGGGGTCGATTTTACCCTTGTCCATAACATTCACATTGGCAGTCCTGCCAGATGGTTTGATCGTTGGTCGCTTGTGAATGGCAGATGCGATTTCTTGATCCATCTTCGCTACTTCATGAATGTAGCAAACAAGCATTCGCTTGATATGGTCTATAATCGACTGATACCCCTGAGGATTGGATAGCAGAATGTTGTCGAGGAGTATCCAGTCATGAGGGTTAAGGTTTGGTAGATCAGCCAGGGAAAAATTATGAACTGAGCCTTCAGAGCCTCGGGTCACTTTAAATTTGACGTTGACAAATTTCCCGGATGAATAAGGCTTCAATACATTGACAGTAGTAATCTTTTGTGAGCTCCAGGTCAAGTACTATGGCTGAGCGAATTCCAGATAAAACTCCAACAGATCCCGATCTACCGTCGGGTCCGGAGAGGGAATGGCAGTAGCTGAGTTGAAACAATGAAATATAAATGCCTTTCGTGTGATTTTCATATCAAATTGAGCGTCCTTCGAGTTCTCAAGACCGAACGACATTACAGGTTCAAGCCAATGAGTACTCGGTTCATCTATAGCTTCTCTCTGGAGCGATTCAATGGTCCATTCTAGAAAAATGGACATCTTTTTATCTAAGAGCTCCTTTTCTTTTAGCTTCTTCTCCAACTCAACCATTTCCTTTTCAATCTTTTCTGCATGCTCCTTGTCAGAGGTTTTTGTTTTCTGAAAAGTCTTAGAGGGATTTTCACCCAAGGTATCTTCAAAATCATCATCATCATCTACATCATCTTCACCAATTTTCTTCTTCTTCTTATCCCTTTTGATGCCCGAAGCTACATTATCCTTCGGTGCAGCTGTTGATTTGGATTCGGGAGGAAGTTGAGTATTAACCTTTTCCTTTTCCTTTTCTCCCCTTTTTTCGGCTGGACAGAAGTCACCGAAACACCCTCTATCCGACTAAGGATATCCAACGCAGGTCTGAGTTTGTCAGCTGAATGGCGTCTGATGGATATAGTCAGAATAGAGTCATGGGCGTCAAGAAGATGTAACAGAATGGAATGAACGTCACCCACGGAGCTTCGAATAACCTCTCTTTCAGACTTTAAATCATCAAGCTATTTTGTGGCAGTGCGAAGTCTGAGGTTTTGCATTTTCAGCTGAGATGTACGCTTGTCTAACTCATCCATAATCTGATTTTTAACGGCCAGTTTGGCTTCCAGCTGAGTCAAACGATCATTTACATTATTATGAAGGTTTTCGTTGGCAGCTTCAATGGCCTGGCGAGCGACTTCAAGATTAGTCCTTTCAGCTTCGAGCGAACGTTAGATATTATAAACTGAAGCATTCACAATCTGAGAGTTCTTTTGAGCGGTAGCTTGCAAAGAATCTAGGAATAGTTTAGCCGCAGAAATTAGTTTTCGACTTTTTTGGTCGCATCTTTACATTCTTTTGTCGAAGCCTCAACAGCAAGCGATGCCTTCTGACATTGAGATGTAGATGCATTGATAGCCTTTGCTGCAGCAGAGAGAGAGGCATCATGCTCTTGAACAACCGAAGAGAACAAGGCCTTAAGAGCAGCTTTGGAGTAAGCACCAGTGGAGGAGGAAGAATGTAGCTAATCAAGCTTATCAGTAACAGCCTTGAGGTGGTGCTTGGTAACTAGAGCATCGTCATCATCATCACTTTGGACACGGTAGGGACTGAAGTAAGTTAAATCAAACTCCAAGTCCTCACCTCCAAGAACAGTGTTGGTTTCAGTGGATTGGGTAGGAGATGGTGGTGTGGTGGTAACTGAAGGTTCGGTAGTGACTGGGGGTTCGGGTGCTGAAGAACGATCCCCCGTATAAGATACTTTGGTTCGAACTCCAGTAGTGGTGGTAGTAGCCTCAGTAAAGATGGGTGCAAAAATGGGAATGGTAGAGGATGGTTGAGATGTAATGATAGGAAAAATAGGAGGGATGGAGACAGGTACAGAAACAGGTAGAGGAGAAGGTGCTTGGGACCGAACAGGTATCTCTGGTGTAGGCGAGCAAGGTGGTGTATCACAACGAACCGAACCTCAATCCTTTGAGCTTTCGCTGTCAGAATCACTGGGAGGAATTGTTGGTTTATTAGGAGGCACATACTCTGAATCAGAATTACTTGAGGATTGAAGAATTAGCTAGCGAGCAGGTTTCTTGCCTTTCTTCGGCTTAGGTTGAGCCGATGCTGCCTTTTCCGACTTTTGCTTCCTAGGGGTTTGAAATTTTGAGACTTGGACCCCCTTATCCCCATTTTTCACTTCTGGCTTTTTGCCTATTTTGGCAGGTTGGTTTGCGTCTTCAGTTGATTTCACCATGTCGACAGTGAGTTCCCTTGGACCAGAGGAGGGAAGCTTCTTGTATTCCTGAATAATCTTGCTCGAAGGAGGCACAAAGGCAGACATTGATTCAGGAATGGACCTAACAAAAACAAATTTTGAAGGATGAGTCACAATGATGTTGGTAGTGTGAAACGTAGCAATGGAAGAAAGCATGGAGTCGGCCATGATAGGAACATGAAAACGATCCATTATCCACTGAGTGATAACAGTCCAGAAGCGAGCACAAGAGATTTCGATATGGCGAGAAGAAGATGATAAAATCTGAATAAATTGGAGCCATAAAACCATTCTATAATCCAGATTAAGACCGTGGTACACACCATAAAGTAGAGTCATGAAGGACTTACTCGCACCGTCAGAACCAGCACTTCGTTTAGAAAGCCCTTTGAAGAGTAGAGTGAAGAGGCCATTCCATTGAGGAGGAAGGCAGGACTTTTTGAACTTTGTCATAGTGGTTAGGGTTTCAGTATAACCCATGTTGTAGAACATTGAGAAGAGTTGACCTGTGGCAATAGAATCGGGATTAACCATCGAGTCTTCATATGCAAGCCCTAGAAGAGAGCAAAAATGATTCTTGGAGATTGAAGCTTTTTGGTTAAGAAAATCGAAGAAAATTTTATCTGCCCATTTGTCATACGTTGCAGTGGAGTAGATTTGAGAGAGACAGGATGTTGGAACAACTTCGAATGTGGTTAGGGATTTGTCGAGTGGGGAATATTTCAGACATTCCACCACTAGATACATGTACGTATCGTAGAGGAAAGGGGAGAGATCGATAAGTAGGTTTTGATTAAGTTTGATTGCAAGAAGAGTGGAGCGAGCAGTAGTTTCTTGAACTAAGGATGATTCTTCCATTGATGAAGCTTGTCGAGGATGAAGATGAACAGTGAGAAATTGATCGCCTGCTTTTGCTCTAGTGAATAGAAGTGTGGTAAGGAACAGTCACACGTAAATTAGCCCTTATATATGATCATGGAGAGAGAAAAATCATAAGTGATGATTGCTGAAATCTTGGAAACAACTGCTGAAAAGGCGTGATTTTGACAGCTTGCAACCCCGATAAAGTAGAGATGATGCATGCTGACCAATTCAAATTTTGGCACCTTCAAAACTTATCCATAATTCAAATCGTCAATCGTTTAAACTGCCTGCTGAGTCATCGGATGAATCTTCAATAAAGTGCGATTACCATAATAACGCAAAGAAGTTACACCAAACCATCGCTTTTAATTTCGAAACCGTCTACAATAACTTGTTAAGAACTAAACAAGACCTCTTTGAGAATATAGAATGTGTGTGCGTAAGGGTGTAAATGAGAAAGAAATAAAGCAAAGTCTTTGTGGGAACTTGGTGATGTCTGTTAAGACATAAAGCGATTGATCCCGGGCACGAATCTCTTCCTTCAAAGTCAAGAGAGACTTCAAAGTGCTTGTGTGGCTTCCCGCTAAATAACGATCAAGTACTTGTTAAGAAGCATTGAAAGACATCTTTTTAATTAAAGCTATAAAGGGTGGCTTTCGCTTCAATTCATGATTTCGGTACTTGAAATAAGACCGAAACAGAACGAAATACTTGTGAGGCCAATGAGGCCTATTAAACAAGTAGGTGGGTAACGTATTCAGTGACTTGTTGAACATTGAGAAATCTCAAAATATATATATATATATATATATATATATATATATATATATATATAACTGTATCCTTGGGGAAGAAAAGTCTTGGTGATAGAAGGATCGCTCAAAATAAAAGGAGATTTCATTTGTGAGAGCGAGATCATGGTAATGGTTCACCGTCAATGCATTAAGGGTTTTGAATTGTGGGTTTCACTTAGTATGTAGTGACACGAAGCTAAGATCATTAACACATAATTTTGTGTAACCATAAACCTCAGTGGTAAGTGTTGAGAGTCTCAAGGGTTACATTAGTGAGATGAAGTGTAATGAAGAAAAATGATATAGGTGGTGTAAGAAGCGAATGTACCTCTGCTATAAAAGAAGGACCAAGCAGAAAACTCTAAAATCAATATGAGAAGAGTAAGATAGCTCACGATTAGAGTGAATGTAACAACCTAGTTTGGGAAAACATGATTTGTTTATCACATTATTAAGGCTTCACTCAAAATCTGTAGAGGCTTTGGTCAACATGCAGCAGCATGCATCTAAGGACACTTGACTAATTCATAGAAAAGAATTTATATGTGCTTGAGCTTCACCAGTGAGAGTTGCATTTATACAAAGAAAATATGAAAAAATGAAATAAAATGAAAAATATTTTTGTATTTTGTGAAAAATTTCTAGTAAAACAAAAAAAATATTTTTGGATTTTATGAAAATAAAAAAATTGAAAAGAAAAACATAAAAATGAGTATGTAAAAGAGTGTACAAAAGAATACAATCAAAATCCATTTTAATAAAAAAGAAGCGAATGAGTTCAGAAGGACCGAACCCTAAATAGACCGAGCGTTCGGTTCATTTCGGTTCTCGGTTCAACCGAACCCGAAATAGACCGAACGTTCGCTCTATTTCGCTTCTTACCTTTAATGAAGCGAAGGCAATTTTGGTACTGATTCTGCTTCCATCATTCCTAGGCCTTCTAAGATATTATTAAAACATGCTTCAAGTAAGGCCTTAGTGAATATATCTGCTAATTGATCAGTAGTCCTAACGAAGTGAATCTCCACGTTACCATCTTCCACATGATCTTTGATGAAGTGATACCGTAGTACTATGTGCTTTGTCTTCGAATGTTGCACTGGGTTATGACAAATCCTAATTGCACTTTTAGAGTTGCAATATAGGGGGATTTTCTTCATGTTCAACTCATAGTCCCTAAGCAGACTCTGTATCCAAACAACCTGAGATATGCATTAGGCGGTGGCTATGTATTCAACTTCAGCCGTGGAGAGAGAAACACATGTTTGTTTCTTTGTTTGCCAGCTAACCAATTTACCATCAAGAAATTGGCATCCTCCAGTAGTGCTTTTACGATCCAATCCACAACCACCTAAGTTAGCATATGAGAATGCTTGGACAAAGAAACATGAGTTGGCTGGATACCATACACCGAGAGAGGAAGTGCGCTTCAAATAGCGAAAGATGTTTTTCACGGCTAGCATGTGAGGTTCGCGTGGGTTAGCTTGGAATCGGGCACAATAGCAGACTAAGAACATGATGTCTGGCCTGTTGGCTTTGAGATACAATAGTGACCGAATCATCTGACGATAAAGCATCATGTCAGCAGCTGGCTTTTCCAAAGATGGTGTAAGCTTAGTCCCAAAAGCCATAGGAACTTTCACTTTGGAGTCTCCCATCATGCCAAACTTGGCAAGCAATGTCTTTGTATATGCCTCCTGATTAATAAAAATGCCTTCGGGTCCTTGTCTAATATTTAAGCCAAGGAAAAAGTTAATTGGACCCATTGAGCTCATCTCAAATTTAGTTTCTATCAACTTCCTGAATTCAACTGTTAAGCTGGGATTCGTGGAGCCGAAGATGATGTCATCAACATAAATTTGGACTATCATAAGGTGGTTATAATCTCTCTTACGAAAGAAGGTTGGGCCAACCGAACCTTGTTTAAATTTGGACATTTTTAGGAATCGAGTGAGAGTTTCATACCATGCTCTGGGAACCTGCTTCAGGCCATATACTGCTTTGTCTAGAATGTAGCAGTGATCTGGATGCTTCTCGTTCATGAAGCCTGGCGGTTGCTCAACGTACATAGTTTCTTCAAGTTCTCTGTTGAGAAAGGCACACTTTACGTCCATTTGATAGACTTCAAAGTTTTTGTGTGCAGGATAAGCAAAAAAGATCCCAACCGACTCTAATCTTGCAACTGGAGCGAAGGTCTCTTCATAATCAATACCTTCCTCTTGGCAGTATCCTTTCACGACGAACCGAGCCTTCTTACGAATCACATTCCCTTCCTTATCCATCTTATTTCCGAATACCCATTTGAGACCGACAACCGAAGCATCCTTTGGAGTTGGAATTAAATGCCATACTTTGTTTCTTTCAAACTTGTTCAGCTCGTCTTGCATGGCTTGAACCCAATCAGAATGGGCAAGAGCTAAATTCACGGTCTTCGGTTCAACTTTGGAGATAAAAGAATTGAACATGCAAAATTCTACTTGAGAGAATAGTGCAGCTTGTTTCGCTTTGATCTGTGATCGAGTTAATACCTTTTCTGAAGATTCCTTAATGATTTGACTTTGAGGATGGTCTTTGGTCCATTTAATGAGAGGAGGGTAATTTGGATCATAAGAGGGATCCAGTTCTGCATTGACTTCTTCTTCCAATTTTAATTGTGTATCATCATCATTGACATTCGTATTCTCCCCCTCGAATGATGACACGGGTTCAATTTCTGGATCAGAACGCTCCCCTTCATTTAGACTTTCGGTTGAGCTGGATGATTGCAACGACGAATTCTCCCCCTGAAATGAAGAACCTTGATCATTTGGTAGAGACGAACCCTCCCCCTGGATAGAAGAACAGTCACCAGACGGTTCACTTGAGTCAGGCCTTTCGGTTGCCTTTGGTTGTTCAGCTGCCATTTTCTTTGCAGCACTGTCAATAATTTGCTTCAAACTGTCGACTTTGTTATCTTCAGCCTTGGATTCAGAATCGATAGCTTTTTCAGGTTCATCAAAGAGAAGCATATATTGCTCAAAAAGATTTGAGATAGGCACAGTGACTTTACTAGACTTTGGAAAGATTTCCTACATTGCACCTTCAAGTGTCTTCATCTTCTTGACATAACTGTCATCAAAAGTGACATAGTATGTCTCTTCAATCTTCTTTGAGCGTTTATTCAGAACTCTATACGCCTTAGAGTGCAAGGAGTAGCCCAAAAAGATCCCTTCATCGGCCTTAGCATCAAACTTGTTTCGATTCTCATTTGAGTTGAAGACGAAGCATCTTAAACCGAACACGTGAAATAACTTCACATTAGGGTTGCGGTTGTTCAAGATCCACTACTAGAAAAAAGGCCTTTTACAACGCTCATTGCGCGTCGTAAAACGCTCAGACGACACGCAAATGCGCGTCAAGGAAGGCCCTGTCATAAAGAGAGACGACGCGCATTTACGACGCGCGGTTATGACATGCAATGCGTATCAAGGAAGGCCCTGTCATAAAGGAAGACGACACGCATTTGCATGTCGTAACCTTACGACGCGCGTGTTTATGACACACAATGCGTATCAAGGAAGCACCAGTCAAGAAAGGCCATGTCATAAATGAAGATGACACACATTTTTGCGTATCGTAATTTTAATTTTTTTTTTTAAAAATATATTTATATATTTATTAATTTATAAATTAAATAATACATTAAAAATCTCATAATACAAAATAAAATACCATAAATAACAAAGATAATTCATTTCACTAATATGTCAAATACAAATAATTATTCCAATAGTAAGTAAATGTAACACATTGCTAATATTTCATAATATTTATTATAGAAAACAAAACATGTACAACATTAAAAGAAACCCATGACTAAATTCTCCTTTGACAATCTCATTTGACAATTTCCTTTCTAAAAAGAATAACCTGATGCAGGAACTTTGAAAGGCTTCAGGGCATGGAAGGAGGTTGCTAGAGCTGTCAGAACCTGCACATGGCAAATCGGTAACTTAACATGAAATACAATACAAGATGACATGATAGAGCTGGTATGGCATCCAACTATATATATTTTTTTGTCTATTTTCTTTGCCAATGCCAATTAGGCCACTAAGCTTAGGAAAATGATATTTTAGTAGTCAAACCTGACAGTTCATAAAGTCAAACACTGTCCCCATATCTATTATCTGAGTAGCACCAAATGTGGTCTTCAATGCTTTGCTATTTGATGCAAGCTTAATTTTCTTCAACAAGTTGAGTAACTTCTTGTAATACGACATTACATTTAGATCCTGCCGAGTCACCAACCTGCCATTATGTATGTGATAAAAAAATGGTGAAATGAGTCTTAAAATAAACAAATATGTCTAAAAAATTTCTATTGTTTTGAACACCTACATGATTAGAATGCCCAAAAAACACATAAACATACCGAATTAACTTAATTCACAAATTGGAGCCTTAGCAACCATTGCAATAAGTTTTCTTGATCGTCTTAGTAGACTTATTTTATTACCCATATTAACAAACAATTTTATGTAAGGGCTAAATACAAGAAATAGCAAAATACTTCCATTTCTTTATATTACAACATTATACTTTTATTTTATTTTTTCCTTATTATTGATGCATCATATGATAAAAAAAAGTCTACCCAATTCCAACGCTATACTTCCAATCTTTTTCTTCTTACCACATCATACTTTGAAAGATCAACCCAATTATAACAACAAAATTGCTATAATAACTGAATAGATTTTTCTTGGATTTATCCCTTTATTTAGAATCACACATCACAAAACAAAAGCATCTCTATATCAATTAAGCTTTTTTATACACGTTTTTGGCAGAAATGAAAATGTCAAAGCAAAAGAAACACTAGACATATCATCATCACGCAAATGAAAAACAAAAACAGACAACACAAACCTTTGCATCAATCTAAATGCATACAGATCAGATCATTCAGAGTTGTTTGGAGGCTTCTCCTTTGGATGCTTGGAGCTGTAATGATCAACAAGCTGCTTCTCATTTGCTAACTCACCTTAAAAGTCAAAACCCCAAAGCATTTTCCATTAACTATCTTATATATTTACAAGTTATTGTCGTTTATAACTTATATTACAAGCGGTTGTCAAACAAGAAAGTCATTTTTTTCATTAGGTACTAATTCCGGACGAAAGGGTAAAATGGTCATTTACTATCATTCGGAACTAAATGAAACTTAAATAAGCAAGAAATGATTCTATATCTATGTGTATCATCTAATTTAGTTCTACAACCTCCGAATAATAAGAAAGTAATCTACACCCTAAATCTTAAATGAGTTAACACATGTATGCTAATATAAAAGTTTTACTATCACTATATCAGAGAGCATAGATTAATCTCTAGCTACATTTTGCCTTATTTTACTTCGTCTATACCATTCGACTTATGAGAGAAGTAGGAGACATCATCCAATAATACAGTAATGAACCAAACACCTAAACACCTAAGCCCTCGATTGTAATCCAATAATACAGTAATGAACCAAACACCTAGTTAAACTGAGAAACAATGGTGATTTTTTTTATACTTACAATCCTCCATATAGAACGCATGTGCCAGCACTGAGAATATCTCCACCTTTGACTCCTTTTTCAATGACCAAAACGCCCCCGTACCAGCTCACAAGTGCACGCCCTTGGGGATCCTTCCACAATGCCATGCAGCTCTGGAGAAAACCGGAGCCATTCCTTCCATAAATCTGCAATTTAAATATCACATGTCTTGTTATAAAAAAAAAAGTATGTTGCTATTTATGCTAAAAGCGGGTACTAGTATCGCCATGGACAGGGGTGGACGCACTCTTTAAGATATGGGGGTACATGCCCCCAACAACAACTCAATTACCTTATATTTGCATTAGAAAGATGGGCTTAAATATATTATTATCAACCGATACCCCCAATAAGCAGCCCAAATTGTTAGAATGAATTAAAACTAAAAGGTAACTGAATTGCCACTTGGCAGCTTCCCCTTTATATAATAACTCATATCCTTCGATATTTCTTCACCCACTCGACGTGGGATCGCTAAGTGGCAGCTAACATTCATTTCTTTTTCTTTTTTGGCCTGAATTTACTTTCATACATTTTTTTTTGCTTATTTTAACTTTTCCACTAACTTATGAATAAGTTCCCACTTTTAAACTCGTTTAGTTGTTTTCATTTGTGGTTATATTTATCACTTTTAAACTCGTTTAAAATGTATTTCTATAAGATAATTATTTATGTACTTTTAAGTACTTAGCAATATATAACGAAAGCTAACCTTAAAAACCATAATCCGAGCCAAATAAAGGGTAAAAAAACAAAAAACCACAAAACCAGACTAGATATTTTGACGATTTAGCTCGACCTTATCATATAAATGGCCCCAAGCTCTCCCAACATAAAAAATTCCAGGATCCGCCATTGGCCATGGAACCGATTAAACCTGAGAATATACATAACCATCCATCAAAATGATACAAAAACTTGGTAAAAATGTAAAATTTCAACACATGTTCGTTTGATTTTGCACTTGAAAAGTGGTGGAACATACCAGCAAATATGAAGTAAGGGCATCTTCTTAATCTAAAAATGGGAACAATATCAGTCATAAGACCCCAAAGAGGTTTAATAATCCATGGAATTTGAATAATCCCATAGTAAAACTGTGCTTCGGATGGTTGTAACTTTTGCACATCTTTCATTTTGTATTGTATGCTCACACGATACAGACCAATGCTCATGCCCTGATTGATTCCGTACACAATCACGGCAGCTAGAACAAATTTCCAGCTTAATTCATCACTCATCAAATTCATGAATTTTCAACATAAATAATATTTATGTGCGGGTAACCCAACAACCGACGGGTTCAGGTCAAGTTCTGGAGATGGGAATTGGGGAGGGTCTAATTTTGGTAACAGTTTCCCAACTCCAAAGAAGATCTGTAAAGGACTTGATAAGTTTGTTATTGGTCAAGAAAGAGCTAAAAAGGTTATCCTTTTTCTATCTGTAATGTTCTGATGGCCTAAAATAAAATTTGTTTTCTTGTGATTTTGATATATGGTTCCTTACCATTTTGAAATAATGAAGCTTATTTATGTGGGAACAGTTTACAAATAATTTGAAAAAAGAATTTGTGTATTTGGTCCTAAATTAAATATTTAGCTGGATATGAAAAGATGTCTGCTTATAATTCCATTAATACATACATACATGTGCTCTTAGTGGTAGTTTACAATGTGTTGTTATATATATATATATATATATATATATATATATATATATATATATATATATATATATATATAACATTATCCGGTTCGTCTGGTTTTTAGGACCGGTTCAACCGGTCGAACCAATCGAACCATCGACCCGGTAAGACGGCCGGTTCGGTGTCCGGTCGGGTTTTCAAAACATTGTCTATCCTTTTCAAAAGTGGGGTCCGTTTCAACTTTTGAATGTTCATTTTTGGATATAATATTAGGATAATTGCTTCAATTAACAAGATTATGAGTAAAGTAAATAAAAAACCATGTTATATCTGATAAAAGTAAAACAAAATTACCAACTTGTTGATGGTAGCATTAAAAGAAGCATCATGGTTAAGTATAAGTAGAATAATCAGCACCACGTAAATTTGATTTGATGTTCTCCTTGAAGCATCATAGAGTGTCTCCAACAGAGGCATTAACTGGCCATTTTAATTGAAGAAAGAGTCTCAGACAAGATAGACAACAAACAAGAATAAATGTATTTTGCTTTTTGTAATACTAGATTCATACCAATGTACCGATATCAGTCCGCACCAACACATATTCCAAAAAGTTTGAATTCCCATGAGCCAAAGCATACAGTAGTAAAACAGCAGTTTCATCAGCTAAACACCTGCAAAGATCAATCACTTATATAAATAATATGTAAAATACAATTAGCTATAACAAAATTTTGAAGTGAAATAAGGTCTTACATGCCAAGTGAATGAGGTCTTACATATCCTTTCATATGATCTGGCGGCATGCTTGCTTCCTCAAATGACTATTAACAAATGTGATGGTATCAAGGGAGCTCATTTCTTCTTTCATCTTGCATGACTTGTGAAAAGATTTGGTCAAGTTTTCAATTTTTTGTCAATATGATTTATTTACAGTCTTGTTGAAGATACTTTGTCACGCGAGTTTGCTGATGTGGCACACCTTGAGTGAGAGTTAGTGTTTGCTGATTTCCTTGACTGTGTGAAAGACTTAGTGTTTGCTGATGTGGAACACCACCTTGACTGTGTGAAAGACTCTTTGTTTGTTGTTGTTGTTGTTGTTATTTCTTTTGTTGGTGCTGTTGTTCTTGAGGCTTCCGTTGCTGTTAAAACAAAGTTGATTGAACTTCTGTCAATCGCCTACAAGATAAATCAAGAATGTCTAAAATACCCTTTTTAAGAATAGAGAAAAGGAGCTCACGAACTAAAATCATTTTCTCAAATATTTATTTCAATAATTAAATAAAACTTTTGTAACATGAGGATTTCATTTATCTCAAGACATGTTCCAATATCACATCCATATAATCGAGAATCAAAAGTTGTAATGGAACCATCTAGAAGAAAAACATATTTAATACAGCTACTTTGGATTGGAACACTTGAATTTTTGCTTAGTTTTGAATGAAGAGACTATAAAATACAACACAAAAATATCAAACTATGAATCATGAAAGAATAATTACCTGAAAAATAAAAAGGGTAAAAACGGAATATCTCACCTTCGCTGCACGAGTTAGGGCTTTTACTGATATGTACAAAATTGTGTAAATATGATAAAATGAAAAGAAACCTAAAGGGAAAAAAAGGTAATTAAACCATTAAATCTTCACCTGTAATGTATTGTTTACTAGGAATATGGAATGCTTTCTTCTTCTTGGCCTGGTGCACTTGACAGATGTTAAAAAACCTTCAAGGAGAGTTAAAAAAAGACAACGATAATGATAATTCCAAAAAAAAAGTACCAAAAGAGCATGCTCACAAGTATCAGCTAGATGTTCTTGAACAAGCTAAAAACAAAAACACCATATCCTTCTTAGAGACAGGGGCAGGGAAGACCCTCATTGTTGTCCTCCTTATAAAAAGCGTGTGTAATGATTTGCATAGCCAAGGAAAGAAGATGTTGGCTGTGTTTTTGGTTCAAAAGGTGCCACTTGTTTATCAGGTACCAGAAAGTGTTTTGTCTTTTGACTTATCTGCCCCTGTTATGAAACATGAATATGAAGATTCTATGATATGAATTTACATGTGCAACAAGCATAAGTTATCCATGATCAGACTGGCTATCAAGTAGGTCACTATTGTGGTGAGATGGGTCAAGATTTTTGGGATGCTAGGAGGTGGCACGTGAATTTGAGAACCAACATTATCCCTCATTGCATCTATTTTTTGTTCTCCAGATTTCTCACAACTATGGGAGCTAGGGTTTTCTTCAACATCAATGTCCTGCAGTAAAAACCTTTTCTAAATTAGACTTTGTAACACATAGTTCTAGAATGAAAAAGTATGACAAAACCCAAACCATATGACCTGAACTGAAATTGGAAAATATGAAAGCGATATGGTTTGTTGAGCGTGAAGTAGGAGGAACAAAATGGATTGATATCTCAACTTGCGGGCTTTTCAAATCAACACATAATAAAAATGATGTTTAAGATTCAAAACTATAATCAAGAACTACATTGATTAAATTTTATCAAGATTACCATTTGTTTACCAGATGAGATTGTGTTTCAAACCCAATCCATGCTTTCCACGAACTGAATAGCGACCCGTTTGGATTTTTTTCATCTTTGGATACTCCCTTTTCCCCAAGTTCGTCATCCTCAACAACAAATATTCGTTAGCAAACACAAAAACAAAAAAGTCGAAAATACAAATTAGGTTAAGAGGAAAGGTCGTCATTCCAAAAACAGATGGAGAAGAAGAGAAAAATCTTCGTACCTGATTTAGGGAATAAAAGAATCTTTAGAGATTGAATGTAAGAGAAAGAAATCTAGGGCATATACATGAAAAAGAAGAGAACAATCTTCGAACCTGATGCCTCCTCAGCTTTTGTTTTCCGCATCTTGATGTTTCCGATCGTACCTTAAACCTTTAACTTTCGATCCCAAATCTGAATTGTAACCTTCGATTTCTGATCTTCAACCTCTAATTCAAGTCATATATTTTTGAATCTCAGAAAATTTACCTTTCTACCTCTTATTTCTGATGAAAGAGGAGACTCAAATCTGAGAGAAAAATGAGGAGTCGATAATTAGGGAAAGAAGGAAAGAGAAAAAAAAAGGAAGGCGGGGTTTTTAATTTTTTAGGATTTCATTTCCCCCTAGTTATTAAAGGATGGAACGCGTCCTTCCAATTAAATTTATAAAGCGACATCCTTAGACGACACGCATCTTACTATAGGTGTCCTCCGTGTTTTTTTATTGGACACTAATTTAAGGGCATGCAATAATGCGTGACCTAAATCCTTAAATTTTTTGAAGAGATGACACTTTTTTAATGTCACTCTCTTTTTCGTAACATAAATCAAAGAGTGTCGTCGTTTGCGCGTCGTAAAAGGGTCTTTTTCTTATAGTGATCTCGTAAGGCGGGATAGAGAATCGCTTGTTTAGATACCATCTATTCTGAGTGTAACATACAGTAGCAATAGCATCAGCCTAGAAATATAAAGGCAAGGAAGTGAAGCTTAGCATAGTTCGAGACGCTTCTCACAGAGATCGGTTTCGCCTTTCGACGATTCCATTATATTGTGGAGTATATGGAGCAGAGAAATTGTTAGTCGTTCCATTCTCAGCCAGAAAATCTTTGAAATCCTTGTTCTTGAATTCCAAGCCATTGTCGCTTCCTACGTTACGAACCACTTTCCGTAGTTAAACCTCTACTTGCTTTATGAAGAGCTTGAGCTTTGGATTTGCCTCTGATTTTTGCTTCAAGAAAAATACCCATGTGAAGCGAGAGAAGTCGTTAACTATGACAAGAATGTACTTGTTCCCACCAATGCTTTCAATAGAGGAGGGACCACATAGATCGATATGTAACAACTCCAATGGTTCTATCACCTTTGTGTTGATAATAGAAGGATGACTTTGTTGACTTTGCTTTCCCATTTCACAAGCTGCACATAGATGTTCTTTGTCGAATTTAAGAACTGGAAGACCTTGAACGTGATCCCCAAGTACCAGTTTGTTGATGTCTTTGAAATTAAGATGAGAAATCCTTCGATGCCATAACCAGCTTTCGTTTGAGCGTGCCTTCGTTAGCAAGCAAACTATCGGTTTCCCTCGAATTGGATTGAGATTCAAAGGGTACATTTCCCCTTTCGCTTCGACTTCAGAAGTGTGTTATTTGACTTCTTTTCGACTATCTCTGAGCCTTCGTCATCAAAGGAGACCTTCAATCCGGTCCCAACTACTAGCTGTGATACACTGATGAGGTTGTGTTGCAATCCTTCAACGTATGCGACTTTTCTGATTGAGAAGTCACCATTCGTAATCATTCCATAGACTTTGATAGTTCCAAACGAATTGTTGCCATACTTCACTGTTCCACCATCCTTGAGAGACCGAAACTCCCCCAGTTCTTCACTTCATCCTTTCATGTGACGCGAGCAGCCACTATCAATGTACCATTCTTCGTCAAACTGCTTGTCACGTATAACCTGCAAAATATCAAGCAAATTTAGGAACCCAAAGTTTCTTGGGTCCTTGTGAGCCTTTTACAGGACAGGGAATAGTAAGAGAAACATCAACCATATAAGTTCTTTTTATTAGAGTTGTTTCATCTTTTTCTTTTTATTGTAAAAACTTTGATTTTGTTTGACTTAGATTCATTTGATTTAGACATAGGATTTGAAATTTTGACGTCTACATGCTTTTGGATCTCTTTCGAGCATCTGTTGTCTTCTGGAAAGAGCTTTCCTTTCCCCTTTGAATCTTTTGATGAATAAAAATCAGAATGAAAATGAGAAGAATAAGGTTTAGAAGCAATATTAGATCGTCAATTATTGCTCTTCCTTGGTTGAGAATGGGAAAATTCTTCCCTTAGGTTCTTCTGATTGAACCTGGTACTGAACCCATCCTTTCGGCTGCTATTATGTTGAGGACCGAAACCTTTCTTTTGGTTGCTTACCTGCCGAGGACCGAAACCCTCCTTTCGGTTGCTTTCATGTCGAGGACCGAAACCTTCCTTTCAGTTGCTTTCATGCTGAGGACCGAAACTTTCCTTTCGGTTGCTTTCATGCCAAGTACTGAAGCTTTCCTTTCGGTTGCTTCTTGGTTCTCCTCGTGACTTATGTGTCTTTTCATACCTTACGTAATGAGGATTCTGAGATCGCCAAAACTGTTTTCTTTCTGAGAGATTCTTCTTGTATCTCAGATTACGTTGGTGTTTTCGTTCTGCCACCTGTTTTGGATTTTTATGAATATTGACCTTTTTCTTCGGTACTTGAGCATGGATTTCTCTCTTTGACGAACACGTCTGACTGGACATTATCATTGGTTCGCCCAAAGATGTTTTGGTACCACTTGTGCTTGGTACTTCGTATCTTGTAGGTTCATTAAGTGGTTCCGTCACATACCTACCCTTCACTCTCCATGAGGTTTTCTGAGATAGGCCTTTTGTTTCATCAGCGTTATCTACTGGTGCTGACCATAAGAACTCCTCACATCCATTTGCATTATCTTTTTCTACCATTGCTGTCAATTCTGCTGTTTGTGGAGGTGTGACTCCCTGAACTGTGTAGACTTGATTTGGAGTGGTTTGAACCTTTTGATATACAACAACTTTTGCCTTGAGGATTTTGGTTTTGTCTGTCGATGAGCGAGCGAACTCAACGGAGTTTTCAGAGATCATATTTTTATTAGGTTCGGGGTCGCTTTTGACAAATTCAGAATAGTCCACCACGTCCTCTACAGAGATTTTACTCATGTCATCATCCTCATTAAGTTTATATGCATTTTCAACATCAATTTTATTTTCTGAACTTAATTTGGCATTCAACGAGTCAAATTTATGTACAGTTTCGGTTCTTAGTTTCAATTTATCATTTCCATCTAACAGATTTTTGAGCATGTCCTTATAGTCTTTTGACTTTATGTATGACTCTATTTTGTCAAGACCAATTTTGTAGGCAGGAGAGATTTCATCAGAAGATACAACATTTTCACAACTGTAAGCTTCGACATTGACTTCATCCTCCTTTAACTCAAGGAAGGGTAAAATCATGCGATGTATCTTCTTTCCTATTTCACAATCGAGATGTAACTGAGTGATATTAAAATATAGTCTTTTTGCAATCAAACAAAAAACGTTTCTTTGTTTTAAAAGCTTAAGATTGTCCCGTTTTAAATATATTGACTCATCCCTAGACCTAATTAATTCTTTCTCCTTCTGCTCAATCCAGATCCTCCTCTCCTCACTCTTCGACGATATCCTGCTAATTTGATCAGTCAGGTTAGAGTTTGTGACACGAGTTTGAGTAAGACTACTACTTAAACTAGAAAATTTAGATTTTAAGCTATTCAGTTCCTTTTCATAGTTAGTAAGAGGAGTTTTTAGAGAAGTAAGAATATTTTGTACCTTCTTGATCAACTCATCACATTCGTTGATCCGTACACTAACAGGTTTTGCAGCGAAACACTTGTCCTCTCGCTCCTTCTCATCTTCCAGCCCACCATCTGCTGTGTATCCTCGTATCTGTGATACACCTTCTATCACCATCAAACATCTTCCCGCAACATTTTCTTCTCTCACCAGCATAGCCTTGCCATGAGTCGGCTTTCTCACTTCTTCGTCCTCTGAATCTATGGACCACACCTACACTCCACCAAATTCATCATTGTCACCTGTATCTTGTACAATCAAAGCATTCATGATGTTATTATTAGCTGCTGATTTCCTTTTCTTGATATCCTCCAATCGTCTATGGAGGTTCGCTTCCTCATCATCTTCATCAACCTTTTCAGCCTTTTTCTTCAGCATGCAGTCTTTGGCAAATTGATTCTTGCCTCCACAATAATGGCAATCAAAACCTGAGTCACCACCAATCTTTGAATCCTTCTTGGATTCTTCTGACTTTGAACCCATCTTCGGTTCCTCCTTCACATTTTCGAAACTATAACTTCCCTGCCAGTTTCGGTTCTTGTTGGTTGGGAACTTTCATTTGATAAACTTTCTTGGATTGGAAACCATCAGGGCATACTCTTCACCAGTTAGATCATAGTCAGCAGGATCCAATTCTTCTTCTTCTTCAACAACACCTTTTCCATTTGAAATAAGAGCTAACGACCCCAAACTAGAAACCACGTTCGTTTCCTTTGACACCGCACTTTCGTGGGACTTCAGAATTCCCACCAGTTTCGCCAAAGAGTATGATTTGAACTGTTCGTGTGCCTTCACTGTGGATACAAATGCCATCCATTCCGTTCTAAGACCGTTCATGAAGGTAACCTTCTGGTCAATAACCTTCCTTTCGATCCCGTGCTTTATCATCTTACTGAGAAGATGATTAAACCGATCAAAGGCCTGAATGAGTTTCTCTTCGGGCTTCTATTTGAAATCACCAAATTCAGAAAGCAGCAAGGTTTGAATCGAATGTTCCAGATCTTCATCAGTAGAGTACAATTCCTGTAACCTATCCCATATTTCTTTTGCTGTAGTACATGAACTCACCAATCGAAACGTATCCGATTGTAAAGCAAAACTAATCATTCTTAAGGCTTTAATGTTGCACTGAAACTTTTCTTTCTCGTCTCGAGGAATGTCTTTCACATCATTTACGAGTTGATTGTACTCCTTTTGAGTTTTGACATTCTTTGAAGTGCTTGAGTGAGCAAACGGACCAACTGTGATTGCTTCCCAGATCAAGTACCCATAATCTTCGAAGTGATGCGTCCAAACTTCATAATCCTAAGTGTATAAGATTGGAATCCTTGTTGTTGATCCAATACTGTTGGAGATGTTGATTGGATTGGTTTGCGAATCATCCATAGACATTGTGATGATGTTTGATCGATAACCTGTTTAAGATCAGACTTGTAATTTATCGTTAGAGTGAGATCGACAATTAATGAGATACGCCAATTTGGAATGACGGCTCAATTAATATCAATCACTGCGGAAAAACCCTAATAATTTCTTCAACAGAAGAGATGTGTATGAATTACACAACCTCCTGCTCTGATACCAATTGATGAGAATAAATCTCTAGATAGTAGATCTTTCACAATACAATTAAGAACACAGAACGGAATCAATATGAAGCTTATGATTCAAATGTAGTCACGTCTCAACAGAGCTCGATAAAGAACTTCCACTTTAGAGGTGAGCTAGGGTTTACAATACTATGATAAGAAAATAATAAAAGCGTTTTTTACTAAGGATGCATGCATGCACCTTATACTAAAACCCTAGAATAAAAACAATCACGGTTGGACAGGCCCAAACTGGATACCAAAATTGGGTTAAGGACCGAGCCCATGACGTAATACTATACAACCCAATAGATCTTTACACAAACGATTAGGGTTTGATATGGAGAGTTCTTGAGAGCAATAGGGACGAAGGGAGGTTGAATGAGATGCTTAAATAGGGTGAAATCCCTTAAATTAGGGTTTTGTCCAGTCAGGGCCTACTCGTCGAGTCTGGATCCCGACTCGTCGAGTAGGTCATTAAACTCTCGGGTCCAATTCGCTCCTACTCGTCGAGTTGGCCATCAACTCGCCGAGTTGTAGGCCAAAAAAATATGAATAATACTTGAATGAAATTCATACCAAGAACCGGGTGCTACAACATGTGAGGAAGAGAAGTGGGGTGCTGGTTCATCCCAAACTTGGAACAATGTGGAATAATATGATTGTTTTTCTACTGTGAGATGGGTATTGTTGTCGTTGGTGAACTCAAGGCAACATGGGTTGCTGGAAAGTTGTTGGGCCGAAATGGTGGTGGACCCAACAAGATTTTTTGATGCATGTTCCAAGGTTGAGGAGTCATGGGCTTGAAGTAGTAAAAGGGTTGTTGATTTATGGGTACCATCATCCATTCAGTATGTTGAAAAAATGTCGTGACACCATTCTATTCCCTCTAGAAGATGCCAGCGAGTTGTTGATGGTCGACCGTTATCAATGATGATTATATTGTCGATGATTGTCCTACCGACGATTGTCCGAACGATGACTATCATTTCCTTGGTCTTGACGGTAATTGCGAGTCGAGTCATTTGAACCAGCATGAAGAACATATAGCGAGGATGGGTGATCAATGTGAGGTGTTGGACTTCGATTGCAAAGAATAAGAAGACATTGTTCTTCAAGAGCTAGCATGGAGCGTGCACCTTGGAAAGAAGGTAAGGGCTTGTTGTGATGAAGGATTGTGGAGATGTAGCTAAACCTAGAGGATAAGCTATTAATCATATACTTGACAAGATACTTATCTTTTACCTTGGAGTCGACATCTAGGTTCTCAATGAGGGAGGCTGAGTTTTGAATCTTTGAAGTGTAAGTAGCAACTGACAGGTCTCCCATGGTAATGCTTCTTAATTCATTGTCTAGTTGCATGAGGTTTGATTCTTTGTTCTCTCAAAACAATTTCTCCAAGGTAACCCATACATGACGAGTGTGTAGATTAGGTTTGAGAACATGTTTCAATAGAGATTGATAAATTGTGGTGTAAATTCACATTTGAACCACAACATCAACATTTTTCTAGTTTCTGGTGTTAGGAGGAGCATTGGGGTTATCATAAGTAGAGTCGATATGATCAAGTGCATCATAGGCTCAACAGTGGGTTGAGAAGAGTGAACTCCACGAGTCATAGCTGTGTCTTCAAGGTCCAAAATCTGAGGAAGGTTAGACTTGATGTTGGCAACGCCAAATAACTTGTGAGGTAGAGTAGGATTAGTGCTCTTGGAGGAGGATATGAGAAAATATGGTGGTTGACGGCTTGCTAGAGCAGACCAGTGGAGAGAAGGAGAAGAAATGGGAAGAATAGTGATTTTAGGAGAGACACCTGGTTGATACCATATTATGAATTGTGAAACGTGTTCTCATTGCCTTTCTAATAAAAGTACAACATAATATATATATATATATATATATATATATATATATATATATATATATATATATATATATATATATATATATATATATATATATATATATATATATATATATATATATATATATATATATATATATATATATATACAACGGTGAAGTGGACTGATCTAGGCAACAACTGATAATGGGTTGCGTAGATACAAACATAATACAAATGCATATATACTAACAAAACCGACATACTATAATAGGTTCCATACAGGTTAATTGCGCTGCATGGCGTGCTTGTCTTGACATGATTCAAACCTTACCAACATTAAGCAAAAGAGACATATCAACAGAAAACAACAACTGTCATCTTGGTGGTCTGATGGAAGAGACAACTGATCATCTAATTATGGAGTGAAATCATGCAAAATCTCTTTTAATCAAGATCAAAAACTAGTATGAGCCAGAGGAATTTAATATGGATTTTTTTAAAGACCACTTGTCAATTCCAGAATCTATAAACACATCATCTCAGGGTAAAAAATTAATATCAACAATTTTTCTTGCAACTCGTTGGTACATTTAGAAGACAAGAAATGACAATGCATTCAATGACAAAGTATTGTCCAAGGTTCTCATGTTTGAGGATACACATAGTCTGCGTTTGTTTCGGCTAAACATAGGGCATATAAAACAAACTTAATGTGGAATTTATGGTGTTTGTACCCTCTTCACGCGGATAACATGTAATCTATAATTCTTAGCACCTTGCTAGCTTTATTAAAATATCATTGTTCAAAGTAAAATTTAACAAATGTATGACGATTCATTTATGAATTTTCAAATGTTGAGGAACCATTAGTTCGAAATTCTTTAATGATTATTTTTCATATACCGATTAACAAGACTATATGCACCAAATAATTTTTAGTCCAACGGTATCCGATGTTGCTCTCCATTCTTGAGGTCGAGGGTTCAAGTCCTATTGTGAACATAGATGGAATAATTTATGAGTAGTTAAGTATATATTTGTATTTGTCTTTCGAAAAAAAAACTATATGCAATTTAACTATGATTGATTGTATTTTGATCAAGCCCGTACAAGGGATATGAATATTAAAAATACAAATAAAAAAAAATAAGTTAATATATTAATCAGTTTGTTCGGTTAAAGCGGCCGATTAAATTGAACCCTGATCAATTCGGACTATTTTTTCGGTTTATAATTTTTGTTATTTACAACAACCCTAGTAAAAATAACAAAATATAATACATTTTATATAGCTCTATTTTATAAGAAATTAAATATCATCCTACATTTTATTGATACTTATCCTCCTACCATATCAAATATTGACATGTGTTATATTTAATGATACATTTAATAAAATTGATAACATTTTAGTCCACTTGTTACCGTTTAATGTTGGTAGAAGGATAATAAAAATGAAATGTTGTCCACTTGTTACCGTTTAATATTGGTAGGAGGATAATAAAAATGAAATGCACGAGGATTTTAATTTCTCGATAAAATAATTGTTTTTTATGTATTTTTCTCTGTGAAAAACATAAAGCCAAGGTATTAGTACTTTCATTTATGAGATGTTCCGTCAATTGGACAAAACTATATAGTTTGACGCTATTGCGATTATTTAATGGCATTATTGCTTGTCTCTACATCATAAATATCTACGAGATATATCCAAAATCGTATCAATGATTCTTTCATTTTGTTTTCTAAGATATAATTTTTCTATTTTTTTATTTCTTTCGTGTTTATATTAAGACAAAACTATAAAAATGGTGTGTGGGGTTTGTATTTTTACAATCTAGGCGAATCCTCTTAATAATTATAGAAATAGTGTTTTTTTTTTCAATTAGTTGCGTTGCTTATTTGGTCCGTTCAAAAACTAAAATAATCGTAATACCCTTAATATATTATATATATATATATATATATATATATATATATATATTTTCATATTTTATGTTATTATTCTTATTTAATATTAAAAAAGCCTATATATTCCCTCTCATCATCTCCTTGACCTGTTCAAAAAATAAAATGACTGTAATATTTTTAATATATTTATTTTCTATTTCTCTTTAGTGTTTTAAGTTATTATTATTATTTAATATAGAAAAAGACTCTCTCTCTCTCTCTCAAGTGTGAGATATTTTAATTATGGTTAGTGTTCATCTAACATTGTATTTAGGTTTTTTATGTTTATTTTATTATCTATATTTTTAATTGGATCTGAGTTTTTTAAACATTTTCTTGAAGCAGTTATATTGAAGACAAAAAAGGTGCCCAACGATAAAATGTTGGCAATATTTGCTAGAGATAGAACTTCAGGAGAAAATGCTGAAACAGCTAAGGAGAAAAATGTCCAACTAACCAAGACCTCGAACATCAAAGTAGAAAGTATCGTTGAAGTTGATGATTTATTGGCAAGTAATGATGTTACACTAGAGAACCACCATATAGATGATGATGAAGATGACATTCAAGTGGTATGCCTTATATGTTTTTCACCTGAAAAAAATTCAAGTTTAAAAAAATAAAAAAGTAAAAAATGAAAATTTGTAGATGAAGTAGAAGATGAAGCTGAACCTGAACCGGAAACATTTGAAACAAATATTATGAATGTTGTTGCTGATGTGGCTAATGCTATGAGGGAAGGTAACAATTTTTTTTAAAAGAGCTTACCATCAATAGTTAACCGGTGATGAGATTTATCAAGAATGCAGCTGATGTGTTTGGAACCCCATAATACCAGGTGTTCTCATGTATTTGGCTCGTAACCAAGCAGATGCGAGGACATTGTTAACTTGTCCAGTGAGCATACAGAAGGATCTAATAAAAACAATGATGAGTGCAGGTAAATGAGTGAATTGGGATAATAGGTGTTGATTTCTTGTTTCTATGTTTGATTTATTTTTGGCTTCACAAATTAAATTATGGTTTTTTGAGTTTTAGTCTGAGTAAATTGCATTGTTTTGGACAATCTTTAAAGTTTGGTTGAATATTATATGTTGGTAGGTTTTGACTAAATATGTTTATAGGTGTGTAAACAAACATGAATATGACAAGCAAATGAACATTTTTATCCAACTACAACTATATGTGTAATATGATTGCTAAAAAAATAAGGGTAAAATTGTAATGTTGGTGTTTTGCTAAAAAAAATGAGGGATGTCAAGCCTTTCTTTAGGAAGTGAGAACAGGGTGTATGCGTATTCTAGTGAGTGTGGTTAGGGTTGTTGTGATGATCTTCTGAGAAAAATATGGGTAGGTGCGGAAGATAGTATGCTCTCATACTACTAGAAGCATATGACCCGTACGCGTAGAAGGGAAGTCACAACCCCTAGGGTTTTATTAGGGAATGGTCCCTATGGTGTTATATGCGTTTTATCTGATATCTCCCTGGTTTATTTTCAGTATGGTGGTTATGAGGCAATTTGGGGCAGGATCCTGATCAAGAGCCAGAGCGGGTGTCCAGGACAGGCCGAAGTTGACTGAGGGCCGGGTCAGTGAGATCATTCGGGAGGAGATTGTTTCTATTGTCCGGGAGCAGATCCTGGAGCTATTTAGGTCTATCACGACCGCTATGATGGATTTTTTCGATGACCAATACGCTGCACTTTTTGAGACTGCCGCTACGGTAGCTACCACGGCCGTTGTAATGGCCATGATTGGCGATGGGAGAGCTTTAAAATACCGGGACTTTGATAATACGAAGCCCCCGGTATTTGATGGGGTGCAGGACCCGATCATAGCCATGAGGTAGCTGTCTGACGTTGAGGGAAGTTTCTTTACGTGTTCTTGGCCAACTGACCAGAAGGTCAAGTGTGCTCTGAACCTTCTTCATTCTGGAGCGAAGGATTAGTGGAGGTTGGTTACTAGTTCATACACCCGAGAGCAACGAGCTGCAGTTACATGGGAGTAATTCTCTGATATGTTCCGCTCGAGATACGTTCCATTTGTAGAGTGGGAGAAGATGGCTCATGAGTACTTAGATCTGAGGCAGGGGACCGAGTCGATGACGCAGATCACCATGATGTTCACGGAGAGAGCCATGGTTTGCCCTTAGTTTCCTGCTTCTGAGCAAGCTCAGATGACTCGGTACTTGAGCATACTCAAGACGAACATCCTCCAGTTCGTATCTACACAACAATATGGATTATTCCTTGATCTATAGAAGGTCACGATGTGACGCAAGATTGAGGTGGAGCTTCAGACAAAGGAGCAACGGTATGTCCCTATGCAGTCGTAGTCTGCAGCAAAGCGGTTTAAGGTCGCTGATGTGACATCTGGGATATAGAGTGGACGCACTTACGGTAAGTTTGGCAAGGTTCATGAGTGTCCTTGTCGACTTATTTATGGGTGCCACAAATGTGGCAAGGAGGGGCACTATGCAAGGGACTTTCGCCAACTAACCCCAGTTTTGCGTACAAGGATTTGCTACCACTATGATCATGTTGTCCATATGAAGGTCAACTGTCCACTGCTCGCCGCCAAGTCGGTGTGGGCCCTGATGCACGCCGCTTTAAGGATCAACGATGCGCTCCAGGGGAGGGCGGAGCCCTCGAGGGCTCGAGGTCATGTTTTTCAGTTTACTGCCGAGGAGGCCAGAGCAGCGCCAGACGTCATGACTGGTATGTTTCTATTTATTGTTATGTCAATCATTTTTATGGTATGCTTGTGTTTATGTTTCTAATAGGTACATTTTTAGTGAATTATTTGCCTGCTCTGGTGTTATTTGACTCGGGCGTGAGTCGGTCCTTTGTGTCTCGATCTTTTAGTAGGGATTTTGGTATGCCCCTTAGTGAGTTAGATTGTCACTTGCAGGTTTCTATCGCCAATGAACATGGAGTTTCTACATCCATAGTGTATTAGGGTTGTGTATTGGAGATTTTTGGGGTGCCCTGCCGGATTGATTTGATCCCTATCCCCATGAGGGATGTGTACGTGATAGTGGGGATGGATTGGCTGAGTAGGTTTAGTGCAATGATCGATTGCGAGGGTCAGCGAGTGGTAGTTCGAACCCCAAGTGGGAAAGAATTTATTATCTCTTGAGAGGGTACCAGGGTTGGTTCATAGTTTTGTTCGGCGGCCAGCGCTCAATAGTATATTCAACATGGGTGTGCGGGTTACCTTGCATATGTGGTTGGTACTCGGGTTGGGGAGCAGATTTCGGTTTCAGAGGTGCCAGTTGTTAGGGAGTTTGCTGATGTGTTTCCAGAGGAGTTACCCGGTGTGCCCCCGAGAGGTAGGTGGTGTTTATGATAGATTTAGTGCCAAGTGCAGCTCTGATCACCAAGGCGTCGTACCGATTGACACCACCCGAAATGGAAGAGTTGTTCTCTCAGCTTCAGGAGCTATTGGGAAAGCAGTTCATCAGACCGAACAGTTCATCGTGGGGAGTACCGATACTATTCTTCAAGAAGAAGGATGGTTCACACCGGATGTGCATTGATTACCGACAATTAAACAAGTTAACAATGAAGAACTGTTATCCCCTTTCGCGGATTGATGACCTCTTTGATCAAATACAGGGTGCGTCATGGTTCTCCAAGATCGAATTGAGGTTGAGATGTCATCAGGAGAGGGTGAGAGAGGAAGATGTTGAGAAGACCATGTTTTAGATTCGTTATGGGCATTATGAGTTCGTCGTGATGCCATTTGGGCTCACTAACGTGCCTGCAATATTTATGGATTTGATGAATCGGCTGTGTAGGCCGATGCTCGATCGACCAGTCATAGTTTTCATTGATGATATCTTGGTGTATTCCAAGACCAGAGAGCAGCATGAGGAGCACCTTCGAGATCTTTTGAGAGTATTGAGGGGAGAACGACTGTATGCCAAGTTCTTGAAGTGTGAGTTTTGGTTACGAGAGGTCCAGTTCTTGGGACATCTCATTAACCAGGATGAGATTTTGGTCGATCTGACCAATATCAAGGATGTGATGCAGTGGGAGGTTCCAAAATCTCCTCAGAGACCAGGAGTTTCTTGGTCTTGACAGGATATTATCTAAGATTTATTTTAGATTTCTCAAAGATCATAGTACCCCTCACTCGTCTCATGAGAAATGGAGTGGATTTACACTGGTGCCCTGAGCAGCAGGTTGCTTTTGAGATGCTGTGGAGAGGTTATCTGAGGCCCTAATGTTAACCCTTTCAGAGGGTGTAGAGGAATTCGTAGTATTTTGTGATGAATCTATCTCTAGTTTGCGGACGGTTCTGATGTAGAGAGGGCGAGTGATTGCATATGCTTGTCGGCAGCTGAAGCCGCATGAGTCTTGATATCCTACTCATGACCTAGAGTTGGGGGTAGTGGTATTTGCCCTCACGATTTTGAGAAATTATCTTTATAGGGTTCGTAGTACTGTTTACACGGATCACAAGAGTTTGCGATACCTTATAGACTAGCGGAACATGAACATGAGGCAGCGCAGGTGGCTGGACATGGTCAAGGATTATGACTACGAGATTCTTTACCATCCGGGTAAAGCAAATTTGGTAGCGGATGCTTTGAGGA
Source organism: Lactuca serriola (assembly GCF_051521515.1). Lineage (NCBI taxonomy): Eukaryota > Viridiplantae > Streptophyta > Magnoliopsida > Asterales > Asteraceae > Lactuca > Lactuca serriola. The sequence continues at coordinate 110,221,840 of NC_136408.1, forward strand.
GCTTAAGAAAAAGAAGAATGTTGATAACGCTAAGCCTGCTTTGATTGTGCAGGAAGATGATGACGAGTTTCGAAGAGTTGAAGTTCGGTCGACTGACTCGGAGGATGACGAGCTTCGCAGACCTACACATGGAAAGTGCTTCGTTGCTAAGGCTGGAGTTTCGAAATACGAGGGAAAATGCTTCATGGTCACCAATGTTGTTTCAGAGTAAAGGGGATATACTTCGGACAATTGCTTCGCTGCGAAACCAGTCACAGACCAGACCATCGAATGTGATAGAATAATAAGCAAGGTAAATTCTATTCTCGAATCTTTAAATATTCCTGTCTCTAGGTATGAAACTGAGTTAGATGACTTAAAATTTAAAGTTTATACTCTAAGTGATAGTTTAAAGAGAACCCGTTTAAGTAATACTAACTTAACTGATCAAATTAGCTTGGTAATATCAAAAAGTGAGGAGAGGCAGATGTGGATTGAGAAGTTAGAATTTGAGTTATCTAGGTCTAGGGATGATTTAATTTATTTGCAGCGAGACAATTTAGGGATTTTAAAACAACAAAATATTTTTTGTTTGATTGCTAAACGTCTTTATTCTAATATCACTCAGCTGCACATTGATTGTGAAATAGGGAAGAAAATCCATAAAATGATTTTGCCCTTTCTAAACATGAAAGAGGACGAAATTGATGCAGACTGTTTCAAATGTGAATCCATCGTGTCATCTGACAAAGTCTCTGATGCTTACAAAATTCGACTGGACAAAATTGAATCTTATATACAATCCAAAGATCATAAGAGCATGCTAAAACGGAATTTGAGCAAAAAAGATAAACAACTAATTAAATCTGATGCTTTACAGAAATTTGATTCATTATGCACTAAATTGAGTTCAGAAAATACGCTTGACATTGAAAATATATCTGAATTTGATGATGATAGTGACATGAGTGAAATTTATGTGGAGGATGAGGTTGATTGTTCAGAATTTATAAAAAGTGATCCTGAACCTGCGAAAAATGTGATTTCTGAAAATTCAGTCGACTACGTTCGCGTTTCTGAAAATGGTTCAAGAGTTTTAAAAGAAAAGGCAACTATTTTTCCGAAGGTTCAAACAGTTCCGAATAAGGTTTTTGCGACTTTCGAGCTTAACAAAAATCAAACCAAAGAACTATCGTCCCATGTAGAAGAAGACAACGTTGATGGGTGCGACGAATATTTTTAGTTTGCCCCTATTGAAAACGCAGGTGAAACCAAAGGTCTCTCCGAAATAACCTCTTGGAAGACAAAGGGAAGATATATGGCAGAACCTTTGAACAAGGTTAACTCAAGCTGCGAGAAAGGAAGTCCGAGTGGAACCAAAAATGCTCCAAGTGATACGTCGTCCGAACATGCTGAAACACCTGTTAAAAAGTCAAAACCTAGGACAAGTTATCATAAGTGTGCTGAGCAATTTGCATCTCATAAATACGAACTTTGTTTATCAACAAAAATCAGCAAATCAGAGTGCAAATTTCTCTTCAAAACCGAATCCTAAAAGTTTTTCTAAATCTTAGTCAACTCCTTCATCGAATTCGAAAGTTTTTCAAAACCCACCTTTTTCGAATCAGGCAAAATCTTTTAAGCAAACAAAGCCTAATTTCTCTCAAAAATCCAATGTTTCCCAATTTGCCAAATTATCGAAAGATATTAAAGGCAAAGGAAATTTTGATCCAGAGTGAAATGTTTATTTCAAAAACTCTGAATCAAACTTGAAAAAGGAAAAGAAGGTTGAGAAAAAGATTGTCAAGCAACAAATCAAAGATAAGCAAAGAAAAACTTCTTTTCAAAGGAATCCTAAAGATGACAGGATCGTCGTTTTTAAAATAACTAAGAGAGATAATTCCACTTTGATTAACGATCTTACTAAGTTGATGAAGTAATTACTTTTCCTGTGTCTATGAAAACCTCACGTAGACCCAAACAACTTTGGGTTCCTAAACCCTTTGATTTTTGTAGGTGATGTGTGACAAGCAGTTTGACTCCGAATGGTGCATTGATAGTGGCTGCTCGAGTCACATGACGGGAAGAAAAAAAGAATTAAGAGAGTACAGATCGCTGAAGTATGGAGGGAGAGTCAAATACAGAAACAACTCACTCGGTGAAATCAAAGGATATGGAATGATCATTAATGGGGAATTTTCCATTAGAAAAGTTGCCTATGAGGAAGGCCTGTAACACAACTTAATTAGTGTATCTCAGTTAGTTGTAGGTATCGGGTTGAAAGTATCGTTTGGTGATGAGGGATCGGAAATTATCGAAAATGAGACCAAAACAGTGCTACTAAAGTCCAAGCGAAAAGTGATGGGTATTCGAAGCTTCGGGTTTGTCGAATATTCATTTGCGGATTTGAAGACCGGTGTTACTTCGAGGGGAAGTTTGGTCTTGATCGCGCTAGCTCGTTGGATATTAAAGTCGGACATCCAATCCTAACTTTGAGGGGGAGAATGTTAGGGTGCAAAGTCATGCTTGGATGTAATGTTTTAGGCTTTCCTCTTTGTATGTGTAAATGGGTTGAGTCTTTTCCTATAAATAGGAAGTGAGTGACTCCCATTATGTAAGAATGTAAGAGTCCATTTTGGAGTGTTAGACTAGAGAGAGAAATTGTATACAAACCCATTTGTATAATCTTTCTAGATCTAATAAGAGCTTACAAAGATTTATTTACTCCTTGTGTTCTTGAATTTGTATGATGAATCACTAGATCTTTTCTAATTCCGCACATGCCATCAAAATCAACACCTCTACAATAAGAAGGATGCGAAGGTGATTCAGTTTGGTATTCACTTCACATTCGGTTGATCATTTTAAAGATTGGATTTTTGGTTCGCATGTAAAATCAATTGATTTCGCATCTGAGAATGTGATACTCGCATTTGGTTTTCAAAATTAATTTCGCATTTGGTTAATTGGATTAAAAATGCGAAGGTGATTCACGGTTCGCATTTGTTTAGATGGATACAAGATGCGAAACATTTATAAGAAAGATGCGAAGAATATGGAACATGCGAAGTCTTTTACAGTATAATGCGAATTGGGGAAGAAAGCTAAGAGTTTCGCATTTGGCCCCTGGTCTTTTCACGAAATAATACAAATGGTCCAACTTCGCAAATGGGGTCATAAAATGATGAAATTGCAGAATTTTAAAATCTGGTCCCTGTAGTTTGTGCGAATTTACACATTCTACCGAGTTTCGCAAATGGGAGTGTGTTTCGCATATTTGGCTGTTTTTGGCGCAACGGGTCACTGCAGAATTTTGAAATTGACAATTTCTACCCATTTTTGAGAAATTTTGTCAAAGGCAATCCGGTAACGGCAACAAAAATTGAATATTTTTTTTGGATTTTCCAGATTGAAGCAAAAAGTTTATGCCACATGTTAAGGGGGAGTTTTAACATGAAAAATTCTGAATAGAGCACGTTTTTTTTTCCTTTGGAGTTTTATAATCAAATTTCGATTATAAAAAGGGGGAGAAGTTTTATATGGAAATTCGAACTTGAATTTTTCATATTACACGGATTTGAAGACCGAAGTGATCTTGAAGTTTTGAAGATTACGAGATGATGCAATTGGAAGTTCGGAAGTGATGTATTCGAAATGGGTTTGGTTTATTGAAGATTTTTGGGGTGTGTTTTTATGCGCAACTTTGGGGTGATTATTTGAAGTTAATCATTCGTTGCTGCTCGGATTGTATGGTCTCACATCCTAGAGCCCAAATTGAAGAGTCATGGAAGAATTGAAGATTGAAGTTCGTTTCGACATGTGTCACCTTTGAGGCTCGAACCGCGTAGTGCTTGATTTTGGAAGATTTGAAGCGGGTCATTCATTCCTAACTTTGAGGGGGAGAATGTTGGGGTGCAAAGTTCTTCATTCATGACGTTGTAAATGTTTGACTTTTGTAAAACCCACTTGCATGTGGTGCTTTAGCCTTTAGACCCATTTGTTAGAGAGTGAGAGAGAGACATGTAAACACCTCTATAAATAGTAAGTTTGTCCACTTGTAGAGGTGTTCTTGAGAGATGTAGAAATGAGTGTGTAAGTGTGTGTTAATTATGTAGTCTAGATCTAGTCCTTTTTTGTAACACCATATACATTTAATATATCTCTTAAACACCCAAATCACCATGTTCAATTGTGCAAGCTTTAATTCCGCATGCCAAACCATGTTCTTTATCACTACAATTTTGAACACTTTTTGAGGTATTTGTGTTATCTTTACAAAATGTTGAATTTGAAACTTTCGAAGAATTTGTTAAATTTATTTTTGGATGAAATTAAGATTTTGTTTTATTTGTTTGAGCGGGATTTTTCTTTTGATCTGAATGAATTGCTGAATGTGAAGACTTGTTCTCAATAGATTTAGTTTTTGTGTTTTCAGTTGTTTTTAATGTCAAACCATTTTGTTGCTTTCGTAACTCTATGGTTTGCCAAAAAAATCTTCTTTCGAGCTTGTCTTTTTGAAATTGAATTTTCTTTTGAAAACTTGTCAATTTGTTCTTTAAATTCGTTGGAATTTAATTTGACAACAGTTTCATTTTCCACAATAACTTCTTTTGTAACTTCTTTCACCATTTTCGTTTTTTCAACCCATTTGTATTGTGGTTTTTGTCTTTGAAAAACATACGAATTATGTGTTAGGTTATTTTCGACAGTGCTTTGATTTAAAAAGGATCCTTCGTCAATTGTTTTCTTGTTGTCATCTTCGACCATTTTGTTCAATTCTGGTTTAATGTTCTCAACATTTCCAGTAGTAACAAACACTTGATTTGGGAAAACAACATCATCAGTACACTTGAAATTCGGATACACCACTTGATTTGTTTCCAAATAATGGGCTCCTTTTTCAGACAACACTTTGTCGAAATTTTCAGTGTCTCCAAAAACTTGATCAAAAATCACACGTGAAATTTCATTTTCTTTCAAATCTTTGTTTGGTGAGACCTTTTTGTGAGAATCATCTTCATTATTTTCATCATCACTACTATCCGTTTGACTGTCTCGGATATCGACAAACTCGGGATCACAAACTTTCGAAGTTGAATGTTTGTTAGTGTCAATCTTAACCATCAAATCCTTAAGTTTTTCTTTTCCTTTAGATTTTGATGCAACATTAATGACAGACAACTAAGAACAATCAACATCCTCAATATCACTAATTTCGCTACTATTGTAAGAGTTATCTTCAATATCGACAAAATTAGATTGAGTATCAGATGTTGAATTCTCAGTCTTTTTCAAAATTTTGATTTTTTTGGATTTTGTCAAAGTATCATTCACAATGTTAACTAATTCATTTGAATTAAGACATTCATCAATTTTGGCAATTCCATAAGTATATCTATCATCAGGAATTTTGTCAAACTAAACAATATTTTTCTCACAATCATACGAAATATTATCAACCTTCACTCTCTCATATGCTAGAAAAGGTAATAATTTCCTGTGTTGTTCCTTTCTAATTTCACACGAATGATGCAATGCAGTTAACTTGCCTTATAAACGTTTAGCAGAATTGTAGTAGATATTTCGTTGAGCTAATAAGAGTTTTACATCACTAGAAAACGAATCTCTATCACACATAATGTTTGTTATTTGCAATTCTAAACATTCTATCTTGACAAATTTCGAATCTAACTTCTTCTGAGTCTCTAACAACTGATTGCTTAATTTCTTAGCTTTATTGCTAGCAGAAACAACCAAATTATCAAAATAAGAAACAATATCATCAAAAGCAACAATTTCATAATCATATGCACTCAAAGGAATATTGAAAGATTGAAGGATATTACGTACCGGAGTTGTCATTGGAGACTTATCAGCAGACTTTGACACAAAGCATCAGACCGTTACCTCTTTGTCTGAATCTTTCTCCAGCTTTGCATACATGGCTCCATGCGTAGGATTAAGCATTTCTTCATCATCGGAGCCCGTAGACCAAATTTAATATGTGCCATTATTCTCCTGTTCACCTTGAGCCACCAAAGACAAATTTTTCGCCTTCGTACGCACCTCTTCCAATCTCTCCACATAATACGCTTCATCCTTTACTTTATTCTTTTTCTCATCCTTCTTTCGAAGCATGCAATCATTTTCTAGATGATTTGCTCCATTACAATAATGACAATCCATACCAGAATCTCCTTTTAGTTTCTTCTCTTTCTTTTCCTCAACACCCTTCCCATCATTCTTCTCAAACTTCTTCTTCTCTTCTCCTGCAGCCTTGTTCACGAAACTTCCATTTCCCTCACTTTGCTTCATCTTTGAATTAAACAGTTTCTTGAAAAACTTTTTGACTCGGTTGTTTGAATAAAAAGCTATTGCCTCATCATCCGAATTCATGATAAACCCTTCTTCATCATCAGAATCACCTTTCTCGACTGCTTCCTTTTCAGAAACTTTAGAGACAAGTGCTAATGGACCTCCCAGATTAAGCTTCGACTCTTCTGCCATTTCATTCACTTCACTTTCATGAGTTTTCAGTTGATTGTAAAGATCATTCAAAGAAGATGTATCGAAACTCTGTTGATTTTTCACCATCATGCTAACACTCCTCCATTCTTTATGGAGTTCCATAACAAAGGTGAAATTGAATTCCATGGCAGGCCTCGTGATTCCATAACGATTGCATTTGTAAATCAGCTCATTTAGCCTATCATAGTAACTTTCAATCGTTTCACCATCTTTTTGCTTGAAATCCTTCAATTCAATCATACATTGCTTAACTGAATTGATTTAGGTCTTCTCGCTACCTTGAAACTATTCTTTGAGATTATTCTAGATGTCTTTTGTAGTTGTACAGCTTCTGACATAGTTATACACAACTGGAGGCAATACACCACATACTCCCTTATGCATCGTTTCTCAAGTTTCTTCATTCGATCAGATTGATTTTCCACACTCGTAGTACTAGATGACGATCCAATTGGTTGAAGATTCGTTGGAAGAGTAACATTCCCTGAGATGCAAGACCAAAGCTCTTCATCGATTCCATTCAAGTAATCTTGCATACGATCAGACCACTGATCATAGTATTCCGGAATGAGAATAGGAATCTTCGTTGAAGATCCTAGCAGATGAGAGTATGAAGTCATCAAGTTAAGATTGAAGTTCGCCATTGATGTACAGAAGAAAGTTTTTGAGAAATTTTGAGAAATCAAAGAGAATTTGAAAGCAATTTGCTGAATTGATCAAAGAAATCAAGTAGAACACTCGATTCAACAAATCAATTGTAGAATTAAATCACAACTGAAGATCTAGAAAACTTTTTCACGTCAAAAGGTGCGAAACTTTTTGAATCAGAAATTTGATTCAAAACCTTTTGAATCAGAGTGAAAATCAGATCACAGATTATGATTCCTGCTTTGATACCAATTGATGAAGTGTTGAATCAAGTATGAATCAAATTAGAGTTATATGAATATAGAATGAACACGCGATGTAAATATGATCTGGTTTCAGCTCTATTATGCTTTCAACTAGTACAGAGAGAAAAATAGACAAGTTTATACAAACACTCTTATCTAACTCTAAGTAATGTCCCTATTTATAGGAAACACGAAAGCACACAAAAATTACAACGACTAAAACAGTACGCTTCGTTACATAAAATGTCTTGTAAAATAAACTTATGTCTTCGACATATTACAACTGGTCTTCGACCCTTACACTTTATGATTTTGAGATTCTCTGATATTCATAAGCACTTTGGAAACAATGATTTTGTAAACATTTTATGATTATGGGTTGTTTTGAAAAGTTTCAAATTTTTGTGATTTTTGAGATGTTACAAATACCATATATATATATATATATATATATATATATATATATATATATATATATATATATATATATACACACTAGAAATTTTCGAGGCTCGTGCTAAGCACGACCCATGAAGGGTAATGGTTTTTCTTTTACCATAATCTTCAATATAATGAGGTAATAACCAAAAAGTGAATATTTTTAGCTTTAAATGTGTGGATTTTCGATGTCAAATCATGAATAACATTAAAAAATGGAAGTATATTCTTATAATCAACAAGTGACAGTTCAATTTCATAATTTTTGCAAGATTGTTGTAATCGGTCATTGTGAAATTTTAAGATTTGTGCTAAACAATGCGCATGAAGGGTATTGGGGTATTTTTAAACTTAAGGTAGAATGCTATGGGTTATATAGGGTTTGTATATTCAAACATATCGAACACTAAAATATAAAAGATTTAAATCAATATGGTTGGTAAACCGACAAATTGCTCCGCTAACCCTCTCTTAAAGTGTAACATCAGTAACTTAGTGTGGTGAATATGTTTATTGATAAACCATCCAATTGTTTCGGTGAAAATCTTATTGGTAAACCATACTATTGTTTCATTGATTTGTTTTTTTTTTCCTTTTTTTGTTTCGTCAACTTGTTAACTGCAATTATATACAATCTATTTCTTTAATTACTACGATTGATTGTACATAGAAGTACATTGTCTATATTATATATTATCATGTTGTTGTAATTTTATCTATGTTTCATAAGACATCGACAACATTCATGTGATTGTTGATCCTAGTTCAAAAAGTAAAATAAAGTTATTTATCATCATATGAGAATATCATTGACAGAGACTTAAATTTTTGTTACCTATGCACTCTTTCAGCTCATGTTATACAACTTAAATCAAGTAGATTGCATATTTATTGGTGTATTGAATCTTACTGACATATATGCAAAAAAGACCCATGAAGATCATCCTATATATCATCTCAAATTAGTATGTTGGGAATGTTGGTAACTCTAATCTTATTAATTATCTATTGATAGAATTGTAGATCGATCATTTAATCTTCTTCACGTATCTGTTTGGATTCTAATCCAAGTGTTGCAGTTAAGACCTTATATCAATAATCGTTGAGATAAAGGTGGTTATACTATTACAGCAAAAAAACCATAATTGGGTCTAGAGTAAGCAAAAAAAATGCCAAATGTGGCACAAAAAGAATTAAAATAACTATAGAAAGAAAAGTCAATAACCCTAGCTTTTTAATTTTGGTTCTTAATGTTAATAAATTGCATGCTTATATATATATATATATATATATATATATATATATATATATATATATATGAGGAATTAATTGCATAAATGACACAACAATTTAAAAAAATATGTTGTATTATCTAGCAGGAACCAAGATCAAAGTTGTAAAATGAGTAGACAACAATATATCATGCAAAATGTGCACATTTGGATCGTCATCACCTCAAAGAACGAGATTGATTTCTGTCCTTACCTTGCAATATAAATAAAAGGTGTGTGATTGACTATCCAATTAAAAAAAGATCCAATTTTGTAAATATTTTAAAATTTGTGGTTGTTTGCATACCATATCTTTACCCATAAAACACCCTTTCATTCTCTAAAGCAAACTTCCGTGAACCTTTTTCCTTGTTCTGGTGAAATGTTCTGAGAGAGGAGAGTCGAAACAAAAATATAGAAGTTGAAGGACAAAATTGTAATTTCAGCAAGGCAATAGAAGAAAAGAAACTACCATGGTTCTTAATAGTCTAGTACTGATATTATACTATACCAGTTAATGATAATGAAAATATTAATATTTATACTTTCATTTGCCTTAATGCAACATGTTGATATTTTACAACAGAATAAGGATACATTTGTTTAAGGTAACATGGAAGGAGAAGATATTGACTTTTGATACTTTGTTTCATAAAGAGAATTATGATTATAAGACCTAACCATTCACCAACCACATGTGTGGATATATTGACAATAGAGCATGCACCCAAGATAGATGGCAAGTGGCAAAATCAGCAAAAGGGTAATCTAAATGCAAACTTTGTTCTTATTAAGATTACATAACTTAATAAATCGTTTTACATGCTAAATGTAAGAGTTGTATGCTAGTTTTAAGCCACATAAGTAGCTAAATTATACCATCTGGAGTGATATAATGTATGTCTCAACTTTATATAGATTTACCTGAATGTAAATGATGTCCCAGTGAACAATATCTTTTAGCAGATAATCAACGGATGGAAGTTTTCTCATTTCCTAGCTTCTTTTCATCAATCCACCAAATTCAAGCACATTCCATGACAAACATTATGGTGGTGAACACCGCACATGATAATATACACACAAGTCAAATTGAAAAAAAAAAAGATTCTAAGTCACGAGGTGTGATTTCAAAGGTTGAAATGTAATTTGCTAGTATTTGACACCGACCACTAAAACACCCAAATCTGTCATGAATAAATTTCAATTAACAATATATATCAGTTCCTTAAAAGTAACAATTTGTCTAAGAATCTTCGCAACAGGAACGTCAAATTAGCCTATCAATATGAAGTCGCTTATTTAGTTTACCAATGTTATAACAGATATATAATTGAAAGTGAATATAGAAAAGAATTTCATATGTTTTTCTCATTCTTATTTCATCTTGTTGAATTATATACAAGTATTGAAAAAAATTTCAAACAACAAAGAATTTTTCAACCTAGAGATTCTGAGTGCGAATATTAGACTTTGATGAAATTTTCCAGAAGAAATTGGAAAATTGAAGTGAACCATTAAAAATCTTCAGAAAGGAGGTCAATATTCCTTTGTAAATTGGTGTTTTTGTTTTAAAGCTCTTCAAGTGAACACCAATTATAGAGAGACACAAAACCTAGAAGATTTTTCCAAACTATAGATCGAACTCCTGATTTTGTTCAAACAAAGAAGAAATGGAAGCTATAAGGATGGAATTAATGGGTTGAAACAAATGAAACAAGATGGATTACCTTAAACCCAAGAAACCAAAACACTGCCTATGTACTCCAAAACCTAATGAGATGGGATATAGAACTCAGAAGTAGAAAACAAAACATACAAAATAAGTAAGAGAACAAAAAAAATAACATAATCAAACCCACCATTATCGTGAAGATGATTGTCAATCATTGAAGACGGAAGATTAGGGTTAGGGTACCAAAGGCTGCCAATTGTTGATGTAGGAGGAGGGAGATGATCACCAACCGATCAAACTAAACTGGACGATGAATTTACACGATATATTTGTTTCTTCGCAGATTAAGGGGCATCCAAAATGAAATGGCGGGGATCCACTTTGAAGGAACATGACGTTTTTAAGAAAGGCGACGGTACCTATGCATCAAACCAGACAAATTACACTCCTTCAAGTCCGTGGCGTCGTTTAGAAGGTAGGATACGTGGCGTGAAAAGAACCCTATAAATCTAATTTCGGAGGCAACACAAAAATAGGGTTTTTGTATATAATAATGATATATATATATATATATATATATATATATATATATATATATACTCTATTTTTTTTTCAAATTTTATGTTATGTTATTATTATTATTTAATATAAAAGGCCTATATATTCCCTCTCGCCCAGACTCATTCAAAAATTTAAAATGATTGTTATACTTTTGATACATTTATTTTCTATTTTTCTTTCGTATTTAAGTTATTATTATTATTTAATATAGAAACAGACTCATATATATATATATATATATATATATATATATATATATATATATATATATATATATATATATAGCTAGGTTCAAGTATTCTAACTAATTATTGTACATCTATCGTATTCTATGAGAATAATAAAGAAAAAATATGTTGCTTGATAAAATAAATACGTTCAATCTTACATAACTATTGTCATTAACACATATTCTCGCTAATTAAATTGTCTATAAGGTTATTATACATTTATTATTATTATTCTCATTTCTGTTAGAATGTTGTCAGACTGTTTTATTGGGTCGTATTCTGTCAGAATGAAAATGAGTGCAAAATGATGTGTGAGAACAAAAAAATAATAATAATTAACGAGAATGCATGAAAATGACGATATTCTTGTAAGGTTGAACGTATTCGCATTGGTAAACAACTTATTATCTTAGTAATTCTAATAACATACGATTGATGTACAATAATTAGTTTGAATAAAATAACCTATATATATATATATATATATATATATATATATATATATATATATATATATATATATATATCAATTGGCAAATTTATAGGATGGTCTCTCTCCACCTTCGCGTCCCTTCCAAATTCCTCTTCAACAATATCTGTAAATCATTTCCCCTTCATTTCTTCATATTTTCCGTAAGAAGAAAAGGTAAACAAAAGCTTCAATCTAGAAATTATGGGCGACACAAAAAATTATGTCTTGAAAACGATACGATGAACCCAAAATTGACGATCACCACCCAAGTCTCCGCCATTCTAGTTCCCACTCATGTTTTTTAGATATCCCTGAAACCCTTAGGCCAACTTTCCCTCTTGCTCAGATCCTCATAAGTATGTCACAGCCTTCGTCTATTTAATTGCATCTTTTATTTATGAATTTTTATTTTGAATATCATTTTCATGTTCTATTGTGTTAATTTGTTCAAATTCCGATTGAAAAAAGGAAACCATGAAATTATCGATTACATAAACCGTGAAGACGATCCTGATATTTCATTGAGTTGCAGGTTTCATAATAGAGGAAGGAGAGATAGGTTGCAGGTTTACACACAGTCACTGACCTTATTCCAATCCTATCGATCTACCAACACCCCTCTTAACCTTCGTCGGACCACTACAACGCTTTTTAGTGACTGAGCTTTCAGTCGATGGTGGCGATGTAACTGCACCCCAGTCATAACAGAATCCTAGTGTCTATTTTTTGAGTAATGGGTTAGGCTATGTGGTATCATCACTAGTGGGTTATATGTGAAAAGAAAGCTACGTAGACTTTTTACCATTTCACAACCAACCCACCAGGTTGTGGAAATGGTATTCATCGGTGGGTTAGTGGTGATGAGACAAAAGGAAAAAAGAGATACAGAGAGACGATGATGCTACCAATATTCTATTGGGTGTCTTCTTCTGTCTTCACAAAGACGTCACACCCAAACCACTGGGGCTGTGGGCGGTGTTCACGCGTCCTTGGCCCCTCCACCTCAACTTTTCACATATGAAGAGGTATCCATTCCGGATAGTCTTAAGAACAAAAATTTTAGTAGGTTAATAACATAAAATTTTAAAGAGAAGCCCAAAAAAATTTGTGTTAAGAACTGAATTTTAAAAATCATAATAGTGGATTCAGAACACAAACTTCAGAAATTATTTCTACAAACACACACACACACATACATAATTAGTGGTAGAGGGTAGGTGTTCATAAGTGTGTGTTTGTGTTCTTAAATATGTGTGTGTTCTTGATTGAGTGTGTGTTTGTCTGTATATATGTTTTAAAGAAAATCTAGATAATATGGATTATGTGTGCTCGTGTTCATGAGTATGTGTGCTAAGTCTATGTGCTCTTAAGTTGAAGAAAAATTCAAATAACCTGGACCGTGTTTGTGTCTTAGAGAGAGAGAGAGAGAGAGAGAGAGAGAGAGAGATGATGATGTTAGGGTATATTAGGGTGATGCTGGAGAACCGGATTACCAATGGATCGTGTGAGTTCGCTATCTGAACTGATATTTCTACCATATGTCTGAGTTACAAGAAATCCAGTATAGGATAATTCGAAGGGACACACACGAATTTGGGCACATAAATGTGAGCCAAATTGTTAGTGAATTCTAAGATTGTTTAGAAAAGGGAGAGAGAGTTGAGAAGGGTCTAATAATGACTCAGTAGAAGAGTTGTATTTATACTTGACAGATTAGAGTTTGTGACTTCTAAATTAGTTAAGAGAATCACAGATTAATGGCTTAATTAATGGTTTCCAAAACTGACGAGATCGGCCAATCTTACCATAATCACCATTAGAATTCAAAATCATAGCTAGGGGATCTACCCCTTGGACCCCGCTATGAGTGTTGCCCCTAGGACCCTGCAAGGGGACACAACCCCCTTGACCCCTGCCATTCTGTCTTACAGACTTATAATTAGATCTTATATATGCATGCACTCCGCATTCACCACACATATAATATAAAGTACAAATAATAAGTTCATTAATTCATATATTGTTCCAATTACACAAAATGTTTGATATCATTAAAATCACCAATAGATAACTCATTTTGTTTTTAGTTATTTGAAAATAAAATAATGATAATTTAGTAATTTAGTTTCGTAAGGGACCAAATCGACAAAAAAAAAAAAAAAAAAAGCTAAAAATGACTGTTTTTATAAATTTCATAATGTGTGTCTCGAAAAAAAATACAAACTTTAAAGACCATTTTTACGATTTTGTCTTATATTTATATTGAATATCATAACACAAAATTTTGGAATTGGATTCCGACACTTCGATGATTACTATGAATACATCTCGTTTCTTAGATTTATTATTTAATTCCCTATTGCTATTTTAAACTTCAAAATTATATTCTAAAGGCAACATTGGAGTTGGCATGACATACTTTGGTGCACACTTTAATGCAATATCATTTGTTTTGTTACAATTGTATAACAAACTTGTATTTTTACTCATTAAAAATTGCTATTTTACAATGAAATTGACCATTTCAACACCCAAATTACATGAATCAATAACATTACCAAAATTTGTCTCAAAAAAGTCATCTTTCTCCTCCTTCATCAATCATCAATAATACCCCATCATCATCAATCATCATCATCATCATCATATATACAACACCAAATGAAACCCAAATTCCTTGCATCCCCTCCATCATAATTTCTTGATTTCAAAAGGGATTTCATACAAATATATTTATGGAAATTTGATGATTTCTTATTATTTCTTATGCCACAAGAAGAGTTCCTGTTTGCACATTAGATTTGGGTGATTTCTTTTTTGTTTCCATTGATTTCTTTAATGACACCCTCCATTTCTTCTCTTTTGCATCATCAATCTCAATTTGTTCTTGCCTACACTCTTGGCTGCAAAATGGATTGTCACCCCTGAAAAATAAACACACCAAATTAAATATTCACTTCATACAACAATATATGCACATGGTACAAGCCTTTAATGCATCAAGATGGATGCTTTCTATTTCTTGATCACAACTCAATAAAAAAAAACCCATTAAAATCTCAACCAAAATTCACTTAGTACAACAAAATATGACCATGGTACAAGTGTTTTATGCACCCAACATGTACCATAACCTTTGATAGCCATCAAGAGTTCTGATTGTACAACAATACATGCACATAGTACAAGCCTTTATGCATGGAATTTAGGTTTGGAGTTTTTGCATGAATTGATGAACCCAGTTGAAAAGTTAGAATCTTTTTTCGTTGGGATTGACATGTGAAAGTGAAGTTGACAAGGTACAACAAGACATGCATGAGGTACAACTCATTGATGCGTAATACCTGTACATGAATATGTCACTGTTATGACCTAATGACTTTGAGCAAAGAGAACAGGCTTCAAGAAAATGGGAGTCATCACCCCCTGCGTAAGATAGCATCCTAGAACCCATTGACTACTGAATTGGCTACGTGAATGCCTTGATCGGATTCGATCTTGATAATATACGCCTGAATCTTGGTGCGTATGTTAGATCTAGGAAGAGATGAAAGAGTGGGGGAAGGAATTCATGCTGTGTATAGGTGGTTATTTATAGAACCTCTTGGAAGGGGAGTAAAGATCCAGTGTGGAATGGAGCAGTGGAGCAGGTGTACCTTTATTATTTGTAACCAATGAATTAATGACGCATATGTCGACGTATGGATTGTAGTGGTATTCTGCGTTGTAGGTGATTGTAACTTCGGGTTCCAAAACCCAAGGGTGGAATCCATTGGCCAGAATGTTTTTTAATCGTTTAACTCTTCCACAGTTTTTAATGATTGCGTATCCGATAATATTTTAATAAAAAAATAATAAAAGGTTATTATTTAATAATTATCTATAAAACTCGATTGTTTTTTTAACAACACGTTAAAATATCATTTATTTCAAAATATCGTCAGAGCTTTGAAAAAGAATGAGAGTTTCATGTTAGATTTTTATTTTCATGAAAAAACTATTTATATTTATAATGGAAGAGTTTTTATTTCTTTTGTATTTGTTCATTTATGGAACTTCTTAATTTTATTTCTATTATTTTATTGTTATTTATATAATTTATCATGACTGAAAATTATAAGATCCGTCAAATCATTGAAAATAAAAATCAAGACAAAAGTTTGTAAATTGCGATATTTAAAAAAAAAGTTTTTGTTTAAAAAACTCCTCCACCGTCTTTTCAATTTTAAAAAGTTATGATTAAAAAAAATCTATATATCTATTGTATATGTCTTTAATTTCAAATTATATAAATATATATTAATTAAAAGCTTCTCGTCTGAGAGTATCAAATGTTATTTTTTCTTTTCTTAACACCGAGAGTTTAAGTCAATTTGTAAAATATGTTATATTAGAAATAGTTTAAAATACATTAGATTTATTGGTGCAAAGAACATCCTCCTCCTTCATAAATGAAGGTTTTTTGACACTTATCATTTTATACTATTTTTAAAATAAATATTATTCACTTATTAATTTTTGATTTGTTTCAATTTTTAAAATTAATGTCATACTTATATATGTAAAATATTAAATATCATATATAATATATTAAATTGCAATAAATATGTTTCTTCATTTTTTATTTTAAAATTATACATTAAAAATATTTTTTGTTTACATTTTAATTTAATGTTTAATTTTTTTTAAATCAGTATGTATAATATACGAGTCTTACATCAAGTAAATATACACTCAAAGTTTTGAATTCCATATTCAATTTTCTTTATCTTTATTTGTTTCTTACTTTTTTATATATTATAGCTAATCATCACTTTTTTTCACCTTTTTCTCCTACAAAACCAACTTTTTTTCTCTTTTAATTTTTCTGTCATTTCAATATATTTTGTTTCATAGAATACGATAGTATATATTAATTTATTGTTTTCATAAAAAAAATGTATGTTCCCAAAATAAAAATCAAAAGTATTTATGAAACAAATAGAACACCCTGAACGCCGTCGTGCCACTTAGATATTTTATGCAAGAACAAGTGCAACGTGTAATGTGTTTGAGTAATTATTTTTGCATCGCTGGCCTAATCAGTCCTGCCCGGGATCTACGGGCAGACAGGTCCGGGCAGTGCAGACAATGACTTCCTAGACAGAACCTTATGCCGTGGAGCCCACCTTCGAGAAAGAACCTTCGATGTTCTCACGAGTGGCAACTGTGGACCCCCACGTGTTCGAACAACTTGGTTTAGTTTATCTTTTTGGTATTTTCAGTAAGCCCCCTGCTCTTTCATAAAAATGTACAAAAGCCCATGTATAGTTATCACCTTTATGATTCTCATGTTTCCAACATTCACTAAATTGGAGAGTAAAGTTGCACAAATAGAAAAGAGCAAATTACACGAATGGTCCCTATGGTTTAGGGTAATTTGCGTGTTTGGTCCCTAACTTATTTTTTTAACTCGGAAGGTCCTTATTGTTTGTTTTTGTTACGCGTTTGGTCCCTATCTTACTTAAAAAGACTATTTTGCCCTTGGTTTTTAAATTTATTTAAATAAACACACCTCTAACACCACCATGTTACCTTACCTTATCTACTCCACCATTTTTTTCCTATTTAAATAGTAGTTTTTTCGGTAAGACAGTGACCAATCACGTAACAAAAACAAATAGTATGGACCAAGTGCGTAACAAAAACAAACATTAGGGACCTTCCGAATTAAAAAATAAGTTAGAGACCAAATATGCAAATTACCCAAAACCATAGAGACCATGCGTGTACTTTACTCAATAGAAATAGGGTTAATGATTTTGTAAAGGTAATGAACTTTGTTTTGTGTATATATTTAGTTATTGACAAATTTTTATTTGTATGCGATTAAACTTCATTATCATATTAGAAAATATAATTATGTCTGGGTATTGTAGGTTTAGTAGGTTTTCAACGACTCTAACATCTCTAACAATCTTCTTTGGCCAACATAAAATTGTAGCGACTATGTACTTCATATCTAGGGTTTTAGAAATTTTTTAAACCGATTAAATTTTTTGTTGCACTCTTTTGATTTTTTTTAAAGCTTATCGATGTTGAAATCCTATATTTCCTCCACCCAAATCAATTGGGAAATAATATTTGGTCTCCTCATGGTTTATGTCCCTTCTAAATAAACACAAAATGGGCATGTAGTCCAAACCTAACATAACATAACGGGTATGGTGGAATCCTTCAAAACGAGCATAGCGAATTGGTTTGCAAATTTTATTGGCTCATTGATGTAATGATGGTCTCAAGTTGAGTTCCATGGGATTCATAAATGGGTTAAAAGTTTTGGATAAACTTTTTTTTAAGGAATTTCTAACACTTGTCGATTTTACATATTGGTCATGATTATTTTATATAACTTTGCTTTTAACTTCATTAAAAAATAACTTTACTACTTCTTTAATACTTTTTAACAATTTTATTTTTAACGAATTTACTTTTGTAAAGTTAAAATTTTCACATAATTATTTCTTTATAACTCTTTTAATAACATATGTGAAGATGTAAGAAATTGGTTAACAAAGTTATATAAAAATCCCTACAAAATAGTCTTTGATTAAGTAATTTTTTAATTTACAATGTTAAAAGTAGTCATATTAAGTATTTTTTAATTTACACATCAAAATCTGAAAGAATTTTATTTATCACAAAAATTTAAGAAGATGACATAATATCATCAAATATAGATATTTTCAAGATTTTTGGGTATCTTCTCAGTCAACTTTCCAAAAAGAAAAAAGCATGCATGACTCAACATACCACAAACTTAAGATATTTTCCCCTTTCGGTTAACCTTTACCATGTTTGTAACAACGACACATGTTTACAGATGAGTTGAAATATGTATAACTTTCGGGATTGTTTTTATATGGCTCAAAAATAAATAAGACGTTGACTATGAACAGGTTAAAAAAAGGTTTAGTAAATATATAAAATAACAATGAAGAGTTTTGCTTGATTTTATTGTATGTGGTGAGACTTGCGTTTTGTAAACTTCATCCACCAAAAGTTGGACAAAATAGTTGCAATAAAAAAAATGTGCTAAAAAAGTTCATTTTGAAAAGAAAAATGGTGAAAATTGACATATCAAGGAATTTAGAAAGGCTCTAAAATTTTTTCCGACATTTTATTTTGTTTTGGAAATGCAAATTCAAATTGGAAAAAAAACAATTAAAATGAATTTCGTTGTCTGATATAAAATAGATGAAATTAAAGTTGAATACATATTCTTTAGAGAAAAATACAACACCTAAGAAAACCAGTCATAAGAATTAAATATGTATATAAACAATAATGACTTATTTTACAATAAAAAACATTAAGATCTAAATATGTATAAACAGAAAAAACGTAACACGGAATAACAGATCATAATGATTGAATATTTAAAATAAAAAAAAAAACAAGTTAAATGACTTATTTTACAGAAAAAAATAATAATGACCATACAAAATGAAACTCTTTTAAATCATTTTCCCTATTATATATTACCAATGACTTGTAAAAATAAATATATTTCTAGAACAGTTCTCCACTTGATTATTTTTAATCATATATAATAATTAGTTGCAAATTTTAAAATGTTATAAATTGGTCAGACACACGTGAAGACACCTCTAAACATTAAATGGTAAATGAAAAATGTTATGAATACAGACAATTATAATGGGGATGTTATTGCTAATCAAAATCAAATAGGATGGGTAGATTAAAACTAAGTGAATTTACAAGGAGGCTTGTTGCAATTAAACAATTCTCAAAGGGCTCACGCTTGGTCATCTCCAATGTGTGAGATTTTAAAGTTATTAAAAATATCCAAATGGTCGCGTGAATATCGAGGCATTGATGTTTTGTTTTAGTATTTTTCGATTACTAGATTATCCTATTAATTGTTTTTTATATTCCTCCGTGTCAAAATATATAGGGTGGCAATTGTTGACATGACACGACAAAAATACATGGCACGAAACAAAATTGGGACGAAATTCAAATTCAAATTCGTGTCGTGTGGTGTTCGTGTTAAGTGTAAAAAACACGATGTTGTGTTCATATTTAAAATTTAACACGAAATTAACACGATCTAACATTTATTTGTCGTGTTTTTCGTGTTATGTATGATTAAATATTAATTAAATAAACTATTTTTTTTATTATGCTACCTTTGTCATGTCATGTCGTGTTTGTCGTTTTTTAATCGGTTCGTTTTCGTGTTAGTTAAAAAAAACACGACATCGTGTCGTGTCGTGTTCGTGTTACATAAAATATTGTTGTATTGTGTCGTGTCAGACAAAAACACAATACGATGACCCGATTTGCCACCCCTAAAAATATATACAATCTTTTATAAAAAAACTATTTATTTTTCTAGATAATTTACAAGAGAATTGTTGAAATTATTCATATAAGTTTATTTTATAAATATATTTAATACCTACCGAGTAAAAAAATACTATGAGATATTATTATATTATGATACTATTGTCATTGCTATTATCTTCCTATAACACAAGTTAAAAAAAAAAGTGTCATTTTACCCATAAATTTTATTGTAAGGGTTTTAATAAGTTATTAGTTGGTGTTGTCATTCCTTCTTGAGGTTGAGGTTTCAAGTCTCGTTGTGAACATAGGTGAATTTAAGGTGTAGTTTATGAGTAAGTTAGATTAATCGTTTCAAAAAAAAGATATAATATATCATTTAATCAATGAAATAAAAATGAAGATATATTAAAATATGTTAAAGTCAAGAGCTTAACTTAAAAAAAAACAATTTGTTGCTTGTTAGATTAGTGTATATTGTACAATGCTTTATACATTTATCTTTGTAAGTGATATTTTATATAACATCAATCATTTTTCATTTTTTTTCTTAGTCTATGAAAATCAATTTAAGACGATCTTCAACCCATCTTTATTTTTTTGCAATAAATAGAATAAAAAATAGGGTAAATAGTTTGTCACCATAAACCTTACGATATTTTCTATCTTATTTTTTACCCTAAAAAGTATATCCCTAGAATATTTTATTTTTATAACTTATATATAGTGTCAAATACGTCTCTTTACTGATTAGATTTTAATAATATATATTATATTTTTTTATTACCAAAAAACTACAAATTATATTATCATAAATAAAATGTTTATATATAATTAATTTAAATTAATTATTATTTTATTATAAATAATTATTAAATAAAAAAGATTATATTTATAATAAATATATCAAGATCACGATTATATTTGATTACTATATTTTATAAATTATGTTACCGTGTTTCAAGTCTTTAGTATATATTTAATTTTTTTATATGAATTTGACACATAAATATTAAACTCTATATTGGGATTAAATAATGTAAATTAGTATATAACAGTATATTACAAATATTAAATATTCCATTTAAATTATAATTAGTAGATTAAAATAAACTAAAAATGTGTAAAATAAAGATAAAAGGGACTAAAATTGGCAACCAAAAGCTCAACTCTATTTTTGGAGATATGAATAGTATTCCTCCAAACATGAGGAAATACTATTCATATCTCAAAAAATGAAGATGAAAATGGCGTAGTGTTGAAAGTGTAACACCCCGTCTTTGGTATGATGCTTTCGTGGTTTTTATTTAGAAGTTTTATTGAGGGACTCGGTGAGTCTGTGGCCTGACTCGTCGAGTAGGGTCGAGTTTTCGTGCACGTGTTAGTTGGCGACTCGACGAGTCCATATTCGGGACTCGGCGAGTCTGCCTGTCTGGAAGAAACTTTAAATCCCCAGGTTGCTCACTATTTAAGCAATGCTTTGTGCCCCAAACCCGCCTCCTTCACCCTCAGAGAGCTGTGAGAAAACCCTAATTCATCCCTTATCCATTTTAAGTGCTTTTGTGTGTGGATTTTGAAGGCTTGAAGAAGAAGAAGAAGAAAGGAGCAAGGAGAAGAGGTGTTGAGCAAAGATCCAAGGGCAAATCAGAGTTCATTGAGGTATTTCTCGGGTTCCTTCTGTTTTATGCTTTAAATCTTCATTAGAACTCTTCTAGGGCTAGTTTGATGCATTTTCTAAGCCCTATAGTTGTATGGATGCCTTTATGGGACGAGATATCCCTATATCTGTTCATTTAGGAGTTGTAGAGCCCGGATATGTTGCCTTTTTGGAGATGCCTTGCATAAGAACCCTAGATCTACTCTTTTAAGTGCCTTTTTAGCCTATATCGCCTTTTTCATGTGTATGTACACGTAAAGTTGGAAACTTTACGTGGTAGATCAGCTTATTGGACTCAGATCTATCATTGGTATGCGATGGATTCAAGCAGAATCGAGTTTAGAGTAGTTGCATGGATGTGACTCGGCGAGTCGGAAGAACGACTCGGCGAGTCAAGTCGCGAGTCCCGTTTTTCCCCTTTTTGAGTGATGGCGAGTGGAAGCCTGTGAGTAGTAGAGTGGACTCAGTGATTTGGAGACCAGACTCAGTAATGGAGGGACTCGACGAGTTGTTCTTACAACTCGGCGAGTCCAAGGCAATCTTCTTAAGCTCAAGAACAACTCGTCGAGTTGTTCATATGACTCGGCGAGTCGGATGAAGATTGTCTGAGTTCTTGGATCGAGAGAGTACTCGTCGAGTCGATGCCATACTCAACGAGTAGCCACGAGTGTGGTTGCGAAATGAGATTAGAGACTCGGCGAGTTGGCGGCCCAACTTGGCGAGTCAGGTCAACTGTGGGTTGACTTTGACCGAGAGGGTTGACTTTGACCGGGAGAGTTGACTTTGACCAAGGGTAAAAGAGTCATTTTACCCCAGTGCAGTGTTTAGTATTTGATTGAGTGTGTTTATGGCCTTGTAGCCGGGGAGATACCGGAGCAGCAGCAGTTAGCTTCCAGAGCCATTCACACAGCAGCCAGTTCACGAGGTGAGTTTCCTTCCAGTAGTAACGGGTCTAAGGCCACAATGCCGGCCCGTTTAGCTAGCAGTCAGCTTCGGACCTCGGTCCGATGTAGTAGTTAGTATGTTTGATGCCTTCGTGGTTCAGACAGGGTTATGTGTTTATGCTAGATGATATGTTTATGCTATGTTCAGTCAGCTTCGGACTTCGATCCGATGTAGGGGACAAGGTCCCAGTCAGCTTCGTACTTCGGTCCGATGTCAGCTTCGGACTCCGGTCCGATGTAGGGGACGTAGGTCCCAGTCAGCTTCGGACTTTGGTCCGATGTCTCAGTCAGCTTCGGACTTCGGTCCGATGTCCTAGTCAGCTAGGGACTCGGTTCGATGTAGGGGACGAAGGTCCCAGTCAGCTTCGGACTTTGGTCTGATGTTCCAGTCAGCTTCGGACTTCGGTCCGATGTAGGGGGGGCAAGGCCCCGGTTAGCCGGACTTCGGTCCGATGCAGTGGGCAAGGCCCAGTATGTGCTTTATATGCTATTGTGTGGTATGTGGTAGTTTGGGGGAGCTCACTAAGCTTCGTGCTTACAGTTTCAGATTGGGTTTCAGGTACTTCCGCAAGCAAAGGGAAGAGCTCGGGATGATGACATCGCACACACCACAGCTACAGTTTTTATCCTGGGAGTTGATCAGCTATCTTATATATGTTTTGATACAGTCGTGACACCGTTTTCTCATTTGTATTTTAGTATGGTTTTGAGATTTGCAAGGCATGGTTTTATTATGATATACTCTGTTTTATGATTTTTGGTTATATTAAAAATGAAATTTTCGGGTCGTATTTTTGGGTCGTTTTAGAAAGAGAATAGGGGAAGAAATGATGGAAAAAATAAAGTTTAGGGGTGGATTAGAGATGCCCTAAGGAATATCAATTAAAATTACACCATATGCTCTAATAAAAACGGAATATGATTTTGTTAATTGTAGCAAATAGCAAGTAGTGAAGTAGTAAAATTCTATAATGCTATAGTCAAATCAAAATTGAATAGGGAGGTGGAGGAGATGAACATAACCTGCTTATTTAAGTAGGTGAGATCATAGGAAAGAGATAATAAATGTTTAACTATATCATGTTGTTTTGAAAGTTCTATATCCACTGTTATATATTACAACTAGGCGAATACCCGCGTGTTGCGCATAATACAACAATATGTTTGAAATTTTTACAAATATATGTTTTATAAATATATTAATGACATTGTTATTAATTTTATATAATAAATCTTATAATAAGTTGGTATAAATATTGTTTGTTTTGAATTATATGATAATGTAGATATCTTTTAAAATTATATAATCCTAAGTGTTTTAATAACGTCTACCTGCAGGTTAATTATGAATAAAATTAAATATAATATATGATTTAATGATATTTATAGTTATTGTTATGATTAATTAATTTTAAAAAGTTTATTTTCATAATATTTTAATTTCTATCATTGTAATTATTTAAAACATTAAACATTGTTTTTGTTTTAAAGACAACAATATAATTTTTATATATAATTTTAGTTTTAACTATTGTTATTGTACGTTATTTAAAATAATGTATTTCGAAACTCTTAATTATTTTAATTTGGTTTCAGAAATTTAATGTTTTTAAAATTTATTTGATGAATACTGTTAGTTTCTACAATAGTAGTTACTTAAAACAAAAAACATTGTTTTTGTTTTTAAATTAAATATTATAGTCTTTTATATAATATTACTTTTAATTGTTCTTATTGTAACTTATTTTTTAAGCTATTTATTAGAAAATTGTCACTGATTATCAAAAATATTTTCATAGTTTTTTTTGTTGCTTTAGGATTACAATGTAGGTTTAACAGTATAATTTATAATCTTTAACTATTTATAAAACAGTCTCTCGATTTTTTTCAAGTTTAACTGAAATTTTGGTTTAAGTTAATTATTTAATATTATATTGAAATTAAAAATTTAACTATTTTGCATCAACTCATAAATTATACAAATTTTGTGACTTTAAAATGATAATTGTTCACATATGACAACATATTTAAACTAATAAGTTAACTATAATATGTTAAAAAGTTAAAGTCATAATTTTATAAATAGAAATAATATGAGATTTTAATATTGTAATCTAGTCAATCGTTTAAATGATTTCTACCAGCAAGTTACACATAAATAAAATTAAATATAATATATGGTTTAATGTTGTTTATAGTTGTTGTTACTGTTAATTAATTTTTTTAAATTTATTTGCTTAATGATTTAATTTCTATCATTATAATTTTTTAAAACACCAAACATTGTTTTTTTATTTTAAAGGTAATAATATAATCATTTATATAGAGTTATTTTTAACTATTGTTATTGTAGATTATTTTAAGCTATTTATTTGAAAACTTTTAACGATTATAAAAATGTTTTAGTTAAATTAAGATTACAATTTAGTTTTTACATTTATCACTACAATTTATCACTTTTAACTATTTACAAAATATTCCTTGGTTTTTTAAGTGGAATTGAATTTTATATTTAAGTTGATACTGTATTGTATATTTAAATTAATAATTTAAGTATTTTGTCAAAACTATTCAAAAGTTGTAGCTTTAAACTGATAATGGTTTACATACAACAACATTTTAAATCTAATAAATTAAGTATAATATATTAAAAGTTAAAGACATAACTTTATAAGTAGAAGTAAAGATATTATTTTTAAATTGAAATTTAGTTTATTTATGATTACACTTTAGGTTTGATATTTATTTAACTTTATTAACCAACTTATAATCATTATTAGAAAGATACTACAATTTATCACTTTTAACTATTTACAAAATATTTTTTGGGTTGTTTAAGTTAAACTAAAATTTATATTTAAGTTGACCCTATAATGTTATATTTAAATTAATAATTGAAGTATTTTATATAAATTGTTCCAAAATTGTATCTTTTATATGATATTGTTTTGCATCCAATACTAAATTAAAACTAATAAATTAAGTATAACATATTAAAAGTTAAAAAAAAATATAACTTTATAAGTAGAAGTAAATATATTATTTTAATATTGAAATTTAGTTTATATATGATTACACTTTAGGTTTGATATTTATTTAACTTTATTAACCAACTTATAATTATTATTATAAAGAAATTGAAAAGTCATGAGAGTTTCAAATAAATATAGTGAAAGGAAAAATGCATGGGAGTTTCAAATGAATGTGGTGAAAAAAAAATGTTTCATTTATAATATAGTATGATGATATGATCATATTTTATTATGTGTTGTTTGTATGGGGGTGGACAAGCCCTAAAAAAACTAACCTATAAAAAAATTATTGAAATTAGATTAGAGTTACAAAGGCTAAAAATAATCCAAGCTTTTAAGTAACCAAAAAGAGCCTAAAAATTAATAGAAACTAATCACATACAAAGCCCAATAAGATACATTGACCTAGATATACATGGAAAATAGGATATTATGGTGTGGGAGCATTAATTTTGTGTTTTCTCCAAAGTCAAAGTAAAATAAATGTTGGTATAGTGAAAATCATTATGTTGAAATTGATGGTATTAAAATAGTTATGTAAAAAAAATCGCAGTGAGTGTTTTTTTATGTTAAACACATCTTTCGGTATTATGTGTTGCATTTAATTGGATTAAAGATAATTTTCAATTAAGAATTATACAGTTGAAAACGAGTAAATCATCTAATGATGGGCGTTACAATTTCATTGTATAGATACACACAAAAGAATACAACCAAAAATTCAATTTTGCTTCAATTTTCTTTACATAGTTGTTGCATTCTTAGAAATAAGCATACAATATTATGGACACAATTAGTTTTAAGATTGTTATAATACATATTACCAGTTAATGACCAATAGACATGGCAATGGAAATTGGAACGGATTTGGAGCGGATCGACCTTGATCAAACCCATTAAGCAATTATCAAATGTTGATCCAAACCTCATCCGTAACCCACAAGGTTTTAAATAATTAAACTCATACATTTATCCACCATATCAACGAATTTTCAACCATTTTACCCGACCTATTTACAACTGTAACCATACATCAGATATCAATTTTATTTTCTAATCAGAATCATCATCTTTGTCTTCAACATTCTTTAGAGATTGAGCATCTACATATACAACATTTTCATAACCATTTGTTTTCACATCATTGTCATCCATTATGTGTTAAAGATGGTGAATAAAAAAATAGTAAGAAATCAACAGTAATCTTCAATTACAGAAAGTGATGGAAAGATTAAAGCCATCGATTAAAACTAAATAAAAAACAATAAGAAATCCTTCTCATCCATGGACTATCGATTGTCGAATAACACTGAATAAAATCAAATCAACAAGAAGTCATTATCATCAAATTTCAATAACACATGATTTCAATGAGACATGATTTCAATAAGTCTCGTTTTTAAGTCACGATTTTGGCACATTAACACAAGATTTCATGTGACATCCCCATATTTATGGTTATTTTAAAACCTTTTGTTAATGCTTTTATTTTTTTAACAGAGTTTATTTATAAATGCGGAATTTGGTCCCGTAAAAGTTTTCGAAGAAATGTTTTTTCATTGATTTATAAAAAGTTTGGGATGTCATAACTGATACGAGAAACATAAGCATAAACGTAGACTTACAATGTCTCAGTATTCTAATTTCCTTGAATCTCTTATACATCATTATCCGAGTATCTTTATTTAATAACTTGTAATTCAAATAAACTGAGTGGATTAGGTTGGGAAACATGGTGAGTACATAGGGATTTCAATCCCACAATGTTATAATATATATATATATATATATATATATATATATATATATATAAACCAATTGTCATAAAACAATATATAGATATGCATCCGATTTGGATATCTACATACCCTCATACCTAATCCTACCCGTACCCAATCGATCCTCATAGATCCTAGTCTACGATTATCAGGAGAGATTATCATGTCTGATGAACTATTTAAAATGTGCAGACATACCATTAGAGTTGTCAGATCAGGACCTACCATTTCTAGTTATCCAAGAAGATGCAGACATACCATTACAGTCGTCTGATCAGGAGCCACCACATCTGGTCATCCCAAGGGGAACACTATATCGTACTCCCGTACGGAGCTACGGTACATCAACACCTGAATGTGTCAATGAACAGAATTTTGTTAGGGTGCAAAGTCACGCTTGGGTGTATTTTATGCTTACCCTCTTGTATTGTGTAAGGAGTTGTCTTTCCTATAAATAGAAACTGAGTGACACTCATTTATGTAAGGAACATTTTGTGAGAGCATTAGTTTTAGAGAGAGAAATAGAAAGACTTATTTGTACTTTTTCTATAAAAAAAACTAATGAGAGCTTAAACCATATTTATTTACTTCATGTATTCATGATTTGTATGATGATTCACTAGATCTTTCATATTATGCATTTGTCATCATAATCAATACCACTACAATTGGAATCAGAGCGGGTGTTCTTGATTTGATCAAGAATCGATCCATGATGATGTTCTAGATTTGGTGAGTCTTCATTTGATTTTTGATCTTCGTGTTTTAGAGAGTTTTTGGATTCTAGAAATCAAATTCATCCTTGATTCTACTCATAACTCGATTTTCTTTACTAGAATTCAACTTATTTTTGCTTTCTCTTTCTAGAAAACCCATTCAAAATCACTTTCTATCTTTAGAAACTCAAGATCTTATTGATTGTTCAAAGATGGTGTACTTGGATTATGATTCTTGGGTTGTGATCATTGAAGATGGGAAATACAAAGTCAACGGAAATCAATTCTATGGATTATTATTGAAAGGTGGCTTGATTTCATGGGGTACTGTGGTTTCTTATGGAGGTTTGAAGGATGATCATGGAAAATTGAGTTTTCAACCTCTTTCGAAGATTGGATGCTTGGTTGAAATCTCCTTGATCATGTTATCTTCTAGTAAAAATCAAAAGGAAGGAGAAGAAAGAGATTTGTTTAATAAGAAATACATTTCTCTTGTTGAAAACCCAAGTGATCTGGTCATCCCAAGGGGAACACTATATCGTACTCCCGTACGGAAGTACGGTACATCAACACCTGAATGTGTCAACGAACATAATTCTATTAGGGTGCAAAGTCATGCTTGGGTGTATTTTATGCTTACCCTCTTTTATTGTGTAATGAGTTGTCTTTCCTATAAAGAGGAAGTGAGTGACACTCATTTATGTAAGGAACATTTTGTGAGAGCATTAGTTTTTAGAGAGAGAAATAGAAAGACCCATTTGTACTCTTTCTATCAAAAACTAATGAGAGCTTAAACCAAATTTATGTACTCCATGTGTTCATGATTTATATGATGATTCACTAGATCTTTCATATTCTGCATTTGTCATCATAATCAACACCACTACAATTGTATCTGAGCGGGTGTTCTTGATTTGATCAAGAATTGATCTATGACGATGTTCAATATTTGGTGAGTCTTCATTTGATTTTTGATCTTCATGTTTTAGAGAGTTTTTGGATTCTAGAAATCGAATTCATCCTTGATTCTATTCATAATTCGATTTTCTTTACTAGAATTCAAGTTATTTTTGCTTTCTCTCTCTAGAAAACCCATTCAAAATCATTTTCTATCTTTAGAAAAACTCAAGATCTTATTGATTGTTCAAAGATGGTGTACTTGGATTATGATTCTTGAGTTGTGATCATTGAAGATGTGAAATACAAAGTCAATGAAAATCAATTCTATGGATTATTATTGAAAGGTGGCTTGATTTCATGGGGTACTATGGTTTCTTATGGAGGTTTGAAGGATGATCATGGAAAATTGAGTTTTCAACCTCTTTCGAAGATTGGATGCTTGGTTGAAATCTCCTTGATCTTGTTATCTTCTAGTGAAAATCAAAAGGAAGGAGAAGAAAGAGATTTGTTTAATAAGAAATACATTTCTCTTGTTGAAAACCTAAGTGATCTTCATGCTCTTAAGTATGTTGAAGTTCAAGACTATGGAGTTCAATATGATGTTCTTGATGTTCTTTAAGTTCATGACAAGAAGATTCAAGTTGATTCCCATGAAGATGAAAAAGTTTTTTGCTCGATTAGAGTTCAAACTGATGATATTTTGTGTTCTTGTGATTCGTTTGAAGAAATGATTCCTTATCGAAAGCCATCAATCCAAGAAATTCACAAGTATCAAACTCCAAAACATTTGATTCAAACTTGCAAAGTTGAAGTTGTCAAGAATGAAGTGGTTCTTGAAATCAAATCTTCAAGATGCAAAAAGATGAGAAAGAAAAAGAAGAACAAGATTAAAAGTAAGAACAAGCGGGTTTAATCACAAAAATCGTCAAATGTTGTTGTGAATCCGAAATCCATGAAGCAAATTTGGGTTGGGTTCCAAAGAAACAATCTCCAAATGTTGCATTTAATTTGAAGTCAAAACCCAAAAGTGTTGATGGTTCTTATGAATATGTTCTTAGATCGTTGAAGAACACAAAGAACATGAAGAATGAGTTGTACAACACGCATCGTGGGTGGTACAATGTTCAAATTAGAGATTTTCTCGTTCCAACAAAAGAACCAAGATCTTCTAAATTTGATTCGTTCGTTGAAAATGGAACTCGGGTCGTCAAAAGGTATCTCAAATTCTCAAATGGATTCCAAAACATCCATGATTTCGATTTGTATTTTGCGTTTTTCAATTTTTGATCGATTTGTCTCATTGGATCAAATATGTTTCAACCATAGATTGATCAAATATTTTTGTTTAGATCAAGCCCAAACAAATTCAAAATCATTTGATTAAATAACTTTTCTTGAAAACAATTTTTGAGCCCAAAGTTCAAATTCATTTACTGTTCATCTAGCCGAACAAAATTGAGATCATTTTTCAAATTTCTTTGTCCATTATTGTTCATCATTCATTCTTAAGCCCACAAGTTGCTTTTGATCTGATTTCACTGTTGGAGCCCAAAGAGTCATTTAATCGTATATCAAGCATATTCATTTCGTTCATTCCTACTCATACGCTTTAAGTGTTTATACGTTCCACTATTCATGACCTGTATTTTACTCTTCGTTCCCAACTTACACACACATGCTAAATAAGACTACCAAATATCAAACTAAATTGAAGTAGTCTTAAATTATTAATGGGCATAATTACCAAACCTCTAATACCAACTCTGTCTAGATAACACTAACCTATCTTAGTGTATATATATTTAGAGTAGAGTATTTTAAGTATTAATATAATTTTTTCTATTTCCCTAATGATATTTCTATAATTGCTATCATGTGAAAATAGACATATACCTATTTATCGTATATAGAACCATATCTGGTTCGCATGTCATATACAAAGTATACTGTTTGGAAATCCCACTTTAACACTTCGCTAAATCCAACCTATACATCATCCCTGTAAGTAGATCAATCAGTATAATGACTTGGAATCACTAAAAAATATTATTTATAGGTCCATAACACTAACACACCACGACCAGACCATGAGAGTACGAACTTACTGATTCCTACGAATTAACTCACGTCTTGACACTAACTTTAGGAATCTATAAATGGCACCCCCAAGAATTACGTAATCGATTCAAGGTCTTCAAGATGAGTAGGATGCTCAATCGGCACAAAGAAACCCACCCCTAGACTACGCGACTATTGAGGCAATGGTCGAAAAAAGAATATCGAAGGCGCTAGCCGCACATGGAAATCACACAAACTCTGGAACGGGAGGAGAAGGCTCCCAAGGAAATGAGAAATGTGTACATAGAGCATGCACCTACAAGGACTTCATGAACTGCAACCCTACGTCGTTATATGGGAACGGGGGAGTTGTAGGCCTCACCAGATGGATCCAGAAAACTAAGTCTGTCTTCGAGATCAACTCTTGTTGTCACACCCCGACCGACGGCGGAAATGTCGAGGTTGAGACGTTAACAATTGGATCACAGTCAACCACATATATTGAACATTTACTTATTTAAATTAATATATTACAGACGTTTTAATTCAGAAATGAAATTACATCATCGTAATTTAAACACACAATATTGATAATAAATTATGTCAAGTTTATCGCAAAAGAAAGGAAATATAATCTTACTGTGGGGTATTAGAGCTAACGACTATAGAGAACTAAGTATTTTCCTAAAAATACAACTATAGTTTGGGGCTTACCCAAGTAGGCATAGATATACCACCATCCTACAACAAATTAAAAATTAAAAGTTTATGAAACATAAATTAATATTTATTATTGATTTTAGAAAATCAATTGTGTGTATAACAAGTTATATAAAAAAACTTAAAACACATGAATTTAGGTCAATTAATCAAATAGGTTTCATAATATATAGGCTTTATCACAACTAGACCTAGCTTGCGCACCTAATTTTTATTATGATCGGGCATTATACATTATCCAACCTAAATGAAATAATTGACAAGCTAAAAACTTGGAGTTTTAAGAAAAATAAAACCAGTCATAGACACAAATGATTTATAAATACAATGTTTAGACTTATGTTAAAAAGTCGATATATTTAAAATGCTAATATTAAGATTTTCTGTTTAGATGGATGAGCTATGGATGATGATTCAGCCACCAATGGAGGAACCTATGTACCCAATGTTGCCTGGAGATCCTTACTTTCCAGAATATCCGACAGGGTACCAACCCATTCACCCAACTGATCATGCACTGATGCAATACGATGAGATCGAGCCTGAAGAAGAAATGGAGGAAGAACCTGAAGAAGAGCTAGAAGAGGATCCAGAAGAAGAAATGGAGGAGAAACATGAGCAAGATCCTGAAGAAGATATGGATGACGATGATGAAAATGAAGTGATAATGATAACCGACTCAGAATCATCCACCTCACCTCCACCAACTCCCAACCGCTGTTTCCTTGGAGTTTCATTTTGCTGTCCCAGAAAAACTGTTAGAATTTTAGTTCCAGATTGGAAACTTGTTTCCATGAAGTATAAAAGGAGGTCCTCCCACACTCAAGAGAGGATAGACCAACCTTCTAGAGAAAGCTACCAAGGGAACCAATAGACAATTAAAAGGCATGCTACGGGAACATTTGAGAAAGGGACAAGCATCAGTAACTACACAAGGAAAAGCATCAGGAACTGTACCCCCACCGTCCATGAACATTAATGATATGTCTTCCCTCTTTGAGTTGAACACCGACTTGCAGGAAAAAGTATGGCACGTAAGCGACGAATTGAGCACCATGCAGGGAGAATCAGTGCAAAGGAAAAGAGAAATGGCACGGACTGGGAAATGGGCGTGGAAGCACACTTCACTTACACCTAGAGGATCCTAGAAGAAATTGTTCCTATAACAATTCAAAATTTTAATCCAAGAAACCTTTGTAGGAATGAAAGTGTGGTGGGATTAACTTGATGGATTGAGAAAGTTGAAGCTGTTTTCGATATCTGCTACTACCTTGACAACAGCAAGGTGCGTTTTGCCGCATGCACATTTATGGATGGAGCCTTGACATGGTGGACTGATCATGTGAAGACTTTGGGTGTCTCAGTTTCTAACTCAATGTCTTGGGAAAACATGAAAGCACTCTTAATAGAGGAGTATTGTCCACGAGATGAAGTACAAGCATTGGGACATGAACTATGGAATCTATAACTACAAGGATCTGATGTCAAAGGCTATACCACAAGGTTTAAAGATATGGGTATTCTCTATCCTAGCACGGTGAACCCAGAAAGCAAGAAAGTGGAACGCTACTTGTAGGGGGTAGCACCAAATATAAAAGGGATGGTATATTCGTAAAAACCTACCACATACCTTAACGATAAGAGCCTAGCTCTACAATTAACCAAAAATGAGATTGAGCAAGGAACAATGGTGGCAAGAGTCGAGATTCAAAAAGTCAACAACAATCACCACAAGCGAAAGTTCAATGGAGGAAACCAAGGTCAGCAGAAAAAGCATCAAGTTGAAAAGGTGTATGCTGTAACACTATACCTGACTCCGACTCAACAAAGGAGTTACATTGGAAATAAATCATTGTGCACAAAATGCAACCGACACCACATTGGGGAATGTTTCCATTATGCCTCATGCAACAAGAAGGGTCATATTGCAAACTTTTATCCAACCACAACACTTGCTGCAACAATTCAGGACAAGGGTACCGGATCAGGGTCAGGTGGAGGAGGAACATGTTATGAATGCAGAGAGAAAGGGCACTTCAAAAAATATTTCCCAAAGTTGAGGAAAGGGGTTGGAATTGCTCGTGGTCGGGCTTTTGTGATTGGAAACAAGAATTCCATACAAGATCCCTCAATTGTTACTGGTACGTTCCTCATCAATAATTTATATGCTACCATTCTATTTGACTCTGGTGCTGATAGAAGTTTCATAACTCCATCATTTAAACAACTATTAGATCATGAGTCTAGTAAGTTAGATGTAGCATATGAAGTAGAAGTAGCACACAGCCAGATAGAGAGAACCACTGAAATCTTATGTAACTGTGTCTTAACTATGAACGATCATACATTCCCGGTCAATCTAATCCCTATGCCAATTGGAAGCTTCGGTATTATCATCGGTATGGATTGACTGTCTCTTCACCGTGTTGAAATTCCATGTTTTGAAAAAGTTGTGTGACTAACTCTAACTAACGAAGAGACCATGATTATTTATGGTGACAAATTGGGTCAAAAATTAAAGCTTATTTCTTGCACCAAGGCTCAAAAATATCTGCACAAGAGGTGTTATGACTTTATGGCACATTTAATAGACAAGAAGAGCAAAACAAAAGAAATCAATGACATACCCCATGTATGTTACTATTCTGATGTATTTCCCGAAGATTTGCCAGGTTTGCCGTCGAGTCGTAGCGTCGAGTTTCGAATTGATCTAATTCCAAGAGCTGATCCAGTAGCAAAATCTCCCTATAGATTGGATCCTTCTGAATCGCAAGAGATTTCAAGTCAACTTTAGGAACTTCTCGACAAAGGTTTTATTAAACAAAGCTTTTCTCCTTGGGGAGCACCAGTCTTATTTGTCAAGAAGAAAGATGGGTCATTCAGGATGTGTATCGACTATCGGGAGTTGAAAAAACTAACAATCAAGAACCGTTATCCATTCCCCATAATAAACGATCTGTTTGATCAACTCCAAGGATCCAACTACTACTCAAAGATAGACCTAAGATCTGGGTATCATCAAGCGAAGGTACTAGAAGAAGATGTTCCGAAAACTACATTTAGAACTTGATACGGCCACTACAAGTTTCTAGTTATGCCTTTCGGATTGACAAATGCTCCAGTGGTATTCATGGACCTCATGAACCGTGTATGCAAACCATACTTAGATAAGTTCATAATTGTGTTCATTGATGATATCTTAATCTATTCACAAACCAAAGAGGAACACGGTCAACATCTGAAATTATCTTGTAGCTACTAAGAAAGGAAAATTTGTATGCAAAATTCTCCAAATGAGAATTTTGGATTAAAGAAGTACACTTCCTAAGGCATGTGGTAAGTAACAAAGGGATACACGTGGATCCCACACAGATCAAAGCGGTTAAGAATTGGGATGCACCTAGGACGCCAACGGAAGTGCGCCAATTTTTTAGGCCTTGCTGGCTAATATAGGAGATTCATAGAGAACTTTACCAAGACAGCCAAGCCTCTCACTACATTAACACAAAAGAAACAAAATTCAATTGGGGAGATAAGCATGAAATTACATTCCAAAATTTGAAACTGATGTTGTGTAGCGCACCAATCCTATCATTACCAGAAGGAACCGAAGACTGTGTCCTATACTGCGATGCGTCAATTCAAGGATTGGGGTGCATATTAATGCTAATGGAGAAAGTTATTGCATATTCCTTTTGAAAACTCAAAGCCCATTAAAATAACTACACAACCCACGACCTCGAGTTAGGAGCAATAGTCTTTGCCTTGAAGATTTGGAGACACTAGTTATATGGAACCAAGTGTATCATTTTCACTAACCATAAGAACCTCCAATACATATTTGATAAAAAAGAACTAAATATGAGGCAAAGAAGATGGATTGAGTTATTGAACGGTTACGAGTGCGAGATACGGTATCACCCTGGAAAATCAAACATTTTAGCTAACGCTTTAAGTCATAAGGAACACGTGAAACCTCGACGAGTAAAAGAACTAACTATGACCATCCATTCCAACCTTAATGTAACATCCAAAAATTTTACACCAAATTTAAACTTTTCCAATCACAATTTAAACCCAAATAGTGTCTGTTTACAAATTGTTTTCAAATCATTATTCATCAGAGTATACCAAAAACATATCGTAAGGATGAGGAGCGGTACGGTCACGCCTTCGCCTTGCCACGATCCTCTGAAGTACCTGAAACAATAACAGAAAACTGTAAGCCCAAGGGCTTAGTGAGCTACCCCCAAAATACCAACACCATACTGATAATATCATAACAGTAATAATCAATCAATCAATATGCATACTGGGACATCGGCCCGACTGGACCGCCCTACAAGGCCTACAGTCTAACCGAATCTATACCGAGCCTTCGGCATGACTGGACCGCCTCGTGGGTCTATAGTCTCCCCGGACCGCTCATAGGGTATGTTGGCCTTTAGCACAAAGGAGGACCGCCTCAACCCAACCCCCAATCAAACAAACATGTGCACATAAATATCATACACTAGCATTCATAACAGTCAAACTGATCTAACATATCAAATATCATAACAACATCCTATAATCATGATACCGATCTAACCGAAATCTAACATAGCAACCATCCTAAACCAGGATGAAATCTAGCATATCAGTAACATAGCAACCATCCTAAACCAGAATGTATCTATCATATCAATAACATAGCAACCATCCTAAACCAGGATGAAATCTAGCATATCAATAACATAGCAACCATCCTAAACCAGGATGAAATCTAGCATATCAATAACATAGCAACCATCCTAAATCGGGATGAAATCTAGCATATCAGTAACATAGAAACCATTCTAAACCAGGATGCAAACCATAAAGGGCCGGCCTTGGTGCCTTAGACCCTTTTGGTACAGTGCGGATAACTCACCTCGCAGATGTCGACTCAGTAGATAAATCCCTACTCTTGGATCACTCGCCAAAGACTCCTCCACCTATTACCATAGTACAAGCATACTCATAAATTCTCAACCTCACAAGTACTCCATAAACCAACCAGTCAACCCCAGGTCAATAGTCAAAGTCAAAGTCCTTAGTCAAGGTCAACAGTCCCTGTTGACCTTAACTCGCCGAGTTCTTTGAAGTTCTTTCCCACTCGCCGAGTCATCGGGTGACTCGTCGAGTTCTTACGATTTTCGATCGAAACCCTAAGACCACCCGTCGAGTTCCGTTCTTGTAACACGTCAGCTACACACGCATTCATAACTCGGGGAAAACTCATCCAACTCACCGAGTTGTTCATACAACTCATCGAGTCTAAGGCAATCTTCATCGGACTCGCCGAGTTGTTCATCAACTCGTCGAGTTCATTGGCCATCTTCATATGACTCGCCGAGTCAACCTTGCGACTCACCGAGTTCCTTCAGTCCTTAAGCTATACAGACTTATTTAAGCCATGAAATGGCTCCAAATTACAGATCCGAGATTCTAGGACATGCTTTTCACGTAAAGTTGCAAACTTTACGTGCATGCATGACTAACAAGGCTCTTAATGCCAAATCTAAGCTCTTAATGGGGTTTCATGCACAAGGAGGGCCCCAACCACGACCAAAACAGAAGTTTTATGATTCTAGAACTTGAGAAGGGTCCATATCTGAAATTACAACTTCAGATCTAGCCCATAGATCACTAATGTGACTCCCCCAAACCCATAAAACCCTAGAACTCAACCAAAAAGAGATCTAGAAGAAAAGGGGAGCAAAGATTGCAACTTCATACCTCCAAAAGATGCTAGATGAGGTAAGTTCTTTTTTCTCACACCTTCCTTACCTCAACTCCTTTGCTCTTCAAGCTCTTCCCTCCAAGCTAATCTTCTTTTCAAGGTCTAACACACACCACAAGGAGTACCACACGAATTAGGGTTTTAATGAGCTCTCAAAGACTGTAAGGAGGCCAAAGGAGGCTGAGGCTTCCTTAAATAGGGTGCAAAACCCTGAGATTTAGGGTTTCCTCTGCCAGCTCTTACTCATCGAGTCCCTCCCTGGACTCGGTGAGTAAGTAACTTAACACGCGATCTCACCCCGCTGCTACTCGACGAATAGGGCAACCAACTAGTCGAGTAGGACTTAAAGCCAAAGAACCTTTTATTTAAATCCATACCTAAGAATCGGGGCGTTACAATTCTCCCCCACTTGAACTAGACTTCGCCCTCGAATTCCTTTGAAATAAACAATGTCGGGTAATGCTCGCGCAAATCCACCTCCGACTCCCATGTCCACTCGGATCCCCTCCGGTGTTCCCACTGCACCTTCACCAGAGGTATTTCCTTGTTCCGAAGGATCTTCTTCTTCCTTTCCAAGGTGGCCACCGGCCTCTCCACATAATTCAGGTGCTCATCAACCTGAATGTCGTCCAATGATACTATTGCCTCATGATCCATAATGCACTTTCACAATTGCGAAACATGGAATGTGCTGTGGATCCGGCTAAGCTCCTCCGGGAGCTCGAGCCTATAAGCCCCCTTGCCAACCCTGGCAATGATCCTGAATGGCCCAATATAATGGGGATCCAACTTTTCCCTCTTCTTGAAGCGAATCACACCCTTCCAAGGTGAGACCTTTAGAAGTACCATGTCACCCACCTAAAATTCCAACTAAGATCGGCGTCTGTCGGCATAACTCTTCTGCCGACTCTGAGCGGTCTGCAAACACTGCCTAATGTGTTGTATCTTTTCGGTAGTTTACAGAACTACCTCTATCCGCCCCATCACCTTGTGCCCAATCTCACCCCAGCAGACTGGGGTTATAAATTCCGCCCATACAACAGCTCGAAAGGCGGGGCGCCAATACTGGAATGATAGCTATTGTTGTAGGCGAACTCTACAAGCGGTAGGTGGGAATCCCAACTCCCACCAAAGTCAATGACGCACGCCCTTAACATATCCTCGAGGGTCTGGATGGTCCGCTCACTCTGCCCATCGGTCTGCGTATGGAATGCTGTACTAAAGTGCAGTCGTGTACCCAGCTCCTCATGGAACTTCTGCTAAAAATGGGAAGTAAGCCTGACATCCCGATCGTAAACGATAGAAACTGGAACCCCATGGCGGGAGACAATCTCCCTGACATACATGTCGGCCAATTCTCAGCCGACGAACCTTCCCGCATGGCCAAGAAATGGGCACTCTTGGTCAACCGATCCACGATGACCCATATGGCATCAAACCCCTTCGCCATTCTCGGCAACTTCATAATAAATCCATCGTGATCTGCTCCCATTTCCACATGGGAATTTCCAGAGGCTACAACTTACCATGCGGCCTCTGATGCTCAGTCTTGACCATTCTATAGGTCAGGAACCTCTCAACATACGCAACAATTTATCGCTTCATTCCGGGCCACCAATAACTCAAACTCAAATCACGATACATCTTGGTGACCCCCGGATGAATAGAAAAGTGAGACTTATGAGCCTCCTCCATCACTATCTGCCGAACTCCTCTGGACATCGGAACCCAAACCCGACCGTACCGGGTCAACAACCTGCGGCTATGCTGAACAAACCGGGCGCTCTCTCCCTTAATCCTCTCCAACTTCCAGTTCTATGGTCTCATACCCTCAACCTGGGCATCCCTAATCAAGCTCACAAGCGGGGAATCCACTGCTATCCTCATACACCTTGCTAGGGTATAATACCCAGCTGACTTGCGGTTCAAAGTATCTGCAACCACATTCGCTTTACCAGGATGGTAAAGGATCTCACAATCATAGTCCTTGACCACATCCAGCCACCTGCGCTGCCTCATGTTCAGGTTCGGCTGATCCATGATGTGTCTCAAACTCTTGTGATCTGTATATATAGTGAAACGGAAACCGTACAGATGATGCCTCCAAATCTTGAGAGTGAAAACCACCGCTCCTAACTCAAGATCGTGCGTAGGGTATCTCGTCTCATGCGGCTTTAGCAGTTCAGCTGCCGCGATGCATCAGCTATCACCCATCCCCTCTGCATGAGGACTGCCCCCAAACCCGAGATGGATGCATCACAATATACTACAAAATCCTCGACTCCCTCGGGGAGTGTCAACACCGGCGCCTCACATAAACACTGCCGGAGGGTCTCAAATGCCCTTTGCTGCTCAGGGCCCCACCGGAAATCCACCCCCTTCCTTGTAAGACGAGTGAGGGGTACTGAAATCTTGGAGAAATCTCGAATAAATCTCAGGTAGTACCCTGCCAAACCCAAGAAACTCCTGATGTTTGAAGGCGATTACAGAGTCTCCCACTGCATAACCGCATCCACCTTGGCCGGATCGACTAAAATCCCATCCTGATTAACAAGATGTCTGAGGAACTGGACCTCTAGTAACCAAAACTCACACTTTGAGAATTTGGCGTACAACCGCTCTCGCCGCAGAACCTCCAACAGCTCCCTGAGATGCTCCTCATGCTACTCTCGGGTCTTGGAATATACTAAGATATCGTCTATAAACACAATGACCAAGCTCTCGAGCATCGGTCTACAGACGCGATTCATCAAATCCATAAACGCTACCGGAGCGTTGGTGAGACCAAACGACATCACCACGAACTCATAATGACCATAACGAGTCCAAAACGTAGTCTTCTCTACGTCTTCCTCCCTCACCCTGACCTGGTGATATCCGGATCTCAAATCGATCTTGGAAAACCAAGATGCACCCTGCAGCTGATCGAAAAGATCATCTATCCTCGGAAGTGGATAATGGTTCTTCACTGTTAACTTATTTAACTCCCTATAGTCAATGCACATCCTGTGCGAACCGTCATTCTTCCTGATGAAAAGGATCGGTGCTCCCCAGGTTGAACTACTCGGACGAATAATCTGCTTACCCAACAGCTCCTGCAACTGAGATGATATTTCCTGCATCTCAGGTGGTGCCAGACGGTATGGCGCCCTAGCTCTAGGGGCCACACCCGACACTATATCAATCCTGAACTCAACCTGTCTCTCCCGAGGCACTCCGGGTAACTCGTCCGGAAACACGTCAGCAAACTCTCTAACTATAGGGACCTCCGAAACCGAGGGTTGATCCCTAACCCACATATCGACCACGTACGCTAAATAACATGCACACCCATGCTGTATATACGGTTGAGCCCTGGCCACCGAACAAAACCTTGATCCCACTCTGGTGCCCTCACCATATACCACCAGTTCTCCCCCACTTGGGGTTCGAACTACTACTCGCTGCCCCTCACAGTCGATCATGGCGCCAAATCGACTGAGCCAATCCATCCCTACGATCACGCACACTTCCTCCATGGGAATAGGAATGAAATCTATCGGGAACGGCACCCTGAAAATCTCCAACTCGCATCCCTGGTTGACCGAAGAAGCAGAAACTCCGTGCCTGTTGGCGATCGGAACTCGAAACGGGCACTCAAGCTCATCTATCGGCATACTAAACCCTCTACTGAAAGTATGAGGTACGAACGACCCACTCGCCCCCGAGTCAAATAAAACCAAAGCAGACAAAGAGTTTACTAAAAACATACCTAAACACAGGTACAACCAATAAGCATACACAGATAAAATACTGAAACAGAAAAAAAAGAAACATACCAGCAACCACATCCAGTGCTGCTTTGGCCTCCTCGGCCGTGAACTGGAAAGCACGACCCTGAGCCTTTGGAGGCTCCACCTTGACTGGCCTCCCATCCCCAATCATCACAATAGCTTGTATGGAACCCTGCGCTGGCTTGGCGGCGAGCTGCGGACAGTTGGTCTTCACATGACCAACTTGATGACAATGATAACAAATCCTCATGTCTGCTGGAGGGGCGGACTGACGACAGTCCCTGGCATAATGCCCCTCCTTGCCACATTTGTGGCACCCACCTCCTGCTGAACAAACGCTAGAATGACCCTTGCCACACTTTCCACACGTGCGACTCTACTGACTCCCAACCTGAGTATCAGCGGTCTTAGACTGCTTAGGCGCCGACTGAGACTGTGTCGGTGCCTGACGCTGCTCCTTCAACTGCAGCTCTATCTCCAACTCACGCCGCCTTGCGGCTTCCTGAAGATCCAAGAGGGCATCACATCTCTGTGTAGACATAAACTGTTGAATATCAGTCTTGAGCATACTCAGATAACGAGTCATCTGATACTGCTCTGAAGCAAACTCCGGGCAAAACATAGCCCTCTCCATGAACATACGAGTAATATCCATCACAGACTCCCCATCCTGTCTCAATGTCAAAAACTTCTGAGCAAGTCGCTCCCGCTCAACGCGCGAAACGTAGCGGGTGCGGAACATATACCTAAACTGCTCCCATCTAATAGCAGCTCGCTGATCATCAGTGTACAACCCAATCGTCAACCTCCACCAGTCCTTTGCCCCAAGCCTCAGCAGGTTCAAGGCACATCTGACCTTCTAGTCAGCAGGACATGAGCACGTGAAGAAACAACCCTCCACGTCAGATAACCACCTCATAGCCCTAATCGCATCCTATGTACCATTAAACGTCGGGGGTTTCGTGTTATCGAAGTCCCGGTACTGAAAAGCCCTGTCGGCTCCTCCTCCAACCCCTGTCGCGGTTACAACCGATGTGGCTGCAGCGGCCGTTGTCTCTGCCAGAGCTGTGTATCGCTTATCAAAGTAGTCAACCATCACGGTCTTAATCGACCCAAACATCTCTGGTAGCCGCGCTCGGAATGTCGCAGCAATCTCGTCATGTAGGATCTCCCGGATCCTAGCATCCAAATCCTCTGTCCCAATCTGAACCATGGGCTCAGGTGCTACCGGCACCTCCGACCCTCCATCTCCCGACCCCGATCCTGACCCAGATACCGACCCAGATCCAGCAGCAAAACGTCTCGTCACCACCATACTGAAAATATTCCCAAGACGTCAGATAAACAATCATAATATCGAGAGACTTATCCCCACAAACCCTAGGGGTTGTGATTTCCTTACTACGCGTATGGGTCCTGTGTTTCAGTAATACGGGCCCATACTACCTTCCACACCTACCCATATTTGTCTCAAGTATCACCACAACTCCCTAAGCATATTATCAACATAGAAACGCGCTCAACCCTCACTTCTAAAGGAATATCAACTATCTCGCATCTAGTCTCCCCACTTCTCACGACTCACACATCCATGAAACTTTCATCATCCCCTGCAGTGCTAGTGCATGCTAGCTGCACATAACGCTGGACCCAATAGACTTTCGAATATCCAATCCTACCCGGAGGTCGAATCAACATTCTCAGGCTATAAGGTCTTTATTATGCACAGTCGTGATGCATACACTAAACATCGACAGTTATGATGTCAATTCCATATACAAAAAACCCTAGGCTAATAGGCATCATATAATCAGGCAAATCTACCATGCGATTCCCGAAGATCCCTAGCCTAGCACTAGCATGCTGTCTAACATATCAAAATATCAAATAACTGTATGGTATTTTGGGGTTCACTTACAGGCTCCGACTGATCATACCCTATGCATCTTCCATCCTTTATTTTGAAAACCATTTTAGAATTTATTTCAATTTTTTTTTTGATTTGAGACTGGGTTCACACGTGTATTCCCCCAATTCACTCAAACCAAGGCTCTGAAACCAACTTGTAACATCCATAAATTTTACACCAAATTTAGACTTTTACAATTACAATTTACACCCAAATAGTGTTTGTTAATTTTTTTTTCAAATCATTATTCATCAGAGTGTCCCAAAAACAGATCGTAAGGACGAGGAGCGGTACAGTCACGCCTTCGCCTTGCCACGTTCCTCTGACGTACCTAAAATAATAACTGAAAACTATAAGCCCAAGGGCTTAGTGAGCTACCCCCAAAATACTAACACCATACTGATAATATCATATCAGTAATAATCAATCAATCAATATGCATACTGGGCCATCGGCCCGAATGGACCGCCCTACAGGGCCTACAGTCTAACTGAATCTATACCGAGCCTTCGGCATGACTGGACCGCCTCGTGGGCCTATAGTCTCCCTGGACCGCTCATAGGGTATGTTGGCCTTCAGCACAAAGGAGGACCGCCTCAACCCAACCCCCAATCAAACAAACATGTGCACATAAATATCATAGACTAGCATTCATAACAGTCAAATTGATCTAACAAATCAAATATCATAACAACATCCTATAATCAGGATACCGATCTAACCGAAATCTAACATAGAAACCATCCTAAACCAGGATGAAATCTAGCATATCAGTAACATAGCAACCATCCTAAACCAGAATGTATCTAGCATATCAATAACATAGCAACCATCCTAAACCAGGATGAAATCTAGCATATCAATAACATAGCAACCATCCTAAACCAGGATGAAATCTAGCATATCAGTAACATAGCAACCATTCTAAACAAGGATGCAAACCATAAAGGGCCGG
The DNA here is from genome assembly GCF_051521515.1 of Lactuca serriola. NCBI lineage: Eukaryota > Viridiplantae > Streptophyta > Magnoliopsida > Asterales > Asteraceae > Lactuca > Lactuca serriola. Next base: position 110,266,442 of record NC_136408.1, read on the forward strand.
CCTTGGTGCCTTAGACCCTTTTGATACAGTGAGGATAACTCACCTCGCAGATGTTGACTCGGTAGATAAATCCCAACTCCCGGATCACTCGTCAAAGACTCCTCCACCTATTACCATAGTACGAGCATACTCATAAATTCTCAACCTCACAAGTACTCCATAAACCAACCAGTCAACCCCAGGTCAATAGTCAAAGTCAAAGTCCTCAGTCAAGGTCAACAGTCCCTGTTGGCCTTAACTCGCCGAGTACCCTCGGCTACTCACCGAGTTCTTTGAAGTTCTTTCCCACTCGTCGAGTCATCGGGTGACTCGTCGAGTTCTTAAGATTTTCGATCGAAACCCTAAGGCCACTCGTCGAGTTCTGTTCTTGTAACACGTCGGCTACACACGCGTTCATAACTCGGGGAAAACTCATCCGACTCGCCGAGTTGTTCATACAATTCGTTGAGTCTAAGGAAATCTTCATCGGACTCGCCGAGTTGTTCATCAACTCGTCGAGTTCATCGGTCATCTTCATATGACTCGCCGAGTCAACCTTGCGACTCGCCGAGTTCCTTCAGTCCTTAATCCATACAGACTTATTTAAGCCATGAAATGGATCCAAATTACAGATCCAAGCTTCTAGGACATGCTTTTCACGTAAAGTTGCAAACTTTACATGCATACATGACTAACAAGGCTCTTAATGCCAAATCTAAGCTCTTAATGGGGTTTCATGCACAAGGAGGGCCCCAACCACGACCAAAACAGAAGCTTTATGATTCTAGAACTTGAGAAGGGTCTAAATCTGAAGGTACAACTTCAGATCTATCCTATAGCTCACCAATGTGACTCCTAAAAACCCATAAAACCCTAGAACTCAACCACAAAGAGATCTAGAAGAAAAGGGGAGAAAAGATTGCAACTTGATACCTCTAAAAGATGCTTGATAAGGTAAGTTTTGTTTCCCTCACCTTCCTTGCCTCAACTCCTTTGCTCTTCAAGCTCTTCCTTCCAAACCAATCTTCTTTCCAAGGTCTAACACACACCACAAGGAGTACCACACGAATTAGGGTTTTACTGAGCTCTCAAAGACTGTATGGAGGCCAAAGGAGGCTGAGGCTTCCTTAAATAGGGTGCAAAAACCCCAAGATTTAGGGTTTTCTCTGCCAACTCTTACTCGTCGAGTCCCTACCTGGACTTGGCGAGTAAGTCACTTAACACGTGATCTCACCCCGCTGCTACTCGACGAGTAGGGCAACCAACTTGTCGAGTAGGACCTAAAGCCAAAGAACCTTTTATTTAAATCCATACCTGAGAATCGGGGCGTTATACTTAATGCATAGACTCGTGAGGCTCAACTAGATGCTCTGAAAGAAGAAAATGTTGGGGGAGGAAGCTTTACGGGGAATGGATAAGAAGTTATATTGATGGCCTAACATGAAAGTTGATATTGCTACATATGTGGGCAAGTGCCTGACTTGTTCTAAATTCAAGGCAAAGCATTAGAAGCCCTTGAGATTACTACAACAACCTAAAATTCCCGAGTAAAAATGGGAACAAATTGCCTTGGAATTTATCACAAAGCTTCCTAAGACCCCCAATAGTTATGACACTATATGGGTAGTGGTCGACAGATTAACTAAGTCTTCCCATTTCCTACCAATCAAGGAAATCGACAAGATGGAAAAACTGACAAGAACTTATCTCAGGGAAATTTTCAAGCTTCACGGAGTGCCGATTTCCATTATCTCTGACTGAGATAGTAGGTTCACTTCTAGGTTTTAGCAATCACTTCAAAAATCTTTGGGAGCCCACTTAGATATGAGCACAACTTACCATCCCCAAACTGATCGTCAAAGTGAACGAACAACTCAGACACTGGAAGATATGCTTCAGTCTTGTGTGATCGACTTTGGAAATTCATGGGATACTCATCTACCGTTAATAGATTTTTCTTGTAATAATAGCTATCACACCAGCCTCAAAGCAGCGCCGTTTGAAGCCTTGTACGGATGCAAGTGTCGGTCACCTATATGTTGGCCGGAGATACCCAATTAGCCCGTGAACAAACAGATGACACACTACGTACCGGGTCAGAAATAATCAATGAAACAACCGAGAAAATATTCAGATCAAAGATCAACTTAAGGCAGCGCGTGAACGTCAGAAAAGTTATGTTGATGTGAGGCATAAACCTCTGGAATTCCAGGTTGGAAACAGAGTGATGTTAAAAGTCTCACCCTTGAAAGGTATGATTCGTTTTGGCAAAAGAGGCTAGCTTAACAGATACATTGGACCTTTTGAAATCCTTGATAAAATTAATCCTATGGCTTATCGACTAAAACTACCTCAAGAACTTAGCAAAGTGCATGATGTATTCCATGTGTCAAACCTGAAAAAGTGTTTGTCAGATGACAGCAACGTAATACCACTCGATGAGATTCAACTAAACACGAAACTTCATTTCGTCAAATAACTCGTGTAAATTATGGACGAGAAGGAAAATGTTTAAAACAAAGTTGTATCCCAATTATGAAAGTATGATGGAACTCTCATCGTTGGCCATAATTCACTTGGGAACGTGAGGATCGGATGAAAGAGAAATACCCCCAATTGTTTAGTGAAGTCCCGTATACAAGTTGAATTACGGGAAGAAATTCTTTCAACGGATAGAGAATGTAACAATTGGCAAAAATATAGACTTTTGTACAACGATCTATATTAATTATGAATAACGAATGTTATACTTTCTAAATAAAATTATGAGAAAATTTGTTACAATTTAGATAATAATTTGAGGAAATATCACGACCTCAGAATTTGTCTAAAAACGATGTTCTTTTATAATCCTAACTGGAACCGGTTTCGTGAAAATGATTGAATGAGAACCCGTGTGTTCAAAAATATTATAATTGCACAGCTTCGGGTAGCGGAAAATTTTTAGAATGGTTACGTTTAATACCATCAACGAAATTTCATACCCATTTGTAAGAAATCAAACTTAGTTGTTTATGAACGAAGACGACGGAAAAGAAGTAATATTTTTAGCAAATGATAAATAAATAAATACTCTAAGATTACGTATTTGGGTATAAGTATTAAAGAGAGAAACATGTATAATCGATACATTTATACATATATAAAAGGGCCTATGTAATATTTATATATATAGTGATATGAGAAATGTATATGTAGTAAAATAAGAACATTATCACCGACAAGAAGTGAAAGTTATCCAAGGATGAGTTATATATATTCATTTTAAGCAATTCACTAGATATCTACATATTCTACCTAACATCCTTGAAATAGACCCAGTACATGCACATGCATGATATCTACTAAAGATATGGCCTAATATTGAAGAACATAAAATAAATTAAACCAAACAAAATTTAGTTTCATTTCCCTCTCAAATCTCTTTACGCACTCCCCTCCCCCTCATAACTAAATGGAAACTTGGTAAGTAAAATTCCTAACTTGAAGGAAATATGCAGCCACTTGCATGAGCTAAATCAAATCAATATGATTACTATTAGCTTGTGAGATTTGCATCTATCTTCCTCACTCTTTCCTCCATCTATATACATCGACACCCTCCCCCTCTAATACTCTCATTTTACTGCAAACAATCACTCATTTTTCTCTCAATATCATACTAGAATTAAATCGACCATCTTACATCCCCTCCGCTCTCCTCGAAACCCATCAAAAACCGAAGGCAGAAATGGAGCTGCTGTCTCCTCCTTCTTAGCTTCCTGTCACAGCCATTTCACACCTATTTTCAACCTGTTTTTATCCCAAAAATACCCCTTAACATGCCTCCTGTTGCTGCGTTTGAAGTCACCAAAACAGCCCCAAAACTCTTCTTTTTATTGTGTTCTTGCTGAATTTTCGAGACCCAAAACAGTGGAATAAAGAGCTGTTTTTCGAGTGGCTTTTAACATCCAAGAACCCACTATTTTGCTGTCAAAAACCTTATGTTTTGCTGTCAAAAATGAGAACACATCAGCCCTATACAAAGCTGTTTTCTTAAAATTGATCCAAAAACTCACCGTTTTGCTGTAAAAAATTCACTGTTTTGCTGTAAAAAAAACTCAATGTTTTGCTGTCAAAATTTCGAGATTTAAACTACCCTACAAGAAGCTATTTTGGAGTAATCACAAACCCAAGAAGATCCATCACTTTTGTTGCTAATAAAATTGTGTTCCAACCATCTTTTGGCAACCTACCTTTGACAACTTAAGAACAAAGGTAATGACTCCACCTTTACCTAATAAACTCTACCTCGAAATATAACCGGTATGTTTATTTGAATACATGTTGTTGGTTTGTAACTTAATAATCTATTATTATTATTATGTAAAGATCCTCCAAAGACACTTCCATCGTAAGCCTTGGAGAAACCAGGAACATCTCGATATAACTCGAACCCCAAAAGACGAAAGTGAGTATCCTTTTATTTATTTACAAACAATTGGGGGGGTGGGGAATAAACATAAAAGTTAAATATAAACTAAAAACATAAGCTATTAAAGTTTATATATAAATATTTGATAACACATTTACGTTAAGAAAAGCCTAAGTTTTGCATGCAACTATTATTTCCAATAATACCCATACATATTATGGTTGCATTAAAAAATCACCAAATACTTCTTAAAAGTTTCTAAACCTAAAATAAACGTGTCATGAAAGTTCATAAATTTTCAAAGTGACCGAATGCATACACAAAAACTTGGAGTAAAGAAAGAGACATAAATTATGACCGAATGCATACACAAAAACTTATGCGATTCAATATAATTACCAGGAGTAAGTGCTATAGCCTGTTTCCAATACTCAGCGGCTTGGTCGAACCAAGCCTCCGCAATTTCAGAATCCCCCTGCCGAATGGCCTGTTCTTCCCGGTCGGAATAGGTGGGCTAATTCCTTCCCTTAGAACCGTACTTGAGAGTTTCCTACCTCATACGGCTCGGCAGTCAACTCTTTTTGTACCCCATTTGAATCTACCATATCTAACTGAATAAGATTTCTCGTAGATCTATTCCATTTTTCGGGAGTAAAGAAAGAGACATAACTTATATAAAAGTTGTCACAAAGTCTCAACGTTTTTATGAACACAACTGGTTTGGGTTAAAATCACTTACAACCGAGGTGTTGTCAAGATTTTTGTAGGAAATTGTTTTGGGTTTTTAAACAAGTTTCCGAACAAAGATAGTTGTTAAACTATAACTAAAACTTGGGATTTTGTGGAAGTTTCTCATTCATCAAACTAAGAATATCAATTTAATGAAGTCCTCTGTAATAACCGTTAATCCATTGTGAGCGAATAATGTGTGTATAGATCTATCGGATTTCAGGTGTTAGATCTCACACGAAGCATATCAATAATATTGTTGATTACACACTATCTCGTTTAAATATTCCACGTTTTATAATAATTTCTTTTTATAAAACTCACGGAGTTAAAACCTGTGGAACTCACCAACAATTTTTGTCGAGATATTTTAAAAATGTGTATTTTCAGGTAACTAAGAAACCGGAGGTAGAACATCGGTTCCAAGGAGATTATATTCTTTTTGTGAAAAAATAATCGAGCTATATGACTTGATCCTGCCTCCGTGAAGCACAATAAAAGATTGGTGTTTGTTGTCCCAACGATGGTTTATGAACGTCATGAATAAAGTAAAATAAAACAAGAAGTTGTCGTCTGTTTTGTTTCGTCAAATGATGGTTGTAGCTAGCAACCACAGACGGGATGTCAACCCGTATAAATCTATACACACATTCTTCGCTCACAATGGATTAACGATTATTACATAGGACTTCACTAAGTTGATATTCTTAGTTTGATAAATGAGAAACTTTCACAAAAATCCAAAGTTTTAGTATAGTCTAATAATTATCTTTGTTCGGAAACTTGTTTAAAAACCAAAAACCATTTCACACAAAAATCTTGACAGCACCCCGACAGCAAGTGCTTTTGACTCAAACCGGTTGTGTTCATAAAAACACCGAGACTTTGTGACAACTATTGTATAACACATATTATTCGTTATAACGACACTTTTTATGTCCCAAATGAAAAATGAATAATATCATAATTTATGTCTCTTTCTTTACTCCAAGTTTTTGTGTATGTATTCGGGCACTTGAAATATTATGAACTTTCACGAAAAGTTTATTTTAGGTTTAGAAACTTTTAAGACATATTCGGTGATTTTTCATGCAACAATAATACGTAAGGGTATTATTGGAAATAATAGTTGCATGTTAAACTTTAATAGTTGCATGTTAAACTTAGGCTTTTCTTGACGTAAATATGTCATCAAATATTTATATATAAACTTTAATAGGTTAAGTTTTTAGTTTATATTTGACCTTTATGTGTATTCCACCCCGGAATTGTTTGTAAATAAATAAAAGGGGCCGTGGATACTTTCGTCGCGTATCGTTTTTGGGTTCAAGTTATATCCAGATGTTTCCGGTTTCTCCAAGGCTTACGATGGAAGTGTCTTTGGAGGATCTTTACATAATAATGATAGATTATTAAGTGAGAAACCAACAATATGTATTCAAATAAACATACCGGTTATAATTCAAGGTTGAGTTTATTAGGTAAAGGTGGAGTCATTACCTTTTGTTCTTAAGTTGTCAAAGGTAGGTTGCCAAAAGATGGTTTGAACAAAAATTTATTAGCAACAAAAGTGATGGATCTTCTTGGGTTTGTGATTACTCCAAAATAGCTTCTTGTTGGGTAGTTTAAATACTCGAAATTTTGACAGCAAAACAGTGAGTTCTTTTGACAGCAAAACGGTGAGTTTGTGGATCACTTTTGGTCACACGAAAACAGCTTTGTATAGGGCTGATGTGTTCTCGATTTTTGACAGCAAAACATAAGGTTTTTGACAGAAAAACAGCGGGTTCTTGGATGTTAAAAGCCACTCGAAAAACAGCTCTTTATTGCACTGTTTTGGGTCTCGAAAATTCAGAAAGAACACAATAAAAAGAAGAGTTTTGGGGCTGTTTTGGTGACTTCAAATATAGCAGCAACAGGAGGCATGTTAAGGGGTATTTTTTGGATAAAAACAGGTTGAAAAACAGGTGTGAAATGGCTGTGACAGGAAACTAAAAAGGAGGAGGCAACAGCTCCATTTCTGCCTTCGGTTTTTGATGGGTTTCGAGGAGAGGGGAGGGGCTGTAAGAAGGTTGATTTCTGGTATGATATTGAGAGAAAAAGGAGTGATTGTTTGCAGTAAAATGAGAGTGAAGTAGAGGGGGATGGTGTCGACTATCGATGTATATAGATGGAGGAAAGAGTGAGGAAGATAGATGCAAATCTCACAACATAATAGTAATCATATTGATTTGATTTAGCTCATGCAAGTGGCTGCATATTTCCTTCAAGTTAGGAATTACTAATTAGTTACCAAGTTTCCATTTAGTTACAAGGGGGAGGGGAGTGGGTAAGGAGATTTGAGAGGGAAATGAAACTAGATTTTGTTTGGTTTAATTTATTTTATGTTCTTCAATATTAGGCCATATCTTTAGTAAATATCATGCATGTGCATGTAGTGGGTCTATTTCTAGGATGTTAGGAAGAATACGTAAGCTAAGAAGTAGGATATCTGGTGAATTGCTTAAATCTCCTAATCTAATAAATAAGTATCAAGTTGCCACGTGGCAATCTATTAGCCTTCCCCGACCAGTTTTTCCCGCTCAAATGTAAAACTGAATTTCCGAAAATGCCACTGCAAGATCGTGATCTGCAAAAAGAATCAAACTCTATTTCGAATTCAAAAAAGATATTCAAATCCTTTGTATTGATTACCCATTCATCTATTTTAAGCAGTGTCTGATTTTACAATTCTCGCATGCATAAAATCGAGGATATACCTAAATTGATTTCCCTCTACTTCTCAAGAAAGCATCAACCAAATCATATCCACAAGTGAATCTACATGTTGGGCTCATTTGCTGCTTTTAGTGTATTACGATACACCTTCTTATCTCAATCCATCTCTTCTCTGTCGGACAATTGATATGGTTTAAGTTTTCCTGAGGTTTATTAACAACTACGTGATGGTAATTTCAATATTATTCCATTGTCGATTCATCTCTTTTGTTTTCGGTTCTTGAGACATCATTGTTGATCTGCTATTGCATTTTCCCATTTTTGTTCGATTCTAAACTCTAAGATAAACCCTAAACCACACTCAGCCAATATCTCTTCAACTCCTTACACACCTCTTAAACCAACGACTTTATAGTTAAATTTGTTAGCCGTACTCATACATCTCCTTAATTAGGTTTGTTCTTTAATTTTTCTAATAAGATGTTTCTGATGGTGTGTATTATGTTTGATATATGGTTGTTTTGTTTCAGGGAAAAGTGCAGTAGGCTGTTGAGCTTATTTCCCGGAAGGATGCCAAGAAGAGATTACATAGTAATGAAAACTATTATCCATTAACTATGGAAACCATTTTCAGTTTGAAAATTTGAGGTTAGTATAATTATTATTCATCTTCTTCCAATTTACAGTACAAGTGATGAATATATTAAATTCGCTTGATCAAACTTTTAGTTTTTAAGTTTGTAGAATAATTGTTTGATGAAATGTCTAAGTCGACTAGAATTGTTTTCTTTTGAATGACTTGTAACATCCCATTTAAAATAAAATAATTAAGTAAATATTGGTGGGCTGTGGATTTCGAGAAGCCAAATGATAATAATTGAATCTCCGGGGGCTAAGGTATAATTTCAAGATTTATTTTGAAAAGGATTTTAGAAGGTAGGCTATAATTGGTAACTTTTGGACTTATTATGTAAGGATTTATTGAGATAGAGGTTGCATGGTAATTTTGGGACTTAAGTTGAAAAGAGTTCTTATGGAGAGGGACTAAATGTGTAAAATATGCAAATGGTTGGGGTGGGACACGGGTAAACCCATCACTCCCGTAAGCCCATATATATTCATCCTAACTTTCATGCCACTAAAACCTAACCCTAATAGAGATGGCCGCCACCACCTTCCTTCTCCAACTCCGGCGCCGCATCCCTTATGCCGCCTGTCATCGTCGGTGTCGTTCACCAACCACAAAAGGCATGAGCCACTACCCATACTCTCCCCAATCGTTATCTTGGAGCTTCTCTGCCACCGAATCCAGTCGCCACCTTCACTTCCTCCTATCTCCGATGCCACTACCATTTCGTCGGTTCCAATCAACCGAGGCCAACGAGTCCACCCACTATGACCAGAGAAACTGAAGACCACCGGGGGGCCAACGGACGATCCTTTATCGCTGTCAGGTTCCTTTTTCCCCAGCCGCCGCTACACTGTCGCTGTTGGAGTCGGAGCTGCCGACGAGGACCGAGCATCGTTTCTTCGCCGCTGTTGGACTGTACTGATGCCCGTTGTCTGTCATTGCCACCGTTAACACTGCTGCTACCGCCATGCTCGCTGCCGTTTCTGTTCCGACTGCCGCCATGCTCGGTGGGCGTTTTGTACGTGTGTGTGCATGGTTCTGTATGTGTCGGCGTGTGGGCGTGTTTATGAGCTGGTCGGAAAACGTTGGGAGCCACCATGGTGGCTATTGGCCGGTTGCTGCTCTTCTGCCGCCATAGACCACCACCGGCCACCACGAGGTGGCTGCGCGCGTGTGTGTTTATTAGTGTGTGTGTATGTGTGTGTTATTAGTGTGTGTGAATTTGGATTATATTGTAAATTGTAACCATATCAGAAAAGTGAAAAGGAAACCTAAAACGACCACCGTGAAGTGGTGGCTGCCGCCTCCTGCCGCCACTGGCCCCCGTGTCGGGTGGCGGTGTACTTTGCTTTGTTTTGTTGGATCCGTTTAGGAGCCTTGAAACCTTAATGGGCCCAATGAAGCCCTAATAGGTCCAAGGAAACCCTAATTAATCTAATAAAACCCTAATGGGCCCAATGAGGCCCAAAGTAACCTAAAAGCCTAACCAAGTAACTAATGGGTTAATATTGGGAAGGAAACCCAAAATAGGGTTTGGAAAACCCTAATGGCATAAAACCCTAAATTTTGAGAATTAATCGGGACACACGAGAATTAATTAATAACTTGAAATATTAAATGACTATCATTAGCAAATTAACCTAAAGCATTATTGGACTTAATGGGTTAAGTCCTTAATGGGTTAAGTTAGAGATACTTAACCCTAATTGTCATTTTATGTGAAACCCTAATTTCACTTGGGGTTTGTATTGGGATTTTCCATTGGGTTTTGGTAATTGGATTATTAATGGAGCATCCAAGAATGATCATATGGACTAGAATATGTTGATGGGCTTTAGGGTAAGGCCCATATGAGGGGTTAGGCCCAGTTTGAAAATTAGGCCATAGATTGGCCATTGTTTGGGCCTTTATGTTTATGTGATATTGGACCATAGAAATTGGATTGAAATAATTGGGTGGGCCTTAAGGAAAGACCATGTAGAGGTCTTGGCCCAATTTGGAAAATTGGGCCATATGTTGGGATTTGGCCCATGATTTGACTTTTGGGCTTGGAACCCAATTATTAATTGGGTATTGTTTGACGTTGACAGTTCGGGAAGCTTTCAATTAGCGGCTGGAGTTTATTATGCGGGACTTTGTCAGTGCCAGGTGAGTTCTCCTCACTATATCAACAAGGTCTACGACACCAAGGCCGACCCTTTTTGGATTTGTATATGGGTTATTGCATGCCATGCTTATTGATTTTCATCCTGGTAGTTAGGATGGTGATATGCCTAGTGACCTGGTAGGTCGGTATCCTGGTATATAGGATAATGCTATGTTAGTGACCGGTTAGGTCTGTATCCTGGTTATAGGATGTTGTTATGCTATTTGATCTGTTAGATCGGTTTGACTGTTATGAATGCTAGCGTATGATATTTACGTTCACATGTTTGGTTGATTTGGGGTTGGGTTGAGGCGGTCCTGCTGTGTGCTGTAGGCTAACATACCCAGGGTGGTCCGGATAGACTACAGGCCCAGGAGGGTATGTCAGTCAGACCGAAGGCCCAACGAGCGGTCCGGACAGGCTGTAGGCCTTGCGAGGCGGTCCAGATATGCCGAAGGCTCGGGAGCGGTCCAAATAGGTTGTAGTCCCTAGTGAGGGCGGTCTAATTAGGCTGAAGGCTCATTATGCATGTTGTTTGCTGTTTGTTTATATGTTATACGATATGGTTATATCAGATGGTGTTGGTATTTGGGGGTAACTCACTAAGCCTTCGAGCTTACATCTATCGATTATTATTTCAGGTATTTCTGAGGATTGCATGAAGGCAAAGGCGTGATCGTGCACCTCCTTACATTTTCATGATTGATTCTAGGGATACTTTGATGTTTAAATTATTTTGAAAGTAAACTGTAATAACTTAATGGTTTTAAATGCTTTAAAAAGTTTTAAATTGACTTGAATTTTATGGGTGCTACAAGTTGGTATCAGAGCCTTGGTTTTAGTGAATTGGAGGAAACACTCGCGTGTCTCCAGTCTCAAACTGAGGACAAGATTTAAAACGATTTTCTTAAAATGTTTTCAAAATAATAAAGGAGGATGTAAGTTTACGATCAGCTGGAGCTCGCGGATAGACCCCAAAATACCTTACAGATTATTTGAGTTATAAGATATGAATAGAACAACATGCTAGTACTAGGAAAGGGATCTTCAGGAATTGCATGATAGAATTTCCTGATTATATGATGCCTGATAGCCTAGGTTTTTCCTTATATGAAATTGACATCATTACTGTAGTTGCTTAGTGTGTGCATCACGACCGTACATAATTAAGATCTTATAGCCTGAGAATGTTTGGTTTGGCCTTATTTCCTGTTCTTGTTTGATGAAGGGCTTAGGGTAGGATCAGGTATTCGAAAGTCTATAGGGTCCAGAGTTATGTATGGTTAGTATACACGAGTGCTACAGGGTTGATGGAAGTTTCATGGGTGGGTTGTGCGAGGCCAGTAGGCAGTTATGAGGCATTTATAATTCCTCTAGGAGTGAGGATCGAGCGCTCACTATGATTATGTATATTGTTAGGGCGTTGTGATGATACTTAAGACAAATACGGGTAGGTGTGGAAGGTAGTATGGTCCCATACTACTGAAAGCACAGGACCCATACGCGTAGCAAGGAAGTCACAATACCTAGGGTTGGGTAGGAAGTTGGTTCCCTGTCATTATATGGAGTATTAGAGATCTTTCTGTTGTATCACCAGAATGGTGGTTACGAGACGTCTTGAGATCGGATCCAGGTTAGGATCTGGAACTGAGATTATGTTTCAACCATTGACAGTTTTGAATTTTGACTTTTTATATTATGTTTATATATGTTTTATGTTTATATATATTAATTATGCATGATATAAAAATACTGATATCCCACCACAATAACCTATATCCCAAATATCAGCCCTTGATCGATATTTGATTTTGGACCACTATAACTGCCTAGCTATCAAGTATGGTTATAACCTAAGCACATTTTACCCTTAATTAACCAGTTTGGTTTTCAAGGTAGTTAATGCACGAGTAGTGTATTTTATACAATACTACTGTTAATCTTCATTTTTCAATTACATTCATATAGTGATATTCTCACATGAGAAATGCATACAATTTTTAGAGTATAGATAATTTTACAAATATGGAAAACCTACATTTATACTACTTCAAGTACAAACATACATTTTACACTATTTTCAAGAGAACAGAACATACAAACAGTTGAGTCTTGGTAGAAGACTACTTTTTATTTTAAAGTAGAAAATATAGGATTTTTCTTGGAAAGATACAAACATTTTCATGAAACAAATGCAAACACTTAACACTAAAATACTTATGAACTCACCAACTTAAATGTTGATACTCTCTTTCAAAATAATTTGTATTCTCAGGTCACCAGTAGACAGGTACACTGGACCAGGTTTTGAGAAGACGAAGCATGTTCAAGACTCGTCTTTTATTTTGTTATATATACATTTTTGGTGTTATACAACTATTCACAAAACACACATGTATTAAATATTCTATTAATGCAATGAATGTTGTTGCTTGTTTTACTATTTTGCATTGTTATGATACTGTACATGACGTCCTTCGCCCCGAACGTTTCGACTGCATCTTTCTATAAGGTCGCTGATGCTCGTCCTTGATTTTTCTGCAAGTCAAGCATCGATCCACAAGCCATGCTATATCCTGCTTCATGCAGGGCCACCAATAATCAAGGTGAAGATCCCTATACATCTTCGTCGCCCAAGTGTGAATGGAGAATCTCGACTTGTGAGCCTCTTCCATCAGAACTTGGCGCACCCCGCCCTAATACGGAACCTAGACTCTCCTATGCAAAGTCAACAATCCGTGGATATCACAATCAAAGGGAGCCACCTAACCCACAATCCACTCACACTTCAAGTGCTCTTCCTTCATAGCCTCAACCTGTGCCTCACAAATTCGCTCCAACAACGGAGTAACCACGGTCATGCTCAAGCATAGATCCATGATCGGAGTCGTGACTGCCTTGTGGCTGAGAGCATCGGCCACAATATTGGCCTTCCCCGGGTGGTACTGGATCTCGCAATCATAATACTTCACCACATCCAACCAACGATGCTGCCTCATGTTAAGGTTCAGTTGATCCATCAAATACCTCAGGCTTTTGTGCTCCGTGTAAATAGTAAAGTGAACCCCATAGAGGTAATGCCACCAAATCTTGAGGGCAAAAACCACAACCCCCAGCAAAATATCACCAACTTCTTGGTCAGCCGGGTCAATGGAACAACAATCTTGGAGAAATCCTGGATGAATCTCTGATAATAACCAGCCAAACCAAGAAAACTATGACTCTCAGATAGAGACCTCGAAACCTCCCACTGCATCATGGCCTCGACCTTGGTTGGATCGACCATAATAGCCTTCTGATTGACAAGGTGCCCCAGGAACTACACCTCACGCAACCGAAACTCACACTTGGAGAATTTTGCAAAAAGTCTCTTCCTCTTCAATGTCTGAAGCACCTCCCTTAAGTGCTCCTCGTGCTGCTCCTGCATCTTGGAATACATCAAGATATCATCAATAAAGACTATCACAAACCGATCCAACATTGGTCTGCACACATAGTTCATGAGATCCATGAACACGGAAAGAGCATTGGTGAGCCCAAATGGAATCACCAAGAACTCATAATGTCCATAGCGAGTCCAGAAAGCTGTCTTCTGCACATCCTCGTCCCTAACTCGTAACTAATGATAACCTGATCGCAAATTGATCTTGGAGAACCAAGATGCCGCCTGAAGCTGGTCAAAAATATCATCAATCCTCGGGAGGGGATAATGGTTCTTGACCGTTACCTTATTCAACTCTCGGTAAACAATACACATCTGATGGGATATGTCCTTCTTCTTCACGAACAAAATCTGGGCTCCCTAAGGTGAACTTCTCGGACTGACTAATACCTTGTCTAATAGCTCTTGCAGGTATGTAGACAACTCCTACGTCTCGGGATGAGCCAATCGATAAGGTGCTTTGGCTATCAGAGCCGCACCCAGAATCAAATCAATCCTGAACTCCACCTGCCTCTCTAGGGGTACTCCAGGCAGATCCTCTCGAAACACGTCCGGATACTCCCGTACAATCAACACATAGCCCAAGGACGCCTTACCCAAATCCCAGGTATCCATGACATAAGCGACAAAACCCGAACAACCCTGATGAAGATAGCGTCTGACTCTCGTTGTTGAACACATAATTGGCCCACACTGTGGTCTCTCACCCTAAATCACCAACTCTCCCCCACTTGGGGTCCGAACCCGCACTAACTATTGCTCACAGTCGATCACTGCCCCATTAGGGATCAACCAATCCATGCCCACGATAACCTTGTTCCCACACAGAGTAGTGGGAACCATATGAACTGGATACCGTTGGCTGAACAACTAAAGGGTACAATCTAGATGAATCCTCGCGACCCTGACCGTCCTATCATCAACAATCTCCACATCAAGAGGGCGATCTAGCTCTCATGGAGCTCCAACAAATCTCTTGCTAAGAACAAGAGATACAAAAGATCGGGTAGCCCCCAATTCAAATAATACCATGGCAGAGATATCGTTCACGAGGAATGATCCTAAAATAAAACACATAAACATAAGAAACAATTTTATATAGATAAAAAGATAAGGAGAAGATACATACCCATCACAACATCAGGAGCTGCACGCGCCTCTTCCGTTGTTAGCTGGTAAACCCTGCACTTTGCTGATGGCACATCTGTAGGGCCCTGGCGACCGTGATTAATCCTCAATGTTGCAGGAGCGGATGCTGACACTTGTCCTGCCGCAGACAAACTCGGACAATGGGCCTTCTTGTAGCCCCTCTGATTGTACTGAATGCAAATCAGATCAGAAACCGGAGTGACGGGGGTGATAGCAGTACAATCTCTACTGATATGACCAGTTTGACCACACTTGAAGCATCAAGAACCCACCCCTCTGCACGTCCCCGTGTGCGTCTTGCTGCACTTGACACAGAGGCTACTACCATGCTAGCCTCTTGGTCTAGAATCAGATACCTTGGGCCTCTTTCCCGAACCCTCAACACCCGCAGTAGAATCTGGATTCCTCTTCCTCTCCATCTCCAAGTCAATCTCCTCTCCCTAGCCCTCACTATCATGTCTTCCAGCTGGATCAACTAACAAACTCTCGAATGTCACCCCTCAGCAACTCATGGTACCGGGCTTTCTTCATCTCCTTATCCGCCACATACCGCAGAACTACAAGTGCCCTGTCCCAAAACATAGTGGTGATCTCAGTCACCGTCTCACTAGTCTAAAGGAGATCCTAGAACTCTCGCGCCAACTGCTGCACCTCAATCAGTTGTGCAAACTCGGCTCAGAACTTGCTTGAGAAAGCACTCAAGGTCATTGAATTAATAACATCATCTCCTATAGCATGCCCTACCTCCTCCCACCAATCACGTGCCCTGTCCTTCAGGAGGCGGGAAGCTAGTCTGACCTTGTCCCCTTGGGACAACGGCTGGTACGAATGGCATTGGCAACATCATCTAACCGCCTATTGCTCGCAATAAGGTCCCTAGCCCCATGATAGTATGGTGCTCCACATGCCCGAAACTCCTTGAAGGTCAGAGAGCGCATCTCGATCAAACCTACAATCTGGAAGAGAAAAGGCACTCAATGTCTCATCAAGAATCTCCAGAATAGCCTCCTTGATCGTGCCAAAGATCACAAGATTCTGATCAAGGATACTGCTCGTAATCTCAGACGAGATGAACTCCCTCGTCTGGTCATCAATCTACACGGCCCTAGAACTTGAGCATGAACCCTCCCCGACACCGGAACCGCCCACTGGCCTACCTGACAATAACACCATACTGAAAAGAGACCGTAAAACTATTAGAATAAGCATCAATGCGTATATCGAGGTAATCACAACAACACAAGCTCCCTAGCTTCATTGCAACCCTCGTTGAATCAAGTACGGATCCTTTGCTTCCAGTAGTAAAAGCCTATACTACCTTCCACATCTATCTGTATTTTCCTCAAGATGTGCCTTAAGTCATCCAAATTGCTCTATAACCAACAAATCCCTCCCAGCTAAGGCTCCCAACACTAAATCTCATCCTAGGTTTTCCTATGGCAAACTTCACACCACTATCCGCCATCAACTGCAGAAGACCTCATGCTAGCCTCCTCTAACTACTCACAAATACAATTACATATTACAAAAACTAGATAATTCTTTGAATGAGAAGTCTTTCACTACAACGATTGGACTCAAACAAGAGTTGCGCAATAGAGTTAAGCCTAACCTTCTAAAATTATTTAGTTTCCATAATATGTAACCTTAGCATATTCGCTCCCTAACAAGATGAAATTAGCAAGAACTACTAAAAGCACAAAGAAAGCAGCATTCGAGCGTCAAGTAATCGGAACAGAGCATAACCTAATCAGGCCATCCTATTACTGACTGATCAACACTAGCATGTAAATCTATAAACTCAAGAAGCATGCATACATAGGCATCTCCCTAGATCCTTAGCCCTAATCTAGCATGCGATTCACAATTCAAAACATAACATAACATGTATGGGTATTTTGGGATAACTTACTTGTGCTCGGCTGATTGCATGCATCACACCCTTTTCTCTTTTAGAAATCTTTTTTATAAAGAATTGTTTTTCTTTTGAAAATTTCTACCAAGTCCTTAGTTTGAGTTCAGACACACTCGAGAGTGTGCATAAATCCTTCAAACAAAGGCTCTGATACCAACTCGTAACATTCAAAAATATGGTTCCAAAAATTTCATCTTAATAGTATATAAAATAGTATTTTCCAACATCATCCAAACATTTAAATAAAAACCAATGTATCAATTGCCATAAAATTAGAGTAAAACATCATAAGCGGAATCCCAATGGTGTGTGCAATGCAGTCATCCCGAGCTCTTCCCTTTACAACCAGAAGTACCTAAAACATAAACAAAATCCGTAAGCACAAAGCTTAGTGAGTTCCCCCAAAATACCACACAACAAACATACAATAAACATATAGTGGGCCCTGCACTGTCATCGGTCCCTTCCCGGCATCGGACCCAATCCGACATTGGGCCCCGCTTGACATCGAGTTGAGCTCGGTAAACGGGCCCCGCCCAACATACAATAACACACACACACACATATATATACATATACATACATATATATATATATATATATATATATATATATATATATATATATATATCAAATGAACACATATACATGCAATAATCACATATATATGGCATACACATATTTATCAGGCCCCGCCAGGCATCGAGCCTTAGCCTGGAAAACATATAAACACAAGCCCATGCAAGAGTCATAAAGACAACTAACATACTAACAACATATCATAAACATGGGCCGACATTGGTTCCTTCAACTCGCTAAGCCCGGTAAGGAAACTTACCTCGAATACAGAATGACAGCTAAACAAATCCCCGACTCCGAATATCGACTCTACTCAACACCTAAACAAAAACGATTTCCTTAAATACAACTAAAAATGCCCAAAAGCCCTGCTATAGGTCAAGATTGGTGAAAGACTAATGTCAAAGTCAAAGTTAACGACCCGAGTTAACCCAACACACCGTGTTGTCCTTCAACTAACTGTGTTTTTCCATTAATCTGTGAAGTCAGGAAGAAATCGATCCAACTCGCCGAGTTTATCAATTACCTCACCGAGTTCGCCAGAAACCCAACTTCTTAATTTATGAAGTTGACACAATCAAAATTAAGAGCTTCACAACTCAGATCTCAACTAGAATGTCATCTAGAAGGGTAAAGTTTCCAACTTTACCCTTAGGAATCACCAAAATGGGTTCAAAACCCAAACCCTAGGCTTAAAATGGTGACCACTTAATCATTAAGTACTAAATCACCAAAGGTATACCCCCAAACTGTAGATCTGGCCCTAAAAGATGAATGGCCATGTAAACTTTGCAACTTTACGCTCATGCATGACTAAGAGAGGCTCAAAGGCTCAAAAGAAGGACTTAAAGAATGCATGAAACCCTTAAGACCATAAATTTGGCACCTTTATGCGAAAAGAGCACATGAAGAGCTTAGATCTAAAATAACAAACACTTGGGATGTTCTACTTCCCCTACAACTACCCAAACATGGCTAAAAGCATACAATTTAACCCACAAAGAGATCTAAGCAATTATTAATCAAGGTGAGAACTTGATACCTCAAAAACTTAGCAAATTAGCTAGTGATTCCAGATCCAAGAATCCTTATTCAAGCCAAGTAACTCCCAATTCCTTAGTTCCTTCAAAAAAAACACCAAAAAATGAACACCCAAGGCTCTCCTCAAGCTCACACACTCAACAATGGAAGGAAATGCTCAATTTTAGGGTTTCTGGATAGAGGAGGCTGGTAAGGATGCCAGCCAAGGGACTTAAGACCTTTAATAGGTCACACCACCTAAAAAATTGTTGGATTAGTGTATAAGTCCATAACTATTTTGGTATGTACTTGACCCGATTGTGCATGGTCCTTTTGGGTTGCCTTCACACTGGTGACTAGACAGGATGATTGTTGAGGAGAGAGGCTAGTTTATTGTTAAGAATAATAAATTAGGGTATAAATATGATTTGTTAATATATTATATGAATAATATATTAATTTGGAATCATATTATTAATTAGTATTTAATCAGAAATTAATTTAGAATTAATTTTGGGATTAAAGGAACTGACTGAAAGTACAGGGGCTATTTTGTAATTATTCAATAGTTGAGGCTTTGGGCCATTGGATCACCTTTATTAAGGCTTGAACGAAAATCCTAGAAGGATCTAGGAGTTTTCGTCCAAGGGATTAAGGAAAGGAGTCCATGGACTTGCTTAGGTCTCAAGCTTAGGGATTAGGGTTTACACCTTGAAACCCTAGTTAGCCTTAAGTATAAATAGCACCCAAAGGCACTAAGATTTCGTACAAGACTTGGGAAACCCTAAAAGGGACGGAATCTAGCGTAAGATACCCTTATCTTCTCTCTCCCATATTCATCCTCTCACCTAGTGTGTTTGTGAGCCATTAGAGGTACTACACTTGTGGTACTTGCTTTCAAGAGCTAAGGAAATTCAAGGAACTAGTTGTTATTGCTATATAACAACAAAAGGTATGTATTCTATTTTATATATGAATTTCGAAAATAATAGTAGCATGCCAGGTTTCTTTTTGTGTTCATAAAGTTGTATAACTAATAGTGAAAACATAGATCCAAATCTAGGGTTGCATGCACACATAGGATTGTTTGAATAAAACCCATCAGTGGTATCAGAGCCATTGGTCTTTGTTTTCAATTATCTTTATTCAAATGTATGAACTTGACAAATTAGGGTTTATGGCTAGTAAACCCTAGGGCTTGGTAATTTTCGCAATTAGGGTTGCAAAAACCTAATTGGCGATTTTTTATAGGGTTTTAAACCCTTTCCTTAGCCTCCAAGATTTTGAAATCTAGGGTTATCCAACCCTTGGATTTCGAAATTGCCTCCTTCCCAAGGTTAGATCCTAAATTTTAGGGATTTGGATATTGCCGTATCTTGTAATTATCCTTTAAATGTTTAATTTGGTAATTAAAGATTTTGATTTATCCCATCCCATAATTTCGAAATCTAGGGGATTTAAGGGATTAGATTAAATTAATTGTTTAATTTAAAAGACATCCCTACCAAAATAAAAGATAATTGTCAAATTAATTAGATAATCATTTCCTTATGTGATAAGCGAAATAGATAACCTAATGAACATCCGAAGATTGTCCAATTAACCTCTATAGCGAACAATAGGTTCCAGGAATGGTTAGTCCCGTAATTGTCTCTACATCGCTATAAGCGAAATAGATAACCTAATGAACATCCGAAGATTGTCCAATTTACCTCTGTAGCGAACAATAGGTTCCAGGAATGGTTAGTCCCGTAATTGTCTCTACATCGCTATAAGCGAAATAGATAACCTAATGAGCATCCGAAGATTGTCCAATTAACCTCTGTAGCGAACAATAGGTTCCAGGAATGGTTAGTCCCGTAACTGACTCCCGTTGAATTGGGATGGGCTAGAATGATTTTACTGAAGGTACTAATAAATCATGTTTACGAAATGAGTTTCAAGTATTCATGTAAGTATACACAGGTAGATGTATCCACGTAAAGGTATTCATGTAATGTGTTCATGTAAGCATATGTAAAGGTACTCATGTATCAGGTAAGGTACTCGTAAAGACTCATGAATGAACTGACTCTTGTGTGATTCCTTGTAATAGGAATAATGTTTGATATCTTCAAATTATCCCTATGATAATTTACTGAATGGTAATTAGTTGTTTACGTAGGTTTATGCACTCTTGCTACCCAACAATATTGGAAACTAAATGAAGGGTGAAAACTATAATCTCTAACATATAAATGAACATATACGCATAAGTATAGTTTGATTCAAGAAGGTAAAATAATGTTTTTGCAAGATATCTAGGAGTTTTGAACAATAATTAAGAATGACTTGATGTCATTTTAATAAACATTTCAAAACTAATACTTTTTTTTATCAAGGTATTTTAAGATAGAAAACCACTTCATGTGTCACCTTTTGAAATATGTGAAATCTACTGAGTGAAAACACAGTTATAAAATACATAAGATTGATTTAATAACATACTGTTTTCTACTTGTATTCCCCCCCACCCCCGATTAAAACGTTTAAAATCATTTAAAACATTGGTTAAGGGGTATGAACTCACCTGTAGTTGGTAGTTTAGATGAACTGGACGGTGTAGGATTGTTAGGCGTCAAGTGAGGACTTGTACACACACTACGATCCTAATGAACATATAATCACACATATATGCACTCAATTAGACTTAAATTACTAATGATAATGTTAAAACATCCTAGAACATAGAAAACACTTTATATAAGTGTTTTAAGCCCTAAGGATTGCATCTAAGCTATTGTGGGACAAGGCACTTGGGTTTAGGGTTCCAAAGGACCCTATATATGAGTTTACTCTCCATATATCATCACACATGGAGTTTACGGTTGTAAACTCTTGAGTTTACGGCCGTAAACTCCCAACCATGGGTGTATTGTGCGTTTTGAAGTTCCAAATGATTCCTAGAATTATTCCAACTTGGTGGTTAAATTCTTGGAAGGCTTTAAGGCCTAGAAACACTCCTTAGAGGAGTTTACGGCCCCAAGGCCATTTCCTTTGGAGTTTACAGCCGTAAACTCCATTGGAATGGTGTTTTTGTTGATTTCAAGTCTTTTTCATATGTAGGATAGGTTCTAGACTTTTACCTAAAGCATATGAAGGCATTAGGCACACTTTGGTGCCCTTCTTTCATGTTTACGGCCCAAGAACCATGTCTTTTCCATAAACTCACTTTGGAAGGTGATTTTGATGTGTTTTGGTCCTTGATTTAAGTGGGAACAATTCCTAGTAAATGTCCAATGCTTTAGGTGCCTTAAAACCACCATTTTGTGTATGATTTTGGAGTTCACGGTCCAAGATCATCTTGGGCCGTGAACTCCCAAACTTGGGTGGTTCTTTGATGTTTTCTTGTCCCTAATACACTCTTATATAAGTCCAAGGCAGTAGTATATCTCGGGGGAAAGGTTAGGCATTGTTTTCGGGAGTTTACCGCCTAAGAACACCTTGGGGAGTAAACTCCTAAATCTAGTGATTTAGCTATGTAATCTATGTTATGAACACATTTAAAGCTATATAACACTACTAGAGAGGGGTACTCACGATTTGGGATAAAAACCCGAAGATCCGTGAGAGAGAAAATGGCTTTTCTCTAGTTGGAAATGCGAATAATGAATGAATTTGGTTCAAAATTCTATTTATAGTCCTGAGATATTTTTGGCAGAAAATATTTTTATTCCCGAAATGATTTCTAATATTACAGAGTGTTGGAATAACAGTGTTGCACAAAACCCTAGTGCAACCACTCTCCTGATATCTCCTCAAGTGTAAATCCTGAAAAAAACTGCCAAACTTATACCCGATGTCTGGAATTTCACTGAAACTGTTCTAAGCTCTATTATCTTGATATGGTTTGTTCAGAATGGAAATTTCGGGTTGTCACATCATCCCCCTGTTAAAGGGAATTTTGTCCCGAAATTAGAATTTAGATAAGGAAGTAGGTATAAATGATCGAGTCGTTAGGTGAAAACTTCCTAATCGATTTGCTCTTGCGCTCCCAAGTGAAATCGGGTTCTCAGTTGGTATTCCAACGAACCATCATTAATGGGCGACGGCGCTGCTTCGTCCGCTTGACCTCTCGGTCGAGGGTCACTACGGTTCTAATACGAAGGCAAGGATCTCGTAAATCTCGATCTCGTCGAGAGGGATTACGAAAGTCCTAATGGAAGGATACTGTTTCAAGTTCAAGATGCGAAGGGGAAAATGTACGTTACTGAGTTCGCGGAGTAGGTCTAGTTTGTGAAATGCAGGACCGATTCTGGTAAGAATCTCGGAGGTCCTAACTATATTGGATTTTAGCTTTCCACGCTTTACGAAGCGTATTAAGCCGTTCCCAGAGTGAGGTTTCCTAAAGAATTTGGTATCTCACTTGGAATTCTAAATGTTATTTCTCTCGCTTACTTCCCAGTCAAGGGCCATCCCTTGCTGGGTCAAAGTCGAAAGGGTTCCTGAAGTTTACGGGGAGTTCCGAATGGACTATGATAGTAGGTCTGTAAGACCTAGAATTTGGCGAATTTTCCGTCGGTGACTATGGTGCCGACATATTCCCAACGGTTTTGGATAATTTGACGGAGTACTCAAGAATTTCCACAACACTAAAAGTGTGTCTCAGAAAATTTGACTCTAAATTCCAAAACTCTTGTTCAGAGAACTTTGCGGAAAGTATCTCCGAGGGTACTGTTTCTATGGGTTCTTTCTTACTACGAGGGTAGATAAGTAGTCATTATATGGAGAAATGACGAACTGATCCCAGTAGGAAAGGCGTACTCTACTTATTCTGCTCATGAATACTATGGGCGTATTGGTCCTATTCGAGGGGTATCACTACGGACTCGAAGTGTCCGCATCGAGTTCGGAGGGTAGTCTTTAGGACATCCTTCCCTAACACTTGAACTGGTGATATTCGGATCTCAGTTCCATTTCTGAAGTAATTCTTTCCCTGTGTTTGCCCCATCAATTCGTCTATGCGAGGCAGAGACAACGATTTCTAAAGGAAATCTTAATGAAGTCTCCGGTCGTCGAGGTACATAAAATGCACTCCATCAACTTCTAGTAAGAATAAGACCGGAGCTCTCAAGGGTGAGAATCCTGGTCTTCTAATTCTATTGTTGAATAGTTCGCTGTGTTGTCTGGGCTGTTCTTGTATCTTCCGCAGGTGTTTAGACTGTAAGGCGATCTGGTTATAAGAGTCATACTGGGTTCTAAGTTTGTTCCTATGCCAATGCAACTACTCGTACTCCTGGACAGTCTCCATCCTGAAGTTCATATTAGAATTCATACGTGATTCAATGATCACAATTTCATGTATACGAGTCATATATAATTAAGACTGAAAAGGTAGTCGAATAACTGATTCTTCCTTAATCTCACATCCCATCGAGGGAAAAAAAGTTAAAGTGGAATCATCAATTCTAAACCTGTAGAACATTGATTATATATCACTCTCTTGTATACCTTCTTCAGTGATAGATCAACCGTATTAATCCTAGAATTGAATTTGACATACTGCACGAGTAATACTGTGGGGATTCCTTCGGAAAGGAAAAGAACTATTAGGTACTCCTTCTATGAGTACTTCGGTGTTCTGATATAACGGCTTTGCTAAAAGACAATTTCTAAGAAAGAGATGTACTTATGAAGCTGGTATTGCGAGGATCGAATTTACTCGAGTCACATGATAACGTCGGAATCATATGGAAACTAAAGACATTAGATTTTGAATATAAGGCGTTACCTACAAAACACAACAGTGCAACCATTAACAAAGTTACTGTACTTAGGATTTATTACAAGACTATTGCTGCGAACAAGGTATACTACAAAAGACAAGTATACGCAGCACGAGAGTCCCTTAACGGAAAGAATCTCGCAACAGATAAGACTCTGGTTGCACTAGTTTTAAACATGTTTTTGAACATACTAAATACTGACGATTTGGAGGGAACCTATACTATATTAGAGTCCTTAACTGCCTCTTTGCATTCTGAGGTCAAACTCCTTCGGATTTGTCGTTGTCCTTCTCCGATGGACAATCACTTTTGAAGTGCCCTGTTACACAACATAGATGGCATATTCGAGAAGTTTCGACATTTGTGGTTGAAGTGATGAGTTGGATCGGGATATTGCAATAACAGATGGTGTGTCCCTTTTTGTTGCAGTTTAAGCACTGCATCTCCCAACAAGGTCCATGGTGGTGATAATTGCATTTGATGCATTTTGGGAGTTTGCCTGCATAAGGCCTGACTGGGTTATGGTTAACTGGGATACCAGAAGGGATGGTAGTAGAAGGTGTAGATGTCGTAGCTGTGAAGGTTGTTACTAGTGGTTGTTTCCTTTTTGCCCTTCGAAGCGACTTGTCCTTAGAGTTAGTCCGAGACTTTCGTTTGTTACTCTTGGTCTTAGGACTCGGGGTATCGTGGTAGTTTGTTCCTTGCTGGGGTACAGGATTGTTACTTGGATGGGAATAGTTGTTAACAATCCCGCTAACACTTGCGTTGTTAGCGTTCAGATGGTTTAGAATGGCTGACACGGCAGCCGAGACTACAGCTTGAAAGGTAGCTGCATCAATCTGAAGAGTTGGTGTTTGGTTGATGGGTTGATCGTTTTTCCTGGGAGACATGATTCTGTTACACCGAAAGAAAATGAATTTGTGAGCGAGAATGGTTGAATCTAAACGTAGTTCGATCGCTCATGTCAAGAATAGAAGTATGTTCCCTAAGGTTCGACCTACATCCCTATGATGCAGTCCTAGTATGGAATGGAAGTATGTTCACGAAGGTTTGACCTACATCCCTATGATGCAGTCCTAGAAAAGATCGGAAGTAAGTTCATGCAATGGTCTCAAGATGTTTATCATTCTAGCCGAGGTATCGTTGGTTGGCGAATAATGTGATCCAACCATTGAAAGAGACTTGGAGATGTCGCCGGAGTTAAATTTCTATAGTCCAATGACTTGACTAGAGCATGTTTCAAATAGGCTCTAAAGAAAGTATGATAAGAGTATTCGAATAAAGAACGACACAAAAGTTAGCCGACTGTCAATATCTTTGATATTCATGACGTACAAGTTCGGGAAAATGACCTTGTAAAAAGGTCTTACATCATGACCAGAGAAGATAGTTCCTGACAGTATAAAGACCTAACTAAAGTACTTACAGTACATGATAGTTTCATAGAAAATGCCACATCGGACATAGACAAGAACACGATTCCTTTCTAACAAGGAATATAAAGTAAAGCATCTACTACTGGCGACGGTCATCCCTCTGGTGAACTCTCAGTTCAGCCATTTGGCGTTCCACATCAAGTAGGTGTCTTTCGTACACTCTCTGGCGTACTCGAAGTTCCATGACTTCGGCTCGTGATTCAGCCAGTTCTTGCAGCAGGGTTTCATGGTCTCTCTCAGACCCCTCACGAGCATGTTCAAGGCGACTGGTGCGAAGCATATGCATTCCTCCATTTGAATCAACTTCTGCGATACGTTGTAGAGCTGTCCTGCCCTGAATTTTGTTTCGGGCAACTCTTCGGATCAGAATTGACATGATTCTGTCTGTTGAGCCCCCATTGCTCAGGTCATAGAAGCTTCGGTCACCATTAAATGGCATGGGCTGATCTTGTCTTTGGCTCCATGTTTCCAAACAATCCACCCACTCAGGCGTCGGGCCATGAAAAGCCGGACAAGGGTTAGGAATCGGAAAGGGAGCTGCCTGGGGTAGGTTCTCAACCTCGAGTTCGGAGATGGCATCGTCTGAAAGGTCTTCAGCATGGTGATCATTCAGAGGGATTTGATGATCATTAATTGGTTCTTCTCCAAACCATCCAGCAATAACCGCGTTCGGAAGGAACAGGTTGTCGTGGGGATGGAATCCAGCGATGTTATCTACGCGAGAATTTGGGGTAAGAAAATAATTATTAGACGAACTATCTAGATAATTATTTAGGAAATCTTCATTAGTTCCATCGCTATTTGTAAAGTGCATACCAGCTATATGTAATCAACACAGGATAGGCCTTTGAATAAGTGACCTTAACTCCAAATTCACAAGGAATAAGGGTAAAGAAAAAATTTCACCGATTCTAAGTCTATAACATCCTAGTTACATATAACTTTAGCGTATCCACTTAGCAATTATCAACTTAGGAATGAAGATTCCATTTTAGTTCTCAAGTATAAAGTACTTATAGTAACACAAAACACCCCTATGGTATTTCAGACTTAGGTTATGTTATAATGTTCTCATTGTGGTGATGTTGGTAAGTTTTTAGACTTGTTGCCATATCACAACCATTCTTGGGCATGTGCTAATCAATCTTTGGAACAACATAGTTGATCAGGCTATGCCACTCCCAAGACTGACCATACATCCCCGAGCTTACCTGTGATATTCAACAATCGTAATACTTTTGTTCTTGTCATTGTGACACTGATTTTAGTATGAATGCAGGCATGTATACTTTGTTAAATATTTTATTATTTAAAAGTATATTCTCTTAGATAGAGTGTTTTAATCCCTATGTATTTATAGTTACTATATCTTTTATGGGTTGATATACTTAATTCACTATAAACAATGCTCTGATACCAATCTGTCACACCCCAAAACCACGAACGGTGGAAACGTTCAGGGGTGGAGGACGTCATGTACAATATCACAACAGTGTAATATAATAAACAAGCAACAACATCATCCATTGCATTATAAGTAGAGTTTTAATACATGTGTGTTCTTTCATTGTAGTAAGACACCAAAAATATACAATCAAAATAAAAGACGATACTTGTCTGGTCCATCTTCTCAAAACCCGACCATCGTACCTGTCTACTGTTGACCTGAGAATACAAGTTATTTTGAAAGAGAGTATCAGCTTTAAAGCTGGTGAATTCATAAGTATTTATGTGTTATTGTCCTGCTTTGGAATGCTGTTAAGAATGTCGTATAAATCCTTAAATAGAACAGTTGATATAAGTATGAAATGTCCTAGAAAATCCCTTATTTTCTATTAGTTTGAAATGTAGTCTTCTACCAAGACCCGAATGTTTTGTTATGACAATGTAGTCTTCTACCAAGACCCGAATGTTTTGTTATGACAATGTAGTCTTCTACCAAGGCCCGAATTTTTTGTAAGTAAAATGATAGTTTTTCCTTTCTATTAACTAGTACTAAAAGTACTTAGTCTAACTCTTTGTTTAGGTGAATGTATCACCAAATAAAGTAAATAGGAAAATGATATGATAGTCTTCTACCAAGACTTAAATGTTCTATAAGTAAAATGATAGCTTTTCCTTTCTATTGACTAGTACTAAAAGTGCTTAGTCTAACTCTTTGTTTAGGTGAATGTATCACCAAATAAAGTAAATAGGAAAATGATATGATAGTATTCTACCAAGACTTAAATGTTTTGTAAGTAAAATGATAGCTTTTCCTTTCTATTGACTAGTACTAAAAGTGCTTAGTCTAACTCATCGTTTATGTGAATATATCACAAAATAAAGTAAATAGGAAAAATATAATCATGTAAGTATTACCCTTGGATTACCAGGGTTAACACGACATCACTGAAGCGAAAGGTATAACCTAATGAACATCCGAAGATTGTTCAATTAACCTCTGTGGCGAACAGTAGGTTCCAGGAATGGTTAGTCCCGTAACTGACTTTACATCGCTGTAGTCGAAGTAAATAACCTAATGAACATCCGAAGATTGTTCAATTAACCTCTGTAGTGAACGGTAGGTTCCAGGAATGGTTAGTCCCGTAACTGTCTCCTAATATATGTAATAACAACCCAATGAACATCCGAAGATTGTCCAATTAACCTCTATGGCGAACAGTAGGTTCCAGGAATGGTTAGTCCCGTAACTGTCTCTACATTGCTATAAGCGAAATAGATAACCTAATGAACATCCGAAGATTGTCCAATTAACCTCTGTAGCGAACAATAGGTTCCAGGAATAGTTAGTCCCGTAACTGTCTCTACATCGCTATAAGCGAAATAGATAACCTAATGAACATCTGAAGATTGTCCAATTAACCTCTGTAGCGAACAATAGGTTCCAGGAATGGTTAGTCCCGTAACTGTCTCTACATCGCTATAAGCGAAATAGATAACCTAATGAGCATCCGAAGATTGTCCAATTAACCTCTGTAGCGAACAATAGGTTCCAGGAATGGTTAGTCCCGTAACTGTCTCTACATCGCTATAAGCGAAATAGATAATGTAATGAACATCCGAAGATTGTCCAATTAACCTCTGTAGCGAACAACAGGTTCCAGGAATGGTTAGTCCCGTAACTGACTCCCGTTGAACTGGGATGGGCTGGAATGATTTTACTGAAGGTACTAATAAATCATGTTTACGAATCAAGTTTCAAGTATTCATTTAAGTATACACAGGTAGATGTATCCACGTAAAGGTATTCATGTAATGTGTTCATGTAAGCATATGTAAAGGTACTCATGTATCAGGTAAGGTACTCGTAAAGACTCATGAATGAACTGACTCTTGTGTGATTCCTTGTAATAGGAATAATGTTTGATATCTTCAAATTATCCCTATGATAATTTACTGAATGGTAATTAGTTGTTTACGTAGGTTTATGCACTGTTGCTACCCAACAGTATTGGAAACTAAATGAAGGGTGAAAACTATAATCTCTAACATATAAATGAACATGTGCGCATAAGTATAGTTTGATTTAAGAAGGTAAAATAATGGTTTTGCAAGATATCTAGGAGTTTTGAACAATAATTAAGAATGACTTGATGTCATTTTAATAAACATTTCAAAACTAATACTTTTTTTATCAAGGTATTTTAAGATAGAAAACCACTTCATGTGTCACCTTTTGAAATATGTGAAATCTACTGAGTGAAAACACAGTTATAAAATACATAAGATTGATTTAATAACATACTGTTTTCTACTTGTATTCCCCCCCCCACCCCCGATTAAAACGTTTAAAATCATTTAAAACATTGGTTAAGGGGTATGAACTCACCTGTAGTTGGTAGTTTAGATGAACTGGACGGTGTAGGATTGTTAGGCGTCAAGTGAGGACTTGTACACACACTACGATCCTAATGAACATATAATCACACATATATGCACTCAATTAGACTTAAATTACTAATTTATAATGTTAAAACATCCTAGAACATAGAAAACACTTTATATAAGTGTTTTAAGCCCTAAGGATTGCATCTAAGCTATTATGGGACAAGGCACTTGGGTTTAGGGTTCCAAAGGACCCTATATATGAGTTTACTCTCCATATATCATCACACATGGAGTTTACGGTTGTAAACTCTTGAGTTTACGGCCGTAAACTCCCAACCATGGATGTATTGTGTGTTTTGAAGTTCCAAATGATTCCTAGAATTATTCCAACTTGGTGGTTAAATTCTTGGAAGGCTTTAAGGCCTAGAAGCACTCCTTAGAGGAGTTTACGGCCCCAAGGCCATTTTCTTTGGAGTTTACAGCCGTAAACTCCATTGGAATGGTGTTTTTGTTGCTTTCAAGTCTTTTTCATATGTAGGATAGGTTCTAGACTTTTACCTAAAGCATATGAAGGCATTAGGCACACTTTGGTGCCCTTCTTTCATGTTTACGACCCAAGAACCATGTATTTTCCATAAACTCACTTTGGAAGGTGATTTTGATGTGTTTTGGTCCTTGATTTAAGTGGGAACAATTCCTAGTAAATGTCCAATGCTTTAGGTGCCTTAAAACCACCATTTTGTGTATGATTTTGGAGTTCACGGTCCAAGATCATCTTGGGCCGTGAACTCCCAAACTTGGGTGGTTCTTTGATGTTTTCTTGTCCCTAATACACTCTTATATAAGTCCAAGGCAGTAGTATATCTCGGGGGAAAGGTTAGGCATTGTTTTCGGGAGTTTACCGCCTAAGAACACCTTGGGGAGTAAACTCCTAAATCTAGTGATTTAGCTATGTAATCTATGTTATGAACACATTTAAAGCTATATAACACTACTAGAGAGGGGTACTCACGATTTGGGATAAAAACCCGAAGATCCGTGAGAGAGAAAATGGCTTTTCTCTAGTTGGAAATGCGAATAATGAATGAATTTGGTTCAGAATTCTATTTATAGTCCTGAGATATTTTTGGCAGAAAATATTTTTATTCCCGAAATGATTTCTAATATTACAGAGTGTTGGAATAACAGTGTTGCACAAAACCCTAGTGCAACCACTCTCCTGATATCTCCTCAAGTGTAAATCCTGAAAAAAAACTGCCAAACTTATACCCGAAGTCTGGAATTTCACTGAAACTGTTCTAAGCTCTATTGTCTTGATATGGTTTGTTCAGAATGGAAATTTCAGGTTGTCACATTCACGAAGCCAATCTATAAGGGGGTATAAGGTTAGCCGAACGGGTAGGATATGGCAAACCCTTTCCATTAAAAGTATAATGAAGTATAAAGTAACTAAATGTTTTTACAAAATTCCCAATCTTAGTTACTTTAGGCAAAAGTGAATTGATGCAATTCCATGAAATTACACTTGGTGCCCTTGCGAAGACGTTAGTGGAGCGCGTGTGGTTAACCGGCACACTAAATGGTTCTAAGCAAAGGTAGCAAAGGGTGACTCAATGTTTGTCCTAGTTCGGTGGAGCGTGTGTGGTTAACCGGCACATCGAATAGGTGACTGTAACATTGGGGGCACCATGTAAGTTTGCATGGTTATTCACACCCTGTTTTGTGATCCTCGGCATCCCAGTCACAAATCGAGGGGCATATCGAGATTTAAACATGCCATTGAAATGTTCAATGAATCTCAAAAGATCTAGGAATTTTCAATAGATTTAAAACTTAAATTTCTTTTTCGTTTTTCATGGTGGAAATTGGTAAATCGTCATTTACATACCTTCAAATATTCTGCAACTAGATTACGACATCCCTTTTCTAGGTTGTAGAGTATTGTGTTGGATCCTAGCCTCGATGTTTCATTTGGGTGTTACATCGAGGATCCTAATCAACTTAACTTGAATTTTCTCCTGTTTTGTAGATGTCAAAGTATGACAACTATGGTTTTACCAAATCCTGTGGAACAAGCTTTCCACATGAAGATGATATTCAACGATTCGATCGGGGAACAAGAGATCATGCTTCATTTCCTCCACCTCCTCCAATTATTCTCCCTAACCCACAAGTTCGAAGGCTTGAAAAGTTCAAGCTCACTCAAGCCCTTTTGGCAAGTAAACATGGGAAACCTGTGTGTGTACACGTTTTAGAGATGAAGTCACACATTGATAGGTTAAAGATGTTGGGTGTCAAGATTTCAGGTAAGTTGGCTATTGACTAGGTTCTTCAATCGCTTCCTGAATCATATAGTGAGTTCGATAGAGAGTACTATATGATGGATCATGACGTGACCCTCATTGATTTGACCTATTTGCTTATAGCTGCTGAATCAGCAATGATTTGGCGAGCTGGTCGAGCAAATTTGTCTGGTGAATCAAACTCCCAAACTTCAATGGATAATGGTGACATTGGAGATCCAGAAAAGGTAAATTCTGAGATAGTTCCTTGTGCCATTCCAAAAGAGTCCACTTGCTTCTATTGCCAAGAGAAGGGGCATTGGAGACGAAGCTGCCCTATTTGCCTAAGAGATCTAGGATATGGGAGAGTCAAAACGTATGGCTCTACTTTAGGTAAAATCCATTAACTAACTCTTTTAAGTTCCTATTCTAGATTCTTGATACATGATGTGATAAGATTACATTTTGATGTTTTGTAGGATCGAAGAAAAGAAAGGAAGCTTAAGGGAAGAAGTGAGCTAGATCTAATCGTGAAGAAATGGATTTCGTTCGCATTACTTGAAGATTAGAATTATGAGTTACTACTTGGAGTTAGAGTAGATTGCTAAGAAAAATGTATTAACATAGTTTTTCAATTGAATTGCATTGTAAGGACAATTTTTTCCGCAATAAAATAAATTTTGATTTTATTTATTTATTTATCCTTGCAATGGCGTGTATGAAAAATTAATGTTTGTAATTTTCTATTATTAGCAACAATGGATTTGATTCTTAATTATGTTACTTGTGGAAAGGTCAAGAATTTACCAAATAGGGAAAGTTTCTCATCGCCCAAGTTTCAATTGGACAGAAACTTGGAATCATACAACTTGGTTGCATGATGAATGAGAAATTTCATATTTGGAAATTAGACTAATTCGTTGACAAAGTGTCAAGTGAAGGACTAGGAGATCGAGTACACTAGGTTGTGTGTTGATCAAGTCCACCACAAGAGTAACAAAGATATTCATCATGATTTACTAAGGTTAAGTAAATATGATTATACTTATGAGATTAAGTGTAATTCTCAGTTGATTGAAAGAGTTTCAATAAATAGCAGAACGAATAAAGAAGAATCAAGTAGGCAGAAAGATAAAAGTTTCTCTATTCTAAGAAGAAGGGAGAGTACCTTTTATTATGTTTTATGATAGGTCTTAATGATTAAGAACCATATCTCAATTGATCCTCTAAGTGAGTCTTAGTACGATTGTATGTCCAAAAAGTGGAATAATTTTTTTTTGAAGAAATGGTTACATCAAGAAGTCAATCATACTTCGTTCCAAAAACAAGTCTTAGAGTTAAGATTGTGACATTGAGTGACAAGTCTTAAGAAGGTTTATAACATTCATCAAATGTGGAAAGTTGTGATGTCTTGGATAAGACAAAGACCAACTAGGATCAATTTTGTGAAGTGTTTTGTCTTGATAAAAGCTACACTAACTCTTGTATATTTGTTTGTCGAGAAATGTTTATTGACAAGAGAATATTATATGTCAAAGTGTCAGTGGGAGTCTTAATGGTCTTGATAAGTTCAAGAACTAATCAAGAATAAACCCTATCGATCATCACTAGCACACGAATTGAGGTTCACAATCTATCGTGTTGACACTATCTTGTTTCTGTGCCGTCCCAATTGAGTTAATTATGCATGTGAGTTCTATGAGTTCTCATTTGAACGCATAAAATGCAAGCACCTTGATCAATGAAAAGTACATTAATAGGAAAGGATGAGCTGCTTAACTACTTGGAAGACATGGTGGGCACTCGTGTTACCATAAGGCAAGAAATCAAGATTGAGAAAGTTCGATCCATATGAGTTTTGATTTGTCGCAAACTTTGGTTTTGACAAATTCGCATGGATAGGAACACATACACCATTAAAATCTAAGTGTCATAAGATTCCCTCATTCATGAAAATGATTGTGAGGAAATGCTTTCACTAAGAGAGATTTTAAGAAGATAGTGATTGTGAAAATTTTATTCTCGAATTCGATTATGTTTACGGTATCGCTTTCCATGATTCGAATTGTGAGATTTGGCAATTAGTATGAATTGTTTAGACACACATATGAGCTATCTAAGGCAAAGGTGTATAAGTTTGAGAACCTTAGATAAAGGATTATCAAAGCATTAGGTATTAGAAATATGAACTTAAGAAATTCAATAAGTATTGTTTTCTGGAAGTTAAGTTGTTTTTTGAATACATGTCAAAGCTAGTGGGAGCATAAGTGTTATGCTTATATGATAATAATCATGATGATAGTGGTAGCATAAATGTTATGCTTGTATGATTATTATGGCAAGTATTGCAAGTTAGCAATATTAATTATAGAAAACAAGAGTTATACTTTGCAAAGTCATAAGGGTTGAAAAGTTGTTTTGCTATAATTAAGGGAGAGAATATTATGCTTCATTTCAAATCTAAAGGCTTAGGTTGTGGAATGTTAACAAATTTAGTCAAGGATACATAGTGCGTTCTCAAAATTTTGATTATGATTATGGCATCCCTCTTCATAATTCGAATTATAAGAACGTGACGCATAAGATATTATGGAAGAAGATTGATAAAGTATCGTATCTTTATGTAAGACATTATGCATCGTGTCCCATACACTTCGGGTATAGGATCGATTGCAAATGCTATAATATTTGACCATTCTAAAATTTTCCAAATGTCTAGCGCATTAAGACGGAAAAAGGACAACAATCGGTTTTGACTAAGATAATTAAACAACTATCAAAGGACGATCCAAAGTTCGCTGAAGATTGTTGCTTGTGAGTAGTTGGAAGTGTGGTATTGGATGGACCATATCGACATTATTATGAATAGATAAGATTCTATTAAGAATGAGTTGTCATATCGCAAATACAAAAATGTTTCCATATTGGGAGTTGGATATTGAAAATCTATGTCTAGATTAGAAACTTTTATGAAAGAAGGATGTTCAAAGGAATGTACTTTGAGTGAGAGACATCATATCTATAGAACTGTTTCTGATAGAGATTGGCCAAGTCTTGATGATTTTGAGCTATGACTTTACGAAATGATCATTGCATAAAATGTTGGAATCATGCATATTCTATAAGTGACAAGAATTTGATATTCTTATACTTATGATAAGAGTTGGGATTTGTGAAATGAGTATGATTGGAAATGTGTTCATTTGATCTATTTCACAAAGTAAGGACCATAAGTAAACATTGTGTGCATGCTAAGAGGATGGGACAATTGTAGTAATAATTCAAGTAATAAGTTAATTAACCGAAACAACAAATAATGAGTAATCGATATGGTGATAAAAAGAAGGTGTTTTATTTATACTCAAAGGTTTGGGACCATATAGGATTAGTATTATTCTTGTGTTTCACTTTGCATGTTTTGACTTCCTGAATAATTAATTATTTCAGAATAATCAAATTATTCGAATGGTCCACAATCGTTCATATGTTGGAAGTAGGTATGAATGAAGACTGTCATGAATTGGTTTGTAGATTGTCTAAAGTGTATTAGACATAGCAAATGTTTGCTGCAACGTTCATGAGTGCTTATGAATATGATTTAAGCATTGGATTAAACCCACGCTCACTTGGATCACTTCATGGATTTTATCACGAGTGATTGGTGAGACGATAATATCTTATATTCTTGAAACCGAGATGTGTGAGCTGTATCTTGCGAGTCGGTTACACATTGATAATATGTAAATGCACCAGTAACTTGGTGTCATAAAACATATTGTTGTGTGTGATTCGGTGAGTGAGTGCAAGCAAGCATTGAATCAAATTTTATCCGTGCCTTTTATCCAAAGTAGAATGAAAGCGATATTTGTGGG
Source organism: Lactuca serriola (assembly GCF_051521515.1). Taxonomy (NCBI): domain Eukaryota; kingdom Viridiplantae; phylum Streptophyta; class Magnoliopsida; order Asterales; family Asteraceae; genus Lactuca; species Lactuca serriola. The sequence continues at coordinate 110,302,350 of NC_136408.1, forward strand.
CCCCTCGATGATTTAGTGATGACATCCTAAGCGCTTGGCCAAGCCGGGACTAATTTGATGTGTTTAATTGTAGTCTGTTATCAGTCATCGTAAATCGGAAATCGGGAAACAGAACATAGACTGAGAGAATGATAAAAATCCATGTCTCAAGTCTATACAATATCAAGAATGGAGGAATATATGATCCCTTATCTAAAGGACACACTTCTGATAAGATTAGAGTTGACAGCGACTTTTGAAAGCTACGATTGCTAATCAGGATCTGAGGTTATACACATAATAGTTATTAGACTTATCCAAGTGGGAGACTATTGGATTAGTGTGTAACTCCATAATTATTTTGGTATGTACTTGACCTGATTGTGCATGGTCCTTTTGGGTTGCCTTCACACTGGTGACTAGACAGGATGATTGTTGAGGAGAGAGGCTGGTTTATTGTTAAGAATAATAAATTAGGGTATAAATATGATTTGTTAATATATTATATGAATAATATATTAATTTGGAATCATATTATTAATTATTATTTAATCAGAAATTAATTTAGAATTAATTTTGGGATTAAAGGAACTGACTGAAAGTGCAGGGGCTATTTTGTAATTATTCAATAGTTGAGGCTTTGGGCCATTGGATCACCTTTATTAAGGCTTGAACGAAAATCCTAGAAGGATCTAGGAGTTTTCGTCCAAAGGCTTAAGGAAAGGAGTTCATGGACTTGCTTAGGTCCTAAGCTAAGGGATTAGGGTTTACACCTTGAAACCCTAGTTAGCCTTAAGTATAAATAGCACCCTAAGGCACTAAGATTTCGTCCAAGCCTTGGAAAACCCTAAAAGGGACGAAATCTAGGGCAAGATACCCTTATCTTCTCTCTCCCATATGCATCCTTTCACCTAGTGTGTTTGTGAGCCATTAGAGGTACTACACTTGTGGTACTTGCTTTCAAGAGCTAATGACATTCAAGGAACTAGTTGTTATTGCTATATAACAACAAAATGTATGTATTCTATTTTATATATGAATTTCAAAAATAATAGTAGCATGCCAGGTTTCTTTTGTGTTCATAAATTTGTATAACTAATAGTGAAAACATAGATCCAACTATAGGGTTGCATGCACACATAGGATTGTTTGAATAAAACCCATCAAAAATTAGGGTTTCCTTCCCAGCTATCAACTCGCCGAGTGGAGGCACCTCGACTCGCCGATTTGACTCGTTAAACTTTGTGGCCAAAAAACAACTCGACACGCCGATTTGAGGCTTCCAACTCACCGAGTCTTCCAAGAAAATATAAATATTTTGGGAAAATAAATTCATACCAGAAACCAAGTGTTACAAAATCTCTTCTCAAGCTTTGAAAAATATTGGTGAAAAGTTCAAAGAAGCTATTGATTTTTCTGAAAAAATAAAAGATGAAACTAATTTTCCAACCGCTGTGGAGCTTGTTCAAGGACATAGTACTTACTTTGTTAAATCTATTGATGATAGTGTTCTTGATCATGCTAACAAACATTGTAACTGACAAGTATGGTTAAAATGTTCTTAAAGAATGCATTTATTTTATTGTTCCATGAGTAAAAAGTATCTTTCAAAAAAAATTAAGGCTAATGGAGAAAAAATTTTAAATTTCCAATCTCAAATGGTGAAAACAATTGTGCATTAGATGTGATTTGTAATAACCCGGATATTACTGTTTTTGTGGATATTCATGACTCTCAGAATTAGTCTTGGGATAGTAAGTCAGTTGCTTCTTATTCATCATCCCCTAGGTCGGTATCCACTGGTGATCGTTGTAAAAAACCATTGTCATCCTAAGGACAATGAAGTTCCTGCCAGATCTGGTGGTTCTAAATTAAATAATTTTGGAAACAGAAATCTATAAGAATTAAAACTAAGTTGTCGAAAACCTAAAAGAAAGGAAGGGTCTAGAAAATGTTATAATAGTGGTAGCAGGAGTCATGAATCTCCTGATTGTCCTCATGAAAAAGGGTCTAAGAGAAATGGAAATATAATGCTCAGTTGTGGAAATGGAAAAAGAAAGAAAACTCTTTAAATTGTATTCATTTAGATTGTTACAATATGTTTCCTTCTCTCTAATATGTCATAATCAAACCCATTTCCAAATGGGTTAAAAAAAAGGAAACTAATCAGTTGTTGTGGTGCCAAGGACATGAGAAAATTTGGTATCTTAATAGTGGTTGTTCAAGACACATGATAGATATAACGTCCCTTTTGGAGAACTTTATGAAAGTAGGTTGTCCTATTGTTTCCTTTGGAGGCAAAATCAAAGGTTTCATAAAAGGACGTGGGACCCTAAAATGCAATTATGTTGAATTCTCCAATGTTTCTTACTTTAAAAGTTTAAAGTATAACCTTATTGCAATCAGTCAACTGTGTGATGTCGATTATGAAGTTCATTTCAACAAGAAAGAAGGAGTTGTCATTGGTTGTAATAAAAAGGTGGTACTGAATGCTAAAAGGAAAGATGATATTAACATTTTAGACATGTTCTCTATAGATAAATCATTGAATATGTGCTTTCTCTCAATATCTCAATCCCATCTCAGCTGGCTATGGAAAAAAGACTCCCTCATCTTAATTTCAAAGCAATCTCAGAGTTGGCGAATCAAGATGTAACACCGCGATTTTGCAACCTAATTTCTCTTTTTATTTTAGACACTTTTTAACAAGAATATGTTAGCAAAAGTCTTGTTTTAAGTATTATGAAAGCATAAAAAATGTTACCTTATTACCAAAAGAAAACCTTCATCAAAATTAAAGTTCACAAAACCAACCCAAAACAAGGTCTCAAAACCAATAGTAAATGAAACTCAACGACATGTCCAAATTTGTATCATCACTAAAGTAATACTAAATGTAACAACCCAAACTGAACACATCCTCATAAATTCCATCAAATCATGCTAAGTGTACCAAATCAAGGTAAGAGAAACAAGCAAACAAAAAAGTCTCAACATATGCTAAGTGAACCAATCATAAGTATGGTGTAATGGAACATACATATCCCAAACGGGTCGAAAAAAATCATATAAATGTGCATTTAAACACTCACATAGCATGGCATCAGATACATCACATGAACATCATAATTATGCTAAAATATTCTTCTTCTTTATAGCCTTTATATTTAGTTACACTTTATTATTTATCTTTGTAACTAGTTATAAACTCATACATCATAATAATACTACAAGATAATGTTAATCTTCATTTTCATCATTACCAATTACTCTCCTCTTAATCACCTTTGTAACTGTTGTCATAATACTTCCTATTTATGGGTCTATATATTCATCAGTAACTCCAAGGTAAGTATCCTGTTCGCGACAAACGTGACTGTCACGAACCAATGCACTAAGTGAGACACAACTCTCACCCTTATGATTATCACTGGTTGTTGTTACATTTGCTACTTCGATGTTGCATATACCAGTACACACGTTGTTGTCAAGGAATTGTACAAATAGTGCCAACTGCATCATGTTATACCTTCCAAACCCCATGTGGTGTTTGCACAGACATTCCATCAATCATCAACACCACCCCAATCCTAGCGAACTATGTATAATGCCCTGAATGGTTGTCTAGAAAAACCACTCGACATCAATTCTAACTTCAGCACTTAACCTATAGGTATTTGTCAACCTACTAGGCCATCATACAATCTAAATCGGGGATACACTTATGTCTACGTTGCTACCCTTCGTCCCAATATATGTATTCTCCTTTTTAATTAATTTGTTATGTATTCTTCATACAAGGATTACACATTAAACCTTCATAAGTGATCATGCATAATTATTATCATCTTTTAAGAGCATATTACTTCTTAAGTTACTTATTATTTAGGCACGCAAATTACTTATTACAAGTTAACCATTTTACATCAACATACAATATTATGCACATTTCATCATAACATCATTATAGCATATCATTTCACTACCATGCTTTGCCCTAATCATCATAGATAAATAATTTCAACAATCACAACATGCATTATTTAATCTCATTCAACACAAACCATGTTTTTAACATTAACCTATCACACTCCTACAATATAATGAAATCTAGCATACAATACATCATAAACTTAACAAAAATGCCACATACACAACACAAAATTCAATTTTAAATAGGGCACATGCATCCTACAACACTCTAGGTTCATTCCAACCAATCTAGGATATGGAATTACCTATCAAATTACCTGAATTTCCACAAATATCGACTCACCTTAAGCTTGACGAATGCCTCTATTAACTTCAAGTGTTGCACTCATGTGAAGTTGTCAACACCTCCCTTTATAGCACACATAACAACTAGTTATGAAGTGAATACTAATTACACAACCTTGACTACAATTAATGTTACTTTGCTAAGTTTTAAGTTTTTTGCCAGCCTAACCGTTGTTCGGTGTTTTGAGCGTAAAGAAGAATCTACAACTCCAAATGAGATGTTATTAGACTTTTTCTGGAAACTAGAATCGGTTTCCTATGACTTCATTCGTGTGGTGATTTTCTTTAATTCGGTCCATAATGGCCACTATAGCCCTCGCAAGACAGGTCTATAATTTTGTCCAAATTTCAAACTTTTTCCAAAACTCACCATATTTATGCATGAATTCAAAAACTCAAAATCTTATTAAACCAAAATAGAAAAATGAGTTGAGGAATACATCTTACCTCCTAGAACTTCAGATGATACAAGGGAACAAGATGGAGAGAAGATGTCAACCACTACACCACGGAAATCCTTAAAAAATGCAAATATTCTTCATTGGATCACACATGTTTAATACGAAATTAAACCTCATAATAACACACTCCAAATAGATGACAATAGCTATAAATAGTGTTACAAGCTTGAATTCTAGGGTTAGCCTCACTTAAATACCTCATAACTTCCACAATTGGCCCTCAAAGTATCACAAAATGACTCCTAGACCTATGTAGATGATGAAGCTTCATTTTATTACACTTTGGCCATCGAAAGATAAATTTAAACAAATGAAAATGTTAATTTAAGTATAAAACTTAACAAAATGCTAACATCAATGACAGTTAGAAATTCGGGTCGTTACCTAAGATAGTATCAGAGGCATTCCAAAAATGAGTTTTGTAAAGGACAAATTATGTGAATCTTGTGAAATGTGAAAGAAACAAAAGAGCTCTTTCAGATCCAACTAATGTTACTCCATTGATTCTCTTCTTGCTTTCCATCACATGGATTTATTTGGTCTTGTTCCTATTTAAATTTTTGCTGGTCAGAGATTCTCTCTTCTCATAGTTGATAATTTCTAAAGGTATACATGGGTGATGTTCCTCAGATACAAAACTGATGTTGCCGATGAAATTATCTCATTTATCAAGACTACTAAAGTGCTTCTTGACAAAAGAGTATGACAATTAAGAAGTGATCATAGGACCGAGTTTAAAAATGCTACTCTTGAAAACTTTTGTGACGAAAAGGGAATCTACAAAAACTTCTCAGCAATAAGAAGCCCTGAAAAAAGTTGTGTGTTTTTAGATTAGATATATGAATCTTATTGAAGACGGTCGAACAATGATTGTTAAAGCAGATCTTCTAATGCAATTATGGGCTGAGGCAATCAACACTGCTTATTACACTGAAAATAGGTCCATTCTGATGAAAAGGCATGGAAAAACTACTTAAGAAATTATCAAAGGCAGAACCCATGATGTATCTTACTTCTTTATCTTTGGCTATTCTTGGTTCATTTTAAACCAAAGAGATCAACTGTTAAAATTCCATGCCAAATTTGACAAAGGGGTTTTCATGGGCTATTCTTCAATCTATAAATCCTTAGAGTCTACATCATCAAAAGGAAGGTTGTTGAAGAATCAATTCACGTTTAGTTTGATGAAGAGTCACTTCCAAATCCATCAATTTATGAAAAGAAAAGCCATTTCTATAGGAAATGATAAACTCATCCTCTTCCAATGATAACTCTCTAGCTGATAGTGTTTACTAGACGTATATTATATCATATCCCTTGTCTTAATCCTCAATTATCCAAGTGAAACCACTGACAATGCGATCCCTATTCCTAATCCAAGCACAACTGCCAATGAGGAATCAACTGACCCCACATCCTCTAATTTACCCACTGATGTAACTCCTACTGATCCTGTCACTAATCTTAATTGGTTTTTCACCAACTACTCTCAGGGATCACCCCTCTTTATAAATCATTGGTGATTTATCAGCAATTTACAAGACCAAAAGATAAGTATCTAGTAAGTTACGTCTTTTCACTAACTTTGTCTCCCTTATAGAGCCTAAGAAGAAAGCAAATTCCATGAAGGATCCTGATTGGATTAAGGCCATGAAAGATGAGTTGGATGAGTTCAAAAGACACAATGTGTAGACTCTTGTTCCAAGACAAGCAAAAACCCATTGTTAGTACTCGCTAGGTATATATAAACAGGTTGGATTAAGATTGAATCATCACCAAGAATAAAGCTAGACTGGTTGCTTAATAATTCACACAGTTAGAAGGACTAGACTATAATGAGACATTTTCTCCAATTGCTATACTTGAAGCTATCAACCTATTTCTTGCTTTATCATCATACAAAAGGTTCAAGGTGATCCAAATGGATGTAAAAAACACTTGTCTCCATGGTTTATCTTCAGGAATAAGTGTTTCTCAAAAAACCTCCATGTTTTGAGCTTGAAGACTTCCCTGTTCCTGTGTACAGGTTAGATAAAGAAATGTATGGTCTGAAGCAAGCCCCAAGAACATGGTATAATATATTCTTTACCAACGTGGTATGTAATGGTTACAAAATAGGAGCAATTGATAGCACTTTATTCTTCAAAAGAAGTGCTATTGATCTAAATCTTGCATAAGTGTATGTTAATGATATAATCTTTGGTTCTACAAATGAAAATATGTGTGAGGAATTTGGAAGCATTATGGAAAACAAGTTTGAAGTTAGTGTGAAGACTCCACTACGTTGTGACAATACAAGTGTCATTATGATTACTCAAAATCTTGTTCAGCATTCCAACACCAAGTACATAGAAATTTGACACCACTTCATCAAGGACATTGTTCAGAAAGGAAAAATTGAGCTTTCTACATTTACACCAATAATTAGTTGGCAAGTCTTTTCACAAAGGCACTTGATGAGCAAAGGATTAAGTTCCTCATTTGAGAAATAGGAATGATCTCTAAGTAATTTGTTTTCTCTTCTTTTCTTTTTTAAGCAACTTTGAAGTTTTTTTTATTTTGTTTGCATTTGTGGCTCTGAAACCCAGTTAAGTTTTAAATCTGTTTTGTGTGCTTGTTCAACAATTTTTATGAGTGCCTTTGTGTGTCTTTCAAAATTTCTCAATTATTATTCAAAATTTACTGTATTCTTTTTCAAAATTTACTGTATTCTTTTTCAAACTATATTTAGTTTCATTTTATATCAAAAGAGTGTTTACATAATCTTTTTCTAGTGTGTTTTGATGTACCACTAGTTAGGTCATTCTAAAGAATTCCACTCTTGATGAATCTTCATATTCTCTCTTGGGTACTAATGTGTTCCTCTTTCATTTTCAAATTCAATAAACTAATGGTTACCTAGTCGTCAGAGAAATCTTACAACCCACCATCCCTCATCCTTCCATACATCCAGGAAATATTCTTGGACAAACCAATCAATATCTATGTCTAATGGATAGAGTCGAATCATTATTTCTGTCACATCCTCAAACAATGGCATGTCTTTTTCATCAACCCTAGTCTAAAATCGAACCCTATATTTTCCATTTGTCTTGTGAATCATTTCTGCAGCATAATGTGAACCCTTCAAATCTCCTTCCTTCTTCACCACCGAAACTCAATCTCCAGGTCCGCACTTCATCTGCTTCTTATTTATCTTATGTGTTTGTTGAGATGCTCAATAAAAGTTGTGTCGCTTCCTAAAACCCATGTATTCTTTTATAGACTTAATGCCTAATTATATATATATATTTAAAGAAAAGGTCTATGGCCCATTCACTTTTCTCTCGATTTCTCTAAAAAGGTTAAAAGTATTGTTTCAAGAAAATATTTTTTTTTTTTCTGAAAAATAAAATAGCTATCTTTGAGTTCCAAGAAAACTTTCTTTTCGTTAATGCTTTAACTATTTAACATTGAATTTGAACATCATTGGATAAATCCCTGGTGATCAAACATCATCCATTAATGGTACCTTTATAAATTGATAGAGAAATTTTGTTTGAGAATGAAACTTGGTATCCTTGACCTCATTTATTGTCACCATAGACTGAGGTATGACACCTAACAAACCCTTCCTTGTTCCAAAGAATTTACGGGGTGAAAATGCTCTATATCTTTACTTCAGTGTCTATGAACATTCTATTATAACATAGTTCAAAGTGAGACCCAACATGCACTTGATGTTGGTTATTTTATATCAAACTAATATTTAATGAAACATCACCATCCCTTAATGTATACGAACTTCTATCAACCCAATAGTCTAAGAGTGGCATCACCCATCCCCGATATCTGTGATTTGCTAATATCCTTATGGTTTGCAGGATATCAAAAAGCCAGGATATGTAGGAACCTATGTATTATAATATACAGTGCATGAGGCATTGCCCAACCCCTTATTTTAATGATCCTGACTATTCCCAACATAGTTGTAGCAAGAAATTAAATATATTTTCCCTATACCAAATGAATTGATGGAGAACAATTGTTCTAGTTTGCAACTAAAATCTCACATTTTGAACTTATGATGATGTCCAACTCAGTTGTTTCTTTCATGCTTTACTGATTTGATAATCTCAACAAGGGGGAAGTTATATTTTTTTTACTTATCTAAAGGGAAACATAACAACTTTCAAGAAAATACTTTGAAAATAAGAAGTTATTCATATGAGACGGAGTACTTATCTAAAGGGTAGCAAAACAACTTTCAAGCAAATACTTTCAAAGAAGAAGTTCTTCATGTGAGGGGGAGAAATATAATGTAAATTAATAATCAACGATTGATGAAGTTTTTTATGTATTTGTAAATTTATACTTAATTTTATATTCTTAGTAAAAAAAAGGTAGTATAGTTAGTAGTTAGTTTCGACATTATCAAATAGGGTGAGATTGTTAGGACCCTTTTTGATTTGATAAATCAATTGTTGTCTGTCAGCGATTACATCAGTACCTAATGGTCATCAGGGTTTCCATCCCCTAATGAAATCATGAAGCTTCATGAGGATTCGTAAAGTTCAATCCCTGAAGAAAGAAGATATGATCCTTATGTATGACGAATCAATATGATATTGGGTTACTATAACAGAAGACTCCCACTTAAGAGGGGATTGCATTTCCATGTTTTATTTATCTTGTATGTTATAATAGCGTCCTAGCTCTTTTATTTTATATATATATATATATATATATATATATATATATATATATATATATACCCTATTGTATAAGGGGGTCATCGATCAAGAGTGTGTACGTAATCAAAGTTTTTTTTTTTTTTTTTTATTACATCTTGATAGTTAAAACCTCTTTAATCGATAATATTTTGGTTTCACTATTCTTGTTTGTTATTATTTATATTCGTCTTGTAGATTGTTAAATCTGTCGGTTTGGGACCAACATTTACCCATATTGTATATAATTAGCCTTTAATATCCACATGTTTAGACTTGAAAATGATAAGATAAGCATGACATTAGATTCAATACACACCTGAGTAAAGTATAATTGTCTTCTCATCTTTCATCAAAATGAACGATTGCCCCCCATTTACTTGCCACTTTCTTAAACGAATCACTACTCCCTGCCTTCAAAGGAAGTCCCTTAATATCAAGAAATATAATTCACTCCTTATAAACAAAATCACGTTACCAAGAGACAATTTCTAAAAAAGAGGATTTAAATCCAAGGTTAAAACAAACTTCTTAGCAGTATAAACAACATCAAACTCAAACAACACCCACAACTTTCCAACATATTTTATATTTACCCTCATTGAACCCCTCATTGCGACAACGACTAAGCATGTTGGGAATGGTATGAAAGCTTTTCATGTTACCAAAAAATCTTCATATTTGGATTCTAACATCACAAACATCCCCTCTTGAATGTAAAATCACAATATCACCAAGGGAATTATCTTAGGAACCTACCGTTTCTCTTTAAAAGCCATGTTCACCACTATCACATTAGTGTAGGATTCCTTACACTTTGTAACATTCTTATCTCTAACTTGGATTTTACACACTTTTCATCATTAACTACATACTATATTTCCCATTCCTATCAAACCTTGGCTTTGATGTGAACAATCTAAAATTGCCAATCTAGGTATCACAAAGAAGATTAGTAGTTTTTCCATGTCATTAACCCATACAAACCAAAGAAAATGAAATATATTCCCCATCCTTGATTATCTTGGTGAAATAAACATGTCCAAGAATGTTCATTGTTTTATGCATATATCACATAAATCTATAAAATTTAAGATGATTAGAAAGTTAGTAAGGTACATTTCCCCTTTTTCCCCTATTCTAGGCCCAATCGATCAAAGAGAGCCTTCATGTTGGTCCATATGGGTAGATGGAGTCCATCCCTTCCACCCATAACTCACTTTTCACATCACTACCACATAGGTTTTTCTTTCTCCTATCACTTCCATCCCTCTCATCCTACAACACATGAACACTTATCTTTCTCATCTTCCCAATGCATTCAATTTTTAACTTTAAAACATATTACAAATTAATTAAAATCATAAAAATTTAATTAACGAAATATCATAATCATACAAAAATAATTCATAAACTAATTAAAATATATAAAACTATTATAGTACAAGTCTTAACACATGATTTACAACTATTTTGGTAGAGATAGTCTAGAGAAACAGAAAGCGAGCAAATTTGTTTACCTGCTTGGAATCAATCTTGTAGTACCACTTGGGCGAGTGGGCCGATACACCAACGATACCGCCTCTAACCGGCTTTCCCAGCTTCTCCGTACATCATAATAGCTACTTCTTATCCACCTGCACCTATTTTTATTAATCGCATAAATGATTAAATCTTCAATGAGTCATTTGATCGAACAAGCGGGTGCAACTAATAATCTTCATTTTGAAAACTAGCATTGCATTCTGTTTGTAACACCCAAATTTTCAAATAATTTTTCACAATTTAAAAACACACTTTCATTCATAAATATTATAAAAATGTCATTCTATCACATCTCAATTCATAGAAACACAACCCAAGATCATAATGTGTAAAAACTCCTCTTGTGGGTACTGATCATGCCAGCGCCTTCCCGCGATCCCCACTAGTACCTGAAACACATAATACAACACTGTAAGCATAAATGGTTAGCGAGTTCCCCAAAATACTACATACAAAACACATTAGCCACTCGAGGCTATAACTCTGGTTGACCCTTAGGTCAGTGTGTCTCAATGGGACCCTCCAGTCCCATATCTCTGTGGACCCTCTGGTCCTAACTCTGTGAACCTTTCGGTCCTAACTCTGTAAAAACTGAATCATACGTAGCACAAATCACATAGAAATCATACCATACAAAACATACAATATACTCTGTCACATAACTCTAATTACTACTCTCTGGTAAAGTATAGTGAGAAGACTCATCTTGGGTAACTCGGTAATCTCGAACTCGGTAAAAATCTGGTCTAGCCTTTGCCTAATCACATGGAATAAACACTCTTAATCAATACAACTCTCAAGGCTAGACTACTCCCTCTCTTAGCACTCTCAGAAGGGTAAAAGACCATTTTACCCCTCTCATGGCTCAAGGACCCTAAAGTTGACCAAACCCTAAAAGTCAACACAAGTCAACCCTCCGAGTTACGCTGCGTGTACCAAACCTATACGTTGGGCTTACCCGGCGACCTCACAGAAACGGGGAATGCGACCCCCTACGTCGCGCGTATTGGGATTACGCCCCGCGTAATTCCCAGTTTCAGACTCCTTAGCTCTTGGGGTCTTAAACAGTTAAGACACATGCCCAACTTCTAGTTCTAACGATTTCTAAGCCTCTTAATCCATAAAGTTGGTGACTTTAAGCCTTTGCATGGCTGGACAAGTCACTAACACCCATAACATTCCATTTCCAACCCTAGAAAAGCTCATAACCCAAGCATGACCCCATAACAACGACCAAATTGGGATTTTTATGGAACTATAACACAAATATCACTGAAATAGGACAGATCTAGGTCCATGGAGTCCTTTTCACTCATAAAGTCTCTACCATTGGGACTTTTAACCCTAGAAATGGTCCATGCAACACCATACCAAATAAAGTGGAAAGCTCTAAGCTTTATACCTCTAGATGAAGCTCCTTCCTCTGAAGATCTCAAATCCAAACTTGCACTTCAAGCCTTAGCCTCCACAAGCTCCTCTCCTTCTTCTTCACTAACACACCAAGGAAATTTTAGCTCAAAACACTCACACACAAGCTTAAGGACGAAGGGAAGGCTCTTTTAGTGTTTCACTCTCTGATATGGTGGCTGAGGATAAATCCTTAGCATTCCTTATATAGTGCACAAGCCAAATATTAGGGTTTGCATCTGGGCCCGCTACGCCCAACGTAACCCTGGGTACGCCCAGCGTACCTAGGTGAGTCTGCGTCCAAATTAAGCGCATGAGTACACGCAACGTAATCTCTAGTACGCCTAGCGTACTCATTTGCTACAAAGTCCACTCAAGGACTAATCTTAACAACATGACAAAAGAGAAGGGTTAAATAGCTTTACCTGAATTTCGGGATGTTACAATTCTCCTGAATTAGAACTAGACTTCGCCATCGAAGTCTCATGCCGAAAACCACTCCGGATGTTGCTCCCATATCTCTGACTCTGGCTCCCAAGTCATCTCGGACCCTCTCTGATGTTGCCACTGGACCTGAACCAGAGGCACCTCCTTGTTCCTTAGAATCTTGATCTTACGGTCCAAGATCGCGATCGGCCTCTTGACATAACTCAGACTCAAGTCCACCTGGATATCCTCGAACGGCACCACTGCCGACATGTCGGCTATACACTTCCTCAGCTGAGACACGTGGAAGGTGTCATGAATCTGGCTCAACTCTGCAGGTAGCTCCAAATGATATGCTACCCTGCCCACCATCGCAATCACTCTAAACGGCCCAATATACCAGGGCCCCAGCTTGCCCCTCTTCCTGAATCGAATCACTCCTTTCCAAGGAGACACTTTTGGGAGTACGAGGTATCCCACTTGGAACTCAAGCTCGGATCACCGCCTATCCACATAACTCTTCTGGCGACTCTGGGCCGTCAACAACCTCTGTCTAACCTGCTGTATCTGCTCTGTCGTTTGAAGCACTATCTTAGTGCTGCCCATCACTCGCTGCCCTACCTCTCCCCAACATATGGGAGTCTGACACCTCCTCCCATACAACAACTTGAAGGGAGGCATACCAATGCTCGAATGGTGGCTGTTGTTATAGGAAAACTCATCCAATGGCAAGTACGTGTCCTAACTCCCTTCGAAGTCCAACACACATGCCTAAAGCATGTCCTCGAGTGTCTGAATCATCCGCTCACTCTGTCCGTCCGTCTGTGGGTGGTAAGCGGTACTGAAATGCATCCTAGTAACCAACTCCTCATGAAACTTCTTCCAGAATATGGAAGTGAAATGCACATCTCAATCTGACACAATCGAGATCGGTACACCATGCCGTGATACCACCTCCCTCATATACACCTCTGCCAGCCTCTCTGCAAAAGAGCTCTTACTGATAGCAAGAAAATGAGCGCTCTTAGTCATCCGGTCGACGATCACCCAAATTACATCGACACCTCTCGTAGTCCTCAGAAATTTGGTGATAAAATCCATGGAAATTTGTTCCCACTTCCACTGGGGAACCTCAAGTGGCTGCAACTTGCCATGTGGACACTGGTGCTCGACCTTAACCCTGCGACAGGTCAATCACCTCTCTACAAACAACGCCACATCCCTCTTCATACAGGGCCACCAATAGTCTCTCTCCAGGTCCAAATACATCTTAGTGGCCCCGGGATGGATCGAAAACCTCGACCTATGTGCGTCCTCCATCAAAATTGTGCGTACCCCGCCCTCAAATGGCACCCAAATCCTGCCCTGGAAGGTCATAAGCCCTCGGCTATCAACAATGAACTCAGATACTTTCCCGATCACTCACTCTCTTTCTCTCTCTCCTGCGGTTCTCCGGTCTCATGGCCTCTACCTGGGCCTCCCGAATGGTGTCTAACACCGGAGTCATCACTGTCAACCTCAAACAAACATCTCGTAACGGGACACTCTTCGCCCTGCGACTCAGGGCATCAACTACCACATTAGCCTTGCCCGGGTGGTACAGGATCTCGCACTCATAATCCTTTACCACATCAAGCCATCTCCTCTGGCGCATATTCAGGTTGGGCTGATCCATCAGATACTTCAAGCTCTTTTGATCCTTGTAAATGGTTCACTGGACCCCATACAAATAGTGACGCCAGATCTTGAGGGCGAACACCACGGCTCCCAACTCCAGATCGTGAGTAGGATACCTCGTCTCATGAGGCTTCAGCTGCCTCGATGCGTATGCTATATATGCCCTCTCTGCATCAGCTCCGCACCCAATCCCGATATTGACGCATCACAAACTACCACAAAGTCCTCCATTCCCTCTGGAAGGGCTAACACTGGGGCTTTGCACAATCTCTGGCGAAGTGTCTCGAATGAGGCCTACTGCTCCGGGCCCCAACTGAAAGCCACGCCCTTCTGGGTCAGTCTGGTGAGAGGAACCACGATCCTGGAGAAATCCTCGATAAATCTCCGATAATAACCGGCCAATCCCAGAAAACTCCTGATCTCTGAAAAGGATCTCGACACCTCCCAACTCATCACCACCTCAATCTTGGCCGGATCGACCAAAATCTCATTCTGGTTGACGAGTTGTCCTAGGAACTAGACCTCTTGTAGCCAGAAATCGCACTTCGAGAATTTGGCGTATAGCCTCTCCGATCTCAAGACTATGAGGATCTCCCTCAAGTGCTCCTCATGCTGCTCTCTGGATCTCGAATACACCAATATATCATCAATGAGCACTATCACCAAAAGATCCAACATCGGCCTCACACCCTGTTGATGAGATCATTGAATGCAGCCGGTGCATTGGTGAGCCCGAAAGGCATCACCACGAACGCGTAATGCTCATAACGCACTCTCATCTGATGATATCCAGATCTCAGATCAATCTTGAAGAATCAAGACGCTCCCTACAGGTTATCGAACAAATCGTCGATTCTCAGTAAGGGGTAATGGTTCTTGACCGTTAGCTTGTTCAACTACTGGTAATCAATGCACATCCGGTGTGAACCATCCTTCTTCTTGATAAAAAGGATCGGTGCTCCCCACGGTGAGCTACCCGTCCGTATAAACCCCTTTCCCAGCAGCTCCTGAAGCTGCGATGATAACTCCTGCATCTCTGGAGGCGCAAGTCGATAGGGCACCTTGGCGATAGGCGCTGCCCTCGGGACCAAATCGATACAGAACTCTACCTGCCTCTCCGGAGGAACTCCAGGCAACTCCTTGGGAAAAATTTCTGGGAAATCAATCACTATCGGGACCTCCTCGACCGACCTCGGTCTCTCTACACCTACTCTCGTATCCACCACATAAGCCACAAACCCGCTATAGCCCTGTTGTAGGCTCTGCCTCGCGCTGGTGGCCGAACAAAATGTTGACCCAGAACGGGTACCCTCGCCATAAACCGTGAGAAATCTCCCACTAGGGTCTCATATGGTCACCAGCTGTCACTCGCAGTTGATAACCGCTCCAAACCTGTTCAACCAGTCCATGCCCACGATGACACAGACATCTCCCATCGCAATCGGGACCAAATCAATTGGAAACTCAACGCCGAAGATCTCGAGCATGCATCCTCAAATCACCTCAGTGGCATACACCGCTCTCTCGTCAGCAATGGAAACTCGCAAAGGTCGACTCAACCCCTCACGACAGATACTGATGTGCTGACAAAAGCCTAACGACACAAAAGACCGACTCGCACCCGAGTCAAATAACACCAAAGCAGGTACATAAGTCACAAGAAATGTACCTACACATATCATAATATATGCATAACATCACAAATCAAAATAAATAGATGAAAGAATACATACCAGCCATAACATCGGGCGATGCGCGGACCTCCTCCGTTGTCAACTGGAAGGCTCTTCCGCGAGCCTTTGGCGCCTCGGCCTTTAATGGCCGACTCTCCGTAGCTCGAATGGCAGCAGGGACAGATCCCTGTGATGCTCCCTGTGCTGACCCCCGTAGCTGTGGACACTCGACCTTCTGGTGTGCGGTTTGGTTGCAGTGAAAACAGACTGCAAACCCCTTGGGTCAATCCTTGTCCATGTGCCCCTCGGTGCCACACTTGTAGCAAGACCCTGCCCTACACCGCCCTCATGACTCTTGCCGCACTTGCCACAAGTGCAGCCCTTCTGGTCCCCTGATCTCGAATCGGCGGGCTTCGCCCGCTTGGCAGCCGGCTGGGACTGTGCCGGTCATCGATCCCTCCCCTAAGACTCTGCCTCCTCCCTGGCCTGAGTCTCTAGCTCAGTCTCCCTCTTTCGGGCATTTTCCTGAAGCTCGGAAAATGTCCAGTACGTCGAGTTTGCCACGAACTCGCGGATGTCTCTCCTCAAAATGCTCAAATATCTACTCATGTGTGCCTGCTCGGAAGACACGTGCTCAGGGCAGAACATTGCCCTCTCATGGAACATCCTGGTGATCACTGTAACAGACTCGGTACCCTGCTTGAGGGTCAAGAACTCTTGGGAAAAATGTTCCTTTTCCACTGAGGGAACGTACTCGTCACGAAACATAGAGCTGAACCTCTCCCAGGTCACCGCGGCAAGCTCTGCAGAAGAATAGCGCGTTGTCACAAACTTCCACAAGTCCTTCTCTTCCAAGAGAAGCTGGTTCAGTGCGAACCGAACTCTCAGATGCCCCGGACAAGAACACGTATAGAAGCAACCTTCAATATCAGAAATCCATCTTATCGCAGCGATCGGATCCTGCATCCTGTGAAACTCTAGCGGCTTCGTGTTGTTGAACTCTCGGTACAACAACGAGTCACCCCCCTGTGGCCTCGCAGCACCAACGGCTGCGGTGGCCACGGCAATAGCAGCATCAGTAAGAGCAGCGTAACACTTGTCAAAATTCTCGATCAGGGTGTTATTGATAGAGCCAAACATCTCTGGTATCTCAGCTCAGATGGCAGCAGCCACCTCCTCGTGAATCAATTGGCGGATCTCCTCATCGCTAACACCACTGCTCTTAGGTGTGTAGCATGGCCTGACCATGATGCCTCTCTGAAATACAACACAAAAGTATCAAAGACTTTCTCGAGTGTACACACACTCGATATACCATTCCTACTCGCTCCCTGGTACCCTAAGGATTCTTACTTGGGCTGCACATGGATCCGGTGCCTTCGGTAGTACGGGCCCAATACTACCGTCCACACCGTATCAGTATTCATCATAATCCCTCCTCCTAGGATTCCAAGTCCCAAGTACTCTACTCTCTCTATACGTAATCTACTCTCAAGCAGATCTCTCATAAGCTCCTTGCTGCTATCTACTCACTCTCAAGCATCTCCTAGCAGCAAAACCCCTAGGCTAAGGCATCACAAATCAGCCCACTCTAGTCCTAATAAGAATACCTAGCCTACTCTAGTATGCATATCATATCATAACATATCTCATAACTCATAATGTAAGGGTATTTTGGGAAATCACCGTTCGGGCGCTGGCTGATCGTACACACTGCTCTACTCTTTCTCTTTCAAAAACTTTTTACTCTTTGTGAAAAATTTTGTAATTTTAATTTGAACATCTCTCAAATCCTCAGTTTGAGTTGAGATACGCCTGAAGGTGCACCCGAATCCCTCAAACCAAGGCTCTGATACCAACTTGTAACACCCAAATTTTCAAATAATTTTTCACAATTTAAAAACTCACTTTCATTCATAAATATTATAAAAATGTGATTGTATCACATCTCAATTCGTAGAAACACAACCCAAGATCATAATATGTAAAAACTCCTCTTGTGTGTACTGATCATGCTGGCGCCTTCCCGCGACCCTCACTGGTACTTGAAACACATAACACAACACTGTAAGCATAAATGCTTAGTGAGTTCCCCAAAATACTACACACAACACACATTAGCCACTCGAGGCTATAGCTCTGGTTGACCCTCAGGTTAGTGTGTCTCAGTGGGACCCTCCAGTCCCATATCTCTGTGGACCCTCTGGTTCTAACTTTGTGAACCTTTCAGTCCTAACTTTGTAAACTCTGAATCATACATAGCACAAATCACATAGAAATCACACCATACAAAACATACAATATACAGTGTCACATAACTCTAATTACTACTCTCTGGTAAAGTATAGTGAGAAGACTAACCTCGGGTAACTCGGTAATCTCGAACTTGGTAAAAATCTGGTCTAGCCTCCACCTAATCACGTGGAATAAACACTCTTAATAAATACAACTCTCAAGGATAGACTACTCCCTCTCTTAGCACTCTCAGAATGCTAAAAGACCATTTTACCCCTGTCATGGCTCAAGGACCCTAAAGTTGACCAAACCCTAAAAGTCAACAAAAGTCAACCCTCCGGGTTACGCTGCGCGTACCAAACATGTACGTTGGGCGTACCCGGCGACCTCATAGAAACGGGGAACGCGACCCCCTACGCCGCGCATACTGGGATTACGCTGCGCGTAACTCCCAGTTTCAGACTCCTTAGCTCTTGGGTTCTTCAATAGTTAAGACACACGTCAAACTTCTAGATCTAACCATTTCTAAGCCTCTTAATCCATAAAGGTGGTGACTTTAAGCCTTTGCATGGCTGGACAAGTCACTAACACCCATAACATTCCATTTCCAATCCTAGAAAAGCTCATAACCCAAGCATGACCCCATAACAATGACCAAGTTGGGATTTTTATGGATCTATAACACAAATATCACTGAAATGGGACAAATCTAGGTCCATGGAGTCCTTTTCACTCATAATGTCTCCACCTTTGGGACTTTTAACCCTAGAAATGGTCCATGCAACACCTTACCAAATAAAGAGGAAAGTTTTGAGCTTTATACCTCTAGATGAAGCTCCTTCCTCTGAAGATCTCAGATCCAAACTTACACTTCAAGCCTTAGCCTCCACAAGCTCCTCTTCTTCTTCTTCACTAACACACCAAGGAACTTTTAGCTCAAAACACTCACACACAAGCTTAAGGACGAAGAGAAGGCTCTCTTAGGGTTTCACTCTCTAATATGGTGGTTGAGGATAAAGCCTTATCATTCCTTATATAGTCCACAAGCCAAATATTAGGGTTTGCATCTGGGCCCGCTACGCCCAGCATAACCCTGGGTACGCGCAGCGTACCTAGGCGAGTCTACATCCAAATTAAGCGCATGAGTACGCGCAGCGTACTCTCTAGTACGCCGAGCATACTCATTCGCTACAAATTCCACTCAAGGACTAATCTTAACAACTTGACAAAAGAGAAGGGTTAAATAGCTTTACCTAAGTTTCGGGATGTTACACTGTTTGCCATCGACTAGCCAAATAGGGGTTTTAGTTGCACAACAAAAAGCCGTTAAATAATTGGTTTCTCCGATGCACAATTATTCATGCGTAAATCCAACGACCAGAGAACAGTAATAGCGGGATTAACATATGGGTTTCCTTTTAATAACAAAGTTATCCATTTCAAATGTCCATTGTTTAAAACTAGTAATTAAGCATGTGCTTTGCCACTGTTTTTTACGTGTTTTTGTTGCGTATTAGAATAGTGAAAATCATATTATATATATATATATATATATATATATATATATATATATATATATATACACACACACACACACACACACACACTATAGGGACTAGGGAAAAACATGAAAGTTTAGATAATGAAAGGTTGAATTTGACATTTCACAAAAATAAAGGGGTTGCAATTGACGGATTATACAAATTTGAGGGATGCAAGATGAATGGGTGAAAGTGACATTTTACAAAGTTGAAGGCGGAGGGGGTAAAAGTGATATTTTAAAAAGTAAATGGATAAAAAATATTATTTTACAAAATAGAGGGGTTGCAAGTAACAAATGATTCAAAGTTGAAAGTAAAGTTTCACTTTACGCATTGACACATTTCTACATTGTGCTTTAACAATTATAATATTAGCTACATTAGTTTTCTCTATTGATAAGGTCAAAGTAACATTTAAAAAAAATGATGGGTGAAAATGCATTTACAAAGTAGAGGAGGGAAAATTATATATATATATATATATATATATATATATATATATATATATATATATATATATATATATACTACTGGATAAGCACGAAAGTTTAAAAAACGAAGGGATGAAAGTAATATTTTACAAAGTTGATGTTGGAGGAGGTGAAAATGATATTTTAAAAAGTAAATATATGAAATATATCATTTTACAAAATATAGGGTTGAAAGTGACGGATTATATAAAGTTGTTGGATTAAAGTTGCACTTTACGCGTCGACATGCTTCTATATTGTACATTACCATTTGACGGAGGACAAACACAAAAGTTTAAAGAATGAAATGGTGAAGGTGACATTTTATAAAGTTGAAGGTGGAGGGGTTGAAGATGATATTTTAAAAAGTAAAGGGATGAAAAATCTTATTTTACAAAATAGAATGGTTACAAGTGACAGATTATACAGAGTATAAGTTGTAAGTGACGGATTATACAAAGTTGAAGGATTAAACTTAGACTTTTGCCATTAAACATATGTAATGCATAAAAATATACACTTTTAGCTACGGTAAACTTACATACATATCAGAATTTGGATTTTGTATATATTTATTATAACAAGCAGTTGGCGTGACACTTTGTTGAAAAGGATATCGACATATCGTCTTGTGCAGTTAAGCTTTTTAAAGTTTGAATTTGATTTCGATTCTTAATTTTTTTAATCAACAAATCATTAAACGGACTAATGAAATGAGTTAAGCGAAGTGAAAATAATAAAGTAATGATGAGAAAGTCTACATCAATATACAAGCAAGTGAATCATCAAACAGCGACATGAGTTGTGAAGATGCTCGTGTGACTCACTTCGACTCACTTCCACCTATGAGTTTACATAAAATATTCATTTTAAATCAAAGTTTGCTTCACCCATCATTCTATTATCTTATGAAACAAGTTGTTTTTGTTTCAATTTTGCTAAGGGGGTGTTTGATTTAGCTTTTTAGAGGCTAAAAGTCATTTTTTAAAAATTTACAAAAAGTCAGGTTTTCCTGACTTTTCTCAAAAGTTGATTTTTCTTCTATCCAAAATCCAAAAATTGTTTTTAAAAGATTTTTAGCAAACATCTTTTAGCTTTGATCTTTTCCTAAAAGGACTTTTGGCATATGAAAAATTAAGTCAAACACCTCCTAAATATCATTGACATTTATGGTAGATATATCATGAAAACAAGATACATCAATTAAAACCAAATAATTAAGTATTTTGACAAACAACTTGGAACTCATGTTGATTTTATTATTATAAATATTATTATTATGAGAAAAGTGAATATACCTTTAAGGGTATATAAGCTTAGTTACACACACTCATCATATTATGTCGGTTTATATCATATATACATTGTAATTTTCCAATGTTCTTATAATTTAACTTCTAACTTAATTTATTTCTAATGTTTTTATAAATTTCACATCTATATTCTTCTTATATAATTTTCATTTTCAACTATATTATATATAACCTAGTAGGTGTTTGACAAAAAATATGATGTAAG
This sequence comes from Lactuca serriola, assembly GCF_051521515.1. Taxonomy (NCBI): domain Eukaryota; kingdom Viridiplantae; phylum Streptophyta; class Magnoliopsida; order Asterales; family Asteraceae; genus Lactuca; species Lactuca serriola. The sequence goes on from NC_136408.1 coordinate 110,324,269, forward strand.
AGAAAGATAATAATGAAATCTTGAAAATTTTGAAAGTAAATCAAGTTAAAGGTTCAAGTTTAATAACATTATAATGGATATATCAAACAAAACAACGTATTATGGTAGGTTTGGGAACCTAAACTTATAAACTTTTAAGGATATATTCACTTTTCCCTATTATTATACATGGATCATACAAAATTACGAGCATTATGAAAAAGGGAATTCTTTTATATATATATATATATATATATATATATATATATATATATATATATATATATATATATATATATATATATATATATTAAAGGAGGACACTTCTTATGGGTTTAATTCTTTTAACCATGGTCACCGCTTCATCTGATCCTTCCTCATCCGAACAACCCACCGCCTCATGTTATTTTATTCTTCTTCAACCCTCCTTGCTTCGGCGTAGTTATCCACCAGCTCAACCTTTCCACTTTACAGTTTACACACGGCCTTCAGCACCGATCTCCATCGTGTAAGATCAAAGGTCGGGATCGACTGCAGCTTCTCATCGTCTTCCTCCGCCACTGAAGCGGGAGATACGACGATGGTGGTCGTGGCGGTTACCGTCCAAACCCTAAAACCCTACTCATCAAAATCAATTTCAGTAGCAGAGGTAGCAGTCGGGACAACCAAACAACACACAACAACAGTGGCTAAGACGGAATCCTATCGGTATGTGTTGGTGTTTGTATCTGACCTCAACAAATTGAATTGCAAAGTCGGCGTATAACGACCGGTAACTGGCGATGCCCAACAAAAGCACACCAGAACAGACGCTCACTTCAAGTATTCGACCGATTTCACTCACGCGGCGACAGGTTGCGTAGCAGTATATGACGGATTGAATTTGTCGTCGTCGATGCAGATGCGGGTGGAGGAAGTATTTGCACTGAGAAAATGTTGTCGGTAAGTTTGTGATGTCCTTACGTTTTCAATTTCTTACTTGTGCCTTCAAAGAAGAGATATCGGAGATGGAAGCCAGTGAAAACCCTCTACCGGTATCTCCATCTTATGTTCCCGCTACCTTGCCTCCTTCATCCCTCTTCTTCTTGCATATGTTATCTCTACTATGCTAATACAATTATGTACATTGATTGTCGAGTCCTTTTTGTTCAATTTGGTACATTGGCTTTTTTTTATAGGGTTAAGGTTTTAAATGGTTTGATTCGGCATGGCATGAGTTTGATTTAATTCGGGTTTCCAGGATCACGTGTGAGCTTAAAGGATTGGTGCTCCTCAGAAGCTACCAACTTCCTTTCCTGTAGTACGCCAAGGTAATTGCAGCGTGTGTGTGTATATATATATATATATATATATATATATATATATATATATATATATATATATATTTTGTATCCTTAAAGTTTCTTTTCACCACTAAAAGTGTACATATTTATTTATTTATTTGATTTGATTGTATAACTTAATATGGTTAACTGTATAATGCAATTACTGAGAAACTATTGTTTTTTGAGGGGAAGATTGTGCATAACCATCTCATGTTTCGTTTCTACACACCACCTCGGCCACAACATCACCGCTATACATCTGTCTATCTGTCACACCCCAAAACCGGAACGGCGGAAACGTTCTGGGGTGGATGACGTCATGTCAAGTATCACAACACATGCATTATAGTAATCGAAGTACAACAAAACATTGCATTAATAGAATAATTTTACATGGTTACTTTACAAGGTATCAAAGTAATACAAGTAATAGAATAAATACAGCATGGTACTAAGCTATCTTCATCAACAGCTCCGGGGATGTACCTGTCTAATGCTAACCTGAGAATACAAGTTATTTGAAAAACGAGTATCAGCATTTTTACAAATGCTGGTGAGTTCATAAGCATTTAGTGACATTTCATTCAAATAACTTAATAAAGTAATAGTTTAAGAGATTTCAGTGTATTAGAGTCCTTTCCAGAAAATCCTATATTTTCTTTAAATAAAGCAGCCTTCTACCAAGACTGGCAGTGATGTGTGGTAAAAAGTAGTTTTCCCTAAGTTGCTATCATTATCAAAATACTGAATTTGATTATTGAGGAAAGAAAACGACATCAGGGAATATCATATGCCTCAACAGTGAGGACTGCTGACTAAGGCAAGGAACCATAGACTCCAGGAAAGTATCAAACGAACGACACGCCTGGTTCAGTCTAACAAGTGGAGACACAGACCCCAGAAGGTACCAAATGAAAGGTACAACTAGTAAGGTCTAAAACAGTGAATACAGACCGCAAACAATATCAAATGAAAGATACGTCTAGCGAGGTCTAAAACAATGAACACAGTGAATACAGTGGATTCTGTGAATACAGTGGAGACAGACCCCAGACATCATCAAATGAAAGATACGTCTTGTAAGGTCAAAACAGTGTCACTCTGAAAATGAGTTACCAGCATACAGTGTAAATAGCTGGCGAAATACCGTTACCTTAAGGCCAAAGAATTATAAGGTAACCCGGGATACTCGTAACCATACTAACCGACACTAGAGTACCCGATGCCCTACAAGTGTCTATATAATGTGACATTTGTCACCCCTTGGCTTGGTGAGCCGTGGACTGTAGCTAGCAGTCAGGGTGCGGGGGTGTCAATCCCATATAGATCTATACACATAATGTCCGCTCTCCCTACAGGAGACTCTGGTTACCAACTAGATGACGGAGAAGGCCGTGTCCCAAAGATGCATCCCAAATAGTGGGTAGAGACTTCCAACTAGTGGTTTTCTAATGTAAGTGTTGAACTAGAGGTAGAGATTATTAACTGAATTGACTTAAGTAAACCCGTATGTCTATGCTTGTGTACATAATATATAAGTAATGAATCAACGAACTTCGGATGGACATCCGATCCCACCAGACCACATCTCAACGAAGAAAAGGAAATAGGGCGGACAAGCCTTCCTAAGTCCTTCAATCATTATTTATATGCATCTATACAAGCACAAACATACATCTAACTACGCTTGAGTGTGTATCAAGTGGTATCATACAGTGAAGTATAAGTGTACAGTGGAACATTCGAGTCGTGAAGTATAAGCGTACAGTGGAGCATCCAAGTCGTGAAGTATAAGCGTACAGTGGAACATCCGAGTCGTGAAGTATAAGCGTACAGAGTGGGATAATCGAATCGTGAAGTATAAGTGTACCAAGTGTAAGTGTATCACGAAGTGGAAACGACGATAAGTGAAGTAAGAGCGTCTATCAAGTATAAGCGACTACAAGTATAAGCGAAATAGAGACAATACCAAGTATAAACGCATCACAAAGTGAAAGCGTTATCGAGTAGGAGTTTAAAAATAAGTATAAGTGAAACAACAGTAACTAACAAGTAAAAGTATACCTGAAAACCTTGGAAAAACCTTTATACTCAGGAAAATCGCGTTTGTATTTTTTTTGGTAAAATAAGTGTAAAAACCTTTAGAAATCTTTGGGAATCTTTCACAAATTAGTTTGAAAATGGAACTTTGATAAAGCAATAAAAGTAAGAACTTGAACAAGTGAAAACCCTTTTTGAAAGCCATTTATAGTGTCCTACTCGGTAAAACAGTGTACAGTGGTAAAATCTTGTGCATGCGGGTTATCAATCACATGTGATTGATATGATAACTGGCATGTTTAACTTGTATTCCCCCCCCCCTATAAAACATGTTAAAACATTTAAAAGGTTCATTCAGGGGTATGAACTCACCTGGTGTAAGTAGGTCCGACGAAAGTGTCGTTTGGGTTTTCGGTGTCACGCAAGGACTCGATCACACACAATGACCTATTTAACATATGATAACATATGTTCACATACAATTAGCATAGATAATAATAATTAAACACATATACGCGCTCACAGGAGCGGAAAACACTTTGGCTAAGTGTTTGGGTGTCCCGGGTAGCGTTTAAGGGTGTCAATGGCTAAGGAATGGAGCTTACTATCCAAGAGTACACTCCCAATGTTGAGTTTACGGCCCAGGGACATCTCACCATGAGTTTACGGCCGTAAACTCATGGTGATGGGTTCTAGGGTGTTTAAAGCTTCTACTAGCATCATAGAATTATTCCAAGCACTTTTCCTAAAAGGCATGAATGGGTTTAAGGCTTCTAAGGTCACTTTATAGGAGTTTACGGCCTAGAGACACTCCTATGGGAGTTTACAGCCGTAAACTCTCAATCTTTGAGTTACGTGAAGTTTTAAGCCCCTATTACCTTTCTAGCAATTTCTAATGAAGTGTGATGCTATTTTGGGGGTTTAAATCTAACATTTGGATGTGTTTTGGGGAGTTTACGGCCTAGACTCTTGCTTGGGCCGTAAACTCCTTTTTACCCCTCTATTTCATGTGATTAAGTCCTTAAATCCTTCATAGCATTTTATAGAAATAGTCTAGGGTCATTTGGGGGGCAAAAACTACTTTTTGGGCATGTTTTGGGGAGTTTACGGCCTTGGTATAGACCTGGGCCATAAACTCATTTTTATCCTTCATTTTGATGTGTTTAAGTGATCAAAACCCAAATGAATAAGCCCTTAATTTATGTGTTAAGCCCTAGTGTGGTTTGGGAGTGTTTTGGAGGCATTTTAACAAGCTTTTGAGGGGTTTACGGCCTAAGCTTGTGCTTGGGCCGTAAACTCTCTTTTACCCCCTAATTCCATGAGTTTTAATGTTTAGACACTCCTAGGCTAATACCTCAATTTATTTCCTAGCCATTAGGGACAAGTTTGGGTCATTTTGGCCTCATTTTAGGTGTTTACGGCCTAAGCAGGAGCTTAGGCCGTAAACTCCTTTTCCATTGCTTCTAAGTCCGAATTTTGGGCTATAAACACCAATCAATATGTTTAGAATAAGCTAGGGTAAGCGGACTTACAATTTGGAAGCGTTTGGTTGCGGATTCGGGGCGAAAACGAGTCTAGAGAGAGAGTATAGAGAGAGAGTGTAAAAAGTCTCCAATGGGCTCCACTCACCCTTATATAGGGTTCCGGGTCGGGGCTCAGTGGAATTCTACCCAATACTGCCGTTAAACGGGGCTTTTGGTCGCACCCGATTTACTGGTCGTAATAATAAAACTTAACATTTTCCAAATAAATGGAAATGTGTGTCCCGTGTTATTATTTCCTTTTATCACGACTTAACGGCATGTTAAAGGTAACCAAATGAAATGTTTATTAAATTGACGCCCTCTAATTAACGGAACTTTTATAAAGTGGAATATTCCATTAACGGTAACGGGGAAATGTAACGGGGAAACTTGGGTTGTCACACTATCCGAATTCGATAACGGTCAGATTTAGGGCTTCTCAATAGGAACCCAGATAAACACAAACTTTGTAATTTAGTTCACAGCTATGCCAACTTTACTCTATTCTTCTGATTTTTGTTTTTCGAAAACCTTGAAATCATTGACCATCGCCCGACTATTGATTTTGGTTTTTATTGTTTTGGTTTACACTTTTGCACGCCAGGTGTTTGCTGTTTTGCCTCCTCGGCGTGGATATTTTCTAGGTTGTGTGCTCTGCTTTGATAATAGTTGGGGGTAAATAAGAAACATGATCCACTGATCAGATGGTATAAAGATTAAATCTTTTGTTTTTATTTTTTCTTTATTAGACTCTATGTTCACAACTAATAACAAATTAATCTAAAATGCACAGTGCAATAGAATGCAAGAAATCCAGAGAACAACGCTGCAATAAGCAAGCCATAAAAATATTCATTAGCAGAGGGTAAGTAACTGTAACAAAAACATTTTCTAGTGTATACTTAGATCCTACATGCGGTTAAAATCATAATTTCCGGTGCAGATTTCAAGAAAAGGAGGCATTTATGGATGATATTTGGGAATTCCAAGTTTCAATGGTGTTTTCAATGTTGATGTACGGGGGAAATTGTGTAATTTGGGAACGAATATCAAGATGATTGAAGGAATATGTGACTGCAATTTAGGGACTAATTATGTTGTAGTATTTGGTTTACTTCCTCGGATTCACTCATTTCTCTTTACTAACCTCATATCAGTTAAGTTGTTGCATTCTTATGACTTCTCTTCATATGTTTCGCTCACAACCGCACACCACTCGAACATGGCATTCTGCCTGATAGGTTGATGCTTAGGTTACTGTTGTACATGAAGATTCTATCGAGTTTCTTCCATGTTTTCCTTTTCTTTCAGTTTTGCGTGTTTCTCAGGTAATGCGAATGATTTGTATTATGTTAGTTACACAAAAAGAAGTCTCGGCAATTAATTTGTATCCTTCACTGCTTCTTTATTTCTTTTAATTAATTTATTATTATTTTTTTACTTTTTTTTTACCATTTTAAATATCCAATTTTAGCAGGGGAAGATTAATAAGTAAAACAGTTCTGGACAGTGAGGTTACCACTATTTATTCAATTTATTTTTTCTAATTAAATTACTATTTCAGATATTCAACTTTTATTTTACTCTTTGTCGCTGACACTAATGTTAAATTTCTAATTTTATTTATTGGTTATTTGTTCTTTGTGGGTTTTAGTATCGTATGAAGAGTTTCGTATAAAGAGTTATTATGCAAATCAAAGCTTCAAGGTTTGAAACCAGCAAACACTAAGATTTATATAGGTCCGTTTTCTTTATTTTACTATTGTTTTTGTTTTTTTTTTCTATTCAGATTTTATTTTAAGATGGGTAATCTTTTTAACTAAAAGATTCTGATGAATGATAGTTAACATTTTCTTGTCAATTTTTACTTTTGGAAGATGATATTTTGTAATTTCAAGTCCAGAAATATGTAATTGAATGCGAAATGTAGCATTGTTTGGTGGTCTTTCTACCACCTCAAACAACACGACTTTGTTGCTTGTGTATGTTATGTTTGCACTTAACTTTCATATTGTAGTGGGTATTGGGTAAGAGACACTTTGATGGTAAAATAAAAGCATTCTTCATTCTGTATGTTATAATAGTTGTTTTTAAATCAGCATGACTTTTTTGATTGATCGTGATTCATATCTATTAGTCTTTATGAGGGAAAAGGTAGATGGTTTGATTTTTTGACCCGGTTTAAAAAACATGAAATATGAAGGCTTCCATGTCCGTATGAAGTGCAAAGGCTGCGAATGAAATTGTTCAGGTAAAAACAATCACGTTTTTATCTATTTATTGGCATCATCTAATCATGGAAAATTCATTAAAGATTCGATAAGTAAATTTGATAATAGCATGTTAATAGATTTATGCTAAAAACAACAGTTAAACGGATTCAAGCGTTAAGCGTTATCACAACTTTGTGAAGCATCATGACTCTTTTCATTCTCCCTTTTCTGTAATATGAACAAGCGTTTCTTTAATTTAGTATTTATTTTTACTTAATGTAGATCACTTCATATATTTGTAGGATTCAAGTAGTATGTGAGTGAATATGGGGAGACACAATAGGAATAGAGCATATATACACATGAAAGTAACACTCGATTAAATGCAATTTTTTTTTTAAAATGACTGATTTTAGCAGTAAAAAAATACATATTCTTTCATAACAATACTCAAACTATAAACAAATAGTTGATCAAATGACATTTACAAAGAAAAAGCAAGGGAAAAAATGTCGCATCCGACTCCCGCAACGCGGGGGTCCCCACCTAGTTCCTATTATATAACTATTACCGGCATTACTAGAAGGAAATCTTAAGACAATTCTCATTATCTTGGAAAAACTAACGATGAAGTCCCAATTTTTTTTATTTGTTTTTGAATAGAATACCCAAGAAACCAGAAAATCCCTTCACTTTAGCCCATTTAATCTTTTCAACAGATCAATTATACTAGACGACTTGCCAACTGGACGGGTGTTGACGTGTCTTTACAAATAAAAAACGATTATTTTATGAAAATGAAGCCCCTCTTGTCAACGGGAGCAAGCAACTTACCACTTAAGCTAGAAGCTTTTTCTGCTATATATATATATATATATATATATATATATATATATATATATATATATATATATATATATATATATATATATATATATATAGTAACGTTCCAAAAATAAGACCTAATTTTTTTCATTTTTAAGTTTATAAGACAGTAAACCAAATCGTTGTCATAAAACGAAAGTAATCAAATTTTATAAATACATCATCCTTATTAGGGTAAATCACAAATGCAGAATCAAATGGTGTGTGCTCTGCAATCATCCTAGGCTCTTTCTTTTGAAACCAGAAGTACCTAAAATATAAACTGAAAACCGTAAGCACAAAGCTCAATGAGTTCTCCAAAATATGACATAGCATACATACACAAATAAACACATAATGGGCCCCGCCCTATCATCGGGCCACACCCAACATCGTGCCCCCGCTCGGTATACAGAGCTGTCAGTGATCGGGCCTCGCCCAACATCGAGCCCTGCTCGGTATACATATTTTTCAGTCATCGGGCCCTGCCCAATAAACATATCAAACATATAACCTTATAAACATACAAACACATGCCAAAATCACAAAGATAATAGCATACCGTACAATCATCGAGCCTCACCCACTAAGTATAACATGCCCCGCTCACATACAAATCATATACACATAACCATATAATAGCATACATAATAACCATTGGGCCCCGCCCAGTAAGCATACAAGCGCATACACATGCAAGAGTCATGCAGACATCTAGCACCCTACATAACATACCATGGGCTGACATTGGCGCCTTCGACCCGCTAAACATAGTGAGGAAACTCACCTCTAACTCTGAACAGTAACTGAACAGGCCCTGGCTCCAAATATCAGCTCTACCCATCACCTAATCATCAAATAGTGATTGATCCTTAGATACAACTCTAAATACCTCAAATAACCCCTTAGGTCAAACTTGGACAAAGTCAAAAGAAAAGAATTCAAAGTCAATAGTCCATGTTGACCCAACATGTCATGTTGCCCCTAAACCATGTCGTGTTCTGTCCGAATCCAAAAAGTTGGGAAAAACCCCAGCAAACACGCCTTGCTGACAACCACGTTGTGGTTGCTTGAGTTTCAAGAGCTTAATACATTGAGTTGTTACCTTCGATTTCAAGAGCTCCAAAGCTCAGATCTAGCCCAAAATATGATCTACAAGGATAAAGTTTCCAATTTATCCATTGGGACTACCCAAAAAGGTCCAAAACCCAATCCACAAAGCTTAATAATGCAAGGGCTTAACCAATAAGCACTTAATCCTTAAGTCTGAGGTCCATCCTTTCTAGAAGTGATTCTAACACCAAAACCTTCCCAAAGGTTGGTGCTTTATACACATACAAGCTCAATGCATGTCTTGAACCTATATTAGGTCAAAATGAGGATATATGACCTAATCTCTATGCATGACATCAAAACTTGATTATAGTCCAGATCCAAGTCACTACTAGATTAAGGACATGATTGTCATCTTACCAATCTCATTTAATGTTGAATTTTTACATTATTGAATATATCTATATAAAAGTCTAAAAATTTACATAATAAATCAAAATTTTGGATTTTTTTTAAATAATATTTTTTTTAATTTCTTTTAATAAAATGCAGATTTTTTTTAATTCTTTATAGAAAATATGAATTTAAGAAAAAATTGAAAAAAATATTTTTCTTTTCAAAAACTGCAATTTATTAAAAAAAATGCATTTTTTATAAAGAAAACTGCATTTAAAAAAAAAACTATATCTTTTAAAAAACTACATATTTTATACAAAAACTGCAAAGAAATATGCATTTTTTTCAAAAAAAAAAACTACACTTATTAAAAAAACTGCACTTTTTTAAAAAAAAATTGCATTTAAAAAAAGCTACATTTTTTTAAAAAATTAAAATTTTAAAAATAAATAAGTTTAATACAAAGAACTAGAATATTTTAAAAAAATACTCTAATTTTTTTAACAATAAAAATTAAAGTTTTAGGTGCATATGTGCATATTTTTTCAAATGCATATATGTATAGTTTTTATTCTATAATATTAGTAAGTATTCATAACAAATCTCATTTTTATTAATTAATATATAAACATAATAGTACAAGTATTTTATTCACTACAAAATAAAATATAAAAATAAAAAATGCTACAAATTACAAAACGTTTTCATGTCTTCGTGTCAATAATTCATTAATTTCTTCAATTTATCATTTTTCACCTCTTCAATATTCACCACAATTTCTTCCAAATCTACAAGAAAATTAAAAAAAATGATTGATGCAAAAACACTCACAAAAATACATATATGATTTTCATGTGATTAACATATGAATCACATGTGATTCACACATGAATCACATGCGATTCACATATGAATCACATTTGCATATGACATTCTATGTAAATCACATGCGATTCACATATGAATCATATGTGATTCACATGTGAATCACATGTGATTTACATGTGAATCACATGTGAATTACATGTAAATCAAATGTGATTTACATGTGAATCAAATATGATTAATATGTGAATTGCATGTGATTTTCGTGTGATTAACATATGAATGTGTCTATATATACATAATTCATATGTAATTCACTTGTGATTTACATGTGAATTATATATTATTCATATATGATTTACAAGTGATTAATTTGTGAATCACATGTGATTAATATGTGATTTACATGTGAATCACATATGATTTACATGCGAATCATATATAATTCACATGTAAATATATAATCTTACTCGTACCTTGTAAAGTAAATAAATAAAAGTATGTAGCTATTTTTTGTATTTGATAATGTCTAACAGGGATTTTGTACAATTACCTTTTCCCGAGTAGAATATTTGCACCACATGTAGACTTTAAATCTGTCCAACTCCTTCATTCACAATTGTTTTGAGATTCATGAGCTTCTCTTCATGCTATTGAATCATGTACTTGACACCTGGGTGGGAAGTATATAATTATAGCTAGAGTTAGCACTAATTTCTCTTAACATGCAGTTATACATTAAATCAAATTACAAATAAACCTACAATAAAGGAACAAAAATTAATGTAATAAGCTCCTAAGTATAAAATTTAAGGAAAACTAATATTTAACGAGATTGATTTGCTTACCTTCTAACACAAAAGACATATATATACCCTCGTTACTTAACAAGCCTTCTTCTCTTCTTGTTATCTTTTGCAGCTCAGGTGATCGGTTTTCTATGGCCCTTTTCCATACTTTCTTGAGTAAAAATGTGAGTTTTGGAGTTAAGAAGCTACAATCTTCTTTCACATAAACAGGATTATCAGAGGGAGCCATGGGTGGAATAGTAGCTGGGGTGCTGTTACTTGCAGGATGCTTATCTTATGTTAAATGATCATCTTCTTGCTTTCTCTTCAGTTTGAAAGGATTACTTAAAAATGGTTTACCATTTCCCTTATCGAAATCTACAAAAAATAAACCAATTAGCCTCATTTTAATTACTTTAAAATACCAACAGAAAGTGGAAAAACAAAGGTATGGATTGGACACTTTACCAATATTTTTGAGCTTCGTTTTCTTGGTTGAGTTCGGCCCATATCTGTAACACCCTGTTCTGGATTATTTTTTGATTTAAGGCCCGTGGGCCTTAATCCGAGTATGAGAAGCTTTTGATGCGTTGGAAGAGAAAGGTTATGCCCTTTTGGGATGTGGTTGAGGTAGGTTGTGTGATAAAAGAGTTCGGTTTGTGCTTTAGAGCCCAAATGTATTGTTAAGGCGCTGGTTCGGGCTTTTCATGAATTTTGGATCTGATTTCGAGTGGGATTCAGGAGGAATAAAGTTGATATAAGTGTAGGGCTTTTCGTTAGCTTTCCGTGGATATAAGGATCGTTGGAAACGGACTTATAACGAAGAAGTTATGGCCTTCAGAAGTTTTGTGGTTTCAGACTTAGCCGAGTACGTTGGGCGTAATTTGGAGTACACTGGGCGTACTGACCAGGGAAGGTCGTGAACGTTCTTCAGAGTACGTTGGGCGTACCATTGGAACGTTGGGCATACGCAAAACAGACCGGAACACTATTTTAGGGTCTTGGACCCTATTTAAGGTCCTTATCTCATAACCTAACCCTAATACCTTCAGCCTCCGTCCCTCTAAACCCTAGAAATCGACCCTAAGCCTCCATTTGAGTGATTCTTGAGCATTTTGGTGATTTAGTGAGTTTTTGGTGCATATTGTGGAAGAAGGAGTTTCTTGATGAAGCATTGCTTGGCTCGGAGCTTGTGGATCCAAGCCCTAATCATGTTGATCTAGCTCCAGAAAGCATAAAGTTTGAATCTTGGTGGTTTTCTCATATGGATCTAGTGGGGTGATGACTACTCTTGTTGGTGCATGTTCCAGAGGTATCAAGTTTGAAACTTGTTTATTGTTGTACTAGTTTTGTTTTGGGTCCATTTTTGGGTTTTTTGGTCCCAAAGATTGAAGCTTTATGAGTTGTTAAGCTCCATAGCCTAATATATGTCCCTTTAAGTGTTTCTAGTAGAAAGGATTCATAAAAATGAGTCCTTGGATGTTGGAATCAAACCGTGCATGAGATATGAGAATTTTGGGTAGTAAAGAGTGGGAGTTTTTGTGTTTGGGACTTGATCAGCCATGCAAAGGCTTAAAGTCACTAGCTTTATTGAGTGTGAGCCTTTATGGAATCAAGATCTAAGAGTATAGCTATGGTCTTAACTGATTAAGACCAAAAGAGTTGAAAAAGTAAATATGGGCGTACGCTGAGCGTAAATCTAGTACGCCCCGCGTACTAGGTTGGTGTCCCCGATCAGGATTCGTGTACGATGGAGTACGCTGAGCGTACCAAGGGAGGTACGTCCCGCGTAACCCCACTGTGGACCTTTTGGGATAAGTCTTATTGGGCCTTAAGTGTTGGGCCTGGAGTTTGGGCTTGTTGTGCTGGAGATTTGGACCAGAGGAATATGTATATGTGCCTTGGCCCTTGAGTTGGGCTTGCCTCTTGGACTTGAGAGTTGGGCCTCGGTAGAGTCCATTTATTATTGGGCCTTGGTGGGCCCAATGGGTTTTGGGGTTATTTATGGACTAGTTAGTGGACTACTTTTAGACCTACAAAATGAGGGTTGGGACTTAGATCCTAGTTTGAGATCATTGTAGATATGGCTCAGAGGTAGAGGCTGGTGCGCAACGGCGACATTTGTAGGAGCCGTTCATCATTCGAGGTGATTCTTCTCACTTTACACTACCTAGAGTGGTATTTATGTGTAGACCGAAGGGTCTTGTATGCTATGTGTATGTATGAGATTATTTGCATTTTATTGTATGTATGCCATATGTTGTATAGACCGGACCGGAGGGTCCAACGATATAGACCGGACCGAAGGGTCCAACGATGCAGACTGGACCGAAGGGTCCGACGAGCTATGACCGAACCAGAGGGTCCAACGAGCTACGAGACTGGAGGGTCCCACTGAGACACATCGACCGGAGGGTCGTACTGTAGCCTCGAGTGGCGTATGTGTTGTACGTGGTATTTTGGGGAACTCACTAAGCTTCGTGGTTACCGTGTTATGTGTTATGTGTTTCAGGTTCTTATCAGGATCGCGGGAAGGCGGCGACTCGATTGTACACACCAGAGAAAACAGTCACGAATGGGGATCCTGGATTTTGATAATGTTTTGAAAACTATGTTGACTATTAAATGGTGGTTATTTAAAATGACATGTGTTTTATGAAATTAAAAATGAAAAATTTGTTTGAAAATTTATGGTGTTACAATATCCCCAATTCATTGTGATAGGAATCTCATTTACCGAATCATTTCCTCCTGAAAATACATAAAATTTAATCTAATCATCCATTTCTAGACCTAGAGATCGATATCAATGTAAACATACAGGCACAACAATGATTATACACAAATACTATAAGTTTGATCTCAAAAGTCATAATTAATCAGGCGACCTGTTAATTTTTCGACTTATTTCATAAGTTCAAAGCCTAGACATCGGTGTGATAAAACAAGTAGTCGATATGGAAGAAGGAGATGAAGGTTGTGACCAAACCGTATCGATGTAGGAGAGAAAGAGAGAGATCTCCGGTGATGATTGTGCGACGACCGGATGAAGAAGAGATAAATCTGATAATAAAGTACCGTGCAGTGATTGATCGGAGTAGAAGGAGTCCATTAACGATCCATCATTGCTCTTAATCGATCGATCCAAATTTGGAATCGATGGTAAGTGAATTAGCTAAATCGGAAATCGGCAGTAGATAGATTCATTGGAGGAAGCGGACGATAGTAGGGGAGGCAGTCGTGATTCGTGAAAAAGCTTAGAGACGAGAGAGAAAGGGAGAAAGCAGACGTGTGTGTGTTTGTGAGAGAGATAGTGGGTTTTTTTAATTTGTTAAATTGAATATTATATATATATATATATATATATATATATATATATATATATATATATATATATATATTTAATTCCTAATGTGCTCGTGTTATTATTTACAAAATGTCTAAGATGCCATTGAAACAAGAGATAATTACAAGTATGCCATGATTAATCAAATCCATTCAAGATTTTGATCTAACACTCCACTTTTAGTTCTCGGAAAACTTTGTGTTCTCAAATGATCCTTCCTCTCTCTCTCTTTCTCTCTCTCTCTCTCTCTCTCTCTCTCTCTCTCTCTATATATATATATATATATATATATATATATATATATATATATATATATATATATATACACACTAGCCGTTTACCCACGCCAAGTGACAGGTGCAAATAGTTTTTTTATAATTTAGTTTCTAAAGACAATTATTTCTTTTGCACATATAGTTTACTACATCTAAGCAATTATAAATAAGAGTTATGTTAGCAGAAATCAAATCAATAAGAATTTAAAAATGAAAATATGGGATTCTTTACAAATATACTAACACATGATTGATTATACATTATTAATCGTGCAAGACTTTTTTATACACTAAATTTGATGTATAGACTTCATTGTTGTTGAATTGTTCGTTAAGGTTCACTGATATTTTTTTTATATGCCACATAAAGTTGACTAGGCAAGTAGTTAGTTTCGAAATTATTTCTATTTGGAAACATCTTATATTTCAAGGAACACATATCATTTTTGATTATTTGTTTCCTTTCGGTGTTTATTTTTCATTCGGAAATCTCCATTTTTATTTGTTGTCTTGGATTAAAAATAGAAGTATGTTGATGTTTTTTGTTTAAATGCACATTGTTGATTACAAACCCGATTTAATCATTGTTTTTTCAGTATAATTATGGTTTATACAAACTTGGATGTATCGACTATAACTATATAATTGTAATTTAAATTAATTATTTTTAAAAAACATCTATTGATAATTCTCCTAAAATAATATGGTTTTTTTTATCGTCAAAAGTCTAAAGTTTTCAAGTCAAAACTGCAAATAAACTCTCAGTTTCTGTGGGTTTTAGACAGTCAACGAATACCATTAGATTGATATCTTAAAAAAGACTTTGTGATCGCTTAATATGGTAAGTATTCTAGAAAAACAACAAAACTGAAAGAGAATGAAGGTTGTGCAGAGTGGTCTCAACAACGACTCAGTATTAGTCTACTTGGCATTTGGAACACCGCGTCATGAGTGCAACATAACAAAAATGACAACTCTATTCGACAACTTATTGTCGAGCATTCCCGTTTGACTTTTTGACCAACCAATCACAATGACTTTATTTTTTGTTTTTTTATTTTTTTTTCAAATTTTTTATCATGGCAAAAATGGAAACCTAAGCCCTGTCAATGCTTATATAATCACAATATATATAGGTCTGTCAATGCTTATATAACCACAATATATACATAAAATTGTTACTTGATATACTGATGTAGGACATCTATGAATTTGTTATTTCTTCATAATTTTTTTTTGTCTTATCTGATTAAACAAAGTATATTATATTTATCATTCACGTTATTATAGTAAAATGATGCTTTCCCAATTTACCCCTGTGTTGATACCTAATTAGTTGGACCATTTTTTTTGCTCCTAAAACTTTCAGTTTTCTACCGTATTATTAGCAACCTTTGTAATTGCTTCCGTCCTATACTGTCCTACATAACTAATACTCCCCTGCCCTATACCTTTTGTTTCCTATAAGCTACTATGTTTTTTTTAATTTTTTTTATATTTTTTACATAAAAACTGCTGTTTGATAGACTGATCTAAGAAATTTATGAATTTATTTTTTGTTCATAATTTTTTTTATGTTATCTAACCAAAGAAAGTATAGTTCGTATGTTTTTTGATTTTATTTAGGTTGTCTGTCAATGTCCTCTTTATTAATATATCCCATTCCTCTTTACATAAGTTACAAATCCGATGATCCGGAGATTAAGGAGTGTTACCGGAGGCGGGACGAAGGGGAGAGAGAGACGGACAAAGGGGAAAGAGAGGGAGGGTAGGGGTTGATGTGATAAACCGTTTGACCTTGTTATGCCTGAAATGCCCTTGATTTATTTTAATTAGATGCCCTGTGTCCTTTTTTTCCAAAGTATTTACAAAACTGCCACAATGCATCTTAACATTTTATTATTTTAATCTAACGATCATTGTTTAGTTCTCGGTTTCTCATGAAACTATAGGTTCTCAAATGATCCTTCCTCTCTCTCTCTCTCACTCTCTCTCTCTCTCTCTCTCTCTCTCTATATATATATATATATATATATATATATATATATATATATATATATATATATATATATATATATATATATATATATATATATATATAAAACAGAAGACCTAATATCTTATCGTATTAATCCTTGACACATAAGCATCATATCTTCTTTCTTAACGGCTTGAACATCACGCATCTTTATAAAGCTTGCTGATGTCATCAGGGGATGCAACCCATGATGATCATCAGTGGTACCGATGCAATCACTGAGAGAGAGGAATTAACTTATCAATCATACAGGGTCCTAATAGTAAGGGAGTGTTTGGATTAACTTATTAGCTTATTTGTGGTGGGAATAAGCAATAAGCAATAAGCAATAAGCATGGGGAAAGATCCTTATTAAAATTATCTTATTTAACTTAATAAGCTGGATTTTTCCTATCCAAACACTCAAAGTTAGCTTATTGTGGAAATAAGTAATAAGCACTTCTATTTTTCCTATCCAAACACCCCCTAAAGTAGGTAATAGGGGGATTCCATCATTTAAAAACAAAGGGGAGTAAAAGGCGAGAGAGAATGATCAAAACAATGAATCTTATAGGTATCACGAGGAATAAGTAAATAATGGTGAGAGTTATAGTTAGGGTGATGTTGAAGGAAGTTTTACAAGTAGGGATCTAGACATGTTTCTATTTGATGAACAAGAGAACGGGAAAGAAAACAACATGCTATGAACCAAAATGAGTTGTTAATAGAATTGGAAATTTTTTATATTGTTAAGAAAGAAGAGAACGAGGTTGAATTAGACAAGGGATATGATGATGGTGATAAAATTGCACTAGAGTACCACGGGTTTCACTCCACTGGTGTTGGTGGACATCTTATTTCAGCCGTCTGATTAGGTTGTTGTTCATTCCGCACTGACAACACCCTATTCCGCCAACCACTGCACTTTTGTTTCTTGTTTGATAGTAACTCAAAGGACGGGTCAAAGTTCATGTAGTACCAAAAATTATGTTTTTCCATCTTTAAACAAACATGTATGTGTGAAAATTCCATCTGATTCTAAACGGAAAATTGATGGGTTTTCTGCTCTTGAAGAGTTAATTACGACTATCGATTTTTGTAGAACCTAGGTTTATGAAATGAATGGTTGTTAGAAAGATACAAAAGTAATTATTATTATTATTATTATTATTATTATTATTATTATTATTATTATAAATGGAGAGTGTCATTTTAAAAAATAAATTGTCTACCTTTTCATATTCAAAGGGTTAAGACTATAGATAAACGAAGTTGAGTTAGATAGTTGTGCCAAAAATGGTGTTAATGTGTTGGGTGTTCAATAAATGAAAATGTGTCTATTGGACTTATATTTTGTTGAAGAATATTGGGGGAATATGTTTTTTGATTTTTCATGTTTTTCTATGAGAGTTCAATATGGATGTATCATCGTAAATGTTTACGCCCCGCAAGACGAAGATAAAAACCATGAATCGTGGCTCAATAGTTTTTCGACAATTCACAGATTTGATGATGAAGTTATTGTCATGGATTATTATAATGAAGTTAAGGATCAAAGTGAATGGCTTGGCTCGACGTTCATTCAATCCTCGGTTGAAGTTTTCATTAATTTTATATCTCAAGCAAATTTGGTGGATATCCCACTTGGTGGGGTAACACTTCAATTGATCTAATTAAAAAGCTTTTAATATGGGAAATTTGGATTGGTTCTTTCTCTCGAAAGTAGTTTTTTATGATTTTCCAAAACTTCTGTCACAATAGGGGGAGCGTCACTTGTTAGACCACTAACTTGTTCTCTTAAAAGATGAGGTCAATGATTACGTCCTGACTTTATTCCAAGTTTTTTATTCTTGTTTTCTCATGTATGAATTTGAAGATGTTGTGAAAGGTTTACAGGACACTAATGGTGTCTTGCCTGAACATACCATGCTTATTCTCAAAATGAAACTTCAAATGATTAAGAGCAGGATTCGTAAATGGTTAGGGGTTCAAAGAATCACTCAAAGTTCTGTCAAATTGGCACTTCAAAATAAAATTACGGATTATGATCAACACATTAGTGGTGTAAATAATACTTCCCGAGTATTAATTTACTCATACCTCTATAATTGGTCGTACTCTTGAAAGTAAGTGATTTATGATTGTCATGGAGTGTTAGAAGAATGTATAGAATAATAGGCATAACATCGAGATTTAGCTAATGCTCATGAGTACTTAATGGATTTTTAAGTATTGAAACAACTAGCACTTTAAGTTTACTTCATTAATCAAGTCACAAGTCATTATAAGATGATAATATTTCTTATTCTTCAAAATGAGATACATAATGGGTTTTGCTTTAAAAATTTGTTATGCATTGGTTTGCTCCAGCGCTATATGTAACTAGTAGTAATAAAGGGTATATCCATGTATAATATGGTGTGTAGACAAAAACTATGTAGTCAAAGTTTATTTGTTCCTTCTACCTTAACAGGATAAGCGATATCTATGAGCCCATTGATGATCTGGTGCTGACATCAAAATGCTTGGCCGAACTCTATTAGGGTGCATGTACACATAGGGTTATCGTGATGTTTCCACAGCCTAACTAGTGAGTATAGATTGATAGAAAATCCATCGGTTACAACACACAACATCAGGTGTTAGAGTAGAGTTACTCACCCGGATAGTTAGTAAGGCTAACACCTGCTTCAGTCTACGACTTTCATTGCCTCTCAGCTTGCTACTTTAACAACACCTATTCAACTAATAACAAGTTCCTCAAAACCTATTGCAATCTACTATGAGCTAAAATGCATGACCATTTGGCACCAAACTGATCAAACTCCACAATACAACTAGTTACTAACTTAACCCCATTTGTTTTTAGCTAAATCTCACATTTTTAACAATTCCACAAGTTAGGGGTTATGACCTACAATAACCAATCTACGGAATCTACCTATTGGACTTAGAATATAGTTTATAATACTACCATATTATGAAGTCTAACAAGTAACTTGGGTTCCAATAACCCTTCGTAATTGTGCTATAAAACACGATAATGTAATATCAGAACAAGTGGGATTCGATAGTTGTAAGCTTATATAAGTTGTTTGTGAAAAATCGCTTGAGAAAGAGGAACCCTGCTATCGATATAAAATCATTCACAACCACACTAAGTCCATATTTACCGTTTTTACCGTTTTCCTTTGACTACCTCCAAAATCGCACACAACCTTTCCCTCAAGAGCAATGAGTCTACCTTCAACCTCTCTAATCGATCCCATTGCCCAGGATGTCAATCTTCATCTTTGTAATGCATCATTTTTATTAAAGTCGTTTAAGTATGTTTTTTAATTATTATTCTTGCATTTTAATAAGAAAAACAATAACTTATCTATAAAAAATATAACAAAAAAATAGAATAACGCCCTAAAAAGAAACAAAGTAGTTATGAGGACTAAATGGGAGGTTTAGGCACTTAAATGTTGAGACTTTGTCCTATAAGCACCATGTATGCCAAAGCCCCCAAAGTTTTATGGAGGGACTCTTAGTCATGATTCAACTGGTCACGATGGTGTTGCAGTTAAAGGAAGGCTTTCAGCGGACCTTAAACCCTCCTTATAACTCCTTGTCACTTAACCCTAATCCCCTCAAGCCTTGTATGTGTGGCAAAAAACAAGTGAGAGAGAGATAGAGATAACATGAAAGAAAGAAGCGACAAAGAAAGAGGAAAGAAAAAAGATAGGGAGGTGTGTTCGGTTTGAGAATAAAGAATTAAGAAGGAGGTATTGTGTGGTTGTCATTTATTTAATACCAAGTATGCTTCTAACCCATCTTTTGTTAGCCGCCAAATACTACTACAAAAACTCCATCGACAGCCTTAGGTTCTCGTGGTCACACCACACTCCCACCATGATGGTCGTTATGGTTGTCCCTCATGTTAACCTCAAAACAAGGTTGTTTTTCCATGTGCTTAATGGATTAAGTTGTATCCAAAACCCTAGTCCACATCCTAGTTGAGATAACAGCTGCTCTTCAGATCAGGTGAGTTTGATGACAATATATACGTTCTTGTATGTTACATGGTATGTGTTCATGTGATATTTCTAGGTGTTCATTTATGTTAACCTTTCTCTATGACATCCCCATTTTCACAGTCCAAAATACCTTTTCTTTATGCTTATTTTAAAACAAGGTATTCATTACATTGCAGAATTTGTCCCATAAAAAGTATTTTGGAAGAAATGTTTTTCATTGATTATTAAAAACTTGGGATTTCATAAATGATACAAGAAACATAAGAATAAACATAGTCATTACAGGCCTTACAACGTCCTATATACTATTGGCCTATATCTCCTCGAATCTCTCATTAGATGCAAAATCACTATCTGTATACCTTCGTACTACTTACTAGGTACTAAGAAACTGAGTGGGTCAAGCTTAGGAGCCTGGTAAGCAAATTAGGTTTTCAACCCATAATAATATAATTGATTTGTTTTAATTATATATTCACATCAAACAATTAACAAGATTACCCATTCCTGTTAATATTACTCCCTGACCCTAAATTGATGATCTCAAGGGATATATCCTAAAGGATCTATAAGCGAACAATGTTGCCTTAGGGATTCCTTAGAAATATATGTTAATAGGATAACCATGGGAATAACATGGTATCCTCATGAATAGTTCATTCATACCTATAGGTCTTAGCCATGTCCCTAGGTGGTTCCTCAACATCTACAGGTTGGGGACTTGCCCATGTACAGTTTAGTAACACCTACGAGTCATCGACTTGTCCGCATACGATTCATCAATACCTACATGTCGTAGACCTATCCGCAAACAATTTATTAACCCCTACAGGTGGCAATCCTACTCATGTATGTTCGATTAACACCTACATGTTGTATATTTTCCCGTCTATGGTTTATAAACGTACACGGGTTGTAAGCATGTCCATGTTTTTATATACTTGTCTAGAATAGTCTGTGGTCATCATCAATACCCTGCCATGTGACTATATTACTAGTACAATAGTACTATAGAAGTCACGACTTCTCATTATCATTTTCATCTCTCATCAACCTTCACTACTAAATATATTATAAGTATGAAAATACATATATTGTTAAATAAAACCATCTAATAGTTTCATCAAACACACAAGGTTTCAATCACAGATAATAGGCACATATAGCACTTAATTATCTAAATACTTCACCACCGTAAGTAGATCAATCATTATTTTCACATGGGATCACCGATAAATCTTAGTTATAGATTCATAATAACGACTATGAATATAAATATAAGTTACACTGAAAGCAATATAAGTGTAGTGTTGGGGTGCAAACCCAATCCCACATTGGTAAAATAAGAAACTAGATGTTAACATAAAAGGCAATGGGTAATCCCTTCTATCACTAATTAGTTTTAGAAAATGGAACCTCGTTGTTCTTCTATGTTGAACATGGTTGGGCTAGTAGCGATCCTAACAGGTGGTATGAGAGCTAGGGTCAAAGCCTGAATCATATGGTCAACACAGTTGTCACAATCCCCAGTAATTCCCAATCAAACCAAGTTGATCCTGAAGCCTTATATCGATAGTCTTCCTGATGGCCCAAGTCTAGTGAGCGTGTTCTGAGAGTATCGACGATATGAAAAAGTATTGGATCTGATGAACGGTCATTCAGGGGAGGATTGTTGGGGTGAAAACTCAATCCCACATTGGTAAAATAAGAAACTAGATGCTAGCATATAAGGCAATGGGTAATCCCTTTTATCACCAATTGGTTTTAGAAAATGGAACCTCATTGTTCTTCTATGTTGAGCATGGTGTAGCTAGTAGCGATCCTAACATGCAACTTAACTTATAGAGATATTTCTAATGAAAGTCCAGAAATTACACTGGAAAAAATCCTACTTGAGAGCTTCAACTAGCCGAGCCAAGATACCTAGAGCTTCGTTGAGCCAAAATATTCTAAAATCCTGATGAAAGAACTTGATTTTGAGCCTAAGAAGTTGAGAGAGTGTTTGGAGAATGTGTGAAGGAGAAATGAGGGGATCAAGGCTTTATATAGGTGAAACTCTTAAGAGGTGCGTTGCTCCCTGGATCTGGTCAGCCTCACTCCTCGTGACACGTCGGATGCCTCTACTGGTCCTCGACGCCTTCTAAAAGAGCATGGCGTGCCTCACGAGCGTTCGAATTTCCATATTTTCAAAAATTCATATACTCTTATAATAGCTCCATTTTCGATGTTCTTTATATCCAAGCATAGCTATCGATGACTACTATAACTTTCATTTAGATTACATCAGCTAATTCTCACATTATTTTAAAAGTTATATTTTTAACAGGCTTAAATTGTTAAAGACTGTAAAAAAATCATAATTCTTTCATACGACATTCGTTCTCGAATGTATTTATATTGATGGACTCCTAATCATGATATCTTCAAATCTCATTTTGATTGCTTTTTCCTAACAATCAAATGGTTTTAATTTTGATTTCTGGGCTACCACAGCTGCGTTGAAACTTCGAAATATTATAACTTCCTCATATGAAGTTAGATTTGGACGTTCTCTATATGCATGAGTTCGGTTTTATGATTACTACGACTTGTGTTTAGCATACTTAGGCTAATAACCAACCTATCTCTGATTCATTATTTACGATACGTATAACCATGTCGGTTTAATCACGGAATTTCAAAGAAACATAACTTTTTCATACGAAGTCGGATTTCAGAGTTCTTTATATGTACAAAATCCTTGACACATCTACTATAACTTTGTTTAATATTATTTATCCTAAACAATATTTTATCAAAATCATCTATTTAATGCTTGGACGGAAAATAATTATTACTTATTATAACTTAAATGTTAAGCCCGAAGTTGCGGGTGTTATAATTATCTCCCCTTAAGATGATTATGTCTCGGAATCATCAGTCACATAGGGCTAGATAATGATCCTGTGAGTGAACTTTTCATCATAAGCAATAACCGGAAACCCTATGTCTTTCCCATTGAGTATCAAACCCTTGGATTTCTTAACTGTTGGCGATGCTCAAACTTGCATTCGCTCTTCATTCTCGGTTGGAGCTTTATTCCTAACCTTCGAGTTACAAAATTTATCTTCATCTAAGACTCTTGCTCTTTCTCGAATAGACTCAATTCATGTTAAGGCCTTTACCCCGGCTATCGTAACTGACTCATGGCTCACGCTCAAACAACCTTACAATGTATGATGTAATAGCTAGACTCAGGTCTCTATGAGTCAAAATATAGCATGAAAGATACCTTCCTTCATGTTCTAATGTGGCACAACTACCTCATTATAGGTCCCATTTCCAGCTACTTGCTGCTTAGACTTAACGACGGGTGCGATACTTTTGTTGATCGCTTCAATTATCTTTTTCTTCAGTCTCTTGAATAAAGTCGAATACTACATTGAACATGGTTCTCTTAACCGAGAAAATCACTTCGATGATTTATTTTTAATCAGAATCAATTCATTAGGACCACTATGGTCGAAATAACATTCATTTAGTTATCATTGAAATGATGGTAATGATTGATACAGACAAAACAAACTCACCTACTAGTGCCTTGGTAACCATGTGACCTTTCCTGATCTAAGTGTGAGCCTATGCTTCTGGTAGTATAGACCTCTAATACCTTTCACACATACTCATATTCGTCCCAAGAGTCACTTCACACATCTCCAAGTCACCATACTAGAAATTCATATAACAATTTAACACATCGAATAGTGTAACATAATTAGGGATCATATTACTTCTTGAAAATGATTACAATGTTATTCAAGTTCACCATATATCATGCTTTTTTTATCAGGATACATAACATAATACTATCTATATAGGATGACCACTTCATATCTTGGACTCCGAATAAGTAGCTCCTTATTCTTAATCTCCTACAGTGACATCTACTTCATCAACGATCATCTGGAATGCTTTTGCCTTCGGCTTTGGCGACACATTCGACCTTGTTGCCTCGTTTTTCTATGGGCAATTGCTCCTAAGATGCCCTGTTTCCCCACATTTGTAACACACAATCTAGGTACAGTTGCTAGCATAGTGACCAGTCTTTCCATAGTGAAAGCAAGTCACCTCATTGGTTCATGTCTCACAATGTTTCTTCCTGTACTTCTCACACCACTTCGCCTCGTTGATATCCCTATACCTCTTGTTGTTGGGGCCAAACTTTGAAAACCTACTCTTTTGATCAGGCCTTGAAGATCCTTCAAAATTCCTTTTCTCTCCATTTTCAGCTTTTTACATACCCTTTTCCGTTATCTGGGTCTCCAAATTCCTAGCCGCCCAGATGGTTGCTTTCAGGTGGTCGCTAGTCTCACCGTTAGACCAAAAACTGCTAGTAGTCCCATAGCAAACTTATTTACTTTGAAGAGTTTGGTAGGAACCAAGTTAGGAACTAACTTCATCTTCTTAGTGAAAGATCCATCATACTCGTTGACAATCATCTTCCCTTTCTTCGAATTCTAGAATTCATTGTTGATCTCCAGAAGATCTTCACTACTAAAAACAAACCTTTAATGGCACATAAACAATAACAAACACTGATTTAGGATATGCATTTTTTGCATGTCCTAAAAATAATGCCAGTTTTCCAAAATTTGAAGGATAGAGGACACACATTTGTGCGTACCCTAAAATTAGTGTCCAACAAAAAATTAAAAACACGGAGGGTACCTATCATAAAAAGCGTGTCATGTAAACGTGTCATTTTATAATTCTTTTTCATGCATGCGCGTTCTATGTGTTTTAATAGCCAAGAGGGGAAATGAAAAAAAATAAAAACCCCGTTTGATGCTTCTCCTCCTTCTCCTTTGTATGTTGTAAAATCCTCTACCTGATAAACCTTAATAGCGACATCGATTATCCTCTTTTCTCCACCATTCTCTCCCTTGAGGCGTTAAAGATGCGCCATCGCAAAATTAGAAGAACTAGGGCTTTTGTGTTTTGGACCTCACAAGTCTAAAGTGTTCCACATCCCTACCCTCATCCATCTGAATTCCTTCTTCAAATAATTCTATGTTCTTGCCTCTCAACCGTACCCGAATCAATATTTCTGTCTCTCTTGTGTCTATTGTCTCAATATCTCTCGGGCTCTCTTTCCCCAAGTGTAGGAAATAGCAATGTACTTTGCTATTTCTTGCATTTAAACTTCCTTTACCACAAATAAGTTGAAGTAAGTTGCTATTTCACTCATTTAGGCATTTTTTGGTTAAAAAGCAAGAAATGGCAACATACTTAATTGATTTGACTTGAAAAAAAAAACATAATTGACTCTTTTTAATACACAAGTCATTTTATATCCCCAAGTATAGGAAACATGTAGAAAAAGTGTCAACATTGGTTGAGTTGATGCATCTTCAAGTGGTGAAGTTGCAAGGCTTAAGGCTACCATGGAGATTATCAAAGTAGAACTTACTCACGAGTTCCTTTTAATGTTGTGTTTTGTTTTTCTATCAATAATATTATTCAATATTAGGAATTTATTATATTTAGTTACTATTGGAATGATTATTTGTAATATGACATGATATTTTGCGAAATGAATTGGTATAGCTTTTCAACAAGTGAGTAGCCTTTTTAATATTTCAATTATGACTTTGAATATATGATGTGGTTCAACATGAATTAGATATCATCTATATTGTTTGCTAAGCCACCATTTACTGAAAGAAAACCAACTTTTTATCTGAGCATGACGAGGATTTTTTTTTCTAGTTTTTGTCACTACTATTTATTTTAAATATATGGAAAGATATATTCACTTTGTGAAATTCTCTTATCAGTAAAATTTAGTCAAAATTTGACCGACCTTGATAATAATTGTGATGAGATGCTTCATTATGTTTTTGGTGATTATTTTGGGGCTATATATCGAATATGCCCTTGATGTATCTATTTTTTTTGCTTATCGGAAGAAAAAGTATATCAACTGTGTTCGATTGTTCCTCAAGGTCTCACCCTACCCCTAATACTCTTAATTGGTATATCTAAACGAATTGTCTAAATGGTTTACTTACTTTCTAACAAATTATATGACTTCCTCTCAAAAAAAAAGTTCAAATTCCACGATAATATCCAAGTAAAAATGCATTTTTTTTCATGTAATAGCAACATACTTATATTTCTTACAAATGATAGCAATGTAATTTTCTAACCCATAATAACATCTTAATTTAAACATCAATGTTGCTACTGGGTAGATTTTCTCAAAGTAAAATACCTTAATCAGAAAAATTGAAACTAATCTTAAAAGGGTTTAAGTTTGTGCTAAATTGATATTCTTTTGTTTTATTCTTTAGATCTATATATCTCAATACTATGTGCCTGTTCCGTATGCAAGAACCATGCAAGGAAATGTTGGAATCTATTTACATCGTATTTTAGTTTATGTATAATAAGTTGTTTATTTGTTTATACGTACTTTTCTGAGTTTAAATCTCATGGTAGCATGTAATTATCCCAATTGTTTATGGTAAAACGTCAAATTGCTTTTGTTATTGTTGTAAAAATCTAATTGTTGGTTTATTCAACTTCCTTCTTCTCCTATCATCTTTATACACCAGCTTCTTTTTTTTTTCCTTAAATACATAGTAATTGACTATTATCATCTTTACAAATCACATTATAGGATGTAATTATCCCAATTATTTTTTGGCTACTTTTTTGGAGCAGTTATATTTTATTACATGCGTTTAAAGGGATGAAATTATGATACAAATCAGTATTATTTTACATGACCATGTATGGTATTCAAAAGAAGGTAAAAGACTAAAACACAGTCATAATCACGAAAGTGGATTGTTGTAATGGGTTTGGTTTGAAGTCGGTATATTACTAGGAATTGTGTTTTCTTGATCTTGCATTTCTATATATTTTATTTATGTTAATGATGTAATTATAATCTTAATTTATTTTATACCTATTTAAAATGATATTTTTGTCACTATCGATAAAGTTCATTCCATTCACTCTTTTTTCCGATCTACCAAACAACATGGATCAATGATGCATTCTATTACGGTAGACTAACTAAACATGTCAATGGAATGATATAACGCATTTCATTACTTTGTCCATTCCATTACTTAGTTCCATCTGTTCCATGATCATTTCATTCCATCTAATCAAACATACCATCCAATCATGATCATTTCATTCAGGGGCGAAGTATATTAAGGGCCAGGAGGGGTTGTGGCCCCCCCTGATTTTTTTATTAGAATTGTAAATAGTCCATATTTTTTATCCATATTAGGCCTAGACATTAAAAAATTGGGCTGTGGCCCCTCCTGCGCTTTTCCAATAGTCCGAATCAAACAAAAAATCAGATTGTCATTATCGTTCGTCCCTACCCTCATTCCTCGTCTGAAATCTGAACCAAACACTCCTTAATCGTTGCTGTGGCCTGCATCACTGCGTGCTGTCACACTGTTGCCTGTGTTGCTGATCAGAACTCAGAAGATCAGTGATCAGTCCACTCTGTCTCCTGCCTTATTCTCCAAGTCTAAGTCTGAACTCTAAAGTCTTGTTGGTCGCTGGAAGCCTGGAATCAATTGATCAATGTGAATATTGAATTGTGAAGTGAAGCCTGGAAAAAAAATCATAATTACTTAAGCAGGTTTGTTTTTTTTTTTTTCACAATGAGGGATATGAACCTACAAGGCTACAATTACAAAGATTAATTTAACAATACAAAAAATAAGGAATCCTTATATTAATATATATTAATTGGGGCCACTATATTTGATAATAAACTATAAAGTTCTAGATTCATTATGTGACACTATAACTAAATTCTTTGCTATCACCTAATACTCTTTTTGAGTGTTGGTAAATTGGTATGAATATGATGAAACCTGTTGACATTTGCAAAAAACATAAGATTATATTTGGTTACATAAAATACTATAGAATGTAACATATTCAGTGAGACCAATTATTTGTTAATTTAATTATTTAAATACAATAATGATGAAGATGAATATCATTAATTGACCATTATTTGAATCTGTAGTATTTATGAAATTCCTACATGAACAATTATAAAAAGATAGAGCAAAGTAATGATATTTAACCCCTATAAAGAAAATCTTATAATATAAAGTCAATCCGTGTGTCTAGATGTTTCTGCATTATTGTCCAACAATTTCTTTTTTGTCAAGAAAAAACTTAAATCTTACACACAAGTTGTTATCTATGTTAAACATTTACAACTGTATTTAAGTAATTTAGAATTTTGAAGCATTGTTAATTAACCGATTTCAGATTTTTGCAAAATTTTGCAAAAATATCAAATAAGATTTGTAGAAATAAGATTTTTTTGTAGAATTTGGGTTGTTGGTTTATGAGCTTATGATTTCACTTTTGATTTTTACAGATACAATCATATAAATCTCACAATTTCATGGGAAAAATGAAAACCATTGATTCTTTTTTCAAAAGAAAGAATGATGATGAAGAAACTCATAATGATAATCAACAGAGTAAACGTTACAAAGCTTCAACAAGTGAGCCGCAACCGCAAGAACATGAAAATCAACAAGAGAATGATATTGATGAAGCTACACAATCAAATCCTAATGAAGTGGATCTTAAGCATCTAGAAAGAGATCCCGCTAAACGAAAACAAATGTGGGAATATCCAGTTAATTTAAGGGAACAAGTAAGACGAGCTTATATGACTTTAGGACCTTTCCAAATACGTCTTCAAGAATATCATGCTAAAGGTTCAAAGAAACATCCTCGTAGATTCCAATATTCTTGGTTCAACATTTTCCCTAATTGGTTAGAGTATTCTCCAACAACACATGCTTCTTATTGTTTTATTTGTTATATATTTAATGATAAACCAAGTGTGTGCCATGGTTATGATGCATTTACTGTTAAAGGATTTGACAATTGGAAAAAAGTTAATGATGGGAAAAATTGTGCATTCTTGAAGCACATTGGTTGTTCACAACATAGAAATGCTGTTACATTTGCTGAAAACTTGATGAACCAAGCAACACACATTGAAAATATTATAGTGAAGCAAAATGAAGCACAAATATTGAAGAACCGGTTACGATTAAAAGCTTCAATTGACACAGTTCGTTGGTTGACATTCCAAGCTTGTGCATTACGAGGACATGATGAATCGCCTAATTCCAAAAATCGAGGTAATTTTCTTCAACTACTAAAACTTCTAGCGTCTTATAATGATGAAGTTGCAAATGTTATATTAGAGAATGCTCCTTATAATTCAAAGTATACTTCTGGAGATATTCAAAAAGAAATTCTTAGTATTATTGCAAATAAAGTTCGAAAGCATATTCGTAGTGAAGTCGGGGATTCGTACTTTTGTGTCATGGTTGATGAGTCACGAGATGAGTCTAAAAAAGAGCAAATGGCCATAGTTTTGAGATTTGTTGATGCAGAAGGGATCATACGGGAAAGGTTCTTAGATTTGGTTCATGTTAGGGATACCTTATCATTAACCTTGAAAACAAATATGTGGAGACAACTTTTGCACTATCAGTTTGATGTTAGCAAAATCCGTGGCCAAGGTTATGATGGTGCTAGTAATATGAGAGGGGAATGGAATGGATTACAAGCACTTGTTCTTAAGGATTGTCCTTATGCGTATTATGTTCACTGCTTCGCTCACAGATTACAACTAACACTGGTGGCTGCTTCAAGGGAAATTATTCCTATACACCAATTTTTTACAAACTTAATTTTTACAATTAATGTAGTTTGTGCTTCCAGTAAGCGTCATGATGAGTTACAAAAGGCAAAGGCAACTGAGATTGAACATTTATTAGAACTTGGTGAAATTGAATCAGGTAAAGGATTGAATCAAATTGGGACATTAAGAAGAGCTGGTGATACACGTTGGGGTTCTCATTTTCGTTCTGTTTGCAGTTTGCTTAACATGTTTGATTGTACACGTGTTGTTCTCCAGGGAATAATTGATGATGTATCTGCTACTTATTCTCAACGCGGAGATGCTGATGCAGCTTACTGTTACCTGAAATCATTTGAGTTTGTGTTTATTCTTCACTTGATGAAAGAAGTAATGGGAAAAACTGATATACTTTCTCAAGCTCTACAAAAGAAATCCCAAGATATTCTTAATGCCATGGAGTTAGTTTCAGCAACAAAGGAGAGTCTAAATGATTTCAGGAACAACGAATGGGATTCTTTACTTGAACAGGTAAAGATTTTTTGTAAGAAACATCAAGTAGATGTGCCGGATATGCAAGCTCCATATACTTCTACTAGATATCGGCCTCGAAAAAATGATAATCAGTTTACTTTTGCACATTTTTATCGAGTAGATTTGTTTACATCCACATTGGACAAACAGTTACATGAGTTGAATAGTAGATTCAATGATCAGGCGATGGAGTTGTTAAGTCTTAGTTCTACTTTAGTTTCAAAAGAACACCCTAAAGTGATTAACATTGATCAGATTTGTCTTCTTGTTGAGAAGTATTATCCTGAAGATTTTACAGAGCAAGAGAGAATTCAATTACGATATCAGTTGGATATTTTTAATATCGATATGACAAAGAATCCCACACTAAGTCGTGTATCAACTATTGCTGACCTATGCAAGGGTCTTGTGGAAACTCAGAAACGTGAGACGTATTATTTGCTTGATAGAGTGGTCCGGTTAATCTTGACACTTCCAGTTTCTACCGCAACAACAGAGAGGGGATTTTCAGCAATGAAAATATTCAAGAACCGCATTTGCAATAAGATGTCAGATGACTTTCTCGCAAACAACTTGGTGGTTTATATAGAAAGAGAAATTGCTGAAAACATTGATACGAAGTCAGTAATTGATGAATTTAAAGACCTTAAAGGTCGTCGGGCTGAGTTGTAATTCTTTTTCTAGGTATTTTTGGTATTTAGTTGTTGAAAAAAAATTGGTTTCTTTTTATGTGTAAGACAGTAACTTAAGGAATTTTTGGTGAGTAATTTAGGTATTTTTGGTGTTTAATTGCTGATTTTTCTTTTGGTTCTTTCATGTATAAAAACGTTAATTTTAGTTTGTAATACTTTCGGCCCCCCAAGTCAATCGCTCAAGCTCCGCCCCTGATTTCATTCTATCCAATCAAACATACATGTGATTTTCAGATGTGGCATTGAAGCTTGTTGTTGTATTGGTTTCAACAACCAGATTTTAATTATGACATTTATATTTGCATTGTAATTGTGGCTTATTTTGACGTTGCTTCTAAACTACAAATTTGGAGTTTCGCTATTATCAAATGTTGAAAAGTATTCACAAAAGAAACGCTTGTGTTTTTTATTTTTATTTTTTTATGTCTTAATTTGTACATTGATGTTGAGGTTTGGAGAAATGTATTGACAAAACATAACACCCTCCAAAAGTTATTGCAATATCGAATACATCAAAGCAATCCATCCTATTGCTGTAATTTTTATTTTTTGCAACTTTTGTATTTGATCATGAAGAAAATGCTGATTGAATCATTTGCTACCTGAAGTTTGAATCACAATCCATTTTAGATGTCTGCAAGTCAGTGGATATTCGACTTTTCTTAATAATCCGACATCCATTATTCAAGTCAGTGGAGTTTGGCTAAAACCAAAGGGTATGGAGTAGGGAAGGAGCTATGGGAAAGAAACCATAGCCGGAAACACAATACTGTGACCACGATTTAGGGTGTGCGGGATCTGACCGAAAGGAGGCTACCCACATCCTCCCTCTTCACCTCATTGGCCAAAAAAAAAATCTTATTCCAACGCTTACTTTAGATACAAAATATTTTTTTTTATTTCAATGGCTATAACATTTAATTTTTCAATTTTTTAATACATTTATCACCCTATTAATATCAAACAAACCTAATATAATTTTCACACTTATTTCTACATATTTTCTCAAAAAAAAATCACTCAAACACAATGACCTTATCTTCGTCGTCTGATTCGATGGTTTAACAAGAGGCATTATTTATTGGTTCCGTCATGGCAAAAACAATAACATATTTCCGAAACCGACTAGGTCAAACTTCACGTTCATGACCTCAAACAAGAAACCCTTAGTTGCGGAGAAATCACGAAACCGGACACAATCCTCTTATAGAAGACTATTTTGCAAATGACACCGTGTACGCTGAAAAGTTTTGATTATGGTTTCGGATGAGGAAAAAGTTATTTTTACGTATTGTAGGCGATTTGGAATGCCATTTTCCACATTTCCAATGGAAGTGGGATGCGAGACGCAGAAAAGGTTTTTCTCCAATTCAAAATTTCATAGCCGCAATTCATCAGTTAGCATACGACATGTGCACAGACAAATGGGACGAGTATTTGAGAATGTCTCAGCATACCACATGGGAAAGTCAGTACAAGTTCACGAGAGTTATTTCTTTGGTTTACGGCCAACAATATTTGCACAAACCAACCATCAACGATGTCCACCAATTATACACAGTGCATGAAAGTAAGCATTGGTTCCCAAGACTGCTAGTTAGTATCGATTTCATGTCTTAGGCATTGTGCCCCAACGCACGTCGTAGTCAATAAATGTGAGGCGACCATAGAGAGCCAACAATTGATCTAGAAGAAATCACATCACATGATCTTTGGATACGGCATGCATCCTTTGGTCCAGCTAGTACAAACAACGACATCAATGTCCTAGACCAGTCATTGGCATTCAACGACATCTACCTTGGAAAGTCGGAAGATGTATATTTTCAAGAAAATTGGGTAACATATAAGTGTGAGTACTATGTTACTGATGAGGTATATCCTACCTTATATGTTTTTGTGAAATTGTTCACAAGTCCGAACGACGAAAAAATAAAAAGGTTTAAACATGCACAATAGTCAACTAGGAAGGACATGGAGCGAACATTTGGTGTACTCAAGAAGCATTGTCAAGTACTACAAGTCGGGGCACGGTCATATGAAATGAAAAGGTTGCAACACGTAATGTATACATGCATTATATTACATAATATGATTCTAGAAGATGAAGGAATAGTGATATGTCGATACAACAAAAATGAAGTTTTGCCAAATGTCGAAGGCATAGTAGTTGGTACGCAAGAGTATAGTGATGGGTTATTAGGGTTAAATACACAATGCTCTAAGTGGAAAAACATTTAAACAATTGAAATGATTAGGGCACATGTAACCTAAAAGGATCTATGTCTTTCATGTATAGGCAACATACTATGAATTGTTATACCACAAAACTTTCTTATGAAAACTAATTCATAAGAATAAAGAAACATACCTTGAAGATTGTTATTGCAAAAAATCTTGAATTATTTCTTGAAAAACTCTAGAAAGCAAGCACCACAAGTGTTGTGTCTCTAATGGTTCACACCCAAAACCTAGCAACCAAGGAGCTTGAAGAGAAAGAGGAGAATAGTAGAAATTTCTGCCCTAAGCTTCTAAAGGAATGTAATAGCCTCTAGAGTAATGTCATGGCGGAAATTCTAATGTTAAGGGTCCTTATATATTTGAGGTAGCTTGGTGCCAAAGCTAGGGTTTAAGGAGGAAACCATAATCCCTTTGCTTGGTGACCAAGCAGCCCATTCCCCTCTTTCAAGAGGCTTGGACAAAATTCCTTGGGCTTGACCAAGAGATTTTTGTCCACCTCATCCAATGAGGTCCATGGGCTCCTTTTCTCAACATTCAATAAATAACCAAACAGGCCCTGCACTTTTAATTAATCCAATTAATCCCAAAATTAATTCTAATTCTGATTAATTATTAATTAAATAATGTTATGTCCAATTACTATATTATTCTCATAATATATTAACAAATTATTTATTTTTATTTCTACGTAATTTACTAACCATATAATAAATTAATAAATCAATCTCCCTCTCTAAAAGTTATCATATTCAATTGCTAGGTTTGAGGGCAACCCAAAAGGACTGTGCTACCGTCAATTCAAGTATATACCAATTATAGTTATGGGCTTAGACACCTAATCCGATAGTCTCCCAATTGGATAAGTCTGTAACTATAATTTCCAATATAACTTCTAAACTGATCAACAAATTGTTGCTTCCTAAAGCCGCTGTCGAACTCTGTCCTAGTTAGTTACGTGTCCTAAGATAAGTGATCAAATATCCCTCCGTTTTACAAAATATCGTAAGGACATGAGACATGGATTCTAATCAATCTCATTATCCAAGTTTTTGTTTCCCGGTTTCTGATTTGTGATGACGACATAAGACTTTTAATCGAGCACATGTTGGATATGATATCTCTGTTTTCTTCTGGGTGGTTATCAGGAATTTGTTTTGTGTTGGAATTTTGGGCTTGGGATTTAGATAAGCAACATCTTGGATAGATTTTCTGCTATTGTCGGGATTATATTATCAAGAAGTGTGATATATTCTGCATGCTAGAAATCTTCAATGAATCATTATAGGGTTTTATTTTGTCAAGTTGGGTTCCAGTGTGTTCCTGTCGGGTATGACCGGCAGTTGCCTATAGAAGAACTTTAGAAATCAAGGCACTACCATTGCTGGGGAGGGAACAGTAGCAGGAAGATAGCCAGTTCCTATTATATGAGGTTTGATGGGTTAGGAATCCATCAGACTTATAGGATGAAAGAGCTTTGCAGAATCCACGTGGGGAGAATCGATCAGAATTTTTGGGAATTGGATCGGGTGTGGAACTAGGACAAGTTTCACATCCAGGTCAAGTATAGAGACGACACAAGTGACCGTTTAGTTCGAGGTCTTGTAAGTGGGAGTTCAGAGAAACTTCCGACAACTGGTCGTCATTTTCTTGTTATGCATAACAGGTTTGTGGATGGACCCTGACCGAGAGTCGAGTAGAGCCTTGCTTCCTATTCTTAAATGATGTGAATTCGATTCAGGACAATGTGATTGAGATGGTTAGGTAGTGATGAAACTCGGGGTGATAATCTTGATTGGTTAAGAGTGTTGTGAGACTGCAATGAATCATAGCATTCACATGTTCGATGTAGACTATCATTGGTAGTGGATATGACCGTAAAGGGGAATCAGTTTGTGCCTTGGGCACGCCATTCAGGATTGTCACAAATTATTTATCCATTATGGGTTAAGGACCATTGGGGTCCGAGGTGGATTTGGGCCTATGTAACCCTAGATGGGAGGGACCCATGGGCAAGGCCGCTCCGTGGTATAGTTTGGTTGGGACCCGTGGACAAGGCCTGTTTGTTTATAGTAACGTAGGTGGGACCTAGTAGAGACCGTTGGGTCAAGGTATTGGATTCTAGATTTCAGGATTCAGTAAGTGGACAGTGTGTGTGACACAGAAGGGTGTATAAGCTGGATAGATTAGTTATTTGGACTCTTGGGAACCTGGTGGTGGGACCAGGTACAAGATTGGTAGTCTCAACGTTGGTTTGGGAACTTTTATATCTTAGTCCATCAAGGAGTGGCGCTATCAGAAGGTCTTGGGTAAAATGCAAGTGCAGATCTATGGGTCATGAGTATCGGGTTAGATTCTTGGGTAAGATCTCAAGTCGGGAACGCGAGTGTTTTGTGTAGGATTTTTGTTTCCGTGGGTTCAGGATCGGGGTATCTATGCGCTGAGGGTATCGATAGAAGGTTTCAAGTTTAATGAATGGATTCAGTTCTGATGATAGATCAAGCTCTTGTGTTGTGATTTGCAATGGTTCAATTGGTAAAGGACATCAAGATAAGCAAAGGTGGTATTATTGATTTGGAACTCGAGTGTGAAGCTGCTTGTTATTCAGAGGAGATCTCAGGTCACTTGCAGATGAGTCGGGATAATCTCTGAGTGGATGATTTGGTCCTGTTTCACAACTTTCGTCTGAGTTAAACTGTTGTAGCGACGAGTTTTCTACTTGAAGAATTATCTGATCCTTTTGTCAAGTATAAGTGTACTACATGGAAATTTGTTCTTTGATTTAGTTTTCTAGTTGGAACCTTAGGTAATCAAAAGTTGAGTAGCCAGTTGGGAGATAAGTGCAATGGGTTCGATAATAATTCAGTATGGACGGTCTGTCAGGGAGTCAGACCATCTCAAAACTTTAGATTTCGGATTGAGTAAATTTGATCATGCTGCAAGGAATTCATTCATCTTTGGTTTTTAGAACCCTGCGAGGGTAGGTACCGGTTACCTCGGAAAAACGGGGTATAATTGGGATTGTGGACATGACGCTTAAGTTGTTTGGCGTGACAAAAATGACAAGGAATGATTACGAGGACGAAATCTA
Source organism: Lactuca serriola (assembly GCF_051521515.1). Classification (NCBI taxonomy): domain Eukaryota; kingdom Viridiplantae; phylum Streptophyta; class Magnoliopsida; order Asterales; family Asteraceae; genus Lactuca; species Lactuca serriola. Next base: position 110,361,184 of record NC_136408.1, read on the forward strand.
ATTTTAGTGGGGGGAGAATTGTAACATTCTGTTTATCAAATAAATAAATAGATAAAAATTAATAAATGAATAGTAGCCCTAAATGCGGAATAATTTACCAGGCGTTGGTTTTGGGGGTTAAAAAGTCATAATTGTGAGTTTGGGGGTTAAAATGTAATTTTCGGATAAATATGTAAAGAATTTTGAAGGTTGGGGGTTGTTTAGAAATTATGGGTTTAATTTGAAAGGATTTTTGAAGACAAGGACACCATGGTAATTATTAGGACTTAAATTGAAAGGACTTTGGAGTGATGGGGGCTAAATGGTAAATTTTGGGATTTAAATTGAAAACAAATATTGTGAGGAGGGGCTGAACTTGTAAAAATGCTCATATGTTTGAAAGAGAACATGGTTTAAACCGGTATGCCTTCCCCCACTTGTTCCTTGATGAAACCTTAAACCTAGATGAGATTCAGCTGCCACCACCATTCTTGGAGTACCCTAGTCGCCGCTTGCATCACCGGGTCCAGCAGCCACCCTTTCCGCCTGTTACCATGTTGTCTAACGCCACCGTCACGTCTCCCGTTGCTGCCAGTGACGTCAAGAACCGCCAAAAGATTGTCGATGACCGAAGGAGGGTTGTGTCGTCGTCGTGTGGAGGTCGTGAGTCGCCGGAACCGCATGGTAAGTCCACCACAACCTACCTTTTTCTCTTACTCATTCTTTTTTGTGAATGCGACGTTGGAACCGCCGTTCCTGTCGTCGCTGGCCCTTGGGCTGCCGTTTTCATCTTTTCCAGCGACATCTGCCGCCTAGGCGGTGGCTCTATGGGTGTGTATTCGAGCATGCTAGTTGCTTTCGGTATTTGTTGTGTAGTATGCGTGATTTTTTAGTTGGAAACCCACCGCCACCACCATGAGGTGGTGGCTTCCACCGCTTGCTGCCACCTGTCACCGCGTGGGTGGCTGTATGTGTGTTGTTTGTTGTGTGTGTGTGTGTACTTTTCCTTTATGATGGATTGTTGATTGGGTGATTTGGTCGGAGAAAAGTCAAGGAAAACCACCACCACCACCGTGAGGAGGTGGCTGCCGCCGTGAGCCGCTGTCGACCACCACCGCCCGAGGTGGCAGTGGGTGGTGCTCAACATAGTGAAACCTGAATCGGCCCAATAGTTTGATCTTGGATTTCATTGACTTATGTTTGGACTGGAAACCCTAATTAGGGTTTAGAAAACCCTAATTTTGGAAATGATAGTTTGGGATTTTTCGGGACCCGTGTTTGGACTGTTAGACTGGAATTTTGAAGTATGTCTGACTACATTGTTTGAATGGCCTAATGGAGTTATGGACTTAATGGATTAAGCCCCTGATGGGTTATGTCCTTAATGGTTTAAGTAAGAACACTTAACCCTAATCGTCATTTTTTGTGAAAACCTTAATTATGATTTGGCTTCAAGTTGGGCCTTTCTTTTCGGCTTAGGTGTTTGGATTCATGTTGGGCCATCTGAGAGCAAGTATATGGACTATTATATTTGAATGGGCCTTATGGTAAGGCCCATGTAAGGGGTTTGGGGCCAATTTGGAAAATTCGGCCACCATTAGGCCATGGTTGATTACGTGACTTTTGGGCCTTTAGTGTATGAGTTGGGCCTTGGTCTTGGACCAAGGTATGTTAGGGGTAAAATGGTCCTTTTACCCCTAAGTTTGGATTTATGGTTATGCATTGAAACCCAAATGGTTAATTGGGTTTTGTTTTCATGATTGACAATTCGGGGATCTGTCAGCCAACAGCCAGGGATTTATTCGTGGGACTTCAGCAGTGTGAGGTGAGTTTCCTCCTGGTTTGAAAGGGTCGAAGGCACCAATGACGGCCCGTGTAGTTTGTATGTTCTTGATAGGAACATGGAGTGTAGGTGGGGCTTGTATTTCATTATTACCCGAGTATAGATATCATTCAGATTGTTGGATTGATATACTTGTGTGATACCTATATGTGTTGTTAGGAATTTGAGTGTGGGCGAGGCCCGTATCTCATAGAGTATAGGCGAGGCACGTATCTCATTATTAGCTGAGTGTGGGCAGATCCCATATCTCATAGCATTATATGAGTATGTATATAGGATTGTTTGATAGATTTGGATATACTTGTTGTCTGTGTGATACTTGTATGTATGTTTAGTAGCTGAGTGTGGGCGGGGCGTGTATCTTATAGTTAGTCGAGTGTGGGCAGGGCCTATATCTCGTAGTTAACCACATGTGGGCGGTGCCCGTATCTCGTAGTTAGCTGAGTGTGGGCAGGGCCCGTATCTCCTAGTTAGCGAAATTTGGGCGGAGCTCGTATCTCCTTGAGTGTGGGCGGGGCCCATATCTCCTAGTAGCATGATTATATGTATGGTATGTGTTAGTTCAGGGAGACTCACTAAGCTTCGTGCTTACAGTTTTAGCTTTGGTTTAAGGTACTTCCAGTAGCAAGGGGAAGAGCTCGGGATGATTATAGTGCACACACCATTTGTTTAGCCTAGGATGCTTATATTCTGATATATATATATATATATATATATATATATATATATATATATATATATGACATATGTTTATAATATTTTGAGATACACGACTTATGATTTTTATACGATGTTTATAACTATAGTTTTCTTAATGATTTTATAATGAAATTTTTGGACTGTATTTTTGGGTTGTTTTAGAATAGCTGCTCATGTCGTGATGACTATCCAGGTGTCTTCTTTGACTCGGTTGACTAGTTATGTTGAGTCGAGTGGGAATCAGATCAGGTTCGCCGTCACGACATGACCAATGCCTGGCCACGACATGAGGAGGGTTGACTTTGACCAAGTTTGATCGAGTTGGACTTAAGGATATTTTCGGTATTTCGGATTATGTTTGAGATTTGGGTCATTCTGATGATTAGGTGTTGGTTTGGGCTGTGATTCGGAGTTAGGACCTCATCAGCTAGTGTTCAGTTTCTAAGGTGAGTTTTCCTCACTGTACTTACGGGTCGAAGGCACCAAGGCCGGCCCATTGGATTAGATATCCTGTCATGTGTTAGTATGATATCTTGTTGTAGTGATCTGTTAGATCGGTAATATGTTATATAGGATAATGTTATGCTTAGTGATTTGTAAGATCTGTCTGATTGTCCGTTGATTGGTTATATGAATGTTTATCTGTTATGTATATGTCGATATGTTGTGTGGTTGGGTTGAGGCGGACCAATATAGACTGAACGCCAAGAGACCATGAGGGTCCCAAATAGACTATAGTCCTGAGGGGCGTACCAGTTAGGCCGAAGTCCCAGAGGACGGTCCAGATCGGTTGAAGGCCCGGTAAGGCGTTCCAGTTATGCTGAAGGTATTGTGAGCGTTCCAGATAGTCTATAGGCCGGTACGGCGTTCTAGACAGGCTGAAGGCTCTGTATGGATGTTGTTTGTAATTGTACTTATGTTTTGTGGTAGTATTTTGGGGAAACTCACTAAGCATTGGCTTATAGTTTTGGGTTATGTTTCAGGTACTTCGGATGACCGTGAGTAGGCGAAGGCGTGACCATACGGATCCTCTTGTTATATGACTTATGATTTTGGGAAACTCTGATGTTTGAAATGTTTTGAAAACTATGATTTGTAAACAATCTATGAATTGGGTGATTTTGAAAGTTTAAATTTCTTGTGATTTTTATGAGTGTTACATATGGGCAACTTCACAACTAATGTCTCTTCAATTGGCAATAGAAACATATGCACTTTTTAGGGTTAGCACGTGGAACTATCTCAGAACTAGCCTTTCTTTTTACCATACAATCAAACAGTTTAACCTTGGTCGATCCCTTTCTATTGGGAAGAGAAATCTTTTTTGGACCACCATTGTCAATGTCCATGGCAATTTTGGAATTAGATCCTTCAAACACTTTTGCTTTACTTGTGCTCTTAACCATTTCTGCTTCAGCAATAATCAACATATGTGTCAGATTAATTAGGGTCATGTTGAGGTTGCTCATATAAAAGTTCTCAATGAACTGTTACTATGACTTAGGAAGTGAAAGTAGAACCAAATCAATGGTCTGCTCCCTTGGGAAAACGACACCCAATCTATCTAATTTATCAATGTGCGATTTCATTTCCAGAACATGTGTACACACATATTTTCCATCTTGATGTCTACATGCCAATAAGGCTTGAGTAGTTTTGTATCTTTCGACTCGAAGATAATGTGACATGAGGAGAGTTACTAGAGGAAGAATTAGAGAAGCATGATATCCATTTCCACCATTACGCGAAGAAAGGAACATGTTTTCACATTAATTAGAATGTGGAAGATCATCTTCAGGAAAAAGAGGAAAACCATTTCCAATGGAATCAGGAATACCATTGTTGTCTTGACTCGACAACTATAATATGAGGAAATTCAAGTTAACTGATTTTAATCCTTAATTATTAACCCATAAATTTAAATTAAGGCTAGGATCCATATTTTCGATTCGAACTTTGAAGAGGGATGATGTAATCAAATTCGAATCTATTTTAGTTAGGTAAGGCTTTTACCAATTTCAATCTTATGAAACTCTTAGATATTTTGAGATTCATTGAATCTAATCAATGGCATGTTTAATCACAAATTATGCTCTCACTTTTTTGACTGGGATGTCGAGGATCACAAACGAGATGTGAATAATCATGCAATTTAGCTTGACACTCTCGATGTCATTTATCATCTCGTTTTAATGTGTTGGTTGGCCACACACGCTCCATTAATCAACGATAATTTTTGAGACACTCATTACCACTGTTTATTAGTCCCCCATTAGTGTGTCGGTTAACCTCACACGCTCCATTAACGACTTATAAAGTGTAATGTGCAATTTCATGGATTAGCATACAAATTCACATTTCCCTAAAGTAACTAAGAGTGGGATTTTAGAAAATAGTTTAGTTACTTTATGTCTTTATGCCTATTAATGAGATTATGTCCTATCAATTTGTTCGGCTAAAGACCATGCACCACACAGTAGAACGGTGGGTGAGAGTGGACACCCATTCAACGACCATTTTATAGGCCGCTTCCTTATACCCTCTTTATAGCATGGTTTCATGAATGAGGCGTACCACGATTTGACTGACTTTTCTTATATATATATATATATATATATATATATATATATATATATATATATATATATATTAAACTTTTAATTGTAAGGTGTATTTTAAAACGTTTTAAATTGCAATGGTTTAATCTTTTAATAAATTAAACTTTTAATCTAATTAATTTTAGACCTTTTATGGATTTATTAATTATCTTTTATCTAATCACATAATTAAATCAATAATAAGATCCATAAGGATGTATTTTAAACTTTTCAAAATACCAAATATGATTTGACGTTAGCTATTAAGTTCAGTTACTATTTAGATTTAGTATTTATACACTTAATAGATAAATCATATTAATCAACAAAACAATTAATCAAGTCAAATATTTATCTCCTAAATTCAAGGCTTTTAATTTATCATCATAGATACACCAAAATCGGATTTGGAGGATACGTATAGCAAGTAATTATCACATAAAAGCTGATTAGGCAGAAAATCTTCAAAAAGTCAGACTTGAGCTGAGCTCACGTCATGAGCATCAATGCTTATGTCGTAAGCTGTGACAAATCTAAAAAACAGGTTTCTTTTTATCGATTCACCAATGTGTAAATACATGAAAGAAAACCCTAGGCTCTGATACCACTGATGGGTTCTTAGGGTTACAACTACAAATGTTATGCCTCTAATGTTTCACACTCAAACGCTAGCAACCAAGGAGCTTGAAGAGAGAGAGAAGAAGAAGAGTAGGATCTATGTCTTTCACATATAGGCAACATACTATGAATTTTTATCCTACAAAACTTTCCTATGATACTAATTCATAAGAATAAAGAAAATTTCCTTGAAGATTATTATTGAAAAAAATCTTGAATTCCTTCTTGAAAAACTCTTAAAAGCAAGCACCACAAATGTTGTGCCTCTAATGGTTCACACTCAAACGCTAACAACCAAGGAGCTTGAAGAGAGAGAGAAGAAGAAGAGTAGAAATTTTGGCCCTAAGCCTCTAAAGGAATGTCATCTCCTCTAAAGGAATGTCATGGCCGAAATTCTAATGTTAAGGGTCCTTATATAGTTGAGGTAGTTTGGTGCCAAAGCTAGGGTTTAAGGAGGAAACCATCATCCCTTTGTTTCGTGACCAAGCAACATATTCCCCTCTTTTCAAGGGACTTGGATGAAATTCACCGGGCTTGCCCAAGTGATTTTCGTCCATCATCCAATGAGGTCCATGGGAACCTTTCCTTAACTTTTAATAAATAACCAAACAAACCCTACATTTTTAATTAATCTAATTAATCATAGTCTGGTTAATTATTGATTAAATAATATTATTTCCAATTAATATATTATTCTCATAATATATTAACAAAATATTTATTTTGATTTCTAATTAATTTATTAACAATATAATAAATTAATAAATAAATCTCTCTCTCTCTCTCTAAAAGTTATCATATTTAATTGTTAGATTTTAGGGCAACCCAAAAGGACTGTGCTACAATCAATTCAAGTTTATATCAATTATAGTTACGAGATTACACACCTAATCCAACATATAGGACAAATAGAAAAGAAGTTCATGATTGCGACATTCATCACTCCCTTCGTGCGAATTTTGTGGAGCACGTTTATAGGGCTCACAACCCCACTTTTGACACGATGATTTGTTCGATGAATCAGATGAAGATTTAGATATGTGTGTCGAGGACTCGGGCGAGGATTTGGATGATGACGACGAGGTCAAGGACAATGATTCCGAGTGACGTATTTTTTTTTTCAAATTCAGATATTGTGTGATTTTTAATTATGTATTCTATCTCATTTTTAACATCTAAATTGTGTTTTTTTAATCTTGATTGTTTTCTAGGTTTTTTTTAAAAAATATTTATAGTTTTTTATGTATCTTTTTTTTTAAGTAATTAAGTACTTTTATTTAATTAAATTTTGTGTTTATTAATAATTTTTAAGAATATATATTTATTTTTTGAATTATAAATCTTAACAATCAATTATTTTTATTTAAAAAAAAAGGTAGTGAAAGATGACAATTTTATGCATTTTGGTGAGTGAAATGTGAGTGAGTGGAAAGCTGACGTAATATTGAAAAAGCGAAAGGTGGAAGATGGGTATACCTTATGGCCTAAGGGTGAACAAAAACTAAACCAAATAAACAACCGGAATCACCACAAAAAAACTGAAACAGGTTAAGTGGAACCAATACAAAAATTGAAAGTGCAATTTTCAATTTGGCGAGAATCGAAGCTCATCTATCGGTCTGGTTTTCAACAAAAAACCGAACCGCATAGATGTTGGTTAAAATTATAGATTATATATATATATATATATATATATATATATATATATATATATATATATATATATATATATATATATATATATATATATATATATATATATATATATATTTTAGGTACCCAAACATCAAAACTAGGTCGTTTTTATTATTCTACCTGTAGTAGAAGACACAAAATGGAGTAGTAGTTAGTAAACCGTGTTATATTAAATTTAACTATTTAAAGATGTGATTTTTCAATATTCAATTCTATTTAATCGAAGAATCTCTCGTGAAACATTGAGAGGAATAAACATTGAAGACTAACATTTACATAGAAAATAACTAGATTATAGCTCACGTTAAATGCGGAGAACGCATAAAAAAACATACAAATGTCAACATATATTGCATAATAATTATCAACAATCGGTCTTGAGAGTCGATTAATCGGTCATTAATCGATTTGCGGCCTTCAACCGATTACGATTCTGGTGCTTTGTAGAAATTGGTCAAAATCGGTTAAACTCAGGTTTGGCGGTCATTGGTAGTCATCGGCGATCATAGGCGGAAAATATTTTAAAAATTCATTTTCTTTAATTTTCAAATATTACATCAAACTTTTTAATTTTCAAAATTTTAAGCTTTCAAATTTTAAGATATTATACTAAAATTTTCAAATTTTCAAATTTTCAAATTTTAATTTTTAAATACTTCTTTTTTTAGGATAATTTTTTTAAATCATTTATTAATAATTTATGGTCTCCGATTAATCGTTGATTAATCCCCACCGAGTCTGAGCGTTAACGACAATCGACCGTCGAACGATTTTCACAACCTTGATAATTAATAAAAAAATTATGGTTATTGGTATTATTGAAATGTGTAGAAGATACATTGAAATCAATAAATATCTATAATCGTTAAAGGGACTCTTTACAGACAACATTTTTTGCTTTATTAGTTGAACGACATTCCTTGTCATATATGAGTACCTTCAAAATCATAGATAATTACATTAGTTTAATTTGACGAAAGATTGATTTGTAAAACACTAGGGACAAGACTTTTAGCTTATTTTTTCTTGAAGAAGATGAATCATCACTTGAATCTATCACTTTGTTTTATTGTTAATGTTGTTTATAAAAGTTAAATATAAATATATAGGCACATTGGTAAGTCTTATTATTTTTTATGAGGAAAGTAATAATTAGAATGAGGCAATATTATCTAAGAAATAATGCTTGAAATATTTTTGGAGGGAAAATCGTGATCCTTAAAAAAATTTATATACGGAAAATACAAATTTAGATTGAGTGAAATTATGTATGAAATTACTGATGAATATTTTTTTGGAGGGAATTGTATTTTGTAAGGTATAATACTATAACAAAATCCGAAATATATATATTTGTTGTGTAAGTTTATAAATTTTATTGTTACTATATGAAGATAAAAGAAAGTAGGTTGATATGTTATACAAAAAAAATCACTTTTGTGTTCGCAAAAACTTTGCATTAGACTTGGCGTAACTTTGAATAATTTTGGTATATCATCAATGTAATTTGGTATATATCTTTCAATTATATGAGATATCAAATTATGACATTTCATTACTATTGTGATAGTATAGTTTACATATTGTAGTTTTACTAATATTAACGGTCTTAATTTTTTTTCTAATCACCGTAACACTTTTATTAATTGTATTTTTTTGCAAATCTCCGAATATTTTATAATTCTTTTTATCTTACTTTATAATTTTTCATAAATATGTTACTTTTCAAGGTTGACTGTCTTAAATACGAAGCTTTGTTCACTAATTTCGACCAAAAAAGGTTTCCCATGACGGATATATGACCTTTCAAAGATAGGGACAAATTAGGGAAAAATGTTGAAATAAGAGTTTTGACTTTTTAAATAACAAAAACCACAGACGAACATTACTATTAACTAAATATGTTAAAAACAAAATAGAAATTACAAATGCACTGTATATCCACTTAACACAGTTACAACTACTCAAAAGAAATTTAGAAATTGCAATTCAAAACATTATAGATTAAAGTCAAAGTATATTGCTATTAACTAAATCTATTACAAACCAAGAATTATGGGCAAATATGTCAAATTAATAGCAATATAATATTGATAATTAAAAACACTAAAGAGTAAATGATAGTATTCAGTCATCAACTACCGTGTAATCCAAACAATCTCAGGAAAATTTAATTACGTAAGACACACATACATACATACAATTAATCAAAAGTCACTGTGCTTTTCTCGTGGGCATTTTATTACCATGAGAGTGCAACATCAAATGCAAGGTTAAAAAGACAAAAGTAAAAGACTGAAAAACTAATACTAACATTTATAATCAAAGATTATTCATGCATTCAAAGATCACAGTCAAATACAACACTAATGAAAATAAAAAAAAAAATCGAATACAATTAATAAAAATTAAGAATATCATATTAAAGAAAGCACCTGGATGACAAACGTGATGTTGCAAATGGTGATGTTGTTTAAACGTGATGTTGCTAAGGGTCTGAAGAAAACATAATGTACGAACAACAACACATGATTTATACATAACTTTGAACAATGATTATGGAAAAGATATCAAATTTCGAATTCTTTGATTCTTTGAAATTAAGTGACGATATTTCGTAATCTATTAAATACATTTCATATAATAGATGTGAAATGATAGAATATCCTAAAGGTGTCAGCTAAGAACGTGATTTTAATTACGAAGAAACGAAATTTACTTTCAAAAATTATGATGAGGTTTATATGAGTTGAATACATTCATTTTATAAATAACATTAACATTAAATCAGTTAGTCAAGTTTTCAAATTTAGTCAATATTAATTTAATTGGACAACTCCACAACAAAGGGGCAAACATTAAAACTGTATGAACTTTCAGTACATATTTGAACTTTTCTGAATACTTTTCATCAAAACAACCTTCTACGAAAAGTCTTCGATATGTATTCAACCAACAACAATAAAATCATGTCAAATATTCTATAGAGTATCCTTCGGTCATTATATAGATCTATAGATCGAGAATCCAAATCCAAATTGTAACCAACAATCATCATCATTTTTCAATAAGGAAAGAATCAGGTATATAAAACCAAAATAAGTAATGAAATGACTAGTTTTGATGTTTGGATACCCAAAGTTATATACCCTCTAGGGATTATTCATTTTTCTTTTATATATATATATATATATATATATATATATATATATATATATATATATATTAACTTTGATTCAGAAGGGCTTCAAAGCAATTCAATTTATGGACTATTAGGCTTTAAAAAGGAGTAAGAATTCTACACAAATATCATTTTATCGGTTTCAAAATTTGACTCATACGAATAAATTAAAATTATGTATAGCAAAGTAACAAACCATCATATTCAGTTTTCCAGTGCTTTTCCCATTTCATCTTCTATTTGGGCTATATGAATCCTTTTTTTAATGATTAACTAAAGCTCTGGTCGTTTTTCTTAATGTTGTTATCCCTGTTTTCGGTGCAAATAATTTTTTTGGAATTATCAATATGATGGAAACAAAGTTTGTTTTACATTTACATTTCAAGTCACTATTGGTTACTTGGCACCATGTAATGCATCATCAATTATATAGACAATGAGATTATATGTAAAGAATGAATGATAATTCATTTATTAGCAATAATATTCACCGACCGAGTATTATACTAGTTTAGAATTTACGTTATTATTAACATTATTATATGTGGTAGATTTCAAAAGATAATCTCCTAATAAAACTAAAAATTAAAATATTATTTAATATCTAGATATAACTTTCAAAATACATATCTTAATAATAAAAATATTGAAAATAAAATGTCTTAATACATAAAGAAAACGTTAATAAAGTCTTTACGTATTGGTCTCATAATTAAATTAGTCATTATATCTTTTTTTTAATTAAGTCCCAAAAAACCGATAATCGTATTCAATTTAACTATTTTACCCGGCCAACAGGTCATCTAACTTTCAAAAACTACATTTTATTATAATTTTGGTCCAAATACTTTTGGCCCAGATTTTAATTTTTATTACAAATTTGGTCCATAATTTACACTTTTGGCCTAAATTTTAAAATTTTATTATGAGTTAATCCTGATTTTAAGTTTTTACAACTTTTTTCTCAAAATTTGGTTTCGAATATGTTTTTTATTTATAAAATTCATATTTATACAAAAAAACATATTTTCACATAAAAAACTTATATTTTCTAAATAAAAACTTTTTTTAAATAGCTTTTTTTATACAAATTAAATATCTATTTATAAAAATAAGTATTTATTAAGTACACAAATATATACAAATCCGTTTTTACAAAAAAAAAAAAAATTACATACATGTTTTTTACAAAAACACCTATTTTATTGAAAATACTTTTGTATGCAAACATATATTTATAAAAAAAATGTATACAAACACTTATCTCATAGTAACAATATACATGTATTTTGTAAAAACATATTTATATGTATCCAAATAAGTGTTTGTATACATTTTTTTTGTAAAAACGTATTTATATATTTATTTTTATAAACACATATTTTATAATAAATACATTTGTATTCAAACACGTTTATATATAAAATATATACAAACATGTATTATATAAAAAATTATTCAAACATGTTTTTATAAAAGAAATATATACAAACACGATTTTATAAAAAAATATATATATAGATACACACCTATTTGTATATACACACAAATACATGTGTATCTATATTTTCTTATATGCACTAGGTGTGTATCTATATATTTTTATATGCACACAAATAGGTGTGTATCTATTATTTTTTTATAAAATCGTGTTTGTATACATTTCTTTTATAAAAATGCGTTTGAATATTTTTTTTATATAATATGTGTTTGTATGTATTTTATATATAAATGTGCTTGAATACAAATGCATTTATTATAAAATAGGTGTTTATAAAAAAATATATAAATATATTTTTACAATATATATATATATATATATATATATATATATATATATATATATATATATATATATATATAAACACTTATTTGGGTGCATATAAATATGTTTCTACAAAAAACTATATATACGTTGACTGTGAAATAAGTGTTTGTATACATTTATTTATAAATATGTGTTTGCATAGAAATGTATTTATATAAAATAGGAGCTTGTATATATATATATATATATATATATATATATATATATATATATATATATATTGTTAAATTACATGTATGTATACATTTAAAAAAAACGGCTTTGTATATATTTATGTACTTAATAAATACCTATTTTATAAATAGGTATTTCGTGTACAAAAAAGTTTTTTAAAAACAAGTTTTTATATAGAAAATATAAGAGTTTTATGTGATAATAGTTTTTTTTTTTGTATAAATATGATTTTATAGAGAAAAAAATATATTCAAAATTGTTTTTTGAGATAAAAAAAGTTGTAAAAAAAAAAGTAAAGTTAGGATGAATTCATAACAAAATTTTAAAATATGGCCCAAAAGGGTAAATATTAGAACAAATTTGTAATAAAATTTAGAATATGTGGCAAAAGTGTAAATTTTTGACCAAATTTGTAATAAATTTTAAAATACGAACCAAAACTATAATTTTTGAAAGTTAGATGACCTGTTGACCTGATAAAATGGTTAAATTGAATACGATTATCAGATTTTGGGATTTAATGAAGAAAAGAAAAGATATAATGACTAAATCGATTATGATTCCAATATGTAAGGACTTTATTATAGTTTCCCTGATAAAAACATATATAAATAGGGCCGGTCCAATAGATTTTCATGCCCCGAGCAAAACAACACAATAATGCCCTTTGTAAACCATGACTACAACACACCAATGTTTAACAAAACGGTTTAAGAAACAATATGGCAAGTTTTTTTTTACCATCATAATAGTTTCTGAGTTGATTTTTTCTCGGAATGAGATACATTAGTCTTAGCTAGACACTTAAAACCATGTTAGCAACATTGCCATTGTAACATCCCAATTTTTTAGTCCAAAATTTTCGTTTGTAATTAAGTAAATTATATATTCGTTTACTATAACATTGTCATTATCATATCAACCCATAAACCATCGTGAATAAGTTTAAAAATCACAACATCGAACAATAGTATAAATCATAGTGCAATCTCAGAAAACTCAATGCGGAAATCAAATGTGTGTGTGTGTGATACACTGCTACGCCGCCAGCTCCTTCACCTTGGATGAAGACGTACCTGAAACCAAAACTGAAACTGTAAGCAAAAAGCTTAGTGAGTTCCCCCATCATACCACATATCATACAATCACATAGCATACATACTGCCGGACAATTTTGGGGTACCCGACCTACCCATGTCAAGCCATTTTGGGTTGCTGACGTACCCATGTCAAGCCATTCTGGGGTGCTGACCTACCCATGTCAGGCCGTTTTGGGGTGCCGACTACCCTTCGGTCAATCTTAACCGGCATCAGGGACTATTTCACCCCTACCTCTATCATAAAATAACAAAATATAATCATGCAGTCAGGCATATCTGGGGTACTGACCTACCCTTCGGTCCTAACAACCAAGTTAGGGAAAAGCTATTCCCTGCTACTACCACTAACACACATAGGATATCAAATAAGCATATCTCATAAGCATATCACATAAGCATACCAAGAAAATCATCACAAAGACAATTATCTACCAATTACTCTTGTTGGTGGGCCGGCATTATGGCCTTAGACCCACCCATACTGGAAGGTAACTCACCTCGATGTCATGTAACGTCTGCACTGTCCTCTTTGTGAAATTCGGCTCTTCTCGACTCTTCAATCCCTAGAAGACAACCCTTTTAAGTTATCAATTTGAACCCACAACCCCCCTCAAGGGTCAACTTGAATCCAAGTCAAAGTCAAACCATGTTCAAGTCAACTCTTTGGTTGACCAGACTCGTCGAGTTGGTCCGCCAACTCGCCGAATCCCTTCTTCCACATAATACTACAAACCCGTCCCCACTCATTGAGTCTAGCAAGATCTCGACGAGTTCACCTTCAACAACACTTCAGTCAATCTTCAATCGACTCGACGAGTTCTTCCTTGAACTCGTCGAGTTCATCTTCAGCATTTGAATGCGTCCAGTCTATGACTCGCCAAGTGTGTTCTAGCACTCGTCGATTCCCATGATTCCCAGGTCCCTTAAGAGCCTAAACAACTGGGGAACCTTCCACACTATCTTCTGGTCCTTCGACAGAAGGGATTTGGTGGTCATTATACCCCGAATCGCCGAGTCCAAAGAACGACTCGTCAAGTCCAGCCTTGACCATTACTATACAGTCGATTTAAATGGGTTTTAAAACCTCAAAACTATAGATCTGGCCTCCTAATGTCCATTTTACACGTGAAGTCTCAAGCTTGGTGCACATGCATGGGATCTTTGGCTTAAAAAGCCATAAAAGATGGTCTACAAGATGCATGAAGTGTTTATGGAAACAAAGTTGGCATCTTTATGCTATAAAGACCCCCAATGGCCCCAGATCTAAAGTTATAACTTCGTATTACACTTCACAACCCGAAAATGGCTTAGAAAGCCCTAAATATACCAAGATCCAAGCCCTAAAGATGATTATTTACATGGAAGATCAAGATAGGAGCTTTTTACATTAAATGAGCAGGAAATAGAACACAATCTATGGATCTCCAAGCTCCCACTTGAACTCCCAAGCTCCTTTCCTCTTCTCAAGCTTCACAAACCAACAAAATGCACAAAATGACCTTAGAACACTCAAACAAGGCTAGGGTTTTGAGTTAGGCTTTTCTCTGGACGATGCGATTTGAGTTGGGGGGTTATAATGTGTTTAAATAGGGTGCAAACCCTCAATTTAGGGTTTCACTCAAACAACGTCTACTCGCCGAGTTAGTCTCCCGACTCCTTGAGTAGACTACTTAAACTTCCCGCGGATCACGACTCTACTCGACGAGTTAGGCCTCCAACTCGTCGAGTCCTGGAGGGTCCAATTAATGGTTTGGTCTAGGCTTTTGTTGCAATAGGTTCTTTTGTGTCAATAGGCAGTTTTGGTAGTATTGATAGTAGTTTACGGCCATGTCATGAGTTTACGGCCGTAAACCCAAGGTCAGCCCAAGTCCACTATATATAGATTCTAGCTAGGTCATTTAATGGTTGTTGATGCCACAGAGTTCGCGTCTGCTATTGACAAGTTGTACTAGACGTTTTCATTAATAGAAGCGTGTGCAAGCTTGTTCTGATTTCTGTTTCTACTTCATTCTTGTTATTATTGATTGTTTTGTTTGTTTGATCACTGGTAAGATCCGTTTCAGGACCTTATAATTGGTATCAGAGCAAAACCAGTGTCAAAGCATCCTACAATCGAGTTTTTGGCCATATTCTTCATTGTTTGCGACTGAAGTTGGTGTCTGCTGCGAAGGGGATTCATGTTTAATCCAAAAATCGTGATTTCTTGATGTTCTGAGAGTTCACTGCCTAGAGTTTATGGCAACAAACTCAGTTTACGGCCGCAAGCTCAAGAAATTTCTTGGGTCGTAAACTCCGTTCTTAGACCGTGAATAAAGCATCTTCAATAACCGCAAGCTAAGACTCATAGACCGTATACAGAAACCGCAAACTCTTTACGACTATAAACTCTCGACCGTAAAAAGAGTTTACGGTCGTAAACACCCCTTTGACCGTAAACACTTGTTTTAACCGGAAACTCAACTTTTTTTAAGAAAATAACTTAATTCTTATTTAAATTAATATTAAATGGATTCACAAAGTCAAACACATCACCATGAGCTGGACTCTGTTATGGGCACAACGACTCGCATTCCAAGACTCTTGTCTGCAGATGGTTTTCCTGAGTGGAAATACCAAATTGAGAAATACATTAAAATGAAGGACTTCAAAATTTGGAGAAGCATCGTCAAGAATCCCGTCAGAATAACCACAACTATTGCAGGGAAAGTGGTTGACAAAGCGATTGAGAATTACACTGATGAAGACTTTGAGAAGGTTGAAGAGCAAGAATGGGCTTTGGCCACTCTAACCATGGCCCTGTCTCCAGATATAGCTCAAGGTTTTAGGGAGTATACTTCAGCAAAGGCTTTACGGGAAACCCTAATTGAGGTATATGAAGGAAATGAAGATATGAAGGAGAGTCGCCAAGACATGCTACGCCAAAAGTTCAACATGTTCAAGTACATTCGTGGTGAGACCCTGGAGGCACAACTTCAACGATTCAAACTCTCACCACTGAGATGAGCATAGCTGGAATGTTCTTGACAAAGTCTGAAATAAACAAGAAGCTACTAAATGACCTTCCAAAGTCATGGGACATGAATGTATCAGTTATCAAGAAGACCAAAGACCTAAATTGCCTTAGTTTTGCTGAAGTGATGGCAATCATCAAGGCGTGTGATATTGATGATAAACAGAGGGAGATAAACCATGTGAATTCGTACTCAGCTGCAAATCTTGGCATTTCATCTAATAATGCTCTTTCATCTCTCACTTTTCCCTCTACAAGTCAACCTTGTGTTGTTCAGCATGTTCAGACTCAATCCTTTTCCACTTCATCAGCTACTTCACTTCCTACTGCATCATCCATGCCTCTTCCTCATAACCAATCATTTGTTGCCTCTCAAGTTGCTTCTTCTTCTAATGGGGCTTCTTCCACAAGTGCTAAGTAGTGTGATGAAAATCTTGCTCTCGCCACAGGACTTGTTAACTGCTACAATGCTCTTGTAGCTGGAGATCTTCCACCACAACTGTCGTTTGCTGATCTGGATCAGATTCATCCAGAAGACGTGGAAGAAATGGATATAACATGGCAAATTGACATGGCAGTTTTCAGGGCGAAGCAGTTTGCTAAGAAGACCGGGAAGAACAACTGGGGTATGAGTGCCGATAAGAAGGTAGGGTTCAACAAGGGAAAGCTACGTTGTTTCAATTGTCACGAGCCAGGTCATTTTGCTCGTGAGTGCCCGATGTCGGATCGAAGATTGAACAACGACAGGACAATTGTGGCGATGGGAAACAATCAAGGAGGTGCTCAGGTCAACAACGAGAAGGCTATGGTTGCTCAGTCATTTGACTATGAGGACCAGATGCAGGCCTTGAATATTTCAAAACCTGAAAATGCTCACCTAGCCCAAGTCAAAGATGAAGCTTCTGTGGAGAGTGTTGCTGCTGAAGAAAAGATGATGGAGCTTCAGTTTGCGTTGATGGTATGTTCTACTTCTGAACCAAAGAAAAGTAAGGTAAGTTTCCCTTCATGCTCTCAAGCTTGTATTGATTATGTTAAAATTCTTCATGAAGAAATAGAAACATTACATAGAGAAGTAGAGGACCTTAGATATGAGGGTTATCAACTTAGAAAAGGACAAAAACCCCTTAAGGCCCAGTTAGAAACTAAAATAAAGGACTTTAGAAGACTTCGGGAAGACTACAGTAATAAATGTGAAAATTATGATTACATAAAGAGACAGAATGTTGAATTAATTACTGAACTTGACACATTAAAGAGTAAATTTGAGACTGCTGATTTTGATTTTAGAAAATTTGATGTATCAAGTGAAGTAGTTGCCAACATGATAGACCACTGCATGCAATTTAAACATAATCAGTCAAAGGGTCTAGGGTATGACAAAGTGCCTCCTCCTTTCAACCATTCATATCAGTTTCAACCTTTGTCCAAGGAGGAGATTGCCAATGAACCATTCGTGGTTTATGGCAAGCCGTCTGGTTTTGTTTCGGGAGGATTTATTAATGTTGAAAGTACTAACATTTCTACTTCTCCTGCAGATCAATTCTTAAATCAGTCAAAGCACGAAGTTGAAGGATCTGTTTCCGAAAATAAAGCTGAGTCTTAACCTGAAGTTTTAGTTTTAAATAGACACTTTAATTTTTCTGATGTTGAAAGTGACAATGTTTTTTGTGATTTTTCTGCACCTTCTAATACTGGTTTGAATGTTTTTAAAGTGTTTGATGATGTGGTTGACAATTCTAATGTTTGTGATGATACTAATAAAAAACACCAATTCCACAAGTTTCTCCATATGATACACCCTCACTTATCTCACAACCTAATTATTGTTCATGTTCATGTGAGAAAAGCAAGGGTGTCAGTATGGAAAACAAATTTGAAAAGAGCAGTACAGGTTTTAACAATAACAAACATATTTGTTTCAGTTGTGGTATTGGTGGTCATATATCTAGGAATTGTCCTAATAGAATGTTTGTACATTATATCTCACAAAGAGGAGAGAACGAATTTAGAGGAAGGTCTTTACTATAAAATCCTCTAAAACTCGTTCTCGGAATGATGATTGGAAGGATGATCCTAGTAGAAAACGGGGAGTTTTTAAAAATAATAAAAGGTCTTTCATAACAAAGTCCCGAACAGTTTGCCAAAACCAAACATGGCTCAGCCAAGATTGGTTTCGTCAAGGAGTAGTTCTGGGTCTTCAACCAATTCTAGTAGAAAACCCAGATGCTCAAAGCAAACTGATAAAAATCCAATTTCAAAACCATCGGTGATTGTTAGAAAACCTAATTATCAATGGCTACCCAAAATAAGTTCCAATCCATCATCTGTATCCTTTGGAAAATTAGTAAATAATGATAAATCTAAAAATGCAACAGGTCAACCTAGGAAAGTGATGACTTGGGTTCCCAAATCTGAATGAACACGCACATTTTGCAGGGACAGTTACGGGGGAATGTCGTCAGACCTTGGTTCTTCGACATCGGCTGCTCCCGACATATGGCAGGAGATATCTCCCAACTAAACAACATTCAATCTTTTAATGGCGGATATGTTTCCTTTGCGGGTGGAGAAGGTGGCAAGATCACTCAGAGAGGAACCATTACAAATCGTGTGTTAAGCTTCGAGAATGTCAACTTTGCTCCCGAATTAAAGCATAGTCTGTTGAGTGTGTCTCAGATATGCGACAAAGGCTATTCTACACATTTCACTGACAAGGAATGTATGACTCTCAAGCCAGGCTTTGTCATCCCAGAAGAGTGGATTCTTTTCAAATCTAAAAGGGATGGGAATGCTTACATTATTGATATGAATATCAATCTTCGATAACAAGTTACATGCCTCTTTTCAAAGATCTCAGAACAAAATGCAATGTCGTCGCACCGAAAACTCGGTCATGCTAACGTCAAAAACCTAAATCGTCTTGCAAATAATGAGAAGGTTCGGGGTTTGCCTGTCAGAGACTTCATAATTTTTGAAAAGTGTGTGTCATGTGCCCAGGGTAAACATCACAGAAAACCACACCTGCCAAAACAGGTTAACTCAATCAGTCAGTTGCTCCAATTATTACATATGGACTTATTCGGTCCAGTCAACGTCTTTAGCATCAACAAAAGCTCATACTATATGGTTGTGATTGATGATTTCTCTCGGTTTACGTGGGTCTTCTTCTTACCCAACAAAGTTGGGGTTGCAGAACTGATAAAGAAGTCCATAGTGCTAATTCATAACCAAACCAACCATCAGGTGAAGGCGCTTCGTACCGACAACGGAACAGAGTTCAAGAATTCTATTCTTGATCATTTTTGCACTGAAAAGGGGATTATGCGTCAATACAGCTCCGCTCACACACCTCAACAAAACAGTGTTGCTTAAAGGAGAAATAGAACCTTGAAAGATGCTATAAGGACAATGTTGTGTGACTCCAAGTTACCAGTTTTCTTTTGGCCCGAGGCGATTAACACTACTTGCTACGTTCAGAATCGTGTGTTGATCAACAAAGCTCAAATGAAGACTCCGTATGAGATTCTATATGGTCACAAGCCATCAGTAAGTCATTTCCGTGTATTTGGCTGCCCTTGCACCCTTCTTCACCTAGAGTCAAACCCAAAGTTTAATGCGAAAGCGGATGATTGTTACTTCGTAGGGTATGTTGCATGCACCGCATATAGGGTCTAAAATAAGAAGACGAAGCAGATTGTTGAATCCTATGACATGCGTTGGTTAGAGGAAAACGAAACGGATGCTCGAGTGGGTCCAAATTGGTTATTTGATTACACATCTCTTTTCAAGTCCATAAATGTGTCTTCAGATAGCTCATTTGGGTCTTTCTCTGATTTGAAGAATGTTTCTGAAGACAAAGAATTTGTCTACAGATCTCCAACGGTATCCTCTTCACCATATGAGGGGGAGTCCTTTGCTTCTCCTGATGGGGGGTTTTCTGTACCAGCTGATAGTCCAAAATCTCCAGTTCAGAATGATACTCCTAATGCTGAGGCTACACCACTCACTCCTATTGAAAGAGAGTTCATGTCTAGAGATGCTTCCGATGTCACTTCAACTTGTATGGAAATACTCTTTCCTGAAGACATTTCAAATGAGTTCGTAGCAGAGTCTTCTGGTGTGGAACAATCAGCAAATGAAGGAGGTGTCAATATTAACAATCTTCCCGTCTCACTTAATGATATCATCCAGGAGATACCTTCAAGAATTCAACGCGGTCATCCGATCGAGAACATCATTGGCCAGCTGGGTGATGGCGTTAAAACCAGAAGTCAGAGTGGAGATGCCAATACATGTCTTTACTCTTGCTTTATCTCTCAAATAGAGCCCAAGAATGTTGAAATAGTTCTGAATGAGCCCAGCTGGGTAGATGCTATGCATGAAGAATTGAATCAATTTGAAAAAATCGGGGTTTGGAAATTGGTTGAGTTACCAAATGGCAAAAAGTCTCTTGACACACGCTGGGTCTATCGAAAACAAGCAGGATGATTCAGGGGTTATAGTACAAAATAAGGCTAGATTGGTGGCTCGCGGGATTCGAAAAGTCGAGGGTCTTGATTATATTGAGGTTTATGCTCCAGTGGCTCGCTTGGAGGCTATTTGTATCTTCCTTGCATATGCCTCTTACATGAACTTCACGGTTTATCAAATGGACGTCAAGACTGCCTTCTTGTATGGCAAGGTGAAGGAAGAAATCTATGTTGATCAACCCCCTGGGTTTGTTAACTCGAAGTTTCAAAATCATGTCTACAAGTTGGACAAGGAATTGTATGGGTTACATCAAGCTCCTCGAGCGTGGTATGCGACTCTAACAAAGCACTTGCTCGAGCATGGATACTCTCGTGGCACTATTGATCAAACTTTGTTTATCAAGCATGTTTGTAATGATCATATTATAGTTCAAATCTACGTTGACGGCATTATCTTCGGGTCTATCATTCTGCAGCTATGCAAGGAGTTTGAAGGTGTTATGAAAAACCAGTTCGAGATGAGTTCGTTGGGAGAAATGACCACGTTTCTGGGGCTTCAGTTCAAATAAAATTCAACCGGAATCCTGCTACATCAAGCCAAGTATGTGGAGGATATTCTTGAGAAGTTCGAGTTTCAAGATGCTAAGCCTGCATCAACGTCGATGGCTGAAAGACCTCTTCTGACTCCAGATCCTGATGGCGAATCTGTAGATCAGACATACTACAGATCGATGATCGGATCGTTGATGTATCTTACTACAAGCCGACCGAACATCATGTTTGCAGTTTGTCAATGCGCACGTTATCAGGCTAATCCTAAACTTTCACATCTTATTGTTGTCAAAAGAATTTTTTGGTATATTAAAGGCAGCCCAAAATTGGGTCTTTGGTATCCGAAAAATTCTGAATTTGATTTATATGCCTTTGCTGACAGTAATTATGGAGGCTGTGAGCTTGACAGGAAATCTAATTCAGGAGGGTGTCAATATCTTGGAGATCGGCTGGTGTCATGGCAGTGCAAGAAGCAACACACAATCTCAACGTCAACAGCAGAAGCGGAATATATTGCTGCATCTTCCTGTTGCTCTCAAGTCATATGGATCCAACATCAACTGTTGGATTACAGTTTGAATTATCTAGAAACCCCAATCTACTGTGACAATGAGGCTGCGATTCAAATTTCTAAAATCCTGTCCAACACTCAAAAACCAAGCACATTGACATCAAAATTCATTTTATCAGAAACTATTATGAACGTTCACTTATCCGGCTGGAACATGTTCCCACTGCTAATAATGTGGCGGACCTGTTCACCAAGCCTTTTAACAAAGCTCGATTCGATGTGCTTGTGGGATTTTTGAAGATGATACGTTTTGAGGATTAATTTTTTTTTCTTTCTTTTTTACTTTGTTTAAGTTTTTATTTTATTATTTAATTCTTATCTTCTATTTTTATTTTTATTTTTGGTTAGGTTAGTTTAAATTTGCACATTTTCGTGATTTCATTCTCACCCATGCACAAATTTAGGGGGAGAAATAAATAAAAACCAAACAAAAAAAATAAAAATCCAAAAACAATAAAAATCAGAAAATCAAAGTATGATGCTAATTATCTTGTTTGTAGGTGATGTGTTAGGAGGTGATATCATCAAGTGATAACGGGCAATCTGAATCTGCGTAACGTACCAGAATTGAATTGTCTACGCTCTGTGCTAGATGCGTCGGTAGGCACAAAAGATTCTAAATGGACTTGACTAGGAAGATTTGAACTTAAGGAATTCAAGGACTTGAAAAATATTGAACTAGTTAGATCCGTTTAGCCTGACAATACGACGCTCGGATAGGTTGAGCAGGGAGATATACATGGGAATTTACTGGTCAGACTAAAAGAACCCGTATCTAGAACTGTGGATTCACTTTTCCTCGATGTGCGGATTCTGTCCTTAATTCCAGTATTGATGGGGTGACTGGGGAATTCCGATAAATTAGGTTTGTAGAAAGTTATTTTCTTTCTTTCTGTATGTTAGCCATATGTTGCCTCCTCTGCGTGATCGAGAGATCCAACCTAGACTGTAACATATGCAATTCTATCTCTCTGCATCTTCTATCTATGCGATTCTTTCTATCTGTTAGCCATATAATGTCTCCTCTGCGTGACTCACAATCCGACCTGGTACACAGTACATGCATCATTCTTTTTCTCAATCCCTCTAAAACTTTAGTTAGTCATATGTTTCATCCTCTGCATGATTGGAAGAGATCCGACCTGGGTGTACATCATATGCATTCTAAATCTATCTTCTCTCTTAATAATTGTCTGCTTACCCGGTGTAAGGAGTATTCTGGAAATTCTTGATTACTGGAGCATATCAGGAAGCGGGAAACATGTTCTTGTACAATTAAAATTGAACACATATAGATTGTCTATAGATCTCGCTCCTCAATTTAAGTGGACAACAATATCCTTGGTCGTCATCAGCTAAATGGTCCCTAGGAAATATATCTAAGAATATAGGATCAAAATGTGTTGTTATTATTAGTCTGTTGAAAATTGTCACAAATTTTTCGTGTTTAAGTGGACTACGATACCGACGATCGATCAGACATAGACACGAAGATAAATGTACCGATAAGTAGACTAAAGTTGTCTAACAACTTTGATCCCAAAGTCACAAAATTTATATTCAGTGTTTGTTTAGATAAATTTTAGTTTATTTTGTCTTAAATTTTATTGTTTTATTTTATTTTGTAATTGTCAAAATTTTAAATTTTAAATTTTGGAAATTGTTTTTTTTTTATTTTTAGTTTAATTTTATTTTTATTTTTATTTTATCTTTATGTATATCAAAATTTTAGAAATATTTTAATTTTAATTTTATTTTCTATTTTAATTTTATCTTTATTTTTATTTTATTTTATTTTATTTTAATTTTTATTGTTATTTCTGTTAAAGTTTTATTTTGTTTTATTTTTAGTTTTATTTTTATTTTTAAAATCCTCAAAGTATTATTTTTGGAAAACTTTAAAAAACTTGGACTGTGCCTTACACAGTGTGGAAAGAAGGTAAAAGGTCAAAGTTATTTATAGGGGTTTACAGCCGGAAACCCTTCATTTTTCTGATTCTGGCCGCAAACACCCCTTCATACTCTCTCAACCTCGAAATTTTTTTTGTCTGATTTTGTGAAATTGCTCATTTCATCTCGTAGGTAAGAGGATTTTGACCAAGGATATGCATTTGTTCCATGAAATTGATGAGTTTTGAGGCCAAAATCGACGAAAAACAAACTGTCGGAGTTTATGGCCCAAGCTTACGGCCAGGAGCTTACGACCGTAAACTCAGTTTACTGCCGGTAGCTTATGGCCATGGGTTTACGGCCGCAAACTCAAGTTTGACCGTAAACCCTATGTTGACTGTAAAATTGATTTTGATCAAAATTATTTATTATTTTGGGCTAAATTTGAAATTGATTTAATAAAAATAATTATATTGTTCATTGCTCAACGTCTTTCGTTTCTTATTTGGTATGTTTTAGTGCAGATCAAATGACAGCTTTAAAGTTCGCAGACATGCACAATCTGACAATAGTACTGGCAGATCCTCCGGTGGCACATGGAGAATTTAAGTCGATGATTCATGAACTAAGGGAATGCTGTCTGGCTTCCGCCATCACCATGAACACCGTCGTTTATCAGAAGATTATCAGAGAGTTCTGGCAGACTGCCAAAATGAGCAGAGACGATGATGGAGTAGTGACAGTATATGCAGTCGTAAAAGGATGCAAAATTGTGATCGATGAGTTGTTCGTGAGAGAGACATTGTTGATCAATGACCTACCGAGCTTTCCCACTAAAATTGGTATTGAAGATGCTCATATAATTTTAAAGAAGATGGGGTATGAAGGAGATTCTCCTCTTACAATGAAGAAGCTTTTGCCGCCTATTAGAGATTCCTAGCTAGGGGTGTCGAACGGGTTAAATTTTCGGGTTTCGGGTAGAACGGGTCGGGTAGAACGGGTATTTCCTTAAGAAAATAATACCCGATATCTGACCTATATTGTAATTCGGGTTTTCGAGTTTCGGGTATTCGGGTTTGAGGTCGGGTCGGGTAATTATCGGGTATACCCGAAAATTTCTTAAATTACACTTATTGATAACTTTTTATTTTCTTATTTTTTTATTTTTACATGTTGGTTGGTTTAATAAAGAATTGGGTGAAAAATACTACATACAATTAATAACTACATATATAATAACAATACAAATCATTATAATATGTTATGTACTTCTTTAATTCTATTCCGCGCGATTGTGAGAAACTGAGAATTGTGATGACGGTTCAGGACTTCAGCTTCAGCGTCATATTCCCTTTGCAAGTTTGCGTCGACTGTCGAGCCGTCGTTCATAAGAAGGAAACGAAGGGTTTTGTTTGAACTGTGAGTACGTGACTGCATTGTATATTTAGTATTATTTAAAAACCGAATTAGGGTATCCGAGTATACCCGAAAATAAATATTCATACCTAAAACCCGATCTATATTATTATCGGGTTAACCTATTACCCGAATGTTCATACCAGTTACCCGTCCTATCGACCCATTCTACCCAAATTCGAAACGGGTCGGGTGGGTAGAACGGGTTTCGGGTTTTTTCGACAGGCCTATTCCTAGCCCACGTGTTCATGTGTTGTATCTCCGGCAGAAGGTCTAGTGTGGATGAAATATCCCTGAGAAACACTGGAGCTATTGTTTCTCTTGCTGCGGGGATTGACTTCAACTTTTCTAGGTTTATCATGGACGAGTTTGTGGTCAACATCAATGTCATCACTCGGGATACCTTCCTAAGGTACCCTCGATTCGTTCAGCTCTTCATCAACAAACAATTTCCTAACATGGTAAAAAGGGAGAAACGCTTGATATGAAGTCCTTAGGCCCTCACACTATTGGGCTCATTAAACAAAATCGCAAAGGGAAGGTTATCTTTCAAGGACTGTATCCATTGATTAAATTCGGACGATTTGTTTAGTTGAATGAAGCGACCGAGTCCCACGGCTCTTCTGATAAGATATTTTCGGAGCCTACTTCATTAGAAAGGGTGATCTCGGAAGGAGATGTGATCACGGTATCAGATCAAGAAGGGGAAGAAACAGTTGCTCTTAATGTATCTGTAGCTGAGGAGCATGACCTGCAAACAGTCTAAGTTGAAGGTGATTACAATGAAGGATCTTCCAAGAATGCAACTGAGTCTAATCAGTATGTAGACCTTGATCTTACAGGTTTTGATAAAGATGAGATTCCAATCAACTTTGGAAGCAATGATGATGTTTTGTCGAATGTAAACCTCGACACATTGCTTGATAATATCAGTGATGTTGCTCGCACGGCAACGGGGATAAGGGATCCAGAAGACGTTCTCGAATCGATACCCATGTCTACAGATCATGTGGTTGATTCTATAGCTCCAACAGTGACAGTGTCAGGGATTCCTCCCCTTGACGTTGTCTCACCTACTATTGAACCACTTCAGGGTGATGATACAACAGACCAGACCTTGCAGCCTCCACCTAAAAGAAGAAGATGTGATCCTAGGTTTGGGCCTTTGGATTTTGACTTGTCTCATGACGTGCCGATTAGGCCAACTACTACACTTTCCATCATATCAACAGAACCATTTCATGGAGGTCCTAGCACAACTTTTGAAGTTGGTGGTTCCTCTTCTCCACCAGGATTCTCTCCTCCTAGGGTAGATCCTGATGATACATCTATGCGATTAGCTATGCATCTTGCTCAAAATGAAAATGTAGATCCTTTTTCTCGTGGTAAAGGAATTTCTTTCAAAGAAAGTCGTCAAGGAGCAGATAAACCATCAGTTGATGAGCTTCAAAAGAAGATCAGTGTCCTGGATCAGAAGAACATTGAACTTGATATTCAAGTCAATGAGTTATTGAATGAGAATGCCAAGCCGAAGTCTGAAGTGTCTAATTTGTAGGATGATCGAGCGATAAAGACAAAGCAAATCTCTGATCTTCAAGAACATTTCAATCTCCTGACCTCCAGTTATTTTGAGTTGAAGAAGAAGCTTGAAGGTGATTTTGGTGACAAGTACCAAACATCTACAGACGAGTATAGGATCAATCTACATACTCAAGTTTTTCCTGTTACCATGCCAACCGTTCAGACTTCACGAGTTGTTGATCGTTTTGATGAGGAACCCGCCCATGCTCCCCATGTTGAGGCAATTATACGTGATAGACAATCTGAAGCTGCTGAAAAAGGACAACTCGTGTTTAAGAGGAATTCTGACAAGAATGCACCTGCAAATCAAACATCAATCACCGTTACGGGTCTTGGAACTGTTCGCTTTAGAGATACGTATGGTGATAGATCTGGGATCATTTCTTGGGGATTTCATGATCCTTTTAACATGTGGATAGTACGAAGAAAGAGTGGCAACACCGAGCTCTACAAAGACCATCATGATTTCAATTCATGGACTAGGGTGGATTTATCAGAGTTGTCACGATCTCCTATTTCAAATCCCTCGGATAATCCACAAGCAACTCAATTCAAACATTTTCTAGAAGACCAGGTGAAAAAGGGTTTTTCTTCGATGGAGACTGTTGAGTCTGTTATCAAGCATTATCTTGATGTCATATATCCCAAGACTGGTCATCCTCTTTAGGTGGTGATGTGGCCTGCAACCAATCAGGTCAAACAAATTCCTGTGCTTTAAAGTTACCTAGATGGATCTCTAAGCTCCATGGAGTACTGGATTTTCGACGAGACTACAACATCTGTTGTTATCAAGCTTAAAAATGGATGCATCTGTCTTTATGATCGAAGGGATTTGTTCCAATTCAGGAGGTGGGATATTCATCATCTGAGTCTTCATCAAATTATAGTTACTGAGGAGATTTTTGAGCAACCAGCAAAAGAGTACACGTCTATGGTTGCAGATATCATCAATAAACGTATGTGGAACAGGGCAATGGGGCAGGCAGATGTGATGGTGGTCGATAAAGATTAACTTCAAGCTAGCACCAAACCAAGGGGGAGATTGAAGGGTCCAATTAATGGTTTGGTCTAGGCTTTTGTTGCAATAGGTTCTTTTGTGTCGATAGGCAGTTTTGGTAGTATTGATAGTAGTTTACGGCCATGTCATGAGTTTACGGCCATAAACCCAAGGTCGGCCCAAGTCCACTATATATAGATGCTAGCTAGGTCATTTAATGGTTGTTGATGTCACAGAGTTCGCGACTGCTATTGACAAGTTGTACCAGATGTTTTCATTAATAGAAGCGTGTGCAAGCTTGTTCTGATTTCTATTTCTACTTCATTCTTGTTATTATTGATTGTTTTGTTTGTTTGATCACTGGTAAGATCTGTTTCAGGACCTTACAAGTCCCAGAGAAAAACGTAATAAATACTTGAACTAAGGACATACCAGGAATCAGGTGTTACAAATCTCCCCCCCACTTATCTTAGACTTCATCCTCGAAGTCTGCTGCTCGGTCCTGAAAAAGCTCGGGGTAATGCTCCCTCATTTCATCCTCCGGCTCCTAGGTCCATTCCGAGCCCTTGTTGTGCCGCCACTGCACCTTAACCGACTCTACTCTCTTGTTCCTCAGATCCTTCAATTTCCTGTCAATGATTGCCACTGGCCGCTCGATATAATTCAGGCTGTCATCCACCTGAATATCCTCTAATAGCACTACTGCCAAATTGTCCACCGGACACTTCCACAATTAGGAGACGTGAAAAGTGTTATGTATCTAACTGAGTTTGGCTGGCAGATCCAGCCTATATGCCACCTTGCCCACTCGGGCTACAATCTTGAAGGGTCCAATACACTTGGGGCCTAGCTTGCCCTGTTTCCTAAATCGAATGACGCCTTTCCAAGTCGACACTTTCAGGAGCACCATATCCTCGACCTGGAACTCTAGGTCCGATCGACGCTTGTTGGCATAATTTTTCTGCCGACTCAGAGCAATCTGAAGCCTGCTCCATACCTGATGGATCCTCTCAGTTGTCTTGAGTACCACCTCGGCACTCCCCATGACCCTGTAACCAACCTCACCCCAGCATATCGGGGTCCTCTACTTCCTCCCATACAACATCTCGACGGGAGGACGGTCAATACTCGCATGTTAGCTATTATTATAGGAGAACTCCGCCAACGGAAGGTAAGTATCCCAACTACCTCCAAAATCTAAAACACACGCCCACAACATATCCTCTAGAGTCTGGATGGTTCGCTTGCTCTAACCATCCGTCTGCTGGTAAAAAGTGGTGCTAAAATGCAGACGAGTACCTAGCTCATCATGAAACTTCTTCCAAAACCTGGAAGTGAACCGTACATCCCTGTCAGAAATCACTGAAACTGGCACCCCGTGCCGCACCACTATCTCCCTGATATAGATGTCGGCCAACTTCTCGGCCGAAATGCTCTCCTAAATCGGAATGAAATGGGCGCTCTTGGTCAACCGATCAACTATGGCCCAAATCGAATCTACCCCTCGCGTGGTCCTGGGAAGCGTTGTGATAAAATCCATAGTAATATCCTCCCATTTCCACAGCAGGATATCCAACGGTTGGACCTTGACGTGAGGTCTCTGGTGCTCAGCCTTGACGTTCCTGCAAGTCAGGCACCTCTCCATAAACCAAGCTACGTCCCTCTTCATACAGGGCCACCAAAAATCAAGACGAAGATCTTTGTACATCTTCGTCGCCCCGGGATGGATAGAGAACCTGGAATTTGTGTGCCTCCTCCATCAATACCTGACACACACCTCCATGATATGGGACCCACACCCTACGGTGAAGAGTCAACAATCCCCAGCTATCATAGTCGAAGAGGAAACCTGTCCCACAATATGCTCGCTTTATCGATGCTCCTCCTTCATGGCCTCATGCTGGGCCTCCCAAATCTGCTCCAACTGCGGAGTCACAACTGTTATCCTTATGCAGATATCCCTGATCGGCGCTTCCTTGCGGCTAAGCGCGTCGGCCACAATATTGGTCTTCCCTGGGTGGTAGAGGATCTCACAATCATAATCCTTTACCGCATCAAGCCACCGACGCTGCCTCATATTCAGATGTGGCTGATCCATGAGATACCTCAGGCTCTTGTGGTCGGTGTAAATAGTACAACGAACCCCATAGAGGTAATGGCGCCAAATCTTGAGGGCGAAAACAACGGCCCCCAGCTCTATATCATGCATCAGATAGTTCTCCTCGTGAGGCTTCAGTTGCCTCAAAGCGTAGGCGATAACATGTCCTCTATGCATCAATACCGCGCCCAAACTTGAGATGGACTCATCACAATATACTACAAAATCCTCCATGCCCTCCGGCAGGGCTAAGATTGGTGCCTTACACAATCTCTGTTTCAACGTCTCAAACGCGGCCTGCTACTCAGGGCCCCAGCAAAAGACCACGACTTTCCTCGTCAGCCGGGTCAAGGGCACGACTATCTTGAAGAAGTCCTGAATGAATCTCCGATAGTAGCCTGCCAGTCCCAGAAAGCTCCGAATCTCAGATGGAGACCTCGAAACCTCCCATCTCATCATCGCCTCCACCTTGGCCGGGTCAACATAAATCCCGTTCTGGTTGACAAGGTGCCCAAGAAACTGCACCTCGCGCAACCAAAGCTCACACTTGGAGAACTTAGAATACAAGCTCTCCCTCCTCAATGTATCCAGAACCACCCGCAAGTGCTCCTCATGCTGCTCTCACGTCTTGGAATAATCAAGATGTTGTCAATGAAAACTATCATAGACCGATCCAACATCGGCCCGCACACACGGTTCATGAGATCCATGAACGCGGAAGGAGCGTTGGTGAGCCCGAAAGGCATCACTACAAACTCATAGTGACCATAACGTGTCCGAAAGGCTGTCTTATGCACATCCTCCTCTCTGACCCTCATTTTATGATAACCTGAACGCAAATCAATGTTGGAGAACCAAGATGGTACCTGTAGCTGGTCAAATATGTCATCAATCCTCGGGAGTCGGTAACGGTTTTTCACCGTTACCTTATTCAGCTCCCGATAATCTATACACCTCCAATGCCACCCGTCCTTCTTTACAATAAAATCAGGGCTCCCCAGGGTGAACTGCTCGGTCTAATGAATCTCTTGTCTAACAGCTGCTGTAGTTGTGTAGACAACTTCTGCATCTCAGGAGGAGCCAACCATTACGGTGCCTTGGCTATCGGAGCCGCACCCAGGACTAGGTCGATCCTGAACTCTACCTGCCTCTCCGGAGGTATCCCAGGAAACTCATTGGGGAATACATCCGCGAACTCTTGTACTACTGGCACATCGCCCACCGTCGCCTTACTCGCCTCCCGAGTATCCACAACATACGCAACATATCTCGCACAACCCTGCTGAAGGTAGCGCCTAGCCCTCGCTGCTGAACATAAAGTTGGTCCTCACTGTGGCCTCTCTCCTTGAATCACCAGCTCTTCCCTACTTGGGGTTCTGATCCGCACCAACTGTTGCAC
This sequence comes from Lactuca serriola, assembly GCF_051521515.1. Lineage (NCBI taxonomy): Eukaryota > Viridiplantae > Streptophyta > Magnoliopsida > Asterales > Asteraceae > Lactuca > Lactuca serriola. Next base: position 110,392,881 of record NC_136408.1, read on the forward strand.
GTAGTCGATCACCACCCCATTGGGGCTTAGCCAATCCATATGTATAATAACCTTGTTCCCCCGCAACGGTATGGGAACCAAGTCTACCAGGTAACGCTCCTCGAACAATCTCAAAACACAATCCCTGAAAACTTCTGATGCCCGCATTGACCGGTCGTTCACAATCTCGACCTCTAGAGGGCAATCTAACATGCCCGAGGACTCAGGAAACTTCTTTCTAAGCACAAGAGAGACACACGATCGGGTAGCACCTGAATCAAATAACACCTGAACTGGGATACCGTTCACATGGAACGATCCTAAACAGAACATACATATCACATATCAAATCACAGTGACATAACATAAAAGATTAGAGAGAAGAAATCATACCCGTCACCTCATCGGGTGCGGCGTGTGCCTCCTCGGCTGTCAACTGAAACGCTAGGCTCCGCACCACTAGAGCCTTTGCCTTGACCTTCTGGCCATCCACAACTCGTGCTGTCGTTGATGTCGGCACCACCACTGGCACTGCTGCTGATACTGCTGACAATCTAGGGCAGTTGGCCTTCTTATGGTCCCTCTGATTGCAATGAAAGCAAACCAGGTCGGATGTTTGAACTGTGGGGGCGGGGGCAGTACAATCCCTGCCAAAGTGCCCCGTATTGCCACATTTATAGCAGCTTGACGATCCTGCTCTACAAGCTCCTTCATGCAGCCTGCCACATTTCCTGCGGCGGATTTGGCCCGGCTGGCCCTTCGACCTGACGTCGGATCCCTTGGGTTGTTTCCCCGAAACCCTTGTAACCTGCTCAGTCTCCGCCTTCCTCTTCCTGAGGTGCTCCAAATCAATCTCCATCTCCTGCGGCTTGGCAATCATGGACTCCAAGGTCGGGCAGGCTGAATAGCTGACATCCTCCCGAATTTCAGCCCTCAACATGTCATGGTAGCGGGTCTTCTGTATCTCCTCATCCCCAGCATATTGAGGTACCAACAAGGCCATCTCCCTGAACTTGGCAGTGATCTCCGCCACTGACTCGGTAGTCTGCCTCACATCCAGAAACTCCTTGGCCAGCTCCTGAAGCTCCACAGCTGGCGCAAACTCCGCCCTGAACCTGGTCACAAAGTCTGACTAAGTCATAGCCTCCATGGCTGGGGCTCCCAGCGAGTCACCGACTGACTCCCACCAATCTCTAGCTATGTCCCTCAAACAACCCGCAACAAAGAGGACCTTCGACCCCTCCGGGCTGAATCTCTTCAACTGTGCAGACTCAATGTCCGCAATCCATCTCCTGGCTGCAATGGATTCCTTTGCCCCATGAAAGTCTGGCGCACCACTCCGTCGAAAGTCCTTAAAGGAAAGTGTGCGCATGCTCGACTGGCTGGACGCCAAGTCACTCCTGAATGCTCGGAGGCGAAGTCACTTCTGCAATGGATTCCTTTGCCCCATCAACAATCCCTTGCTTGATCGACCCGAAAATAATCGGGGTCTCCTCAAGGATACCTCTCGTGATCTCAGACATGATTAACTCGCATAGCCCTTTATCGAGCTGCTCGGACCCTGCACTCGAGCGTGATCATGATCCTGATCTAGATCCTGAACCTCCTGCTCCATGTCGTGTGACCACCATACCAAAAATAAACACATAGACGTCAGGATCATACATACTTTTGAGAGGTCTCACACACTCCCCAAGTTTCTTGGTTCCATCTTGGACCTCCTTGACTCGAGTACGGATCCTCTGCTTTCAGTAGTACGGGCCCATTCTACCTTCCACATCTATCCGTACATTCCTCAAGGATTGCCTCAACTTCACCAAGTCCCTTAACCATTATCGCTTTCCAACTAATCTCATCCTAGGCTTTCCTAGGGCACCCTCCTACCTACTCTCAGCCATCAGCTACACTAGAGGTCCCTACCCCCTTTCCCTAACTAGCTCGCGAATACTGTTACATATTCGCTTACTAGTTAGTTAAAGTTAGCCAGAACCCCTTTAGCACAAAGCAAGCAGCATTCGTGCATTGAGTAACCAAATCGAGCATAACCTAATCATGTTATCTCATTGCTAACTAACAGCTCTAACATACGGTTCAATGAGCTCCTATAGCAGGCATACAGGGCATCGTTCCTAGATCCTTAGCCCTAATCTAGCATGCAGTTCTCATAAACACATAACAGGCATACAAGGCATCCTCCTAGATCCTTAGCCCTAATATAGCATGCAATTCTCATAAACACATAACAAGTATGGGTATCTTGGGGAAAACTTACTTGAGCTCGGTCGGTCGCACGCATCACACACCTCGTTCTTTCTTAAAACTCTTTAATTTAGATTTTAGAAAAAAAAACCTATTTCCTTGTAAAAAAATCTTTCAAGCCCTCGGGTTGAGTTCAGACCCCCCCCCCCCTGAGGGTGTGTCTGAATCCTTCAAACCAAGGCTTTGATACCAACTTGTAACATCCCAATTTTTGAGTCCAAAAATTACGTTTGTAATTAAGTAAATTATATATTCGTTTACTAAAACTTTGTCATTATCATATCAACCCATAAACCATCATGAATAAGTCTAAAAATCACAACATCGAACAATAGTCTAAATCAGAGTACAATCCCAGAAAACTCAATGCGGAAATGAAATGTGTGTGTGATGTGTTGCTACACCGCTGGCTCCTTCCCCTTGGATGAAGAGGTACCTAAAACCAAAACTGAAACTGTAAGCACAAAGCTTAGCGAGTTCCCCCATCATACCACATACCATACAATCACATAGCATACATACTGTCGGGCAATTCTGGGGTGCCCGACCTACCCATGTCAAGCCATTTTGGGGTGCTGAGCTACCTATATCAAGCCATTCTGGGGTGCTGACCTACCCATGTCAGGCTGTTCTAGGGTGCCGACTACCCTCCGGTCTATTTCAACCGGCACCGGGGACTATTTCACCCCTACCTCTATCATATAATAACAAAATATAATCATACGGTCAGGCATATCTGGGGTACTGACCTACCATTCGGTCCTAACGACCAAGTCAGGGAAAAGCTATTCCCTGCTCCTACCACTAACTCACATAACATATCACATAAGCATATCTCATTAGCATATCACATAAGGATACCAAGATAATTATCACAAAGACAATTATCTACCAATTACTCTTGTTGGTGGGCCGACATAGTGGCCTTAGACCCACCCCTACTAAAAGGTAACTCACCTCGATGTCGTGTAGCATCTGCATTGTCCTCAGTGTGAAAGTCGGCTCTCCTCGAATCCTCAATCCTTACACGACAACCCTTCTAAGTTATCAATTTGTACCCACAACCCCCCCTGGTCAACTTGAATCCAAGTCAAAGTTCAAGTCAAACCCTGGTCAATTCAACTATTTGGTTGACCAGACTCGCCAAGTTGGTCCACCAACTCGATGAGTCCCTTTGTCCATATAATACTTCAAACCCGTCCCCAGTCGTCGAGTCTAGCAAGACCTCGACGAGTTCGCCTTCAACAACACTTCAGTTAATCTTCAACCGACTCGATGAGTTCTTCCTTAACCTCGTCGAGTTCATCTTCAACATATGAATGCGTCCAATCTATGACTCGCCGAGTTATAAGAACAACTCGTCGAGTCCATCTTCAAAGACTAGGAGATGGACTTGGACTCGCCGAGTGTGTTCTAGCACTCATCGAGTCCCACGATTCCTAGGTCCCTTAAGAGCCTAAAAAACCGGGGAGCCTTCCACACTATCATCTGGTCCTTCGACAGAAGGGATTTGGTGGTCATTATACCCCGAATCGCCGAGTCCAAAGAACGACTCGCCGAGTCCAGCCTTGACCATTACTATACAATCGATTTAAATGGGTTTTAACACCTCAAAACTATAGATCTGGCCTCCTAATGTCCATTTTACATGTAAAGTGTCAAGCTTGGTGCACATGCATGGGATCTTTGTCTCAAAAAGCCATAAAAGATGGTCTATAAGATGCATGGGGTGTTTATGGCAACAAAGTTGGCATCTTTATGCCATAAAGACCCCCAATGGCCCCAAATCTGAAGTTATAACTTCGTATTACACTTCACAACCCGAAAATGGCTTATAAAGCCCTAAATATACCAAGATCCAAGCCCTAAAGATGATTATTTACATGGAAGATCAAGATAGGAGCTTTCTACCTTAAATGAGCTGGAAATGGAACACAATCTCTGGATCTCCGAGCTCCCACTTGAACTCCCAAGCTCCTTTCCTCTTCTCAAGCTTCACAAACCAGCAAAATGCACAAAATGACCTTAGAACACTCAAACAAAGCTAGGGTTTCAAGTTGTGGTTTTCTCTGGACGATGGGGGCTGAGTTGGGGGGTTATAATGTGTTTAAATAGGGTGCAAACCCTCAATTTAGGGTTTCACTCAAACAACGTCTACTCGCCGAGTCGGTCTCCCGACTCGTCAAGTAGACTACTTAAACTTCCCGCGGATCACGACTCTACTCGACGAGTTGGGCCTTCAACTCGTCGAGTCCCGGAGAAAAACATAATAGATACTTGAACTAAGGACATACCAGGAATCGGGTGTTACAGCCATAGAGCCTTGCAATTAGATATATTCATATTCATTACTAACAATCATATTAATTATTGATTGTTAGTATAGTAACTAGTAAGTTATGAACTTTATTTTGCGTAACCAAACAAGCCAATAAAAGCGTAATTGTATTTAAGCCAATAAAAGCATAATTGTATTGTACAATCTATCTAAAAAGTTAAGCTTCTAAGCACCGAATAAAGCCAGCCAAAAACATTGGAAACAATCTAACAATAAAAACTATTGTGAATCATATGCGAATAAAAGTAAATTTTAGTTAATAACCTCCTCTACCAATTAAAGTAAATGATTGATTCATATACCGACATAATTGAAACCTTAAAAAAATTAAACAACAAAACAAGATCCAAAATACTCGGCCATTAAAAATTGAAAACAATAACAATCCAAACTATTAAAGAATAAACATCTGAAACCAAAAAAAAAGCACAAGACATTAAGAAATTGAAACCTTTATGATTTCCTTGTTTTTTCTCCACTAATCTTAAAGTGCCGACCAAAAATACGAACTGATTTATCCCCCTTTGTTATTTCTGGTTGAGTATCTAATCACACCATTATCCCCATATCTTTGAAGTCCAACAACAGATAACCTAAAAAAACAAAATTTTGAGCCATCTTTTTTTTGTTCTTGGAAAACGTCACGCCTTAAAAAGACTTTTTTACTTAATTGCAGACTATAACAGAAAACCAATATAAACCACAGATTGAGTTCCTCTTCTTCGTCCTTCACAACAGCTCCTTTTAAAGCCAAAAAACTTATGTGTTTCTTCTATATTACCCCTTGTCTCCTCGTCTTCTACGATTATTCAATTACATCGCCTTCAAATTTTTTTACTTTATTATCTACCGCCTCACAAAGCTGATAATCAATTATCCTGGAACCTAAAATTATGCCCCTACTTTTTTTTTCTGCCCTGGGCCATTGCCCAAGCCGCCCAATACTTGGGCCGACCCTGTATATAAAGGCCGACCCTGTATATAAAATACAATGTAAAAAAATCATACATAAAAATGCTATAATACAGAAGTGATTTAGCGGCGACTTAATTTACAATATATTCAACACATCAAATATATTATAGTCTCAAACTAAAATTCCCTATAAAGATAAAGATTGGAAATATATACAAGTCTTTAACATATAATTTTTTGTTCTCTTAATATTTTAAGCCCAAGCCTTTTGAATGCTCTCCCTTGAGCCCACATAAGTGGATTTCACTTGAGCCCACGTAATAGTTTTATTTTTGGGAAAATGACTTATTAAGGTAACTAACTATTTCAGTTGTCCGTATATAGGTAATGTTCTTTTTTTTGTACACATTAAGGTAACTAACTTTTTTTGTTTGTTCACATTTATGTAATATGACCGGCTATCACCTGTTTTTGCTTATGTGGCATCCACCTGGCATATGAGTTGAATACGTTGCACATATGTGGCATGGTGCATATATGGGAAAATGACTTATTAAGGTAACCAACTATTTCAGTTGTCCATATATAGGAAATGTTCTTTTTTTTTTGTACACATTAAGGTAACTAACTTGTTCTGTTTGTTAACATTTAGGTAATATGACAGATTATCACCTGTTTTTGCTTATGTGGCATCCACCTGGCATATGACTTGAATACGTTGCACCTACGTGGCATCCACCTGACATATGACTTGTTTTGTTTCTTCTTCTTCATCTTATTCTTCAAAACGACAAGATGAATTTCAAGCTGATCATCCATGTGATTGCGGCTTACCATCTCGTGTGAAGATTTCAAGAACTCCTAACAACCCTGGAAGAAAATTTAGAGTTTGTCAAAACTCGATGGTAAATCAATATTGTTGAATATGTTTCAGGAGTTCTTGAAATCTTCACACGAGATGGTAAACCGCAATCACATGGATGATCAGCTTGAAATTCATCTTGTCGTTTTGAAGAATAAGACGAGGAAGAAGAAGCCATCGTCGATCGATCTAGGGTTTAGAATTAGGGGTGGAATCGTATGAAACAATTATAGTGTAATCGAATGAAGACAATATATGCACCATGCCACGTAGGTGCAACGTATGCAAGTCATATGCCAGGTGGATGCCACATAAGCAAAAACAGGTGATAGCCGGTCATATTACCTAAATGTGAACAAACAAAACAAGTTAGTTACCTTAATGTGTACAAAAAAAGAACATTACCTATATATGGACAACTGAAATAGTTAGTTACCTTAATAAGTCATTTTCCCATATATGCACCATGCCACGTAAGTGCAACGTATTCAAGTCATATGCCAGGTGGATGCCACATAAGCAAAAACAGGTGATAGCCGGTCATATTACCTAAATGTGAACAAATAAAACAAGTTAGTTACCTTAATGTGTACAAAAAAAAGAACATTACCTATACATGGACAACTGAAATAGTTAGTTACCTTAATAAGTCATTTTCCCTTTATTTTTCTCTTTAGCCAATATGTAACAGACATATTTCGGTTTTCACAAAGACACAAACCATACGTACATCTTAAAATTCAAAAGTTAAAATATTGCTTTTCTTAGAGCCATATTCATGTCAAGCAATATATATATATATATATATATATATATATATATATATACTTAGGTTATTTTGTTTTTACTAATTATTGTGTGTCAGAATGTACAGATCTAGACCACCGGATGAATAGAATCAATGATCATGATATGATGCGCTATGATTATTACAATAGGGTAGCATGTACCATATAATTACAAAATTTCAGCAAAAGGGTATTTTGGTCAATTAACCAATTTTAAAAAAGAAAATTTTCGGATTTTAAGGGATCATTAACACTCCTAATTTTAAAAATATGAATTTTTTAAATTAATTCTAATTAATTCTAAACATAATTTGTAAACATAACCGATTTTATTCCGTCAGAATGGATTTTTGTTTGAATGATGTTCTTTCAAAGTTTCGTTCTATTAGAATATTAATGTAGAATAACAGAATTCTTGAACTCCTAGTTGAAGAATAACAACATTTTAGTATTTTCATATACATTCGAACTTAAATACAAATTCATACATATTCTTACATACTAATAGCCTTATACATTTTAATATATTTATACATATTCTAAAAGAATATCATAAAAAACCAGCATTCTTGAATATACAGTTAATGAATAAATAAAAGTGTAATTCTTAAAAAAATAAGAACATTCTTAAACTATGAGTGTCATCAATCTTTGGTTCATTCTTCAAGTCATTCTTATCAGGTCTTCAAGCCATTCTTTGGACCATTCCTATCACAAATGCAACAAAAACTAATAATGGTTAAAATAAACATGTTGCTTGCAATTCCTATTAATTTATATATGCTGATAGAATACATATAATACATTCTAGTAGAATATATAGAACACAATCTTGCATAATACATAGAATACAATCTCGCAAAATACATAGAATAAAATCTGCTAGTTATAACTTTACATGCCACTATAAAGAATTAAAAGTATGTGATTTGCCATTTGCAATCGTATTTCTCTATATATAAACATTCTAAAGCGTAGAATGTATAAATGTATTCTGTCAGAATTACTAGAATGTTACTTGCAATTCCTAGCATTTTATATATTCTGGAAGAATACATAAAATATGATAGAATACATAGAATACATTCTGACAGAATACATAAAATTTGCTATTAAACTAAGAGTATAAAATTGTGAACAGTGGAACATGTTAAGTTTAATATTTTTCAAATATTAGATGGTTAGATTTTGATATTTTCCAGATATTGCTTATTTTATCAGGTGATTACAAATGCTTTTGAGAATAGTTTTCTCATTCATACAATGTTTAAGTTCTAAACTGTCTCAAATTTGTGAAAATCTCTTATAAACTTTTAATCAAATCTTCACCCTAAATTGATTAAAAAAATCAAATACCAATAACAAAGATTGATGCTACTCAGGTAATTAACAAATAAGGAGTTAACAACAACAACAAAAAAACATATCAAAAGGTTTAACGAAGATAATAAAAGAAATACTCTTTCAGGCAATTAACAAATAAACATACCACATGTTAGAACCAAGTAACACAAATAACCAAGTTAGAATTATTTTTGTATTCTTCAAGAATTTGAACATCAAATTCTCTTTGAAGCATTTCTACAAACACCTGGCGTGCAACATAGAAATCAAATTTTCTTTCAGGCCATTTCTACAACAAAGCTGCCAAATGTGAAGAAGTAAAGGTTGGAACAGAAAAAGAAAACACCCAATGTAAATGATGAATGTAATTTACCTGTAGAAGAGGAGAATAGAACGAGATGTCTAGGAAAGTTGATTAACATATACTTTCAGCACCATTTTTTCTCTCTGCCCATAACTTGAGCTGTTAATTTGATCAAACTTTGATTTGGATAATTAAATCCTTGTACTTACAAGTAAATATCGTTTGACAGTGGCATGAAGGAAGCAGAAGTCACCAATGGTGGAGAGGGAGGAAGAAGAAATTGGGTCGCTCATGTGCCTGTTGATCGAAAAAGAAAAGAGCAGAGATTAGGGTTAGTGAGATAAACAATGATTTAAAAAGGATTGTGATACTCATTTAATGATTTTCCAAATATACAACATTTATTTTTGGTTTATAAAGGTAAAATGACTAAGTTACACTTTATTATTTAATTAATGATTTCTTTTTTCCTAAATTCTGATTGGAACATTTAGGCACACAATATTTGCTAAAAACATTTGAATATATATATATATATATATATATATATATATATATATATATATATATATATAGAGTTAGGTTCAAATATTTTCATTATCTATTGTGTGCATATAAGATTTATTCTGGACCAATCGTTTTAGTTATTTTAAAAAAGTAATTAATGCATATTAAATGCTGAAGATGTAATTAATATCCATTATATCTTCAACATGTAATATATATTAATTACTTTCTTAAAATAACTAAAATGATTAGTCCAGAATGAATCATGCATGCACACACAATAGATAGTGAAAACAAAATAACCTAACCCTATATATATATATATATATATATATATATATATATATATATATATATATATATATATATATATATATATATTCCAGCCATTTTAATCGATTTTCCACCATTATAAATTGATATTTTTTTTCAAACCCTCGTAAATTCGTTTTCTATCTCTTGTAAATTGATTTTTTCAAACCTTTATAAATCAATTTTCAGATCTTATAAATTGATTTTTTATTTTTTCTGGTTTGTATATATCGAATTTTCTTTAGCCTTCTTTGGAGGTTATTTAAAGTCATTTTTTCCCATGGTAAAATTCAAATATTAACTTTTGCTTCTAGATCGTAGAAAAAAGTTATTATTATTTTTTTTTTGGCAAATGAAGATGATAAATCTTATGGCTTAAGTTGGTTATGATGACGTGTTCAATTATTTTGGAAGGGATAAGTTTGGATTTATCCACAATCAATGATTCTTTTATTGTAAACTAGTTTATAACCCGTGGGAACCACAGTTATACAATTAACTAAAATTTTAAAATAAAAATTAAAAATTATTAAATAAATATGTGAAATTATATCACTTTATAATTTGTATTAAGTTTATTTTAATATTATTAATTTAATGTAATTAGAGTGGGAAATTTAAAATTTAAAATTTGAAATGGAAAATCAATAGGTTACCAATGACATGCATTAATTAGGAGATACATATAATATTGTGACACATGACAAAAGGAGAATAAAATATGCATTAATTAAGAGCCCTAATAAGATGACACATGTCAAAAGGAGAATAAAACTATTCATTTATTAGATAGGAAGACTAGGTGAATGCCCGCGCGTTGCGCGAAAAACACCTATATAGTTGAAGTTTTTATAAATATATGTTTTTGCCCGCGCGTTGCGCAGAAACACCTATATAGTTGAAGTCTTTACAAATATATGTTATTTTAAATATAACGATAATGATGTTGTTAAATTTGATATAATAACTTGTATATACTAAATTGATATAATATATTGACTATTTTGAATTATATGATAATATATACATCTATCATACCTTCAGAATCTCAATCGTTTGAATGATTTCTACATGCAAGTTATACATGAATAAAATTAAATATAATATATTGTTTAATATTATTTATAATTGTTGTTATTGTTAATTAATTTTTTAAAATTTATTTGCTTAATGTTTTCATCTATCATTATTATTTAAAATATCAAACATTACTTTTGATTTTAAAGGTAACAATATAATTATTTATATAGAGTTATTTTTAACTATTGTTATTATAATTTAGGAAATATTTTACTTAAATTGATATTATAATTTAGTTTTTGCATTCATCACTAGCATTTATCACTTTTAACTCTTTACAAAATATTTTTTGGTTTTTTTAATTGGAACTGAAATTTATATTTAAATTCACATTGGAATATGCAGAAACACCAATATAGTTGAAGTTTTTACAAATATATATATTTTAAATATAACAGTAACGTCATTGTTAAATTTGATATAATAATTCGTATACTAAATTGATAAAATATATTGATTATTTTCAATTATAATATATATATATATATATATATATATATATATATATTATAACTTCATGATCTCAATCGTTTGAATGACTTCTACCCGTGGGTTACACATGAATAAAATTAAATATAATATATGGTTTAATGTTATTTATAGTTGTTGTTATTGTTAATTAATTTTTTAAAATTTATTTGCTTAATGTTTTAATTTCTAATTATAACTATTTAAAACATCAAACATTGTTTTTTGATTTTAAAGGTAACAATATAATCATTTATATAGAGGTATTTATAACTATTGTTATTGTAAGTTATTTTAAGCTACTTATTTGAAAACTTTTAATGATTATAAAAATATCTTTAGGAAATATTTTAGTTAAATTGATATTAGAATTTAGTTTTTGCATTTATCACTACAATTTATCACTTTTAACTATTGACAAAATATTCTTTGGTTTTTGAAGTGGAACTGAAATTTATATTTAAGTTGACACTGTAATGGTATATTTAAATTAACAATTTAAATATTTTGTCAAAACTATTCAAAAGTTGTAGCTTTAAACTGATAATGTTTTGCATACAACAACATTTTAAATCTAATAAATTAAATATATTATGTTAAAAGTTAAAGACATAAGTTTATAAGTAGAAGTACAAATATTATTTTAAAACAGAAATTTAGTTTATTAATGATAACACTTTAGGTTTGATATTTATTTAACCTTATTAATCAACTTATAATCATTATTAGAAAGACACTATAATTTATCACTTTTAAGTATGTACAAAATATTATTTGGGTTGTTTAAGTTAAACTAAAACTGATATTTAAGTTGATTCAGTAATGTTATATTTAAATTAATAATTTATTTTTATACAAATTGTTCCAAAATTGTATCATTAAAATGATAATGGTTTACATTCAACAATATATTAAAACTAATAAATTAAATATAATATGTTAAAAGTTAAAAAACATAACTTTATAAGTAGAAGTAAATATATTATTTTAATATTAAAATTTAGTTTATATATGATTAGACTTTAGGCTTCATATTTATTTAACCTAATTAACCAAATTATAATTATTATTAGAAAGAAATTGAAAAGTCATGAGAGTTTCAAATGAATGTGGTGAAAGAAAAAATGTATGGGGGTTTCAAATGAATGTGGTGCTTGGAAAAATGCTTCTGTTATAAGTATATAATGATTGATTTTTTTTTTGGAGTTTCAGGTTATTATTGGTGTTTTCGACAAAACTAGTTGGTAGTGAGTAGTGGGTAACGAATAACTGGTAGCTGATAGTGTTTTGTTAAACGCTACTTAAGGTAACTTTTAGATTTGAAACATTCTGTTTAAACTAAACGTTAAAAGCTTGTAGTGTTAAACGAGGCTTATATGTTATGCTATCGACTTTTAAAGGCTTTCATGTTTATGAGTGTTGGGATCCTGATATAGTTGAAGAAAATTAATTTCAAGAATGTTTAGCGTTTCAAGAATTTAATATCATAAGGTATTTTCAAAACTTTAATACCCTAATCTGTAACACCCGGTTTCAAGTATAATTTTTATAATTTAAGATTGTGAATGTTAGATGGCCACGACGTGGTGATGAGGGTTACCACGACATAGCAGATATTTTGAAATGTGCAACTCATTTAATGACCACGACGTGGTCATGTATTGACCACGACGTGGAGGCTGTAGGATGGAAAACCCTAAATTTTCGGGCTCAAGGCCATATTTAAAGGAAGCGATGTCTAGGGTTTCCTTCCACCCTCAACCTCCATCACCTCCAAAGTGCCCTAGACAAAACTCTAGCCTCTTTGCAAGTTTTGAGCTCATCTTTGGTGTTTTTATGACCTTGAAAGGAAGAAGGAGTCTCTAGTGATTAAATCTAGCAAGCAAGCCACCTCCATCCTTTTGTGTATCTTCTGGAGTATTTGTGAGTCCTCATGTTCCCATTTTTATAATTCCTTTCTTGTAGATCTAGCTTTCTTAGCATGTTTTGGTCTATATATGAAGTTTCAGTGAAGAGATGAGATAATGTTTATAAGTTTATGGCTCACCAAGGTCCCTTGAGCCAAATATCTTCTAGATCTAGAAGTTGGATGAGATTTGTAAGTTTTGCATGAGTTCTAGGTCATTTTCTTACCATTTGACCTAGTTTGAGTAGGAGACATACATGGGTCATTCATGTCCATAAAGTTCAGATTGTTATGAGACCTTAAAGTCCCTAGAAGTCCTCTATAAAGTTTAAGCAAAAGAGGTTTATCAAATTTAAGATCTTAATAAAATAAGTTGTTTCGGTTAGAAACCACATTATGGCATAATGCCCGCCACGACGTGGTGAAGAGGGATTTCGCGACGGTTTTGTGTAGATGTTGCCATGCTACAGTGACATGTTTGCCACAATGTGGAGTTAGAATTGGTGGCGATTGGGTTAAATAGTTATGACGTGGCCAAGGGTAGGCCACGACGTGGTGGCATTTTGAAGTTGACTGTGGCCATTGACCATTGACTTTTTGACATGCTTGACTTTTGGTTAAGTTGCTAGTTTTAGAAGGTAGACTAAGAGTTTACCTTGTATGATTCATTAGGATGTGTGTATCACCCGATTTTCGACTGTGTTATGAGGTGATTTTTCTGACCATACTATGTAAGATGCTAGATTGTCTTTGTGACTATTACATGTATGTTGGGTGGGGCCCGTAATGTGGGTGGGGCCTGTTCGTTGTGTGGGAGGGCCTGATGTTATGTATGGTATGTGGTTTTTGGGAAACTTACTAAGCTTTGTGCTTACATTTTTATGTTTAAAATGTTTCAGGTACTTTTAGTTCGAAATGGAAGGGCACGACTTGATCACGGTGCATCCCCCAAAGTTTTATGTCACTTTATATTTATGATTTATGTTGATGTTAAGAATATGCTACATTGTGATTATCTTTTAAACAGTTAAATGAATGTTTTGGGTTCTTCAAAAATGAAATTTTTACTTGGTATTTTTGGGACTTTACATAATGTATTTTTAAGAATTTAATACCATAAGGTGTTTTCAAGCCTTTAATTTTTTGAAAAATGTAACCTCTCAATAAGAATGCCATTTGCATAATGTTTTTTTTTCCTTTTGGGTTTCCACTTTATATCATTATCTTAAAGATCTTGTCCGCTTGTGTTTCTTTTGCATCATTTACTTTATAACACTTTTGACGCTTTACATGAATATTTAATTTTGTAACATACGTTTTCTGATTTGTTCAGCTAAAGAATAATGGACTTTGGGAATGAGGTTTTGAGGAAAATGTAACATCATGTTTCGGATCGTCTGTGATTTAGGGTTTGTGGGCTGCAACCCGGGCATGGGGATACCTTGAGGCTGTGACGACTTACTAGAAGCGTAGGGCTTCTCGCCACCTTTCTGTAGATATGAGGTTCGTTGGAAACAGACTTATAACGAAGAAGCTATGATAGTTTGAAGTTTTGGCAAGTTTAGTCCTTATTGAGTAATAGGTGGCAAATGAGTACGCAGGGCGTAAGTATGTGTACGCTCAATGTACTTATGTGCGTAGCATGGATGCGGATACCACCTAGTACGTTAGGCGTACTAGGCAGAATGTAAACCCTAATATTTTGAGGTGACCCTATTTAAGGAACATGATGGCCTCATTTTCAGCCACCATTTCCAGCCTCCAACTCCTCTCAAAACGCTAATCTCGTTTCCATGGCTTGTGTGAGTGTGGTGGCTCATTTGAGTGTTTTTGGTGAAGGTATTGGTGAAGAAGGAGTCTTGAAAGAGTATGGTTTGTGCTTCTAGCTTGTGGATCTGAGTTTTACCCTTGTTGGTGCATCGTCCAGAGGTATAAAGTTCGAAACTTGCTCATTGTTGTGCTAGTTCTTGTTTTCGGTCAATTTTAGGGTTTTATGTCCAAAGATTGGAACTTTGTTAGTTTGGTGAACTCTAGAGCAAATCTCTTGTCCTTTTAAGTGTATTGGGTTGCCTTGATTCATAAAAATGAGAACTTGGTCGTCTAGACTTCTTCATGCATGTGATAAGAGGATTTAAGAGAGTCTTAATGGTTATTTGGAAGTTGGGTCCCATTAAGACATGCAAACTGATAGTCGCCAACTTTATCAGTTAGGAACTTGTAACAAAGCTTCCCTGAGGTTTGGATGATTTGGGCTGAAGTGGTTAGGTCGAAATTGGAGTTTCTGGACCTGAGCATTACACCCCGCGTAAGTCCTAGTACGCCCCGCGTACTGGTCTAGTTTCCCCGATCAGGATTTGTGTGGACGCTGAGCATACCAAGGGAGGTATGCCCCGCATAATCTCGTTGTGGGCTTTTTGGGCCAAATCTCATATTGGGCCTTAAGTATTGGGCATGGATTTTGGGATTTTTGTATTGGAGATTTTGGATCAGAGGAATATATATATATATATATATATATATATATGTGTGTGTGTGTGTGTGTGTGTGTGTGTGTGTCTTGGGCCCTTGTGTTGGGATTGAGTTTAAGGGTCGGGCATTGGGAGGGCCCATTTAGTATTGGGCCTTGGTGGGCCCAATGGGATTGGGTTATTTATGGGCCGGTTAGTGCACTATCGTTAGACCTAATGAGTGAGGGTTTGGTTTTATATCCTAATTGGGTTAATTATGGGTTTAGCTCAATGTCAGAGGCTGGTGTGCAGCAGCGACATTTATAGGAGTTGTTCATCATATGAGGTGAGTCTTCTCACTATACTTACCTGAGTGGTAATACTATGTGAGTGGAGGGTCCTATTTGAGTTATCGACGGAGGGTACTATGTGCTTATACTGAGTTATGTGATATTATGCATTGTCTCTTTGTGATATATGCTATATTATTCTGTGCCTTACTGAGTTAGGACCGGAGGGTCCAAACCGAGTTGTGAGACCAGAGGGTCTTCACTGAGATACAGGACCGTAGGGTCCAACTCGAGTTGTAAGACCGAAGGGTCTTCACTAAGTCACATGACCGGAGGGTCCACACCAAGTCGTGAGACCGGAGGGTCCTCACCGAGACGCATGACCGGAGGGTCCATGCTGAGCTATAGCCATGAGAGGCTTATTATTTGTGTATGAGGTATTTTGGGGAACTCACTAAGCTTCGTGCTTACCGTGTTGTGTGATATGTGTTTCAGGTACTTTTCAGGATCGCGGGAAGGCGCCGACTTGATTGTACACACCAGTTAAAGATCATGATTTTGAGGATTCTGGAATTTTATTAAACATTGTTGACTTGTGTTTTGACAACTCATATATTTTGTGGTTTTGGGAAATGAGATATTGAGTTTATGTGATTTTAAAAATGAAAAAATTTATTTGAAAATTTATAGTGTTACAAAAAAAAATTTAGTCGTGGCATGGGTATTAGGGTACCGCGACGCGACAACATCATTAAGTGGTGGCGCGGTGGTGACTAGATTCAAAAACCTAGACCTCGAGCCTTATTTAAGAGATATGACGCTTAGGGTTCTCCCTTAATTGTCAGCCGCCATCTCTAGAAATGATCCGTCTTCCAAACCCTAACCTCCATAGAGAGTTTTGACCCTTATTCTTGTTCTAGTGAAGAGTAGTAGTGGAAGGAAATCATTTTAGTGCAAGGAAGCTTAACAACAACTTAGATCCAACATTCTCACCTCTCTTCTGAACCACTGTAAGTGTAAACTTCCAAGGCTGATCCTTTATCTTCTAAACATAGATTTTTGTGTGACCTTTGGTGTGTTTTAGTCCCTTTTTGGTGTTCTAGGAGTTTGGAGATCTCCAAAACCTTATGGATACCTTGTTTGGACTTCTAGACTTGCTAGTTGTTCGGAAAATGGGTTTTCATGCATCTCCTTTTAGTCATGCAAGTGCATTGGTTCACTTTGTGAGTTAGGGTTTAAGTTTTCATCTTGGATTGATTGTGTAATGTATAAACTTAGAAATTGTGTCCATTACGCCCCTTAAAAGCTTCAGATCTAAGATTTTGAGCTCTAGATGTTAGGGGTTAAGAACTTAATGGATTAAGCTGTTGGAACGTCAACCGTGGTATGGTGGAGTGTTGGTCTTAGCGGTCGCGATCGCCAGTCGCGACTGTTTTTTCATTTAGTGACCATGACACAGGTGAAGGAGTTGGCCGTGACGCAGTGGTCAGTAATTGTTTGACCGTTGAATTTGACCGTTAACCATTGACTTTTAGACCAGTTGAATTTTGGTTAAACTTGGAGGCTTTAAGCTATAGACTGAGGTTTAGCTTGTGTTTGGTTTAGGCAGATCGTGTAGCTAATTCTTGGATCTTTACGTAATCGATTTCAACCATTTGACCAGGTGAGTCTTATCATTATACTTTGTAGGACACAAGGTGTCATTGTATACATGTTGTCTATATGACTCTTACTAGCATGTTTGTATATTTGATGGGCGGGGCCTAATTATTCAGGGTGGGGCACATTATTCAAGAGGAGGTCCATTATTTAGGGTGGGGCTCATTATTCAGGATGAAGTCCATTATTCATCGGGGGGGGGGGGGTAAGATTTGTGTTGTATGTGGTATTTTTGGGAAATCACTAGGCTTTGTGCTTACAGTTTTAATTTTAAATGTTTAGGTGCTTCTGGTAGCAAAGGGAAGGGCATCGCCTGATGGAATCAGATCCATTGGAAAACTTCTACACTTAATAACTTATATGTCTATACTCTGATTAATGCTTTGAAACAAATGGTTGTGTTCAAAATTTTGAAGTTAGAATTGGAACAAATTCTTTTAATATTAAATGAATTTTTTTGTGGAATTTGAGATGTTACAAATTGAACATACGAACTATAAGGTCTTGCATCAAAGATCCTGTTTACCATCCAATGAAAATTAATACGGCTTTCTTGCTATATAATATTCAATATCGAGTCTGAACAACTTCATATTTCCCATTACCAAATCAAAAAAGATGCATCATTTACAAAAAAGACATGTTTACTCATTCAAAAAGTGATTTCTTTAATTTAATTCAAGCATAATATTATATTGTTGTGGAGATACTAGGCATTTTCATAAAAGGAAACATCAATTTAAATTTGAATGCATAAACAATATACAATATTGATTTTACAAAATTTTAAAACTAACACGAGCTAGCTCACAAATAGCTAAAACTTCTACAAGTTATCAACAATTTTAGAAGGAAAAACATAAGTGTATGGTTAGGTTAAGCTTACATTCCAAAAACAAATTTGACAATTGTAACGTCCCACACTATAGAGTAAATTTTTCGTTTTATACATAAAAGAAACCATACTAATTTCGTTCTCAAAAGAGTAAAACAACAATTTGTTCAAACATCATCAAATCAGATTAAAAAAATCAAAAGTATGGAACATATCAAATCATAAAAGTCGATGCATTGCAATCATGTCGGGACCTTCCATTCGCTACTAGAAGTGCATGAAACATTTAAACTTGAAACCGCAAGCACAAAGCTTAGTGAGTTCCCTAAAATACCACATACCATTTAGATAAGATACCTAACCCAATAATTATGTTTCATTTAAGCGGGCACAACCCAAAATACATACAAATAGGCCCAACCCAACAAACATACAACACACATGAAAGAGTCACAAAGACAACTAGCATAATCTGACACCTAGTGTCATTTTATATAGTAAGAAGACTCACCCGAATCAAAAGCTGAAAATCAAAACTCTAAGTCAAGCAGAGACAACATCATGAACCACCGATAACAATGAGAGGTCACACCTCAGTCGACAACCTAAAAGCATCAACTTTAACCAAAAGTCAAACCGATTAAAGTCAACTGTCAATAGTCAACCCTCACTAACCACCGCCCTGCGACCAACTCCTTAGTCGCGCCTCAGTTACTAAAGGAAAAAATAGTTGCAACTGGGTCTTGCGACCTGCGCCGCGACCAGTGACCCACCGTGCCGAGATGGACTTCCTTCACAACCTAACTCATTAAGGACCTAATCCTTACATCCAACACTGCAACTACCCAGATCTGATCCCAAAAGGAGCTTCATGGATAAAGTTTCCAAGTTTACCCATTCTCATGCCTAGATCTATTGAAAATACAAACCCTAACTTAAGAATGGATCTAACACCTTCATGTCTTAAAAAGAAAGCATGCAAGCATGAGCATCTCTTTCTGTCAACCAATAAGTCTAGAAATGATCAAATTTGAGTACCAAGTTCTGGAGTTCTACAAACTCCAAGAACTCTCAAAATAATGGACCAAAAGGGAATAAAATGCAATAAATAATGAATCTAAGAAACCAAAGATCAAGGTAGACTTTAAACTCACAATAGCTTAGAAATTAGCTTAGAAATATGATTACAAAGCTATAACAAGGCTTAAATAAAGCTTCCTAAACAACACAATGACCTTCCTTCCTCTTCAAGCTACACAAAATGCAAAAAGGAACCTCAAGAACACATGATAGAGGGGATAGGGTTGATATGGTAAGTTTCTGCTGATTGAGGCTCGTGAAATGATGGAACCTTATGGTTTTCTGCCATTAAATATGCCTAAATCCTGAGGCATTTAAGGTTTGGACCATCAGGCCCACCACGCCGTGGCCAACCCCTGATCGCACCATGACTTAAATGACGTGGCCGTGTCGTGATGGATTTGCACCACCGCGCCGCGGTCAATCATAAATCTCAAAACCCCAACTTGAATAATTTAAATGCTAAAAGAGTAGTACCTAAAAACAGATGTTACAACAATATTCATTGGTTAGTATAATATTAATCAATTTTAACGGCACAAAAGTTAAAAGAAAAAAAAAAGAAATAGGTAAATGATTTGTAACCTATTGCATCAAGTCAACTTAGCTTAACGTTTTTAGTAATTCGGTCAAAATAAAGTAAAAGATAATCAACCATATATAACTATACAAATTAAGTTCTTTTCCCATTAAACTTGTTAAATTAAAGGAAAACCGCCTTATA
The DNA here is from genome assembly GCF_051521515.1 of Lactuca serriola. Lineage (NCBI taxonomy): Eukaryota > Viridiplantae > Streptophyta > Magnoliopsida > Asterales > Asteraceae > Lactuca > Lactuca serriola. Next base: position 110,412,978 of record NC_136408.1, read on the forward strand.
GGTACACTATACTTGAAATGCTCGAATGTTTTCAAATGTAGTCTTGTTTTGGGAGGATTTTTGATAAAAAAAAAATAGTGTTTCTAATCTCTAATGTATTATATTGGACACACAAACGCACACACACACACACACACTCTCTCTCTCTCTCTCTCTATATATATATATATATATATATATATATATATATATATATATATATATGGGTGCTACTATATGTACCCCTCATTCATCTAAATCGTCACATTATGGGGGGAGGGGGGGGTACAAAAACACTATTACACTCTCATGAGGGGGGGGGGGGTACATAGTGCAATCGGGGGGTACATATAGAATCCCCCCACCCCCCCCCCCCCACACACACACTTATATATATATATATATATATATATATATATATATATATATATATATATAATGCGACAAAATTATGTAAATGGTTCCTGTAGTTTACAAAAAATTATAACTTTAGTCCCTTTTATGTATCTTTACTTGGAACATTGTTACAACTTTAATTTATTACATGGTTGATCCATTATCTATGTATAATTTTTTTTTTTTATTCTTATTAGTTTAATTTAATTTAATGTTCTTTTTACTTTGAGAACGGCCCTATCACCCCAATCGGGCATTCATAGCCCATTATCGATTTGGAACTCATCAACATCAGACTCTTCACACACCTATCTATCTACCTATATCATACATACTTATAAAGCTAGCATTTTTTCTTGAATCTCATGCATTTGAAACCTCCTTTTTTTAACTTTCTCAAACCACATTCATTTGGAACCCTTTTTTTTTAACTAATGTCACTCAAAAGTTTTATAACTTATTTTATGTTTAATTATCATTTAGTGAAAAGTTTACTATAAAAGGCCAGTCTTTTGTGTTTTTTGTGTTATATAAAATCTTACATGTAAGAAGCATTTGAAGATATTGTGATTCAAAAGTTTTCATATAGTTGAAGCATTCACGATCCAAATATGACGATTTGAAGAAATGGGTTATGTCGCATCGATGGTAATTGTAATATGATTTTTTCTTTCAACCAAAACAAATGAAGCTTTCTATTCTTTCTTTATATTCAGTTTTTCATTTAATCTTTATATGTGATTTGTTTGTATTACTCAATCTTGAATGTGACTCTCCAAAGATCGATATTTAGCTTGGAATATCTTTCTGACTCTTCTTTTTCAAGAAAAATATTTTGATTGTAGGTTAGTGAAGAATTGTCATCAAGTTTCTATGGTTGAATGGTGTTAAATGAATTGAATCTCATGCATTTGAAACCTCATTTTTTAACTTTCTCAAACCACATTCATTTGAAACCCCCTTTTTTAACTAATACAACTCAAAAGTTTTATAACTTATATTATGTTTAATTATCATTTAGTGAAAAGTTTACTATAAAAAGGTCAATCTTTTGTGTCTTTTGTGTTATATAAAATCTTACATGTAAGAAGCATTTGAAGATATTGTGATTCAAAAGTTTTCATATAGTTGAAGCATTCACAATCCAAATATGATGATTTGAAGAAATGGGTTATGTCGCATCGATGGTAATTGTAATATGATTTTTTCTTTCAATCAAAACAAATGAAGCTTTTCTATTCTTTCTTTATATTCAGTTTCTCATTTAATCTTTATATGTGATTTGTGTGTATTACTCAATCTTGAATGTGACTCTCCAAAGATCATTGTTTTGCTTGGAATATCTTTCTGGCCTCCTAATGTCCATTTTACATGTAAAGTGTCAAGCTTGGTGCACATGCATGGGATCTTTGTCTCAAAAAGCCATAAAAGATGGTCTATAAGATGCATGGGGTGTTTATGGCAACAAAGTTGGCATCTTTATGCCATAAAGACCCCCAATGGCCCCAAATCTGAAGTTATAACTTCGTATTACACTTCACAACCCGAAAATGGCTTATAAAGCCCTAAATATACCAAGATCCAAGCCCTAAAGATGATTATTTACATGGAAGATCAAGATAGGAGCTTTCTACCTTAAATGAGCTGGAAATGGAACACAATCTCTGGATCTCCGAGCTCCCACTTGAACTCCCAAGCTCCTTTCCTCTTCTCAAGCTTCACAAACCACCAAAATGCACAAAATGACCTTAGAACACTCAAACAAAGCTAGGGTTTCGAGTTGTGGTTTTCTCTGGACGATGGGGGCTGAGTTGGGGGGTTATAATGTGTTTAAATAGGGTGCAAACCCTCAATTTAGGGTTTCACTCAAACAACGTCTACTCGCCGAGTCGGTCTCCCGACTCGTCAAGTAGACTACTTAAACTTCCCGCGGATCACGACTCTACTCGACGAGTTGGGCCTTCAACTGGTCGAGTCCCGGAGAAAAACATAATAGATACTTGAACTAAGGACATACCAGGAATCGGGTGTTACAGCCATAGAGCCTTGCAATTAGATATATTCATATTCATTACTAACAATCATATTAATTATTGATTGTTAGTATAGTAACTAGTAAGTTATGAACTTTATTTTGCGTAACCAAACAAGCCAATAAAAGCGTAATTGTATTTAAGCCAATAAAAGCATAATTGTATTGTACAATCTATCTAAAAAGTTAAGCTTCTAAGCACCGAATAAAGCCAGCCAAAAACATTGGAAACAATCTAACAATAAAAACTATTGTGAATCATATGCGAATAAAAGTAAATTTTAGTTAATAACCTCCTCTACCAATTAAAGTAAATGATTGATTCATATACCGACATAATTGAAACCTTAAAAAAATTAAACAACAAAACAAGATCCAAAATACTCGGCCATTAAAAATTGAAAACAATAACAATCCAAACTATTAAAGAATAAACATCTGAAACCAAAAAAAAAAGCACAAGACATTAAGAAATTGAAACCTTTATGATTTCCTTGTTTTTTCTCCACTAATCTTAAAGTGCCGACCAAAAATACGAACTGATTTATCCCCCTTTGTTATTTCTGGTTGAGTATCTAATCACACCATTATCCCCATATCTTTGAAGTCCAACAACAGATAACCTAAAAAAACAAAATTTTGAGCCATCTTTTTTTTGTTCTTGGAAAACGTCACGCCTTAAAAAGACTTTTTTACTTAATTGCAGACTATAACAGAAAACCAATATAAACCACAGATTGAGTTCCTCTTCTTCGCCCTTCACAACAGCTCCTTTTAAAGCCAAAAAACTTATGTGTTTCTTCTATATTACCCCTTGTCTCCTCGTCTTCTACGATTATTCAATTACATCGCCTTCAAATTTTTTTACTTTATTATCTACCGCCTCACAAAGCTGATAATCAATTATCCTGGAACCTAAAATTATGCCCCTACTTTTTTTTTCTGCCCTGGGCCATTGCCCAAGCCGCCCAATACTTGGGCCGACCCTGTATATAAAGGTCGACCCTGTATATAAAATACAATGTAAAAAAATCATACATAAAAATGCTATAATACAGAAGTGATTTAGCGGCGACTTAATTTACAATATATTCAACACATCAAATATATTATAGTCTCAAACTAAAATTCCCTATAAAGATAAAGATTGGAAATATATACAAGTCTTTAACATATAATTTTTTGTTCTCTTAATATTTTAAGCCCAAGCCTTTTGAATGCTCTCCCTTGAGCCCACATAAGTGGATTTCACTTGAGCCCACGTAATAGTTTTATTTTTGGGAAAATGACTTATTAAGGTAACTAACTATTTCAGTTGTCCGTATATAGGTAATGTTCTTTTTTTTGTACACATTAAGGTAACTAACTTTTTTTGTTTGTTCACATTTATGTAATATGACCGGCTATCACCTGTTTTTGCTTATGTGGCATCCACCTGGCATATGAGTTGAATACGTTGCACATATGTGGCATGGTGCATATATGGGAAAATGACTTATTAAGGTAACCAACTATTTCAGTTGTCCATATATAGGAAATGTTCTTTTTTTTTTGTACACATTAAGGTAACTAACTTGTTCTGTTTGTTAACATTTAGGTAATATGACAGGTTATCACCTGTTTTTGCTTATGTGGCATCCACCTGGCATATGACTTGAATACGTTGCACCTACGTGGCATCCACCTGACATATGACTTGTTTTGTTTCTTCTTCTTCATCTTATTCTTCAAAACGACAAGATGAATTTCAAGCTGATCATCCATGTGATTGCGGCTTACCATCTCGTGTGAAGATTTCAAGAACTCCTAACAACCCTGGAAGAAAATTTAGAGTTTGTCAAAACTCGATGGTAAATCAATATTGTTGAATATGTTTCAGGAGTTCTTGAAATCTTCACACGAGATGGTAAACCGCAATCACATGGATGATCAGCTTGAAATTCATCTTGTCGTTTTGAAGAATAAGACGAGGAAGAAGAAGCCATCGTCGATCGATCTAGGGTTTAGAATTAGGGGTGGAATCGTATGAAACAGTTATAGTGTAATCGAATGAAGACAATATATGCACCATGCCACGTAGGTGCAACGTATGCAAGTCATATGCCAGGTGGATGCCACATAAGCAAAAACAGGTGATAGCCGGTCATATTACCTAAATGTGAACAAACAAAACAAGTTAGTTACCTTAATGTGTACAAAAAAAGAACATTACCTATATATGGACAACTGAAATAGTTAGTTACCTTAATAAGTCATTTTCCCATATATGCACCATGCCACGTAAGTGCAACGTATTCAAGTCATATGCCAGGTGGATTCCACATAAGCAAAAACAGGTGATAGCCGGTCATATTACCTAAATGTGAACAAATAAAACAAGTTAGTTACCTTAATGTGTACAAAAAAAAGAACATTACCTATACATGGACAACTGAAATAGTTAGTTACCTTAATAAGTCATTTTCCCTTTATTTTTCTCTTTAGCCAATATGTAACAGACATATTTCGGTTTTCACAAAGACACAAACCATACGTACATCTTAAAATTCAAAAGTTAAAATATTGCTTTTCTTAGAGCCATATTCATGTCAAGCAATATATATATATATATATATATATATATATATATATATATATATATATATATATATATATATACTTAGGTTATTTTGTTTTTACTAATTATTGTGTGTCAGAATGTACAGATCTAGACCACCGGATGAATAGAATCAATGATCATGATATGATGCGCTATGATTATTACAATAGGGTAGCATGTACCATATAATTACAAAATTTCAGCAAAAGGGTATTTTGGTCAATTAACCAATTTTAAAAAAGAAAATTTCCGGATTTTAAGGGATCATTAACACTCCTAATTTTAAAAATATGAATTTTTTAAATTAATTCTAATTAATTCTAAACATAATTTGTAAACATAACCGATTTTATTCCGTCAGAATGGATTTTTGTTTGAATGATGTTCTTTCAAAGTTTCGTTCTATTAGAATATTAATGTAGAATAACAGAATTCTTGAACTCCTAGTTGAAGAATAACAACATTTTAGTATTTTCATATACATTCGAACTTAAATACAAATTCATACATATTCTTACATACTAATAGCCTTATACATTTTAATATATTTATACATATTCTAAAAGAATATCATAAAAAACCAGCATTCTTGAATATACAGTTAATGAATAAATAAAAGTGTAATTCTTAAAAAAATAAGAACATTCTTAAACTATGAGTGTCATCAATCTTTGGTTCATTCTTCAAGTCATTCTTATCAGGTCTTCAAGCCATTCTTTGGACCATTCCTATCACAAATGCAACAAAAACTAATAATGGTTAAAATAAACATGTTGCTTGCAATTCCTATTAATTTATATATGCTGATAGAATACATATAATACATTCTAGTAGAATATATAGAACACAATCTTGCATAATACATAGAATACAATCTCGCAAAATACATAGAATAAAATCTGCTAGTTATAACTTTACATGCCACTATAAAGAATTAAAAGTATGTGATTTGCCATTTGCAATCGTATTTCTCTATATATAAACATTCTAAAGCGTAGAATGTATAAATGTATTCTGTCAGAATTACTAGAATGTTACTTGCAATTCCTAGCATTTTATATATTCTGGAAGAATACATAAAATATGATAGAATACATAGAATACATTCTGACAGAATACATAAAATTTGCTATTAAACTAAGAGTATAAAATATTGAACAGTGGAACATGTTAAGTTTAATATTTTTCAAATATTAGATGGTTAGATTTTGATATTTTCCAGATATTGCTTATTTTATCAGGTGATTACAAATGCTTTTGAGAATAGTTTTCTCATTCATACAATGTTTAAGTTCTAAACTGTCTCAAATTTGTGAAAATCTCTTATAAACTTTTAATCAAATCTTCACCCTAAATTGATTAAAAAAATCAAATACCAATAACAAAGATTGATGCTACTCAGGTAATTAACAAATAAGGAGTTAACAACAACAACAAAAAAACATATCAAAAGGTTTAACGAAGATAATAAAAGAAATACTCTTTCAGGCAATTAACAAATAAACATACCACATGTTAGAACCAAGTAACACAAATAACCAAGTTAGAATTATTTTTGTATTCTTCAAGAATTTGAACATCAAATTCTCTTTGAAGCATTTCTACAAACACCTGGCGTGCAACATAGAAATCAAATTTTCTTTCAGGCCATTTCTACAACAAAGCTGCCAAATGTGAAGAAGTAAAGGTTGGAACAGAAAAAGAAAACACCCAATGTAAATGATGAATGTAATTTACCTGTAGAAGAGGAGAATAGAACGAGATGTCTAGGAAAGTTGATTAACATATACTTTCAGCACCATTTTTTCTCTCTGCCCATAACTTGAGCTGTTAATTTGATCAAACTTTGATTTGGATAATTAAATCCTTGTACTTACAAGTAAATATCGTTTGACAGTGGCATGAAGGAAGCAGAAGTCACCAATGGTGGAGAGGGAGGAAGAAGAAATTGGGTCGCTCATGTGCCTGTTGATCGAAAAAGAAAAGAGCAGAGATTAGGGTTAGTGAGATAAACAATGATTTAAAAAGGATTGTGATACTCATTTAATGATTTTCCAAATATACAACATTTATTTTTGGTTTATAAAGGTAAAATGACTAAGTTACACTTTATTATTTAATTAATGATTTCTTTTTTCCTAAATTCTGATTGGAACATTTAGGCACACAATATTTGCTAAAAACATTTGAATATATATATATATATATATATATATATATATATATATATATATATATAGAGTTAGGTTCAAATATTTTCATTATCTATTGTGTGCATATAAGATTTATACTGGACCAATCGTTTTAGTTATTTTAAAAAAGTAATTAATGCATATTAAATGCTGAAGATGTAATTAATATCCATTATATCTTCAACATGTAATATATATTAATTACTTTCTTAAAATAACTAAAATGATTAGTCCAGAATGAATCATGCATGCACACACAATAGATAGTGAAAACAAAATAACCTAACCCTATATATATATATATATATATATATATATATATATATATATATATATATATATTCCAGCCATTTTAATCGATTTTCCACCATTATAAATTGATATTTTTTTTCAAACCCTCGTAAATTCGTTTTCTATCTCTTGTAAATTGATTTTTTCAAACCTTTATAAATCAATTTTCAGATCTTATAAATTGATTTTTTATTTTTTCTGGTTTGTATATATCGAATTTTCTTTAGCCTTCTTTGGAGGTTATTTAAAGTCATTTTTTCCCATGGTAAAATTCAAATATTAACTTTTGCTTCTAGATCGTAGAAAAAAGTTATTATTATTTTTTTTTGGCAAATGAAGATGATAAATCTTATGGCTTAAGTTGGTTATGATGACGTGTTCAATTATTTTGGAAGGGATAAGTTTGGATTTATCCACAATCAATGATTCTTTTATTGTAAACTAGTTTATAACCCGTGGGAACCACAGTTATACAATTAACTAAAATTTTAAAATAAAAATTAAAAATTATTAAATAAATATGTGAAATTATATCACTTTATAATTTGTATTAAGTTTATTTTAATATTATTAATTTAATGTAATTAGAGTGGGAAATTTAAAATTTAAAATTTGAAATGGAAAATCAATAGGTTACCAATGACATGCATTAATTAGGAGATACATATAATATTGTGACACATGACAAAAGGAGAATAAAATATGCATTAATTAAGAGCCCTAATAAGATGACACATGTCAAAAGGAGAATAAAACTATTCATTTATTAGATAGGAAGACTAGGTGAATGCCCGCGCGTTGCGCGAAAAACACCTATATAGTTGAAGTTTTTATAAATATATGTTTTTGCCCGCGCGTTGCGCAGAAACACCTATATAGTTGAAGTCTTTACAAATATATGTTATTTTAAATATAACGATAATGATGTTGTTAAATTTGATATAATAACTTGTATATACTAAATTGATATAATATATTGACTATTTTGAATTATATGATAATATATACATCTATCATACCTTCAGAATCTCAATCGTTTGAATGATTTCTACATGCAAGTTATACATGAATAAAATTAAATATAATATATTGTTTAATATTATTTATAATTGTTGTTATTGTTAATTAATTTTTTAAAATTTATTTGCTTAATGTTTTCATCTATCATTATTATTTAAAATATCAAACATTACTTTTGATTTTAAAGGTAACAATATAATTATTTATATAGAGTTATTTTTAACTATTGTTATTATAATTTAGGAAATATTTTACTTAAATTGATATTATAATTTAGTTTTTGCATTCATCACTAGCATTTATCACTTTTAACTCTTTACAAAATATTTTTTGGTTTTTTTAATTGGAACTGAAATTTATATTTAAATTCACATTGGAATATGCAGAAACACCAATATAGTTGAAGTTTTTACAAATATATATATTTTAAATATAACAGTAACGTCATTGTTAAATTTGATATAATAATTCGTATACTAAATTGATAAAATATATTGATTATTTTCAATTATAATATATATATATATATATATATATATATATATATATATATATATATATTATAACTTCATGATCTCAATCGTTTGAATGACTTCTACCCGTGGGTTACACATGAATAAAATTAAATATAATATATGGTTTAATGTTATTTATAGTTGTTGTTATTGTTAATTAATTTTTTAAAATTTATTTGCTTAATGTTTTAATTTCTAATTATAACTATTTAAAACATCAAACATTGTTTTTTGATTTTAAAGGTAACAATATAATCATTTATATAGAGGTATTTATAACTATTGTTATTGTAAGTTATTTTAAGCTACTTATTTGAAAACTTTTAATGATTATAAAAATATCTTTAGGAAATATTTTAGTTAAATTGATATTAGAATTTAGTTTTTGCATTTATCACTACAATTTATCACTTTTAACTATTGACAAAATATTCTTTGGTTTTTGAAGTGGAACTGAAATTTATATTTAAGTTGACACTGTAATGGTATATTTAAATTAACAATTTAAATATTTTGTCAAAACTATTCAAAAGTTGTAGCTTTAAACTGATAATGTTTTGCATACAACAACATTTTAAATCTAATAAATTAAATATATTATGTTAAAAGTTAAAGACATAAGTTTATAAGTAGAAGTACAAATATTATTTTAAAACAGAAATTTAGTTTATTAATGATAACACTTTAGGTTTGATATTTATTTAACCTTATTAATCAACTTATAATCATTATTAGAAAGACACTATAATTTATCACTTTTAAGTATGTACAAAATATTATTTGGGTTGTTTAAGTTAAACTAAAACTGATATTTAAGTTGATTCAGTAATGTTATATTTAAATTAATAATTTATTTTTATACAAATTGTTCCAAAATTGTATCATTAAAATGATAATGGTTTACATTCAACAATATATTAAAACTAATAAATTAAATATAATATGTTAAAAGTTAAAAAACATAACTTTATAAGTAGGAGTAAATATATTATTTTAATATTAAAATTTAGTTTATATATGATTAGACTTTAGGCTTCATATTTATTTAACCTAATTAACCAAATTATAATTATTATTAGAAAGAAATTGAAAAGTCATGAGAGTTTCAAATGAATGTGGTGAAAGAAAAAATGTATGGGGGTTTCAAATGAATGTGGTGCTTGGAAAAATGCTTCTGTTATAAGTATATAATGATTGATTTTTTTTTTGGAGTTTCAGGTTATTATTGGTGTTTTCGACAAAACTAGTTGGTAGTGAGTAGTGGGTAACGAATAACTGGTAGCTGATAGTGTTTTGTTAAACGCTACTTAAGGTAACTTTTAGATTTGAAACATTCTGTTTAAACTAAACGTTAAAAGCTTGTAGTGTTAAACGAGGCTTATATGTTATGCTATCGACTTTTAAAGGCTTTCATGTTTATGAGTGTTGGGATCCTGATATAGTTGAAGAAAATTAATTTCAAGAATGTTTAGCGTTTCAAGAATTTAATATCATAAGGTATTTTCAAAACTTTAATACCCTAATCTGTAACACCCGGTTTCAAGTATAATTTTTATAATTTAAGATTGTGAATGTTAGATGGCCACGACGTGGTGATGAGGGTTACCACGACATAGCAGATATTTTGAAATGTGCAACTCATTTAATGACCACGACGTGGTCATGTATTGACCACGACGTGGAGGCTGTAGGATGGAAAACCCTAAATTTTCGGGCTCAAGGCCATATTTAAAGGAAGCGATGTCTAGGGTTTCCTTCCACCCTCAACCTCCATCACCTCCAAAGTGCCCTAGACAAAACTCTAGCCTCTTTGCAAGTTTTGAGCTCATCTTTGGTGTTTTTATGACCTTGAAAGGAAGAAGGAGTCTCTAGTGATTAAATCTAGCAAGCAAGCGACCTCCATCCTTTTGTGTATCTTCTGGAGTATTTGTGAGTCCTCATGTTCCCATTTTTATAATTCCTTTCTTGTAGATCTAGCTTTCTTAGCATGTTTTGGTCTATATATGAAGTTTCAGTGAAGAGATGAGATAATGTTTATAAGTTTATGGCTCACCAAGGTCCCTTGAGCCAAATATCTTCTAGATCTAGAAGTTGGATGAGATTTGTAAGTTTTGCATGAGTTCTAGGTCATTTTCTTACCATTTGACCTAGTTTGAGTAGGAGACATACATGGGTCATTCATGTCCATAAAGTTCAGATTGTTATGAGACCTTAAAGTCCCTAGAAGTCCTCTATAAAGTTTAAGCAAAAGAGGTTTATCAAATTTAAGATCTTAATAAAATAAGTTGTTTCGGTTAGAAACCACATTATGGCATGATGCCCGCCACGACGTGGTGAAGAGGGATTTCGCGACGGTTTTGTGTAGATGTTGCCATGCTACAGTGACATGTTTGCCACAATGTGGAGTTAGAATTGGTGGCGATTGGGTTAAATAGTTATGACGTGGCCAAGGGTAGGCCACGACGTGGTGGCATTTTGAAGTTGACTGTGGCCATTGACCATTGACTTTTTGACATGCTTGACTTTTGGTTAAGTTGCTAGTTTTATAAGGTAGACTAAGTGTTTACCTTGTATGATTCATTAGGATGTGTGTATCACCCGATTTTCGACTGTGTTATGAGGTGATTTTTCTGACCATACTATGTAAGATGCTAGATTGTCTTTGTGACTATTACATGTATGTTGGGTGGGGCCCGTAATGTGGGTGGGGCCTGTTCGTTGTGTGGGAGGGCCTGATGTTATGTATGGTATGTGGTTTTTGGGAAACTTACTAAGCTTTGTGCTTACATTTTTATGTTTAAAATGTTTCAGGTACTTTTAGTTCGAAATGGAAGGGCACGACTTGATCACGGTGCATCCCCCAAAGTTTTATGTCACTTTATATTTATGATTTATGTTGATGTTAAGAATATGCTACATTGTGATTATCTTTTAAACAGTTAAATGAATGTTTTGGGTTCTTCAAAAATGAAATTTTTACTTGGTATTTTTGGGACTTTACATAATGTATTTTTAAGAATTTAATACCATAAGGTGTTTTCAAGCCTTTAATTTTTTGAAAAATGTAACCTCTCAATAAGAATGCCATTTGCATAATGTTTTTTTTTTCCTTTTGGGTTTCCACTTTATATCATTATCTTAAAGATCTTGTCCGCTTGTGTTTCTTTTGCATCATTTACTTTATAACACTTTTGACGCTTTACATGAATATTTAATTTTGTAACATACGTTTTCTGATTTGTTCAGCTAAAGAATAATGGACTTTGGGAATGAGGTTTTGAGGAAAATGTAACATCATGTTTCGGATCGTCTGTGATTTAGGGTTTGTGGGCTGCAACCCGGGCATGGGGATACCTTGAGGCTGTGACGACTTACTAGAAGCGTAGGGCTTCTCGCCACCTTTCTGTAGATATGAGGTTCGTTGGAAACAGACTTATAACGAAGAAGCTATGATAGTTTGAAGTTTTGGCAAGTTTAGTCCTTATTGAGTAATAGGTGGCAAATGAGTACGCAGGGCGTAAGTATGTGTACGCTCAATGTACTTATGTGCGTAGCATGGATGCGGATACCACCTAGTACGTTAGGCGTACTAGGCAGAATGTAAACCCTAATATTTTGAGGTGACCCTATTTAAGGAACATGATGGCCTCATTTTCAGCCACCATTTCCAGCCTCCAACTCCTCTCAAAACGCTAATCTCGTTTCCATGGCTTGTGTGAGTGTGGTGGCTCATTTGAGTGTTTTTGGTGAAGGTATTGGTGAAGAAGGAGTCTTGAAAGAGTATGGTTTGTGCTTCTAGCTTGTGGATCTGAGTTTTACCCTTGTTGGTGCATCGTCCAGAGGTATAAAGTTCGAAACTTGCTCATTGTTGTGCTAGTTCTTGTTTTCGGTCAATTTTAGGGTTTTATGTCCAAAGATTGGAACTTTGTTAGTTTGGTGAACTCTAGAGCAAATCTCTTGTCCTTTTAAGTGTATTGGGTTGCCTTGATTCATAAAAATGAGAACTTGGTCGTCTAGACTTCTTCATGCATGTGATAAGAGGATTTAAGAGAGTCTTAATGGTTATTTGGAAGTTGGGTCCCATTAAGACATGCAAACTGATAGTCGCCAACTTTATCAGTTAGGAACTTGTAACAAAGCTTCCCTGAGGTTTGGATGATTTGGGCTGAAGTGGTTAGGTCGAAATTGGAGTTTCTGGACCTGAGCATTACACCCCGCGTAAGTCCTAGTACGCCCCGCGTACTGGTCTAGTTTCCCCGATCAGGATTTGTGTGGACGCTGAGCATACCAAGGGAGGTATGCCCCGCATAATCTTGTTGTGGGCTTTTTGGGCCAAATCTCATATTGGGCCTTAAGTATTGGGCATGGATTTTGGGATTTTTGTATTGGAGATTTTGGATCAGAGGAATATATATATATATATATATATATATATATGTGTGTGTGTGTGTGTGTGTGTGTGTCTTGGGCCCTTATGTTGGGATTGAGTTTAAGGGTCGGGCATTGGGAGGGCCCATTTAGTATTGGGCCTTGGTGGGCCCAATGGGATTGGGTTATTTATGGGCCGGTTAGTGCACTATCGTTAGACCTAATGAGTGAGGGTTTGGTTTTATATCCTAATTGGGTTAATTGTGGGTTTAGCTCAATGTCAGAGGCTGGTGTGCAGCAGCGACATTTATAGGAGTTGTTCATCATATGAGGTGAGTCTTCTCACTATACTTACCTGAGTGGTAATACTATGTGAGTGGAGGGTCCTATTTGAGTTATCGACGGAGGGTACTATGTGCTTATACTGAGTTATGTGATATTATGCATTGTCTCTTTGTGATATATGCTATATTATTCTGTGCCTTACTGAGTTAGGACCGGAGGGTCCAAACCGAGTTGTGAGACCAGAGGGTCTTCACTGAGATACAGGACCGTAGGGTCCAACTCGAGTTGTAAGACCGAAGGGTCTTCACTAAGTCACATGACCGGAGGGTCCACACCAAGTCGTGAGACCGGAGGGTCCTCACCGAGACGCATGACCGGAGGGTCCATGCTGAGCTATAGCCATGAGAGGCTTATTATTTGTGTATGAGGTATTTTGGGGAACTCACTAAGCTTCGTGCTTACCGTGTTGTGTGATATGTGTTTCAGGTACTTTTCAGGATCGCGGGAAGGCGCCGACTTGATTGTACACACCAGTTAAAGATCATGATTTTGAGGATTCTGGAATTTTATTAAACATTGTTGACTTGTGTTTTGACAACTCATATATTTTGTGGTTTTGGGAAATGAGATATTGAGTTTATGTGATTTTAAAAATGAAAAATTTTATTTGAAAATTTATAGTGTTACAAAAAAAAATTTAGTCGTGGCATGGGTATTAGGGTACCGCGACGCGACAACATCATTAAGTGGTGGCGCGGTGGTGACTAGATTCAAAAACCTAGACCTCGAGCCTTATTTAAGAGATATGACGCTTAGGGTTCTCCCTTAATTGTCAGCCGCCATCTCTAGAAATGATCCGTCTTCCAAACCCTAACCTCCATAGAGAGTTTTGACCCTTATTCTTGTTCTAGTGAAGAGTAGTAGTGGAAGGAAATCATTTTAGTGCAAGGAAGCTTAACAACAACTTAGATCCAACATTCTCACCTCTCTTCTGAACCACTGTAAGTGTAAACTTCCAAGGCTGATCCTTTATCTTCTAAACATAGATTTTTGTGTGACCTTTGGTGTGTTTTAGTCCCTTTTTGGTGTTCTAGGAGTTTGGAGATCTCCAAAACCTTATGGATACCTTGTTTGGACTTCTAGACTTGCTAGTTGTTCGGAAAATGGGTTTTCATGCATCTCCTTTTAGTCATGCAAGTGCATTGGTTCACTTTGTGAGTTAGGGTTTAAGTTTTCATCTTGGATTGATTGTGTAATGTATAAACTTAGAAATTGTGTCCATTACGCCCCTTAAAAGCTTCAGATCTAAGATTTTGAGCTCTAGATGTTAGGGGTTAAGAACTTAATGGATTAAGCTGTTGGAACGTCAACCGTGGTATGGTGGAGTGTTGGTCTTAGCGGTCGCGATCGCCAGTCGCGACTGTTTTTTCATTTAGTGACCATGACACAGGTGAAGGAGTTGGCCGTGACGCAGTGGTCAGTAATTGTTTGACCGTTGAATTTGACCGTTAACCATTGACTTTTAGACCAGTTGAATTTTGGTTAAACTTGGAGGCTTTAAGCTATAGACTGAGGTTTAGCTTGTGTTTGGTTTAGGCAGATCGTGTAGCTAATTCTTGGATCTTTACGTAATCGATTTCAACCATTTGACCAGGTGAGTCTTATCATTATACTTTGTAGGACACAAGGTGTCATTGTATACATGTTGTCTATATGACTCTTACTAGCATG
Organism: Lactuca serriola; assembly: GCF_051521515.1. Taxonomy (NCBI): domain Eukaryota; kingdom Viridiplantae; phylum Streptophyta; class Magnoliopsida; order Asterales; family Asteraceae; genus Lactuca; species Lactuca serriola. Next base: position 110,428,386 of record NC_136408.1, read on the forward strand.
TTTGTATATTTGATGGGCGGGGCCTAATTATTCAGGGTGGGGCACATTATTCAAGAGGAGGTCCATTATTTAGGGTGGGGCTCATTATTCAGGATGAAGTCCATTATTCATCGGGGGGGGGGGGTAAGATTTGTGTTGTATGTGGTATTTTTGGGAAATCACTAGGCTTTGTGCTTACAGTTTTAATTTTAAATGTTTAGGTGCTTCTGGTAGCAAAGGGAAGGGCATCGCCTGATGGAATCAGATCCATTGGAAAACTTCTACACTTAATAACTTATATGTCTATACTCTGATTAATGCTTTGAAACAAATGGTTGTGTTCAAAATTTTGAAGTTAGAATTGGAACAAATTCTTTTAATATTAAATGAATTTTTTTTGTGGAATTTGAGATGTTACAAATTGAACATACGAACTATAAGGTCTTGCATCAAAGATCCTGTTTACCATCCAATGAAAATTAATACGGCTTTCTTGCTATATAATATTCAATATCGAGTCTGAACAACTTCATATCTCCCATTACCAAATCAAAAAAGATGCATCATTTACAAAAAAGACATGTTTACTCATTCAAAAAGTGATTTCTTTAATTTAATTCAAGCATAATATTATATTGTTGTGGAGATACTAGGCATTTTCATAAAAGGAAACATCAATTTAAATTTGAATGCATAAACAATATACAATATTGATTTTACAAAATTTTAAAACTAACACGAGCTAGCTCACAAATAGCTAAAACTTCTACAAGTTATCAACAATTTTAGAAGGAAAAACATAAGTGTATGGTTAGGTTAAGCTTACATTCCAAAAACAAATTTGACAATTGTAACGTCCCACACTATAGAGTAAATTTTTCGTTTTATACATAAAAGAAACCATACTAATTTCGTTCTCAAAAGAGTAAAACAACAATTTGTTCAAACATCATCAAATCAGATTAAAAAAATCAAAAGTATGGAACATATCAAATCATAAAAGTCGATGCATTGCAATCATGTCGGGACCTTCCATTCGCTACTAGAAGTGCATGAAACATTTAAACTTGAAACCGCAAGCACAAAGCTTAGTGAGTTCCCCAAAATACCACATACCATTTAGATAAGATACCTAACCCAATAATTATGTTTCATTTAAGCGGGCACAACCCAAAATACATACAAATAGGCCCAACCCAACAAACATACAACACACATGAAAGAGTCACAAAGACAACTAGCATAATCTGACACCTAGTGTCCTTTTATATAGTAAGAAGACTCACCCGAATCAAAAGCTGAAAATCAAAACTCTAAGTCAAGCAGAGACAACATCATGAACCACCGATAACAATGAGAGGTCACACCTCAGTCGACAACCTAAAAGCATCAACTTTAACCAAAAGTCAAACCGATTAAAGTCAACTGTCAATAGTCAACCCTCACTAACCACCGCCCTGCGACCAACTCCTTAGTCGCGCCTCAGTTACTAAAGGAAAAAATAGTTGCAACTGGGTCTTGCGACCTGCGCCGCGACCAGTGACCCACCGTGCCGAGATGGACTTCCTTCACAACCTAACTCATTAAGGACCTAATCCTTACATCCAACACTGCAACTACCCAGATCTGATCCCAAAAGGAGCTTCATGGATAAAGTTTCCAAGTTTACCCATTCTCATGCCTAGATCTATTGAAAATACAAACCCTAACTTAAGAATGGATCTAACACCTTCATGTCTTAAAAAGAAAGCATGCAAGCATGAGCATCTCTTTCTGTCAACCAATAAGTCTAGAAATGATCAAATTTGAGTACCAAGTTCTGGAGTTCTACAAACTCCAAGAACTCTCAAAATAATGGACCAAAAGGGAATAAAATGCAATAAATAATGAATCTAAGAAACCAAAGATCAAGGTAGACTTTAAACTCACAATAGCTTAGAAATTAGCTTAGAAATATGATTACAAAGCTATAACAAGGCTTAAATAAAGCTTCCTAAACAACACAATGACCTTCCTTCCTCTTCAAGCTACACAAAATGCAAAAAGGAACCTCAAGAACACATGATAGAGGGGATAGGGTTGATATGGTAAGTTTCTGCTGATTGAGGCTCGTGAAATGATGGAACCTTATGGTTTTCTGCCATTAAATATGCCTAAATCCTGAGGCATTTAAGGTTTGGACCATCAGGCCCACCACGCCGTGGCCAACCCCTGATCGCACCATGACTTAAATGACGTGGCCGTGCCGTGATGGATTTGCACCACCGCGCCGCGGTCAATCATAAATCTCAAAACCCCAACTTGAATAATTTAAATGCTAAAAGAGTAGTACCTAAAAACAGATGTTACAACAATATTCATTGGTTAGTATAATATTAATCAATTTTAACGGCACAAAAGTTAAAAGAAAAAAAAAAAGAAATAGGTAAATGATTTGTAACCTATTGCATCAAGTCAACTTAGCTTAACATTTTTAGTAATTCGGTCAAAATAAAGTAAAAGATAATCAACCATATATAACTATACAAATTAAGTTCTTTTCCCATTAAACTTGTTAAATTAAAGGAAAACCGCCTTATAGGTACACTATACTTGAAATGCTCGAATGTTTTCAAATGTAGTCTTGTTTTGGGAGGATTTTTGATAAAAAAAAATAGTGTTTCTAATCTCTAATGTATTATATTGGACACACAAACGCACACACACACACACACACACTCTCTCTCTCTCTCTCTCTCTCTCTCTATATATATATATATATATATATATATATATATATATATATATATGGGTGCTACTATATGTACCCCTCATTCATCTAAATCGTCACATTATGGGGGGAGGGGGGGGGGGGTACAAAAACACTATTACACTCTCATGAGGGGGGGGTACATAGTGCAATCGGGGGGTACATATAGAATCCCCCCACCCCCCCCCCACACACACACACTTATATATATATATATATATATATATATATAATGCGACAAAATTATGTAAATGGTTCCTGTAGTTTACAAAAAATTATAACTTTAGTCCCTTTTATGTATCTTTACTTGGAACATTGTTACAACTTTAATTTATTACATGGTTGATCCATTATCTATGTATAATTTATTTTTTTTATTCTTATTAGTTTAATTTAATTTAATGTTATTTTTACTTTGAGAACGGCCCTATCACCCCAATCGGGCATTCATAGCCCATTATCGATTTGGAACTCATCAACATCAGACTCTTCACACACCTATCTATCTACCTATATCATACATACTTATAAAGCTAGCATTTTTTCTTGAATCTCATGCATTTGAAACCTCCTTTTTTTAACTTTCTCAAACCACATTCATTTGAAACCCTTTTTTTTTAACTAATGTCACTCAAAAGTTTTATAACTTATTTTATGTTTAATTATCATTTAGTGAAAAGTTTACTATAAAAGGCCAGTCTTTTGTGTTTTTTGTGTTATATAAAATCTTACATGTAAGAAGCATTTGAAGATATTGTGATTCAAAAGTTTTCATATAGTTGAAGCATTCACGATCCAAATATGACGATTTGAAGAAATGGGTTATGTCGCATCGATGGTAATTGTAATATGATTTTTTCTTTCAACCAAAACAATTGAAGCTTTCTATTCTTTCTTTATATTCAGTTTTTCATTTAATCTTTATATGTGATTTGTTTGTATTACTCAATCTTGAATGTGACTCTCCAAAGATCGATATTTAGCTTGGAATATCTTTCTGACTCTTCTTTTTCAAGAAAAATATTTTGATTGTAGGTTAGTGAAGAATTGTCATCAAGTTTCTATGGTTGAATGGTGTTAAATGAATTGAATCTCATGCATTTGAAACCTCATTTTTTAACTTTCTCAAACCACATTCATTTGAAACCCCCTTTTTTAACTAATACAACTCAAAAGTTTTATAACTTATATTATGTTTAATTATCATTTAGTGAAAAGTTTACTATAAAAAGGTCAATCTTTTGTGTCTTTTGTGTTATATAAAATCTTACATGTAAGAAGCATTTGAAGATATTGTGATTCAAAAGTTTTCATATAGTTGAAGCATTCACAATCCAAATATGATGATTTGAAGAAATGGGTTATGTCGCATCGATGGTAATTGTAATATGATTTTTTCTTTCAATCAAAACAAATGAAGCTTTTCTATTCTTTCTTTATATTCAGTTTCTCATTTAATCTTTATATGTGATTTGTGTGTATTACTCAATCTTGAATGTGACTCTCCAAAGATCATTGTTTTGCTTGGAATATCTTTCTGATTCTTCTTTTTCAAGAAAAATATTTAGATTGCAGGTTCGTAAAGAATTGTCATCAAATTTCTATGGTTGAATGGTGTTAAATGAAGAAAGAAGATTCATAAAATGGATATAGATTTTTTTTGTTTGATCAAAGTTGACGAATGTTAGTTTTTTCTTTTGATTTAAATGTATGTTTATATAACATCTTTATTTATATATTCAACCACCCAATGCTCTTATTTATTTGATTGTAGTTTTTCTATTTTGATTATGTTTATTTTCTATTATTTTTTTGTTGGGTTATCCAACACACCATATTTAAAAGACAATATTTAAAAGATAACATAATTTTGAACATTTGATATGTAATTATGATAGACTTATCATGATATGTTCTTCATATGAAAGTAATTTATTCATATTACTACTACAAGAATTACATATGACATTTACGAATATATATATATATATATATATATATATATATATATATATATATATGTGATTTGTTTAACATGTATATGCACCTATGTATGTTATAAATTTATAATTAAATATCTTTATGTTTAATAATTGAAGGGATTAAAATGATGCATCAAAACCAATTATTTAGAAGAATATAATAATAATAATAATAATAATAATAATAATAATAATAATAATAATAATAATAATAAATATACATTTCCAAGTACCGCATTCATTTGAAACTCACACTACAACTCAAGAGTTTTCTAATTTATGTATATTTATTAGTTAAAATCAAGAGTTTTTAACTTATGATTATTAACTAGTAATCACTAATAACTTTTTATTTTCCTTTCTTTTATAAGGTTGTAAAGTTTTGCTCATTAAAAACATTAATGTATTTCAAGAGATTTATGATTTAAATATGAAGAGTTAATATAAATGTTATAATAGATGTTTTAGTGTTTTTATGTTATTAAAAGTTATAGTGTTTATTTTTCATCTTTTTTATTATTCGTTGTATATATATCTTTTTTAATACAAATGTTATAATAGATGATTTTCTATTTTTATGTTACTAAAAGTTGCAGTTCATATTTTTGTTTATACGTTTTGTTACCCGTTATATTATCATTCATTTGGTATATAATTTACACAATTTTAAACGGTTTATAAAATTATCAAATAAGTGTGTATACCACAATGACTTAAAAGTTAAACTATAATATTTAATAAAACTAATATTTTAACTATATGTTTGCTTTACTACTAACTTTTTGTTTTAAAGTAGAAATATTAAATAATAATTTGGTAAAAGTTATTATTTTAACTATATAATTCTATTCTCGCGCAACACGCGGGTATTCGCCTAGTATACTTATAAAAAAGACATTTTTACTTGCACCACATGCATTTGAAACCTACATGACTTTTTAATTTCCTTCTAATAATTAGTATAAATTGTTGAATAATATTAAAATAATGCAAAAGCTAAATTCTAATCACAAATTAACTAAACTACAATGTTAAAATATCATATTTTACTTCTACTTATAAAATAATGACTTTAACCTTTTAACATATATAATCAACTTATTAATTTCTATGAGCAATTGTCATTTTAAAGTCACAATTTTTGTCTAATTTATTATTTTATGAAAATTAGTTAAATTATTAATTTCGATGTAATGTTAAACGGTTAACTTAAATCACAATTTCTAGTAAACTTGAAAAAATTTGAGAGACTATTTTATAAATAGTTAAAAGTTTTAAATTATAGTGTTAAACCTAAATTCTATTCCTAAATTAGTAAAAGAAAACCATGCAACTATTTTTTAATTGAGTTTTCAAATAAGTAGCTTAAAAATAACTTACAATAAGAATAGTTAAAAGTAATATTATATAAAAAAAAATTATAATGTTAGCTTTTAAAAACAAAAACAATATTTATTGTTTTAAATAATTAAAATTAAAGAAAATAACAATATTCATCAAATAAATTTTATGAAAGTTAAATTTCTGAAACCAAATTAAAATAATTAAGAGTTTCCAAATACGTTATTTTAAATAACTTACAAAAATAATAGTTAAAATTAACATTATATACAAAAATTATATTGTTACCTTTAAAAACAAAAACAATGTTTCATGTTTAAATAATTACAATAATAGAAATTAAAATCTTAAGCAAATAAACTTTTTAAAATTAATTAATCATAAAAACAACTATAAATATCATTAAACCATATATTATATTTGATTTTATTCATGAGTAACCCGCATGTAGAGGTCATTAAGACAATTGAGATTATAGAATTTTATAAAATGTCTACATTATCATAGAATTCAAAACAAACAATGTCTATACTAACTTATTATAAGATCTATTATATAAGAGCTAACAACAATGTCAATGATATATTTAAAAAACATATATTTTTAAATATTTCAAATATATTGTTGTATTTTGCGAAACGCACAGATATTCATCTTTGTCTTGTACAACAGATAAAATACATCAAATTCCATAACAATTACATAAATGAAGTTTCAAAAACCCAAAACTTTTTGCTATTGACATCTTCAAATTCTCAAAAAATATCAATACAATGAACTTAAATTGGGAACCATATGTATAAATATTTTTATCTTTTTATGTAAATCAAATAGAGACAATGTGAACAGTGACGAATCTAGAACAAAAATATCACGTGGTTCCCAAATTAAGTGAAACTGATAAAAATATCAAATAACACTTGTGAGGGGTCGGGTCGGGTCGGGTACGATTTACTGAAATATAACTGAAAAAACCAATCAGCCATCACCAATTAAAATTTAAAAAAAAAAAAAACCGACTGAAATATAATTGAAAAAACTGAACGATTTAATGAAAAATTAGTTGATTATTAATGTATTGATACCTTATTGTTTGATAAAAACTATATCTTATATTTAACTCTGTATATTTAGCAGCACAAATGTCTCATATAACTTATTTTTTGCCCCTTTTAAAATGGTTTTTCTAAGACATATTCTAGAAAAACAAACTCAAGGTAGGTCCTTTATTTTTTCTAAGATAGTTCTTAATTTTTATGGTATATATATTATAAATGAAATTTAAATTTTAAGTAGGTCCTAGGAACTACCTTGTTATAAGCTAGATACGCCCATGAATGTGAATGAAATTTGTAATAAAAAATCAAATAGTAGGTTTTCTTTATGGGGGAATGGAGATAAGGAGATGTCCATATTTTTGGCTTTTCCCTCATTAGTTATAGAAACATGAAGAAAAAGCCTCAAGATTACACTCTAACAGATACATAAAGATGTCTACTTCTAGTAGAAAAAAAGAAGAAGCCAAGATTTAGGATACAGACCCTCGTCAACATATGAGTGATATTTCCTTTTGTAGTTTCCCTCTTGTTTTCCTTATATATGCCTCAAAATACAAAAAAATAAAAATTCTACGTCTTCTTTGACAAATTGAATTTTATGTATATATAAGCAGATGCTCATCTGTCTGTCCTACGATTTCCCTCTTCCATGCGCAAGCTCAACAAGAATCTTGATGCAGACCTTGACCTTGAAACCTCCATTATGATGCAGACCTCCACCTTGAAACAAAAAATTCTTTCCCACGTCCAACAAGCAATTTGATGTCGACCTTCATTAAATCAAGGGACATAATGAGCAAGGGTTTCGATATAATGATTTAGGGATTCATAATATGAAATAGAGGGATGAAATGAACAAGTAATTCGATGTTGACCTTCGACAAGCAGTTTGATATAGTGACATTGGGCTTCATAACAAGAAGTTTGATATAGCAAAGGAAAGGGTGGAATTTAGGGGAATTTTTCTTTTCAAAAATATTAGTACTCCCTCCGTCTCAAAATTATAGTCCATCTTTCTTCTTTGGTTTGTCCCAAAATAATAGTCTACTTTTAAAAATAAATAACATTTTTACCAAAATACCCCTTCATAATTACTTAACCAAATAAACATTTAATGGAACATTAAATGCAAACTAAGGACAAACTGTCATTTTATTATATAAAGTTACCGGTAATTAATGCTTCCTTAATCTGTGTGTTTTGTCTGTGGACAATAATTTTGGGACGAAGAGAGTATATCTTCAAAAAATAAATAATTAGAATTGAAAAACAATTTATTTTAAATAAGGGCAAAATAGTAATTTTAGAGCAAATGTGAAACAAGATACACTATCAGACCAACCATGCAAAACTTTCAAACCACAAGAATTGTCTATTTAGAGAAATCCAAACATGAAATGAAATTATTATTTCCTGTTAACCACAAAGGTCATTTATGCAATTTAACCACAAAGGTCATTTATGCAATTTAGTATGATAATAGTTTTATTTTGTTGCAGTTAATGAAAAGGTGGAGTAGTTGTATTGTATGTCAACATTATAACTTTTTGTGCACTTGACAATTATGGAAAGCTAGTCACTTCCATTCTACGTAGCATACTCTATTATATCCCTTCATGTTACGTTCTTTTCTTTGTATAATTTAGACCAAACTGCACAAATGGTCCTTGTGGTTAGCTGAAAATTGTCACTTTGGTCCAAAAGAGTTTGGACTAGCACCACATGTCCAAACTTTTCATTTTGTTGCAAGTTTGATCCAATTTGCTTTAAACTATTTTATAATGAAGATTTTACCCTTATCTTTTACTTTTTCAGTTTTATTTATTTATTTAAATATTTGATTGATTAAAAAAATAAAAAAGAATAGAAATCTCTCTCTCTCTCTCTCTCTCTCTCTCTCTCTCTCTCCTAAACGCCCACTTCGTTTTTTTTGTGAAACCCAAAAGGAGGAAGCGACCTCAATCACCCAGTCATCGGAGAAACACCATCCAATCACCCCTCGTTGCTGCTTCATTCCCTAACCACCGGCGACACCAAGAAATACCCCAACACCACCGAGGACCACCTTGCTCCACCACGTCACTACCGCAGCTGCCCACCACCCTCTATTCCTCCACTGCCTTTATCGATTAAATTCTCAATGACTGATTTCAGTTAAGCTTCTGATTTAAATCATAAATTTCACAACGAAACGAAAATCACATTTCAAGACACCCATATAATTTCCCTTGTCTGGTTTGCAGATCTGGGTATACAACTTCAAGATCTCTTTTAATCATTTCATCTAGGGAATTGTGAAGACTGAGGAAGCTGGAGAACTTTTAACAACCACTTTATGAAGACGATGTCAAGCTTTGTTGTTACAAAAGAAGATTTCCCAATTGAATCCTTCAGAAGACGAAGAACACCACCCACTTCCTCTTCATCTGTCTACATCTCTCTCCTTCTCTTCCTGCCCCCTTCTATTTTCCTGAAACCCTAACACCACCTCCTTCTCCTTTCAAGATCTGTAAGAACGAGTCTAGATTAGGGTTTCATTTTGGTTTCAAGATCTGAAACCCTATCACCACCATTATCCTGGTGAAGGTTTACGAAACCCTAACAATGGCGTCGGAGGTGAAGAAGGTTTAGATGACGATGTATTTATGCAGATGGCAGACCTTCGATCTTCTTGTTTGTTTTCAATCTTTTGATTCGTCTAACCACCTCCCCAGTATCGGATCTGTAGGAGAGATGGAGAGAAAGGTAGTGTTTCACCTCAGATGAGAGAAGAAGAAGAAAAGAAGAAGAAGAAAAATGGTGTTACTGTTGGATCTATGATGACAATGTTGTTTTACAGATGTAGGTGTTGACCGGTGGTGTCGTGGTGGTGGAGGTTGTTGTGTTGGCCGGTGTTGGTGGTTGTATTGTTGACTAATGATGGTGGCGTTGATGAAGGGGGTATAAGGTGGAGAGAGAGAGAGAGAGTATTTTTTTTTTTCTTTTTTGTTCTTTTTATTTGCATAATAAATAAATTTACAAAAAAAATATACAAGGGCAAAATCGTCATTATAAAAGAGTTCAAAGCAAAGTGGACCAAACTCGCAACAAAATGAAAAGTTTGGACCTCCAGTGCTAGTCGAAACTTTTTTGGACCAAAGTGTCAATTTTCAGCTAACCACAGGGACCATTTGTGCAGTTTAGTCTATAATTTATAAGTTTAAAGTTTAAAGTAACTCACAATAAGTTATTTATTTATTTATTTTTAAAGAATAGATGTCACATTTTTGGTCCCTAGCTAATAACCTTACACAAAATAAAATCCTAATATCTTCAGATACAAAAATAATAATATCTAAATGTGAACGTCATATGATGATGGATAATGATATCCTTAAAAGTTGTAGTCTCAAACTCACAAAATCTTCAACGGCTTGGGTTTTAAACATTTATTCGTCTCCAAATTTATTAATTCTAAATCCACAGCAATTTAATTTTAATATCTTTACATCTTTACCTTAAAAAAATCAATAAAGATATTAATATGAAAAGTAAAAATCATAAAAGCTTAAAAGTTTAAATATGAGTTTCTCATGATAAAAGAAAAGAATTTTAAAATATGTGCAGGGAAAGCACTGAAGAGCCCAGAACCTGTTTGCTGGAAAAGGAGAAACACATTATATACCCACCCACCATCGTATACATTCTTATTAGCATGCATGCCAACATCTGCAGTTATTTTATTCTTCCAAAAAAGAAAAAACATCATTGCATTTATGATCCAAGTGTATTATGTTGTTTATAGCCCCGTAAAATCACTTTTATTAAAAATAACTGTACTAAGGATTAAATATTAGTTTATACAATAATATTAAGCTATTTATTTTTTTTATTTTTTTGGAAAAAGAAAATAATCATATCCTAAAAGGAAAAACTGCAAAAAAAAATCCTTAAATATTAGTCTCAAAATCGATTTAGTTCATATATATTTCATTTATTCAATTAAATCCTAAAAACTGGTAATCGTATTTAATTTAACTTTTTTATCCGGTCAACAGGTGATCTAACTTGTCAAAATTATAATTTTGATCCAGATTTCAAATTTTATTAAAAATTTGGTCGAAAATTTTACACTTTTGACCTGGATTTTAAATTTTATTACAAATTTAGTCCAAAATTTACACTTTTGGTCCGTATTTCAAAATTTGGTTATCAATCCATCCTAACTTTAGTTTGTTTTTTCAACTTTTTTTCTCAAAAAAAAAAAAAATTTGACTATGTTTTTTATTTATAAAAAAATATTATATTTTGTATATAAAAGCTTTTTTTTTAAATTGTCTACGAAATACCTATTTATAAAGATATGTATTTATTAACTACATAAATATATATACAAATCCATTATTATAAAAAAAAAATATACAAACACATATTTTACAAAAAAAATATATACGAATATCTATTTTATTATAAATATATTTTGTAAAAAACATATTTATACATACCCAAACAAGTGGTTGTATACATTTTTTTTTGTAAAAATATTTTTTTTATAAACACCTATTTTATAATAAATGCATTTGTATTAAAACACGTTTATTTATAAAATTTATACAAACACGTATTTTATAAAAATATATTCAAACACATTTTATAAACAAATGTATACAAACATGTTTTTATATAAAAAAAATATATAGAAAATGCTTTTGTTTCAAACCTAAAATAATCTATCAAATTGGGTAAATTTCCAAGTTATAAGTTACCATATTCAAAAGCAAATTAGATTTCACTGTTAGGATTTACATTTTCATTACCTTTGTGTCAAAGTTGAGTGTTCAACCATACTTGTTACAAAATAGAAATACTACCGAAAGAAACTATTCGCACCAATCGCTTGACACGGGTAGAAGGCTAGTGTGTAGGTATATACACCTACACACACATTTACTTTGAAAAAGGTGTTTGTATACATTTTTTTATAAGTATGTGTTTGTATACAAATGTATTTATAACAAAATAGGTGTTTGTATAGATTTTTTTTTTTGTAAAATATGTGTTTGTATACATTTTTTTTTTATAAAAATGGACTTGTATATATTTATGTGCTTAATAAATATCTATTTTTATAAATAGGTATTTCGTATACAAAAAAGTTTTTTTTTTAAAAAAGTTTTTATATAAAAAATATAAGATTTTTTTTTGTGAAATAATGTTTTTTTTGTATAATTATGATTTTTTAAAGAAAAAACATATTCAATTTTTTTTAGAATTTTTTTTTGTAAAAAACTAAAGTTGGGATGAATTCATAACAAAATTCTGCAATCTAGGCCAAATGAGTCAATTTTAGACGAAATTTGTAATAAAATTTAAAATCTTGGCCAAAAATATAAATTTTGGACCAAATTTGTATTAAAATTTGAAATCTGGGCCAAAAGTGTAATTTTTGAAAGTTAGATGACACATTGACCCGAGAAAATGGTTAAATTGAATACGATTACCGGTTTTGGAATTTAATTGAATAAAAAAAAAAGATATAAGGACTAAATCGATTATGAAACAAATATGTAAGGATTTTTTGTAGTTTTCCCTCTCCTAGACAACATTTAATTTTACATATGTCTCATATGCAAATTGAACCATTGACCTCCAGAAGGGATAGCAACACCTGAAAACATTAGATTAGAAGCCTTTTGGTGTATTATGTATATTAATTACCTGTAGTGTTGACAAATCAGTTACACCTAAAAGAGTTACATGCATGACATAAATTTATATCGACAAAGTGTCCGGTTCATTTATTTGTTGGTTTGTTGAAACTAATAGTTATACAACAAACCAATATTTAAGTGATTACCAAGTTAGCAAAATAATAAGGTATTTTAAGAGTAGCCAGTCGCATAGCAGTAAAGTAAAACATAGGGAAAAAAGTTATAATTAAGACAATAATGCTAATAATTAAACTAAAAGAAATACTTAAAATAGGGGTTTTGTATCTGATTTGTTCAAGTTTAGAAAAACTTAATTAAAACAATCTCAAACTAAAGCAAACAATTAGAAAAACGAGATTTGATCAAGAATTAAAATATACTTCCGTTTAACTTCGAATCTCCCTTTTTCCTATGGTTAATTTCAAACAATGGATTAATATATGTTGGATACCAAATTAAAAGTCACTAATTATCATGATCAGACTAACTAGCATATATCAATTCATGAAACTTAACCACAATGATCATGCAAATTAAGAACACTAAATTGATTTTTAAGATCTATTTGGGCTATAAATGAACAAGCCTATGAATTATTTACCCATAATCAAGATTAGACAATCAAGTAATTATTATGATCAAATAATGCTCTTTAACACAATTAAGGAACTAACTTTACCACTGATACTAGGGTATGATCAACCTCTAGCCCTAACAATTTAATGATCATAAACAACTAGGTAGAACAAGTTCATGTAATCAACAACCATATAACTTCACAAAACTTGAGGCAAAGTGATAAAGATAGGAACTTTTAACATGCTATGATGATGATCTATTAAACACAAGCTAGATCCAACTTCATTAATCCATAAAAGCAGAAATTAACACATTGTATTAGGGTTCTTCTAGTTTAAACGAAAGTAAATTGTTATTAGACCATGATTACTACAGAAAAATACTTAATCAAAGAGTAAGCTAAATTAAACATGATAAAACTTACGCAAAACGAATTCTTATATGCAGATCTTTACTCCAATCTATATAATATTTCCAATTGAAATTGGATCTCCAAGGGTTTCTCAGAGGGTTTTGGTTGCTTTTCTCGAAAAGCCCAACACCTCTCTATACATGCCTCATAAAATCTGACTTAAAAACCGATATTTATACTCTCCAAATTATCGATTCCATGCCATGGCTAGATAGTCGCCACGCCGTGGAATCCATTCAAAATGTCTATGCCGCAAGTCATCATCAATTCCATCGAGAACCTTCTATATCGCCACGGTGTGGACCATAATTTACCACACCGTGGAATGTTCATAATTTCCACATATTTCTTCTTATTTCATGCTTAATTGTAACACCCATAAAATTTGAGCCAAATTAAAGCATTTTATCTCATTCAAAAACCATTAAGTTCATACATCTTGTTTTCAAAATAGTTTAAACATTAGAGTATTCCCCAGAACCATATCACATAAATCACAAAACATGAGGAGTGGTACGATCACGCCTTCGCCTTGCCACGATCTCCAGAAGTACCTGAAACAATACACTGAACTATAAGCCCGAAGCTTACTGCGTTACCCCCAAAATACCAACCACATATAAACATACTCATAACATATCACAAATAGAACAACCATGCACATCAGGTCTACTGTGTAACTGGTCTGCCCGCACCGGGCCTTCATTCCACCTGGTCCACCCTCCGGGTCTAGCCATATACATCGAGTCTACAATGTGATTGGTCCGCCCGCACCGGGCCTTCAATCCACCTGGTCCACCCTCCGAGTCTAGCCATGTACATCGAGTCTACAGTGTGATTGGTCCGCCCGCACCGGGCCTTCAATCCACCTGGTCCACTCTCTGAGTCTACAGTATGACTAGTCCGCCCACATCGGGCCTTCAGTCGGCCTGGTCCACTCTCTGAGCATCGGCACATCTGGTCCGCCCTCTTGGGACCTTTAGCCTATCCGGACCGCTCGCTGGGCCTTCGGAATATCCGGTCCGCCCTGGGTATGTTTGCCTACAACACAAAGCAGGACCCGCCTTAACCCAAAACCCGTCAAACAACCATGTGCATATACAACAATTAATCACATAACAAATCCTTAACTAGAAAAACAGTCTAACGGATCACATAGCATATCAACATCCTAACCAGGATTCCGACCTAACCGGTCACTAGCATAACATTACCCTATATACCGGGTACCGACCTTAACCAGGTCACTAACATAGCATTACCCTAAATACCGGGTACCGACCTTAACCACGTCACTAACATAACATTACCCTAAATATCAGGTACCGACCTTAACCACATCACTAACATAATACCATCCTAAATACCAGGATGAAGATCTAGCAAAGCAATAACATAACAACAATACCCGAATTTCCATCCGATAAAGGGTCGGCCATGGTGCCGTAGACCTTGTCAACATAGTGAGGATAACTCACCTGCAATTGCCGACTGAAGAGATAAGACAAAGCTACTCCGACCACCGACACAAACTTCACCACATAACACTACCAAAGAACTAATTCCATAAATACCAGAATTACCAAAATACCCTTGGAAGTCAAACTGGTCAACTCATGGTCAAAGTCAAAGTCCTCAGTCAAAGTCAACCTTCCTGGTTGACATCTACTCGTTGAGTCAACCCGTCGACTCGCCGAGTTCCCATACCCAGAAAACTCTCATATCACAACTTAACTCGCCAAGTCGCCCCAAGACTCATCGAGTCCAACAATCTTTGAGTCCCTTCCTGCCAACTCACCGAGTCGCCAACCGACTCACTAATCCAAAGCTTTAACCCAAAAGAGATTGGATTCTGCGACCAGACTCGTCGAGCCCAAGAACAGACTAGCCGAGTCCAAGGTAATCTTCAACAGACTTGTCGAGTTGTTCTTCCAACTCACCGTGTCCATGCGCATGTTCATACAACTCGTCGAGTACACCCATGTGACTCGCCGAGTCTCTCCAGTTCTCAATCCATTCAGAGGCTTTTCGAGCCATGCAGGGGCTCCAATCCATAGATCCACCCTTCTACAATCTAACTCTCATATATAGTTGCAAACTTTACGTGAAACCAAGGAGATATATGCCCAAAAGACACTAGGTCTTGGGTTTTATACAAAGGGGCTTCACCAACAACTCAAAGACTGAAACTTTATGACATTATGGACCATCACAAGCCTAGATCTGAAGTAGTAACCTCATATCTAAGCCTCTAACTCGAAATAGCTCTTAATCATACCAAAAATGCCCCAAATCTCACATGATAATAGACCTAGATGCAAAAGAGCCCAAGCAACAAATTATTACCTCCAATATATGCTCCAACTAAAGTAGATCCCGGATCTACACCACTCCTTTGCATCAAACCTTTAATTTATCAAGCTCTTTCCACCAATTTCGTCTTCCAAGCTCCAATCTCCTCAATAATGAAGTCTCACACGAAGATTAGGGTTTCTAGAACTCTCAGGGGGATTAGGAGGCTGGGAGAAGGACATAAAGACCTTTAAATAGGGTGCAAACCCTAAGATTAGGGTTTTCTCATTCCAGCACCAACTCGGCGAATCCAGCTTCCGACTCGGTGAGTTGGTCACTTAATTCGCGACCCAAACCCGCTCTGACTCGGCGAGTAAGCGTACCTACGCGTCGAGTCCTTCCTTTATTTTAACTTAGCACCCTTCACTTCTTGTTCCGAACTTGGGATGTTACAATTCTCCCCCACTTAAATTAGGCTTCGTCCTCGAAGCCTGCGGCAACACAAACTTCCGGATGATACTCCCACAATGCATCCACTGATCTTAACCGACCCAGATTCCTTCAAACAATGCTATCGAATCCTTAAAATTCATCTCTTCCCTTGCAGGTTCTTGATAACCGCTTCAAGCTGGCCACCGGCTTCCTTTCCCTAATAACAACACTCATCTACTAAATGCCACCAGAAGACATTACCTTACTTCTGACTTACGCATTCGTTTGCCACCTGCGAAACTGGATACCATTCTAAACTACCGGGTCTTGACCCAGTATTAGTTCACTATCTTCACCCAAGTGGCGCTATCTTTATCAACTTGCACCAATGGAAACTCATCCCGTTTCCTCCCTAAATCAAATCCTTTACCATGCTGTCATGATGAAACAATTCACAGCTTCCGAGCAACCCTCCCGAACACCCAACTATAATGTTCATACACATCGTACCTGGACCAAACAACCTCGGGCTGGACAACCCGGAACGCCTACGATGGTCCAGCCATCCCTAGGATGGAACACCACTACATCCAGAGCTCATGACCACAACCATACTCGGAACCAAAGACCCTGTCGTTGCGTCACCCTCGAACCGTTCAGTTCGATACAACAGAGTGCAACCCACTCACACTTTCATATCACAATCTCTAGGTCCTTGACCTCCGACTGTAATATCCTTATACACTCCTGTGCACCGGTCCAGACTACTCCCGAGTCTGTTATACTGCTGTCTCATCTTCCTCTGTCTTAATCTCCATTCTGGAACCACTAACCTCCTCCTTTTCCAAGGAGACTGAAAACATGCCTGCGCATCATCCAACATTGCCATAACCTCAACGGGCATCCAACCCGTATGTGTTTCCATATATCTGGTACAATCCCAGTGCTTACTACCAATAACTAAAGCACTTCGGTCATCCATCTACTCTACTGCCTCCCTTTCGGAGGACCCACACTCCTTCCAGAGCTACATACCTTTCCCTTCCAGGAAATCCACTCAACAACCCTTACCGCACCTATAAGTGCCACTTAACCAACTCCACTCTACACTAACCATGTAGAGCAACTATTGTTCTCGAGCTCCAATATACTCCGAATTCGATCACATAACTAACTAGGCCCACACACGGCCTCCATCCAACTCCATCATCATGATCAATACTCGGGGCCAGACCATATCGACTACCATTGCATGGCGACATAATCACTCATTCACTTCATACCGATCCACTAACACATACAGAGTCTTCAGCATGACTGGACCGCCTTTCCAGGCCTTCAGCCTATCTGGACCACTCTCAGAACCTTCAGCATGCCTGGACCGCCCTCCTGGGCCTTCAGCCTGTCTGGACCGTTCCCTAATCCTTCGGCCTGACTGGTACACCTCCCGACTTTTAGTCTATCCAGACCGCTCAAAACTGATGTATGTCGCCCTGAACCGTTCTTCCCAGGAGTCTCTCCCATGCAGTCTGTTCTAGACCTCTTGGGGTTTCGAACTCCAGTTCAGTTCCCGGAATCCTTTCCGTGGCCTAAACCCAGGCCTCACATCGACCAACTACCTTACCTGAATCCATGGTCTATTCCTTACCCCACTCGTCTACCACTTGCGACAAAAATGCCACACTCTCGGCTAACAACACTGATAAATCTAAACAGCTAACCAACCCTAGACACTTGCTGTTTTACCGGAGAATTTCCAATTCTCCCCACTTAGTGTACCCACTACTAACTTCCGCTGACAAACCGGCATAACATGATCGACCTTACTTGAATAAGTTCCCCCCTCTTCTCCCGGAACTAAATCCCTCCGGAGTGAGTAATCTCCACAGAACACTCTCCTGACATCGCACATCCCGAACTCCAAGGAAGTTCGAATCTCAACTGAACACTTCTCGCAACGCAGTTGCTATTCCAAGCAACGAGATCATATACCTTATCTTCCGATCACCCATCTTCTTGGATGCTAACTGATTACAACCCATAACTACTAAGATCCTCAATCATACCATGAATCATGCAAAAAAGGAGAACGGATTTACAATACCACATAATCAACAAGATAACAAGACATCAAATTGGAAACATACCCGCAGCTGCATCTGACTCTGCCCTGACCTCCTCTGCTGTAAGCTGGAAAACGCGTCCCAGAGCCCTCGGAGGCTCCGCTCCACCCTGACCTCCACCCGTAATCCTCAAAGTGGCCGGTGCTGGAGCCTGCACCGGTCTTGGAACAAGCTGTGGACAGTTGACCCTCAAGTGTCCAACCTAATGACAATGATAACATATCCTTATATCCTGAGTCAGGAGCGACTGACGGCAATCCCTGGCATAATGCCCTTCTTTCCCACACTTGCGACACGCACCACCGGACCTACAAACTTCGGCATGACCCTTCCCACACTTCTCACAAGTGCGGCTGATCTGACCTCCAACCCTAGAGTCAACGGTTTTGGACCGTTTCGGCGCCGGATGCGACTGCACCGGGGCCTGCCTCTGCTCTCGCAACTGCAACTCCATCTCTAACTACCGTCGCCTGGCGGCCTCCTACAGCTCTAACATGGTATCACACCTTTGCGTGGACACAAACTGCTTGATGTCCCTCTTGAGCATACTCAGATATCGGGACATCTAAGCCTGCTCCGAAGTAAACTCCGGGCAAAACATCGCCCTCTTAGTGAACATCCTGGTGATCACTGTCGCCGACTCTGAATCTTGCTTCAGCTCCAGGAACTCCTGAGCCAACTTCTCTCTCTCTCTCTCTCTCTCAACTCGTGGAACATAACAATTGCTGAACATCTCCCATAACTCATCCCAAGTAACCGCAGCCTGCTGCGCATCCGAATATGATCCCGTAGTCAACCTCCACCAATCCTTTGCCCCGAGCCTCAAAAGGTTCAGAGCACATATCACCCTCTGATCCGCAGGTCATGAACACGTGAAGAAACAACCCTCCACGTCTGACAACCACCTCATAGTAACGATCAGATCCTGAACTCCATCAAAAGTAGGGGCTTCATATTGTCGAAGTCCCGATACTGAAAACCTCGATCGGTTCCTCCCCTGCCGCTGTTACAGCCGCTGTAGCTGTCGCGGCAGCCGCCTCCGCAAGAGCTGCATAGCGCTCAGCAAAGTACTCAACCATGGTGGTCCTGATCGACCCAAACATCTCCGGAAACTCATCCCAGAACATAACAGCAACCTCATCATGCATGATTTCATGAATCCTGGCATCCAACTCATCCGTACTCATCTGACCAATGACCTTGAGTGGTACTGGTCCATCCTAACCACCCTCTCCTGATCCCGATCCCAAACCGAATACTGCCCCGAGACGTCTCGTAATCGCCATACTGCAATACACGACAAGATATTAGGCATTCCTCATAATAACCCCGCGAACTAGCTCCCAACAAAACCCTAGGGGTTGTGACTTCCTTGATACACATATGGGTCCTGTGCTTTCAGTAGTACAGACCCATACTACCTTCCACACCTACCTATATTTGTATCAAGTATCACCACAATACCCTAATAATAGCATATACATAACGGACACTCGATCCCCACTCCTAGAGGAGCATCACTATCCCATAACCGACCTACCGGTCTCACGCAACCCTGCAACATTATTGTATGCTAGTCATACATAACGCTGGACTCTATATACTTTCGAATATACAATCCTATCCTAAGCTCCCATTCATACAAGAACAGAACATAAGGCCAAATCAAACATTCCGAGGCTATAAGATCTTAATTATGTATAACCATGTTGCATACACTAAATAACTACAGTAATGATGTCAATTTCATACAAAGGAAACCCTAGGCTAGCAGGCATCATATAATCAAGAAATTTTATCATGCATTCCTGAAGATCCCTAGCCTAGTACTAGCATGTTGTTCTAACATATCACATAATTAATAACTTGTATGGTATTTTGGGGTCTACTTATTGGCTCTGGCTGATCGTTCCCTCTGCATCCTCCTTTACTTATTTCGAAAAACCTTTTGAAAACCATTTTGAAAAATCTCTCCTTGATTTGAGACTGGATTCACACGAATGTTCCTCCAATTCACTCAAACCAAGGCTCTGATACCAACTTGTAACACCCATCAAATTTGAGCCAAATTAAAACATTTTATCTCATTCAAAAACCATTAAGTTCATACATCTTGTTTTCAAAATAGTTTAGACATTAGAGTATTCCCTAGAACCATATCACATAAATCACAAAACATGAGGAGTGGTATGATTACACCTTCGCCTTGCCACGATCTCCAGAAGTACCTGAAACAATACACTGAACTCTAAGCCCGAAGCTTAGTGAGTTACCCCAAAAATACCAACCACACATAAACATACTCATAACATATCACAAATAGAACAACCATGTACATTGGGTCTATTGTGTAACTGGTCCGCCCGCACCGGGCCTTCAGTCCACCTCATCTACCCTCCGAGTCTAGCCATGTACATCGAGTCTATAGTGTGATTGGTCTGCCCACACCGGGCCTTCAATCCACCTGGTCCACCCTCTGAGTCTAGCAATGTACATCAAGTCTACAGTGTGATTGGTCCGCCCGTACCGGGCCTTTAAGCCACCTGGTCCACTCTCTGAGTTTACAATATGACTGGTCCGCCCACACCGGGCCTTCAGTCGGCCTGGTCCACTCTTCGAGCCTCGGCATGTCTTGTTTGCTCTCTTGGGACCTTTAGCCTACCCGGACCACTCGTTGGGCCTTCAGAATATCCGGTCCGCCCTGGATATGTTCGCCTACAGCACAAAGCAGGACCCGCCTCAACCCAACACCCGTCAAACAACCATGTGCACATACAACAATTAATCACATAACAAATCCTTAACCAGAAAAACGGTCTAACAGATCACATAGCATATCATAACCAGGATTCCGACCTAACCGGTCACTAGCATAACATTACCCTATATACCGGGTACCGACCTTAACCAGGTCACTAACATAGCATTACCCTAAATACCGGGTACCGACCTTAACCAGGTCACTAACATAGCATTACCCTAAATACCGGGTACCGACCTTAACTAGGTCACTAACATAATACCATCCTAAATACCAGGATGCAGATCTAGCAAAGCAATAACATAACAACAATACCTAAATTTCCATCCGATAAAGGGTCGGCCATGGTGCCGTAGACCCTGTCGATATAGTGAGGATAACTCACCTGCAATTGCTGACTGAAGAGATAAGACCAAGCTACTCCGACCACTGACAAGAAATTCACCACAGAACACTACCGAAGAACCAATTCCATAAATACCAAAATTACCAAAATACCCTTGGAAGTCAAACTGGTCAACTCATGGTCAAAGCCAAAGTCCTCAATCAAAGTCAGCCTTCTTGGTTGACTTCTACTCGCCGAGTCAACCCGTCGAATCGCCGAGTTCCCATACCCAGAAAACTCTCATATCACAGCTTAACTCGCCGAGTCGCCCCAAGACTCGCCGAGTCCAACGATCTCTGAGTCCCTTCCTGCCAACTCACCGAGTCGCCAACTGAGTCACTAATCCAAAGATTTTATCCAAAAGAGATTGGGTTCTGCGACCAGACTCGCCGAGTCCAAGACAATCTTCAACAGACTCGTCCAGTTGTTCTTCCAACTCGCCGTGTCCATGCACATGTTCATACAACTCGTCGAGTACACCCATGTGACTCGCTGAGTCTCTCCAGTTCTCAATCCATTCAGAGGCTTTTCGAGCCATGCAGGGGCTCCAATCCATAGATCCACCCTTCTACAATCTAAACCTCACATAAAGTTGCAAACTTTACGTGAAACCAAGGAGATATAGGCCCAAAACACACTAGGGCTCGGGTTTTAGACAAAGGGGCTTCACCAACAACTCAAAGACTGAAACTTTATGACATTATGGACCATCAAAAGCCTAGATCTGAAGTAGCAACCTCAGATCTAAGCCTCTAACTCGAAATAGATCTTAATCATACCAAAAATGCCCCAAGTCTGACATGATAATAGATCTAGATGCAAAAGATCCCAAGCAACATATTATTACCTCCAATATATGCTCTAACTGAAGTAGATCCCGGATCTACACCACTCCTTTGCAGCAAGCCTTTAATTTCTCAAGCTCTTTCCACCAATTTCCTCTTCCAAGCTCCAATCTCCTCAATAATGAAGTCTCACATGAAGATTAGGGTTTCTAGAACTCTCAGGGGGATTAGGAGGCTGGGAAAAGGACATAAAGTCCTTTAAATAGGGTGCAAACCCTAAGATTAGGGTTTTCTCATTCCACCACCAACTTGTCGAGTCCAGCTTCCGACTCGGTGAGTTGGTGTCACACCGTAAAACTGAGAACGGCGGAAACGTTCTGGGGCGGAGGAGGTCATGTAATGTATCACAACAAATGTAAAGTAGTAAACAAGCAACAACATCATCCATTTCATTAATAGAATAATTCTGTTTACAAGTATGTTCTTTCATAGTATAAAACAACATAATGAATACTCAAAATAAAAGACGAGTCTTGACTGCTCTGTCTTCTCTAAACCTTGCATCGGTACCTGTCTATTTGTAACCTGAGAATACAAGTTATTTTGAAAGCGAGTATCAGCAATAAAGCTGGTGAATTCATAAGTATTTTAATGTTATTGCTTTGAGAAGTTGTTATGAAAGACTGGTGAATGTTTGATGAAACATTTAGTATAAGTGTGAAAACCCTAGAAAATTCCATATCTCCTACTAGTATAAAAAGTAGTCTTCTACCAAGACCTGAATGTTTTGAAAGTAGTCTTCTACCAAGACCTGGCTGTTTTGAAAGTAGTCTTCTACCAAGACCTGAATGTTTTGAAAGTACGCATCAGTGTTAATGTGATGGTTTTTCCTTTGTTTAAGTATTATTATAAAACTATAAAAGTAATAATATAATAACTTATGTTGTATCCTTTGATACTAAGATATTCTAGACTCAACCAATTCATATTGATTATGACGTCTTCGCTAGAAAGACGTTTACGGAGAAGGAGACATACGCACGAAACTGGTATTGTGCGGATCGAATTGACTCAAGTTGTATGATAAAATCAGAATCACTTGGAAATAAAGGCACTAGATTTGATCATAAAGGCGTTACAGACAAAACACAACAGTGCAACTTTTTAACAGAGTTACAGTACTTTAGAGTAACTATAGGAATACTGCAGCGAACAAGGTATACTACAAAAGGCAAGTATACGCAACACGAGGGTCCCTTAACTGACGGGATCTCGCAAAAGATAAGACTCGAGTTGCACTAGTTTTATGTTTTAAAAACATACATAATACTGACTATTGGAAGTGAACCTATACTATAGTAGGGTCCTTCGTTGCCTCTTTCCATTATGAGGTCAAACTCCTCCGGATTCGCCGTCGTTCTCCTCTATTGGACAGTCCTTTTTGAAGTGTCCCATTACGCCACATAGATGGCATATTCGAGAGATTTCGACATTGGTGGTTGAAGTAATGTGTTGGATCCGAGTCTTGCAGTAACGGACGGTGTGTCCCTTTTTATTGTAGTTTAAGCACTGCATTTTCCGACAATGTCCATGATGGTGATAGTTGCATTTGTTGCACTTTGGGAGATTGCCAACATACTGTCTGTCCGGGTTAGGGATAACTGGGATACTAGAAGGGATGGTAGTAGGAGGTATAGAAGTCGTAGTTTCGAAGGTTGCTACAGGTTGTTGTCTTTTGCTCGCCCCTTGGGGTGATTTGCCTTTAGCTTTAGCCCAGAACTTTCATTTGTTATTCTTGGGCTTGGGATTCGGGGTGTCGTGGTAGTTTGTTGCTTGATGAGGTACTTGATTGTTACTTGGTTTGGAATTATTGTTAACAATCCCGCTAACATTCGCGTTGTTAGCGTTAAGGTGGGTCAGAACCGATGACACGACAGCCGAGACTACAGCTTGAAAGGTAGCTGCATCAATCTGAAGAGTTGGTGTTTGGTTGATGGGTTGATCATTTTTCTTCGGCGACATGATTCTGTTACACGGAAAGAGAATGAATTTTCGAGTGAGTATGGTTGAACCTAGACGTAGTTCGATCGTTCATGTAAAGAGTAAAAATGTGCTCTTGAGGGTTTGACCTACATCCCTATGATGTAGTCCTAGTACAGAGCAAAAGTAAGTTCATAGAATGGTCTCAAGACGTTTGACGTTCAAACCAGGGTACCATCGGTTGGTAAATAACATGATCCAACCTTTGAAAGAGAATTGGGATCGATCCCTGAGCTAAATTACCCTAGTCCAATAACTTGACTAGAGTGGGTTTCAGATAGACTCCAATGAAAGCATGATGAAAGCATTTGAACAAAGATTGACACGGAAGTTAGCCGACTGTCGATATCATTGATGTTTAAGATGTAATAGGTTTGGGGAAATTGACCTTGTTGTAGGTCTTACATCATATTCTGAGTAGAAAAGTCTTTGACAGCATAAAGACTTAACTAAAAGTACTTATAGTAGAAAGTAGTCACATACAAAGTACTACGCAGAACATAGACAGGAACACGGTTCTTTAAAACAAAGAAGGAAGTAAGGTATCTCTTATTGGAACATAGACAGAACATACCCCTATGGTGAACCCTTAGTTCGGTTAGTTGACATTCCATATCAAGCAGGTATCTTTCGTACACCTTCTGGCGTACTTGGAGCTCTATGACTTCGGCTCGGGTTTCAGCTAGTGCTTGTAGCAGGGGCTCATGGTTTCTCTCAGATTTCTCACTTGTGTGTTACAGGCGATTGGTGCGGATGGTATGCATTCTTGCATCGGCATTAACCTCTTCGATAATATGGAGATTCGTCCTGCCTTGAATTTCATTTTGGGCGACTCCACGAATCAGGATCGATAGGACTCTATCTGTTGAGCTCCCTTCGCTTGAGTGGTAGAAGGTTAGGTCTACTTTTAAAAGACATAGGTTGATCTTGCTCTTCGCTCCATGTTTCCAAGTATTCTACCCAAGGAGGCGTCGGGCCATGAAAAGCCGGACGAGGGTTAGGATTTGGAACAAGAGCCATCAGGGTAGGTTCTCTACTTTAGGTTCGGAGTCAGACCCTTCAGCAAAGCCTTCAACTTGGTGACCATCCATTGGGATTTGGTGATCAACCATTGGCTCCTCTCCGAGCCATCCAACATTGTCGTGGTTAGGGTAGTACGGGTTTCCGTGGGGATGGAATCCAACCATGATATATACGCGAGAAAAGGGATAATAAGAACTAACTAAATAGATGAACTAACTAAGATAATTATAAGATGATCTTTATCGGTTTCTTCAATACTTGTTTAGTGCATACCAGTTATATGTATTTAGGATAGGATAGAACTTCGAATAAGTGACCCTAACCCTATGCCCCCAACCCAACGAGGACAGGACATAAAGCAAAGATTCATAGATTCTAAGTCTATGACATCCTAGTACATATAACCTTAGTGTATCTACTAAACAACTATTGACATACTGATAAAAATCTATTTAGTTCTCAGATAAGCAATTACAGTAACACTAAATACCCCTATGGTATTTCATTGTGGTCGTGTTGGTAAGTTTTTAGACTTGTTGCCACATCACAACCATTATGGGGCATATGCTAATCACTCCTTGGACCAACATAGTTGATCAGGCTATGCCATTCCCAGGACTGACCATACATCCCCAAGCTTACTTGTGATATTCAACAATCGTAATACTTTTGTTCTTGTCATTGTGACACTGATTTTTGTATGAATGCAGGCACGTATACTTAATTAAATATTTCATTATTTAAAAGTATAAACTCTTGGTCAAAGTATGTTAATCCCATTGTATTTTATAGTTCGTGTATCTTTTATGGGTTGATATACTCAATTCACTATAAACAATGCTCTGATACCAATATGTCACACCCCAAAACCGAGAACGGCGGAAACGTTCTGGGGTGGACGACGTCATGTAATGTATCACAACAAATGTAAAGTAGTAAACAAGCAACAACATCATCCATTTCATTAATAGAATAATTCTGTTTACAAGTGTGTTCTTTCATAGTATAAAACAACATAATGAATACTCAAAATAAGAGACGAGTCTTGACTGCTCCGTCTTCTTTAAACCTTGCATCGGTACCTGTCTATTTGTAACCTGAGAATACAAGTTATTTTGAAAGCGAGTATCAGCAATAAAGTCGGTGAATTCATAAGTATTTTAATGTTATTTCTTTGAAAAGTTGTTATGAAAGACTGGTAAATGTTTGATGAAACATTTAGTATAAGTATGAAAACCCTAGAAAATCCCATATTTCCTACTAGTATAAAAAGTAGTCTTCTACCAAGACCTGAATGTTTTGAAAGTAGTCCTCTACCAAGACCTGACTGTTTTGAAAGTAGTCTTCTACCAAGACCTGAATGTTTTGAAAGTACGCATCACTGTTAATGTGACGGTTTTTCCCTTGTTTAAGTATTATTATAAAACTATAAAAGTAATAATATAATAACTTATGTTGTATCCTTTGATACTAAGATATTCTAGTATAATCTACCTCGCCGGTTATGTGAACGTGACACAAAATAAAGGTAACAATATAATTATATATAGGTATTAGTCTACCCCCTCGTTATGTGAATGTATCACAAAATAAAGGTAATGAGCTAATAACTTAAGTATTATCCTTTGGTACTAGAATAAACACGGCGTGGAAACTCGCCGTAAATGGATTCAATGTAGACATTCGTAGATGTGCATTTACCTCTGTTGCTAACATCCGGGTGTAGGAATAGTTAGTCCCTTAAGTATACCTGTAATGGTATCAACCACAGACATCCGTAGATGTGCATTTACCTCTGTTGCTAACAGCCGGGTGTAGGAATAGTTAGTCCCTTATAGTATCCTTTGGTACTAGGATAGACAGATCTAATCTAATAATATCTACGCATATAATATGTAATAGTATCTTATCATATAGTATCTATGTAAAAGTACCCCTGTAAGAGTATCCATATAAGTGTATCCATGTAAGAGGAATCTATGTAAGAGTATCCCTTCATATAGCATGTAGTATAGACTCATGAATGAACTGACTCTGGTGGAATTTCTTGTAATAGGAATAATGTTTTGTATCCCCTAAACTATTCCTATAATAGTTTATTGGAACGTAATTGATGAGTGTCCAAGTAGGTTTATACACCCTTGCTACCCAAGAGTGTCGGAATTGAACTAACGGATGGAACATTTATGTCTATATAGGTATACATGATATATATATATATATATATATATATATATATATATATATATAACTAATATTTAGACGACATTCGGACGAATAACTGATACCCTAAGGCCACATCCCAACGAGAACAGAAAAAGAAATAAGGCAAGCTAGCCGTTCTAAGTCTTTTATACCTTTCTTATTTAACTATACATATATAGGCAAGCATTTAACAATATAAAAGTATAAAAGAAGTTTTGTAAAACCTTTGTAAAGGTTAATAAATAAGAATTTATGACTTGATGTCAGTTTATAAAACGATTCGAAAACCGTTGACAAGACAGTTTAAGTGTGAGAAAACCTTTGTTTGAAGCACAACTATAAGAGATTCAAAAAGGAAACATACAGTTTGTAAGACAGTTTCTAAAAGTGTTTTAACATGTAAAAACGTTTGAGAAAGCTATTTGAAGTACTCTGTTTGGTGAAACGGCTAAAAGTGTAGTAAGTCCAATTGTATGTTAGTTATAAATCACATGTGATTGATTACATAACCAAAAAGTATAACAAAGATTTATGTCTTTCACACGGGCATAACCGTGTGTTTACTTGTATTCCCCCCTTAAAAGTGAATAAAAAGCATTTATAAAGCATTTGAAGGTGTATATTATAGGGGTATGAACTCACTTGATTGAAGTGGTTGATTTGTAGTAGTCGGGAGAAGAATCGAGCGGAACTTCGACAGGAAAAGTTAAAAACGTGGGAAAATCTCGGGATTCTCGGGACTCTTGAGAGTGTAGAACTTCCTTCGGGACTTGAGTGAGAAAACCGGGGCTTCAGGATGGTTTATCGAGGTAATTTCGCAGAGTATCAACACTTAGATGGAAAGAGATGAGCACCTAACTCGGAAAACCCTTGAAATCTATTTATAGGCCAACTTCTGGGGTCCCACGTCGTCGCCATAAGGTTACCATGTCATGGGGTCGATCCTTATCTTCTTCCATGGACGAGACATCTTCTGCCAAGCCTGAAAACCCCATCAGTCACTATGCCACGTCGTGGCCAGCCTGACAGACTCGAATTTTGTGTCTCGAACTTGTAAAATTTGTAACTTCTGCGTACGAGCTCCGTTTTCGACGTTCTTTATATGCACGCGTAGCTGAAAATATGCTCTACAACTTTCGTTTAGACTTCATCGGAAAATTTTGAATTTATTTTTAATTATTTATTTTTAACGGGCCGGGATACGAAATATCCATTAAAAATCCATAACTTCTTCATCCGATGTCCGTTTTCGTCAGACTTTTTACCGTTGCACTAATATTGATGAGACCTTCAATTCTCATTTAGGTTGTTTCGGAAAAAGATCTCTCAATCTCTATTTCGAGTTTTTAGCTGTCTGCTGCTATATCCAGATCTTGGAAAAATCATAACTTTCTCATATGAAGTCAGATTTGGACGTTCTTTTTACGTACTTTTACAGTTTAATGTTATCTACAACTTTCATTTAGATACTTAAGGCTAAAAACTATTGTATTGAAACTTCGCGTTTTTCGTTTAATCAGTGTTGCTGGTTTTGCCGAGAATCTTCGGTTGGTCATAACTTCTTCGTTATAACTCGGATTTTAGGGTTCTTTATATGTAAGAAAACCTTGATACGATTCCTATTACTTTATTGAACCCAAATAAGATTTTAGGAAAGTTATATTTTGACCTAAATTTGACTGGTGTTACATTTTATTGTCTCAAAATATCGGGTTGTCACAGTTGGTCACTTAATTCGCGACCCAAACACACTCCGTCTCGGCGGGTAAGCATACCTACTCGTCGAGTCCCTTCCTTTATTTACACTTAGCACCCTTCACTTCTTGTTCCGAAATTGGGATGTTACATTAATCCTTCAAATTTCCACCTCCTTCCAGTTTTGATCATTTTCTTTGAGATTGTTCTTATTTGTCTACAAAATAGAATTTATGCTTATAAGTATCCAAAATCTTTGTATTTAACAAAAATAAAGCTAAATTGTATTGAAATAACACACACACACATAGACACACGCACACACACACACACACACACACACATATATATATATATATATATATATATATATATATATATATACTAACCTAACATATCATGACACATGTGTCCTACTCTACACATGCATAACTAGTAGTTAACCTAATCAACTAGCATACCATACTCTAATAATATGTCCATCCTTCCATGCAAAGGATATACAATGAGATACGTGACATAGTGAGAAACTCACCTCAACTGAAGAATTGTAGAAGCACATCAACACTCTCACACCTTGCACTGCTTAATTCCACGAACCAACTACCATCAAAAGAGAAAAATCCTCAATCAGTAACCTAAGTTCTCTAATTTTGACCCCAACAAATTGGTCAAAAGTCAACAGTCGACAAAGTCAACAACCACCATGACGTTGAGACCCCTTGGCCACGTCGTGGGCATAACAGGACAAAATAGACGACATGTAGGACATTTCCACTTCGTGGGCCCTCTTTGGTCTCGTCGTAGGAATGTAAGGACAACACAATCACGAATCAGCATGCCCCCACGTCATGGGCCCTCATTGGCCATGTCGTAGTTGCTGGTAGAACTCTTTTTTCTTCATTAAGAGCTTAATCCTTACAGATCTTAGCCTAAAAACTTTAGATCTAGTCCTTCTTATTGAGTTAATGGATAAAGTTTCCAACTTTATCCATTAGGACCTCACCCCAACAAAATGACATAAATCCCTCCCAAAAAAAAAGCATGGTTTCAAAGACAAGATCAAGCTA
This sequence comes from Lactuca serriola, assembly GCF_051521515.1. Classification (NCBI taxonomy): domain Eukaryota; kingdom Viridiplantae; phylum Streptophyta; class Magnoliopsida; order Asterales; family Asteraceae; genus Lactuca; species Lactuca serriola. The sequence goes on from NC_136408.1 coordinate 110,458,987, forward strand.
CCAACTTTTCAACAAGAAAAGGTCCAAAAAACAATCCTTAGTTCTTAGAAGGGGCTAGAGTCACCTCAACCCCAAGAACACCACCAAAAGGGATCCAAAGCATACAAATGGACCAGAATCTAGTTTTAATAATAATAGAAGTAAAGTGTGACAACCCGAAATTTTCATTTGTATAATTTCCACATCCAAACACTCCAAATATTAGTCAAAAATATTTTATTACATTTTTGGCCGGATTTAAGTCAATTTGGTGTTTTATTATTTTTATTTTATTACGTGAAACGACTAAATAAGTGTCGTCGTTAGTAAAGTGTACCCGGGCAAAACAACCCAACACCTTAGTTAGGTGTTCACGGCCAAACAAGAGGTGTTTGGACTGTGAACACCCTTTTCCCCAAGACTCATGCATATAACATGAGTTTACTGCTTTTTCCCTCATTCTTACACTTCCCACTCAAGAACACAAGACTTTTCTCTCAACTATCATAAATTCATCCTTCCAAATCCGCCAAAATGTAAGTGTTTCTTCTCTAAATTCATTCATACAACACTAAATCTAGTGTTTATACATCATTTTCATCTATGGAATTTGATTTTTTACTTAGATCTTCAAGCGTCTTCAAATCATCAAGAACACACTAGTGTTTTTGGGCCCTAAAACACCCTTGCAAGCTTCCTCTAAGTATACCATTCCTAGCTAGTTATCTTCTTATTGTGCTTACAAATCCATGGAATAAACCCAAGAACATGTGTTTACGGCTTGGGAATATCCCAAAACCGTAAACACCCCAAAAAGGGGTTTTGATGCCCCAAACTCCTTCCAATGCTTACCTAATGAACTAGGGACTTGTATGAATGATCACAGGACCCTAAAAAACGAAATGGATGGGGGTAACCATGAGTTTACTACCATAAAATCATGGGTTTACGGTAGTAAACTCGCAAATGAATGTTCAAAAACCGTAAACTGCAAAAAGAGTACCATTTCGAGCCCTAACCACTTCCTAAGCCCTTGAATCAACCCTAGAACATTTCCTTGTGAAGCATGAAGCCTTAAAAAACACAAACACACCATCACCATGAGTTTACGGTCGTAAACTCATGGGGGAAATGGTCCCTCAACCGTAAACTCACATAGGGTGGGTATTTGAGGAGTAAACTCCATAGTGAGGTCATACACTCCTTAGATGCAACCCTTAGCACTCCTAGCACCTAAAACAAAGTGTTTTCATGTATTAGGGGTGCATTTACTTACTTATTTAGTGATTAAATAACTAATTAGATACCCTTATGTGCCACTGCATTTTACATAGGATCCGTGGGTGTGTTCAACTCCTCACTTGACACCTAGCATGCTACCCGACATTCCATCCACTCCACTCACTGCAGGTGAGTTCATACCCCTTAATTAACCTTTTAAATGCTTTTAAATGCATTTAGGGGGTAATACAAGTTAAATCGAACAAGTTATGGTATCAATCACATGTGATTTATAACTTGTTACAAAAAGGATTATCTATACTTTCAAATTACCTTGCCAACAAAGTTGTTTTAAATGTTTGTCGAACTCATATTCATGTTTAATTGTTCTAAAACTATTTTTCAAGGCTTTTAAACTTATTTTATTTGCAAATCATATCTATACCAATATATTTATATAAGTAAGGATTGAAGGACTTAGAACTGGTAGCTCACCTTATTTCCTGTTCTTGTTTGATTGTGTATTAGGGTACTCTGTTATCTATTCGACTATCGTTGAATTCTTAGTTATATACCTTATATATTCGTGTTGGATATAAAGGTATTCACTTCAGTTCAACACCTTTGTGTATCAAAGGCATTCAACTAACATCTCTATTTTAACTATAATAGGTATAGTTAAGGATTACCACTCATTACTAATGTTACTAAGATACTCACTATAGTAAGTACAATTATGAGCTTTTACATACTAAATACTATACGAAGAGAACCCTATACACTATACGAAGAGAATACTGTATACTATACAAGAGAACAAACACTCAATACATTATCTAAGAAGTACATTATACTCTAATTATGAGACAACATAATAAAATAGAATGTGATACACTACTTCTCGATACAACACTCCACTATGAGATCACCGTGTAACCAGAGCCTCTTGGAGGGAGAGCGAACACTATGTGTATAGATCTATACGGGACGGACACTCCCACATCCCGACTGCTAGCTACAGTCCGAGCCGACTAGGCCCAGGGGTGACAAAACATCACTACACTATGTGTGACCTGGAGGGTCAACTGTCACTCTACTATCACTTAGCAAGGTTACATACGAGTTCACATTTAGACCTTAAGTAACACTGTAACGACCCAAAAATCACAACTACAAATTTCTTTAAAAACATTACTAAATTATATTTATAAAAACTGCAACATAAGTAATAACATAATTTTCGAGTATTAATTCAAAACATATTATCATTATCAGAGTCAAACTTTCCCAGGTTAACTTACTATGGTGTGTGCACTGCAATCTTCCCAAGCTCCTCCTTTGAAAACTGAGTACCTGAAACCAAAACTGAAAAACCGTAAGCACGAAGCTTAGTGAGCTCCCCCAATCTACCACATACCATACAATAACATATAAAGCACATACTGGGCCTTGCCCACTACATCGGACCGAAGTCCGAGCTAACTGGGGCCTTGCCCCCTGCATCGGACCGAAGTCCGGACTAACTGGGACCTTGTCCCCTACATCGGACGGAAGTCCGGGCTAACTGGGGCCTTGCCCCTGCATCGGACCGAAGTCTGGACTAACTGGGGCCTTGCCCCCTGCATCGGACCGAAGTCCGGACTAACTGGGACGTTGTCCCCTGCATCGGACCGAAGTCCGGGCTAACTGGGGCCTTGCCCCCAGCATCGGACCGAAGTCCGGACTAACTGGGGCCTTGCACCCTGCATCGGACCGAAGTCCGGACTAACTGGGACCTTGTCCCCTGCATCGGACCGAAGTCCAGGCTAACTAGGGACTTGCCCCCTACATCGGACCGAAGTCCGGACTAACTGGGACCTTGTCCCCTACATCGGACCGAAGTCCGGCTAACTGAACAGAACATAGCATAAACATATCAACTAGCATGAACACACATATACTGCATACTACATCGGGCCGTGGCCCGGAACACATAACACATAATTCATGTCCGAGCCACGAAGGCTTCAAACATACTAAATACTACATCAGATCAAAATCCGGAAACTGCTACTAGCCAAACGGGTCGGCATTGTGGCCTTAGACCCGTTCCTACTGGAAGGAAACTCACCTGAGACTGCTGAACTGATGCTGCTAATCCTTTTGACTGCTACCTGACCTCTGACTCCGAACTGCTGCTCCACTAGCTCCTCGAGCTACCAATGTCAATATAACACTTAGTCCAACTGACCTCCAAAGGTCAACTAGGTCAACTCTAGTCAAGGTCAAAATCCTGGTCAAAGTCAACCTTCCAGGTCAACCCTACTCGTCGAGTCCACCTAATAACTCGTCGAGTTCATATGCTCAGGATCTTTCTATTCGCGATTCGACTCGCTGAGTCAGTCCATGACTCGCCGGGTCAACTATTCCCGAGTCCTGACCTGTCCAACTCGCTGAGTCTCCATCCGACTCACTGATTCGAGTTTCAACTCGAAGGGTTTGGGGGGTTTCGCGACCTGACTCGCCGAGTCCAAGAATAGACTCGCCGAGCCCAAGGCAATCATCAACCAACTCGTCGAGTTGTTCTTCCAACTCGCCGAGTTCATGCCTAACTTCATCTGACTCGACGAGATGTTCATCCCACTCGTCGAGTTCCTCCTCATCTTCAAGCTACTCGCCGAGTCCACTCGAAGGACTCGCCGAGTCTATTCAGTCCTTAATCCATGCGGTGACTTTTCGAGCCAAACAGGGCTTCCAACTCATAGATCCATACTTCTAAGGCCTATCCCCCACATAAAGTGGCAAACTTTACGTGTAGATCAAGAGATCTAGGCTTAAAACAATCCAAACTAGGGTTTAAGACAAAGAGGCTTCACTATCAACCCAAGAACAGATGCTTCATGACTTTCTAGGCCAAGATACACTCAGATCTGAAGTAGCAACTTCAGATCTAGGCTTCTAACTCGAAATAGTTCTTAAGCATAGCATAAAATCCCCAAATCACATAGCCAAGGTTGATCTATTAAACAAAAGAGGGGAGGTAACGATTTATTACCTTTAAATGCTCAGAAATGTTCCACCAACTCTGGATCCAAGGCTCCCCTCTTGCTCCACAAAGACTAACTTCTCTCTCAAGCTCCAAAAGCTTCACTAAAGGTAGATCTTGCTCCAAAACGATTATGGAGGCTAGGGTTTAGTGATATGTGCTAGAGAGGCAATAAAGGAACCCTAGGGGAGAGAATGAGACGTTTAAATAAGCTCCAAGTCCCGGATTTAGGGTTTTCCTTGCTCAGACTTTACCCGCCGAGTCACCTTGGCCGACTCGCCGAGTCGGTCGCTTACACCTCAACCCGGATCCCGCTCGGACTCGCCGAGTCCCTCCTTGGACTCGCCGAGTCTCCCCTTAAAATTGGGGTTTTCTTTCTTTTCTTGTCTTTCCAAACTTTGGGTGTTACAACTCTCCCCCACTTAAATTAAACTTCGTCCTCGAAGTTTGCTATGACCAACTGTCCTGCGAACTGCCTCCAACTCTCTGCTTGGGAATCTAACACCCCCTTTTTTCCATCACTCTAGCCACTTACAGTGCCGGTCACTACTGTTGGTACATACTGAATCCTTCCCTTTTCCATAATTTTCTTAACTTTACTTCCTCCGACTTAGAATTCTGTTACCCCTCATCCGCCTACCGGATGCACTGAGACCTCCCTGGTCCAACTATTCTGTCAATATCTGAGTTACCGGACTCCTACCGGTCACTACACTCCATCGCAATCTCCTAGTCACTCCCAGCGACTTCGCAAGATTCCTTGACTATTTATAATTGTTCTATCCACTCTGATACTCATATCGGAACTATCTGAAACGCTGAGCTGCCTGCAATACTGAACTGCTTGGAACACTAAACTACCGAAACACTGAACTGGCTGAAACACACTGAACTGACTGAAACACTGAACTGACTGAAACACCGAACTGACTGAATCATTGAACTGGCTGAACCACTGAACTGACTGAATCACTGAACTGGCTGAACCACTGAACCGACTGAATCACTGAACTAGCTGCTTCCCATAACTTCTAAACGAAATCTTCCTCTGGAACTAGTTTCCACCCGTCATCCTGACACTGCAACTTTAACAACCTCCCGATCCACCGATCAGGTCCTTACGTCACATCCTGACATCATCAAATCCACGACTAACAATATGATGGCTCCCAGACTGACGGTAGCCCTTAACATACCCGAACCCCAACGGTCCACTACTACTCTGATCTCATAATTGAGGTGATGATCTACTGACAAATTGCCGACTTAACCATAACTGAAATACTTGGAAATCCGAAGTCTAACCCGTGGATTCCCATATCCTCACTACTGCACCCGAACTGGTGGGTACTACTGCTTTCCCGCGTCCAACAACGCGCTCATGCTACCTACCAATCTGATAAAGGCTGCGGCTACGCTCGCAGACTGACAACTCTCTAATACTATCTGGCTGCTAGTGAATGCTACGGCTACCCCCCGCAGACTTACAACACCACTACTACTACCTGACTGCTAGTCAATGCTACGGCTACCCCCGTAGACTTACAACACTACTACTACTATCTGACTGCTAGTGAATGCTACGACTACCCCCGCAGACTTACAACACTACTACTACTATCCCGAGGACATCCTGACTATCCCTAGTCCTGCTAGTGATTCCTCATCCTGATTTCTCAAAACCAGCCCTCAGTCTTTGAATACTGCATCATCCTCGACATCATATATCCTTGATATACTTAGCGCTTCGTCGAGGAACTCTTCGGCTTGGTTCCCAAACCAACCGTATACTAATCCGGATACAAGAAGCTATTGTTGGGAAGTTTCCAAACTCCCAACTCCTGAATCTACACAATCCTGCATGCTGACTCTGTCACTAGCTGCTAATACGAAAGCATCTCTTGCTGACCGTTCTCAGGATCCTCATTCCGACTCACTTGAGCCCTACAGGTGGTCCTCCAATCCTGGATTCCCAACCAGCTTCTAACCATCTCGATTACATGAACTAACTGCTGGGAAGGTCCTCGAACTCCCAATTCTGAACTTCTCGATCCATCGATCAATGTGCTACTATCATTTCCTCTCAGAGACCGCGCACTCATTCTGAGTCTACGTGGCTCTTATCCTTGTATACTCGGCGGGTTCTCCCCCACTTGGATTTGGCTAGATCCTTACTGGTTGAAAGGATTTCCAACCTTCCTCCATTAAAAGGGTGATATGCTGTCCGCTGACGTTTACCCTTGCCAGCGCTCCAATTAACTCTTACCAGATCCGCACCCTTCTTGCTATCTGACTGAGCACCCTTCGATCCTTAACTATATTTGCTTTAGGGACTACATTCCGAGAACCTGCATTTGGGGTGCACATCCCCAAACCACTTCCTTACTGACCGCTAGCTGCTCTACTAAAAACTCTGGGTTATCACTACTGAAAATATAACTGATCATTACCCGACTAACGCCTTCCGCAAGTAGTAAGACACTACTGCATCTTACACATACATGCTACAGTTACTGTATCCGAAGTAACCTGATCTGGAGGGGACGACCTCCAATTCACCATTCTAATTCCAAGGTATGCAGATGACATAACACTCAGTCACAAGTAGGTAATATAATACCCCAATACTTAAGCTTATTGATAACAATGCAGCAACATAACAATAATATCACAAATAATAGCGGACAGAAAAGCAAAAGATACATACCTCCATCACTCAGTGCTGCTCGAATCTATGCTGAAATCTACCGGAAAACTCGGCTCCGAGCCGTAGGCGCCCTTGCCCGGCCCTGATGTCCATTGGTGGCTCTCGAAGTCCCAGGGGCAGGAGCTGAAACCTTCCCTGTTGTATACAAATTCGGATAGTAGGCCTTCTTGTGGCCCCTCTGATTGCAATGGAAACATAACGGATCAAGTCCCTGGGCGATGGTAACAACACAGTCTCTGCTAAAATGACCAATCTGGCTGCACTTGAAACATCCAGCATCGCCACCACTTCTGCGCCTGCACACACCCATGTGCGTCCTTCCGCACTTCCCGCATCGACTGCGGTTCTGATAGTTCCTCGTCCTCAAATCCGAACCCTTGGGCCTCTTACCCGAACCTGAGGCTACCTGAGTCTCATCCGTTTTCCTCTTCCTTTCCGACTCCCTGCCCGCCGACTGCACAACAACTGTCTGATCCTGGAGCCTCTCAATCAATCTATCAGTGATCCTCAGGACCATGACGGGCAGATCCTCGCGAATGGCTCGCGAAACTTCCTCAACTATCCAATCATACAGAGGTCTCTCTTGGAGACAGGATGCCCCACTCACTCCTGTCCCCTAATGGCAAAAACTAGAAATGGGGTCTCCCTCCCTGATGGATCCCCGAACTCCATAAGAATCAGGATCTAGACGAGCCCCAATCTGTCCTGAAACTATCCCGACCTTAAAGGCCTCAAGATTACTGTCCATGAGCTCCACAATGGCCTCTCTAACCGAATCGAAAATCACTGGAGTCTGATCAATGATGTTGCGCATGATCTCTGCGGAAATGAAATCCCTCATCTGATCATCAAGCTGCCCGGCTCCAAAGCCCTAGCCAGATCCCTCCTCGACGCCTGAACTGCTAACTGGTAGCTCACGCAATGTCACCATGCTGAGAATATAACAATTCCTGATCAATTTACTCACTACTGCTGAGGGATCTCTCACACACTCTACTAGTTCCCTGGTTTTTGCCTTGGCCCCCCTTGAATCGAGTACGGATCCTCTACTTTCAGTAGTACGGGCCCATACTACCTTCCACATCTATCCGTACTTTCCTCAAGAGTTACCTTAACTCCACCAAGTCCCCTTTTCCCTTCTACTGACCTCTGCTACTCTCATCCTAAGCTTTCCCTAGGGAACCTCTGACTCTACCCAAAAAGTCCTCAGCTACTGAAGGCCTCCTTGTAATGCCAATTAGCCACCACCTGAATACCATCACATGTGACGAGGCTCAGATAATCCTTCAAGTAAAAGACTCGTCCCTATAACGGTTGGACTCAAACAAGAGCTGCGCAATAGGGCCAAATCCAGCACTATGAGATTATTCAACCCTGATCACATGTGGTGTGACGTATTCACCTAATGGCTAACTCCCATCACTCAGAGTCCCACAAAGCACAAAGCAAGCAGAATTCGGATAATGGAAACATACTCAGGCAAAACTATTCTTATAACAAGAAACTGTACTAGCATACAATGATAAGCTCATACTATCAGGCACAACCTACACAGGCTATCCTACTACTGTCTACTCATTACTAGCATGAAATTCTTATCAAGCTGAAACACATAAAACAGACACATAAGGCATCATCCTAGATCCTTACTCCTAATCTAGCATGCTGTTCTACTGAAACTGAAGCTGAAACTGAAATTGAAACTGGAACTGATAATCATAACATAACTTGTATGGGTAATTTGGGCGTACTTACTTGAGCTCGGCTGATTGCATGCTCCACACCCTTTTCTCTTTTCAAAACTCTTTTTGCTTTTTCTAAAACTCTTTTCTTTATACTTTTCTAAAATTGTTTTCTTTTCTCAAAATCCTTTTGTAACCATGGTTTTTCTTTTGAAAACTTTATACCACTCCTTAGTTTGAGTTCATACACACTCGGGAGTGCACCCGAATCCCTCAAACCAAGGCTCTGATACCAACTTGTAACGACCCAAAAATCACAACTAAAAATTTCTTTAAAAACATTACTAAATTATATTTATAAAAACTGCATCATAAGTCATAACATAATTTTCGAGTATTAATTCAAAACATATTATCATCATCAGAGTCAAACTTTCCCAGGTTAACTGACTATGGTGTGTGCACTGCAATCTTCCCGAGCTCCTCCTTTGAAAACTGAGTACCTAAAACCAAAACTGAAAAACCGTAAGCACGAAGCTTAGTGAGCTCCCCCAATCTACCACATACCATACAATAACATATAAAGAATATACTGGGCCTTGCCCACTGCATCGGACCGAAGTCCGGGCTAACTGGGGCCTTGCCCCCTGCATCGGACCGAAGTCCGGACTAACTGGGACCTTGTCCCCTACATCGGACGGAAGTCCAGGCTAACTGGGGCCTTGCCCCCTGCATCGGACCGAAGTCCGGACTAACTGGGGCCTTGCCCCCTGCATCGGACCGAAGTCCGGACTAACTGAGACCTTGTCCCCTGCATCGGACCGAAATCCGGGCTAACTGGGGCCTTGCCCCAGCATCGGACCGAAGTCCGGACTAACTGGGGCCTTGCACCCTGCATCGGACCGAAGTCCGGACTAACTGGGACCTTGTCCCCTGCATCAGACCGAAGTCCGGGCTAACTAGGGACTTGCCCCCTACATCGGACCGAAGTCCGGACTAACTGGGACCTTGTCCCCTACATCGGACCGAAGTCCGGCTAACTGAACAGAACATAGCATAAACATATCAACTAGCATGAACACACATATACTGCATACTACATCGGGACGTGGCCCGGAACACATAACACATAATTCATGTCCGAGCCACGAAGGCTTCAAACATACTAAATACTACATCAGATCAAAATCCGAAAACTGCTACTAGCCAAACGGGTCGGCATTGTGGCCTTAGACCCGTTCCTACTGGAAGGAAACTCACCTGAGACTGCTGAACTGATGCTGCTAATCCTTTTGACTGCTACCTGACCTCTGACTCCGAACTGCTGCTCCACTAGCTCCTCGAGCTACCAATGTCAATATAACACTTAGTCCAACTGACCTCCAAAGGTCAACTAGGTCAACTCTAGTCAAGGTCAAAATCCTGGTCAAAGTCAACCTTCCAGGTCAACCCTACTCGTCGAGTCCACCTAATAACTCGTCGAGTTCATATGCTCAGGATCTTTCTATTCGCGATTCGACTCGCCGAGTCAGTCCATGACTCGCCGGGTCAACTATTCCCGAGTTCTGACCTGTCCAACTCGCTGAGTCTCCATCCGACTCACTGATTCGAGTTTCAACTCGAAGGGTTTGGGGGGTTTCGCGACCTGACTCGCCGAGTCCAAGAATAGACTCGCCGAGCCCAAGGCAATCATCAACCAACTCGTCGAGTTGTTCTTCCAACTCGCCGAGTTCATGCCTAACTTCATCCGACTCGACGAGCTGTTCATCCCACTCGTCGAGTTCCTCCTCATCTTCAAGCTACTCGTCGAGTCCACTCGAAGGACTCGTCGAGTCTATTCAGTCCTTAATCCATGCGGTGACTTTTCGAGCCAAACAGGGCTTCTAACTTATAGATCCATACTTCTAAGGCCTATCCCCCACGTAAAGTGGCAAACTTTACGTGTAGATCAAGAGATCTAGGCTTAAAACAATCCAAACTAGGGTTTAAGACAAAGAGGCTTCACTATCAACCCAAGAACAGATGCTTCATGACTTTCTAGGCCAAGATACACTCAGATCTGAAGTAGCAACTTCAGATCTAGGCTTCTAACTCGAAATAGTTCTTAAGCATAGCATAAAATCCCCAAATCACATAGCCAAGGTTGATCTATTAAACAAAAGAGGGAAGGTAATGATTTATTACCTTTAAATGCTCAGAAATGTTCCACCAACTCTGGATCCAAGGCTCCCCTCTTGCTCCACAAAGACTAACTTCTCTCTCAAGCTCCAAAAGCTTCACTAAAGGTAGATCTTGCTCTAAAACGATTATGGAGGCTACGGTTTAGTGATATGTGCTAGAGAGGCAATAAAGGAACCCTAGGGGAGAGAATGAGATGTTTAAATAAGCTCCAAGTCCAGGATTTAGGGTTTTCGTTGCTCAGACCTGACTCGCCGAGTCACCTTGGCCGACTCGCCGAGTCGGTCGCTTACACCTCAACCCGGATCCCGCTCGGACTCGCCGAGTCCCTCCTTTGACTCGCCGAGTCTCCCCTTAAAATTGGGGTTTTCTTTCTTTTCTTGGCTTTCCAAACTTTGGGTGTTACAAACACATTAAGAATTAAAGGTAAAACAGACTCCGCGAAGTGTACATATGTATATTTAATACTATCTGGAGTTTGCATCTCTACTATATTCAGCCGACGGTGACATTGCTGGGGTAAAACTCTATTTTTCCCAATTTCTTTATATGAACGAAATTTAAAACTATATTTTCACACTGATAGTTCCACTGGGAAAACTTTTACATTTTCAGAAAATCAAACTTATAAATAACCGAGTCTTGGTAGAAGACTACTTTTACTGGAAAATATAGGATTTTCTAAGGATCATACTATTTTCAAAAAATTGAGAACTACTATTATATTACATGATTGTAAACACTTTTATACAAGCAATGACACTAAAGACTTATGAACTCACCAGCTTTATGTTGATACTCGTTTTCAAAATAACTTGTATTCTCAGGTCCTTAGTAGACAGGTACAGATGCAACTTTTGAGAAAATGGAGCATATACGAGACTCATCTTTTATTTTGATTATATTTTTGGTGTCTATCAAACTGTACAGAACACGCTTGTATTATAATTGTTATACTAATGCAATGGATGTTGTTGCTTGTCTTTACTATTATGCATTGTTATGATATTGTACATGACGTCCTCCAACCCAAAACGTATTCCGCCGTTCTTGGTTTTGGGGTGTGACAGATTGGTATCAGAGCATTGTTTATAGTGAATCAAGTATATCAACCCATAAAAGATATACGAACTATAAACACTTTGGGATTAAAACACTCTGACCAAGAATATATACTTTTAAGTAATAAAATATTTAACTAAGTATATATAAACGCTCACCCAATACACAGAGTCAATATCATACTAGGACAGAACAAAAGTATTAAGATTGTTGAACAACACAATTAGACTTAGAGACATATAGTCAAATCTGGGTGGATGTAGCCTGATCAACTACATTTTCCTAGGAGTGAATATCATGTGCCTAAGAATGGTTGTGGTGTTGCAACAAGTCTAAAAATATACCAACACTACCACAAGAACATTAGAAAAAGAATACTATAGGAGTATTCTGCATTTCTGTAAATTACATATGTGAAAACTAAAAGGTCGTTACTAGTAGAGAAATAGTTGCTAAGTGGATACTTTTCGGTTTCATGTGACTAAGGCGCTATAGACTTAGAATCTGTGATCTTTGCTTTATTTCCTATTCCTAGTTTGGTTGTGGATTTAGAGTAAGGGTCACTTATTCGAAGGTCTATTTTGTTTCGGTTGCATGAAATTAGTATGCACTATGCAAGTATTGGCCTACTCATAGCGATCATCTTATAAGTATCTTAGATTGGAACGCCTATTAACTATTCTTTCCCCATTCTCGCGTAGATAGCATGGCTGGTTTCCACCTTCCCGGCAATCCGTACTATCCGAACCAAGGCAACGGAGGATGGCTCGATGAGCAATCAGAAGATGATCACCCGATCCCTTTAGATGATCAACGTGCAAAAGGCTTTTCGGATAGCTCCGAATCCGAACCAGAAGTCAACAACCTACCCCCAGTGGCTCCAAACCCCAACCCCCGTCCAACATTTCAAGGTCCCACTCCCATGTGGGCAACAACCTTCAATCGATGGAGCAATGAACATGGTCAGCCTTTACCTTTCAACGGAGACCGAAGCTTCTACAACATAAGCGAGGGTGGTTCAGCTGATCGAGCCTTACCCGTCATGGTCCGAAGGATTGCTAGGAACGTCGAGCAAGGCCATGAAGTTATTGGCAGAGTTGTGGAAATTGATGCCAACTCTAACCTTAACACTGTCTCTATCCGCCAACTGGAAGAAGCCATGGATAGGACTAGGAGGACCAATGAGGCTCTGCAGAAACAACTAGCTGCATCCCGAGCCGAAGTCAGGGAACTCCGAGCGCGTCAGAGAGCATAGGAACGACATCTTCAAGAAGTTGTATGCCAACTAGTTGATCTTAGGGTTCGCCCAAGGGATACCCGTCACTAGTAGAAGATGTCAACTTATCTTCCTCTTTTGTTTAAGGAATAGCCTTTTCTTTTCTATGCTCGGTAGAGCACTTTTCTGTAAACATTCCTAAACTTGAAAGTACCCCAACTAGACTTCTCAACAGTCAATCATTTCCCCTCATATGGTTTGATGTAAGGTCTATTGTTAGACCGCTTTTCCCGAACTTATTTACCTCATTAATACCAGTAGTATTGACAGTTATCTAATCTAGTGGAGAAAGTCTATACTCTTATGCTTCCCTACTCTGTATATGACTCTGTCTGGCAATTTATCTATGGTGATTTAATCCATGAAACACTCTCATCATACTCACAATTGTTTCTCCCAAATGTCATCATCTTTAAAAACTTTCAGTAAAAGATGCCTCCCCGCAAGCATCCGAACATAGGCAGACCTGCAACTCAGACTCCACCTCCGCCACCTCCTCCTCCGCAGTTCGATCCGGTGATGTTTCAGACAGTTGTAACCGTATCTGTGACTGCAGTTATGGCCCAAATGAATTCTAGCGATGCAAGTGGAGCCTGAATAGGCACCAACTCTAGACATGGTGAAATCCATGCACGTACGCAATGGTGCACCTATAAGGATTTCATGAGCTGCAAACCAACATTATTCAATGGAACCAGAGGGATCATTGCACTTTCCCAATAGATCGAAAGAACCGAAGCCGTCTTTGAGATGTGATCGTGCCCCAAGGAAAGCAAGATTAAGTTCGCCGCTTGCACCTTCACTGAAAGGGCCCTGACATGGTGGAATGGCCATGTCAAATCACTCTCCTTGGAAACAGCCAATGCCATGGGCTGGGACACATTGAAAGACCTTCTGACAAGGGAGTACTGCCCTAGGGGCGAAGTTCAGAAACTTATGGAGGAACTCTGGAATCTCAAGATGAAAGGGACCGACGTGGTGGCTTATACAGCCAGGTTCTGTGACCTGGTAGCTATGTGCCCTAACATGATCCCCATAGAGGGCAATAAAATTGAACGATACATCTGGGGTTTAGTACCCCCGTATCGAGGGAACGTTTTAGCATCACACCCTATGACCTTTGACAGCGCCAAGGAGTTGGCCAAAAGGTTGATTGATTATGAAGCTCATTCCCCTCCATCAACAACCACGACGACTGCCATTGTACCGCCCAAAACGACCGACAACAAGAGGAAGTGTTGGGACCGAAAGAAGGGCAAGTCAACTCAATCCTCTTCCAAAAACCAACAGATTGTGGCTGTCCATGCTGCCACTACTCCTGCTGCCCCTGCACCGGCCAAAACATATGCAGGGAACCTACCCAAGTGCACTAAGTGCCCTTTCCATCATAACGGCCCCTGTCGTGAATTGCACTTCATTAACTGCGACCGGAAGGGCCATACCGCCCGGTTTTGCAAAGCTCCACCTAAACCCATTTCTCGGGTCCCGAGCTCGGGAGTAAGTCAGGCCTGCTTTGGCTGGGGCGAGGTAGGGCATTTCAAAAGAAACTGTCCGAAGGCTGGGAACATGGGAGGAACAGGAAGACTACTTGCTATTGGCCATAATGAAACAGTAGCAGACCCCACAGTAGTCACAGGTACATTCCTTCTTGATAACTCTTATACTTGTATCCTATTCGATAGTGGGGCAGATAGAAGCTTCGTAAACCAAAACTTTAAACACTTACTTAAACAATCCCCGCAACCATTAAAAGAAATCTTCGTCGTAGAAATGGCTAACGGAAAGACAGAGAGTTCTAACGAGATCTACATGGGTTGTACCCTCATACTAGATAATCACTCATTCCCAATCGACCTCATACATGTATCGATCAAGAGTTTTGATGTCGTCGTAGGCATGGACTGGTTGAGTCTCCATCGTGCCGATATCCTGTGTTTCGACAAAGCCATCCGCTTAAACCTACCGAATAACAAAACCTTGCTGATCTACGGAGACAAACCCAGTACGAGCCTTCGTATCATCTCAAGTATCCAGGCCCAAAAGTACTTGCGTAAGGAATATCGTGCATTCCTTGCACACATCGTCGATACGAGCCGAAAAACAAAACACCTAAAAGACTTCCCTGACGTCTTTCCAGAAGAGCGACCAGGTCTACCTCCCCAACGTCAGGTCGAGTTCAGGATCGACTTAATTCCAGGAGCTACCCCTGTAGCCAAATCGCCCTATAATTTAGCGACGACTGAGATGCAAGAACTGTCCGGTCAACTTAACGAGCTGCTCAGCAAGGGCTTTATAAGACCAAGCTTCTCACCCTGGGGTGCACCGGTCTTGTTCGTAAAGAAGAAAGACGGATCCTTCCATATGTGCATCGATTACAGAGAACTCAACAAGCTGATGGTCAAAAATCGTTACCCTCTTCCTCGTATAGACGATCTTTTTGACCAACTGCAAGGGGCAAGTTACTTTTCGAAGATTGATCTGAGGTCCGGGTATCACCAGTCACGAGTGCTTGAGGAAGATGTCCCGAAAATAGCCTTCCGAACTCGTTACAGACACTACGAGTTCATAGTGATGCCGTTCGGACTGACCAACGCACCCGCAGTGTTCATGGACTTAATGAATAGGGTGTGCCACCCTTACTTGGATCAGTTCGTCATCGTCTTCATTGATCACATACTTATCGACTCTCGAAGTGAGGAGGAGCATAGTGCTCATCTACGACAAGTCCTGGAAACCCTACGATCGGAGAAGCTATACACGAAGTTCTCTAAGTGCGAATTTTGGATTCGAAGAGTCAAATTCTTAGGACACGTGGTTAGCGAAGAAGGAATCGACGTGAACCCATCCAAGAGTAAATCTATTGAGAACTGGTCAGCACCAAAGACGCCTATAGAAATTCGCCAATTTCTAGGCCTTGCTGGCTACTACCGTAGATTCATACAGAACTTCTCCCGAGTCGCGAAACCCCTTACAACATTGACCCAGAAAGGCGTGGCCTTTAACTAGGGAGAGAAACAAGAAAAGGCATTCCAAACCCTGAAACGAGCCTTATGCACCGCACCGATACTATCCGTCCCCATAGGGACAGATGATTTCGTAGTGTACTGCGATTCATCCAATCAAGGGCTCGGTTGTGTTCTAATGCAACGAGGTAAGGTCATCACCTATGCCTCAAGACAATTGAAGACACACGAGGTCAACTACACCACACACGACCTCGAATTAGGAGCGGTTGTGTTCGCCCTAAAGATCTGGAGACACTACCTGTATGGTATGAAGAGCACAATATACACTGACCACAAAAGCCTACAACACATATTCAACTAGAATTGAGACAACGACGGTGGGTCGAGCTACTCAATGATTACGAATGCAGAATTCATTATCATCCGGGTAAAGCCAATGTGGTAGTAGACGCCCTAAGTCGGAAAGAATATTCTGGTCGAAGTGTCAAATCATTAACAATGACTATCCATTCGCATCTATCCGCATAGATTAAGGAGGCTCAGCTCGAAGCCTTGAAACCTGAAAATGTGGTGGAAGAATCCCTGCGAGGAATGGATAAGAATTTGGAAGTCAAGGGCGACGGAGCCTTATATCTCATGGACCGAATCTGGACACCGCGACACGGTGGTTTCAGAGACTTGGTCATGAAGGAAGCCCACAACACTTGATACTCCATCCACCCAGGTTCAGATAAGATGTATTTGGATCTTAAAAAGTCATACTGGTGGCCTAACATGAAAGCAGAGATCGCTACCTTCGTGAGTAAATGCCTTACTTGCACCAAGGTCAAGGTCGAATACCAGAAACCATCAGGTCTACTATAACAATCGGAGATACCTAAATAGAAGTGAGAGCGGATCACTATGGACTTCATAACCAAATTACCCAAGACAATGGGTGGGCTTGATACATTGACCAAGTCCGCACACTTCCTACCCATCAAGGAAACAGACAAGATGGAGAAGCTCACGAGAACATACATTAAGGAGATTGTATGGCTGCATGGTGTTCCAATATCTATTATCTCCGATAGGGATAGCCGATTAACTTCGAGATTCTGGCAGTCATTGCAAAGCTCCTTAGGAACGAGGCTAGACATGTGTACAGCCTACCATCTGCAGACCGACGGACAAAGTGAGAGAACTATCCAAACATTGGAAGATATGCTGCGAGCCTGTGTGATCGACTTTGGTAAGGTGTGGGATACCCACTTACCCCTTGTCGAGTTTTCCTACAACAACAGTTATCACACGAGCATCAAAGCAGCTCCATTCGAAGCCCTCTATGGCCGAAAGTGCAAGTCCCCTTTGTGCTGGGCTGAGGTGGGTGACACATAGTTGGCTAAAGGACGAGTTCCCGACAGCGCTCTCACAAGTCTGGAGATCATTCGAGAAACGAGCGAGAAGATCGTGCAGATTCATGAACGATCGAAAGTCGCTAGGGACCAACAGAAAAGCTATGCAGACAAACGGAGAAAACCCTTGGAGTTCCAGGTGGGAGACCGGGTCCTTTTGAAAGTCTCACCCTGGAAAGGCACGATACGCTTTAGGAAGCGTGGAAGCGAGGACCAGAGTTCACTTAGGAACGCGAGGATCAAATGAAACTTAAATATCCCCATCTTTTTGCTTAGTTTTTGTGTAATAACATAGTTGTTGAACTCTAATTTCAGGACGAAATTCCCTCTAACGGGGGAATGATGTGACAACCCGAAATTTTCATTTGTATAATTTCCACATCCAAACACTCCAAATATTAGTCAAAAATATTTTATTACATTTTTGGGCGGATTTAAGTCAATTTGGTGTTTAATTATTTTTATTTTATTACGTGAAACGACTAAATAAGTGTCGTCGTTAGTAAAGTGTACCCGGGCAAAACAACCCAACACCTTAGTTAGGTGTTCACGGCCAAACAAGAGGTGTTTGGACCATGAACACCCTTTTCCCCAAGACTCATGCATATGGCATGAGTTTACTCCTTTTGCCCTCATTCTTACACTTCCCACTCAAGAACACAAGGATTTTCTCTCAACTATCATAAATTCATCCTTCCAAATCCGCCAAAATGTAAGTGTTTCCTCTCTAAATTCGTTCATACAACACTAAATCTAGTGTTTATACATCATTTTCATCTATGGAATTTGATTTTTTACTTAGATCTTCAAGCATCTTCAAATCACCAAGAACATACTAGTGTTTTTGGGTACTAAAACACCCTTGCAAGCTTCCTCTAAGTAAGTATACCATTCCTTGCTAGTTATCTTCTTATTGTGCTTATAAATCCATGGAATAAACCCAAGAACATGTGTTTACGGCTTGGGAATATCCCAAAACCGTAAACACCCCAAAAAGGGGTTTTGATGCCCCAAACTCCTTCCAATGCTTGCCTAATGAACTAGGGACTTGTATGAATGATCTAAGGACCCTGAAACACGAAATGGATGGGGTAACCATGAGTTTACTACCGTAAACTCATGGGTTTACGGTAGTAAACTCCCAAATGAATGTTCAAAAACCGTAAACTCCAAAAAGAGTACCATTTCGAGCCCTAACCACTTCCTAAGCCCTTGAATCAGCCCTAGAACCTTTCCTTGTGAAGCATGAAGCCTTAAAACACACGAACACACCATCCCCATGAGTTTACGGCTGTAAACTCATGGGGGAAATGGTCCCTCAACCGTAAACTCACATAGGGTGGGTATTTAGGGAGTAAACTCCATAGTGAGGTCATACACTCCTTAGATGCAACCCTTAGCACTCCTAGCACCTAAAACAAAGTGTTTTTATGCATTAGGGTGTCTTTACTTACTTATTTAGTGATTGAATAGCTAATTAGATACCCTTATGTGTCACTGCATCTTACATAGGATCCGTGGGTGTGTTCAAGTCCTCACTTGACACCTAGCATCCTATCCGACATTCCATCCACTCCACTCACTGCAGGTGAGTTCATACCCCTTAATTAACCTTTTAAATGCTTTTAGGGGGGGGGGGGATACAAGTTGAATCGAACAAGTTATGGTATCAATCACATGTGATTTATAACTTGTTACCAAAAGGAGTTTCTATACTTTCAAATTACCTTGCCAACAAAGTTGTTTTAAATGTTTATCGAACTCATATTCATGTTTAATTGTTCTAAAATTATTTTTCAAGGCTTTTAAACTTATTTTATTTAGAAATCATATCTACACCAATGTATTTATATAAGTAAGGATTGAAGGACTTAGAACTGATAGCTCACCTTATTTCCTGTTCTTGTTTGATTGTGGACTTAGGGTACTCTGTTATCTGTTCGACTGTCGTTGAATTCTTAGTTATATAACATATATATATATATATATATATATATATATATATTCGTGTTGGATATAAAGGTCTTCACTTCAGTTCAACACCTTTGTGTATCAAAGGCATTCAACTAACATCTTTATTTTAACTATAATAGGTATAGTTAAGGATTACCACTCATCACTATTGTTACTATGATACTCACTATAGTTAGTACAGTTATGAGATTATACATACTAAATACTATACGAAGAGAACCCTATACACTATACGAAGAGAATACTATATACTATCCAAGAGAACAAACACTCAATACATTATCTAAGAAGTACATTATACTCTAATTGTGAGACAACATACTAAAATAGAATGTGATACACTACTTCTCGATATGACACTCCACTATGCGATCACCGTGTAACCAGAGCCTCCTGGAGGGAGAGCGAACACTATGTGTATAGATCTATACTGGACGGACACTCCCACATCCTGACTGCTAGCTACGGTCCGAGCCGACTAGGCCCAGGGGTGACAAAACATCACTACACTATGTGTGACCTGGAGGGTCAACTGTCACTCTACTATCACTTAGCATGGTTACATACGAGTTCACATTTTGACCTTAAGTAACACATTAAGAATTAAAGGTAAAACGGACTCCCAGAAGTGTACATATATATATATATATATATATATATATATATAATACTATCTGGAGTTTGCATCTCTACTATATTCAGCCGGCAGTGACATTGCTGGGGTAAAACTCTATTTTTCCCAATTTCTTTATATGAACGAAATTTAAAACTATATTTTCACACTAATAGTTCCACTGGGAAAACTTTTACATTTTCAGAAAATCAGACTTATAAATAACCGAGTCTTGGTAGAAGACTACTTTTATTGGAAAATATAGGATTTTCTAAGGATCATACTATTTTCAAAAAATTGAGAACTGATATTATATTACATGATTGTAAACACTTTTATACAAGCAATGACACTAAAGACTTATGAACTCACCAGCTTTATGCTGATACTCGTTTTCAAAATAACATGTATTCTCAGGTCCTCAGTAGACATGTACAGATGCAACTTTTGAGAAGATGGAGCTTATACGAGACTCATCTTTTATTTTGATTATATTTTTGGTGTCTATCAAACTGTACAGAACACGCTTGTATTACAATTATTATACTAATGCAATGGATGTTGTTGCTTGTCTTTACTATTATGCATTGTTATGATACTATACATGCCGTCCTCCACCCCAGAACGTATTCCGCCGTTCTCGTTTTTGGGGTGTGAGATAAAGGTTGTAGCTTTATAATCAAAATGATCCAGAAATGAAGTCACTTTGCTAGATCTACACTTGAGCTCCTCACCAAAACACTTTCCCTGACTTTGTCCGTGTCAACAAACAATTCGAAATATCTCGACTTTTTAGAACAGGTCTGAGTAAAATAGCAATGATTTGAAGCACTTAGCAAGCAACTTGATCTTCAAGCTTCACATCAAAACATGAGAAATGAGCCTTCAAGTGGATAAGAACACCGAGAATACCTCAAGAACACTCAATGGGGCTAGGGTTTCGAGATATGAGGATGGAGGCTGGAGAGATTGACCTAACCCTAATGTTAAAGGTACTTAAATATGGAGGGAAACACTAAAACTAATGGGCTTAGGCTACAATAGCTGCAACGCCATGGCCATCCACTTGCCACGTAGTGGCAACCATGCCAGACGTGATCTCCATTAAAATGTCACGCTCGTGGCCATCCATGAACCATAAGGTAGCATAGGGTTTTTATCCAAAAAACCCATCTTTGCTCCCATTAAGTCTTTAGTTGATCCATTATGGAAAATGAGTGTTACTATATAGTCTAGTAGATCCCATAACCAAAATGGATGAGACTGAAACTATACCAAGATGAGCATGCTCCAGGTGCTATCCTTCCTATCTACTATCCTCTTATTCGACCAACAACACTTGTAATGTTATTCCCAGGTATTTGTGTCATGGTCCGAACTTGCGATCACAATGGAAACACAAACCCTTGGCTCTTTTGTAGCTATTTCTACTTCTGTTAATTGTTTAAAAGATGCTTTAGTGACCAGGGTTACCTTCTACTCAGGCCCTTCGATCTGAGTTGGAGTCTTGATAAAACTAGCCTGAGGTCCAGTGGTGGATCTCCTGGCTATCCCCTTCTCAGTTATCGAAACCATACTTGAATGACTCTCATCTATCGACAATGCATTTTTTATTGTTTGACCGAGACCTACTGCTTGCAACATACATATTGATTTTCTTAACTCGTGTTTCAGACCTTTAATGAAATTTTCCTATAGAATTTGTTCGGGTAAACCAACTCGTTGGGCTGCCAACTCTT
This sequence comes from Lactuca serriola, assembly GCF_051521515.1. Classification (NCBI taxonomy): domain Eukaryota; kingdom Viridiplantae; phylum Streptophyta; class Magnoliopsida; order Asterales; family Asteraceae; genus Lactuca; species Lactuca serriola. The sequence goes on from NC_136408.1 coordinate 110,480,803, forward strand.
TGAACATGTTGACACACACTTGTATAGTACCTTCTTAAGTAAGGGCCAGTAATTGTTCATGAAAACTCCCATCTTGCGAAGGATGAAACTGGCCAAGTAGTCTAATTTTAAGTTTGTCCCAACTACAACATGGTGGACACTACTCACTTCAACGATACCAAGCCAACACTGGTCCCTCCAAACACACTACTGCGGCCTCGAGTTTTTTTATGGACGAAACCTAACCATGGATCTAAAAATAACGTTCACCCTTGTATATCCATCATAATGCATCTTCACCCTGAAACAATGACATCTTCGACTTTTCGTAGGAACAAATTTGTTCTTGGTAGCCCCCCTCCGCCATTGTTGTGGCCACCATAGGATCGTGGTTGAATACATGACCCCCGTTATATCCCCTGGGTTCATCTTGGTCTCCCCCACCTCGTGTCCAAGTAGGTAACCTCGTCCATTACATGAACCCGATACGTCCCCATATGTGAATGGTGTGGGTTGGACCCTTTGATCCTCCCTTCCAAACTCAGCAACGTGAGGATAGTGTTGGAACCACCCGTTTGACAGGTGTGTGCTAAAATTCGGTCTGGTATGCATAAGGATGGATATTGGTATCACCATAGGAGTTAATGACTGCATTTGGCTGAGAAGAATATGCCGAGAAAGGTTATGTGGTTCTCACCAACTGGAACAACGTTGGTGGTGGTATGAGAGGTGGTGGTGGTAGTTTTGATGATGCCAACGGTCAAGGTGTTAACTTGTTGATGAAGAAATCGGTGGTGGTAGGCTAGAGGGTTGTGAAACCTTCTAGAGCAATTCTATCAGTTCCACATGCCTTTGATTGGCAATCTCTTGTCTATTTTCTACATCCGCCTTGATCGAATTAATCTACCACTTCATATGTTCCAATCGGTCATGATCACCATAGGAGGTTGAATCTTTAGTGTTGTCGGAACGATTAACTAGGTTTGTCATTGTGAATAGTGCTCAATGAACAGTACGTGGACAATAAGAACATGAAAATCACTCGATGAACAATAAAACGTAAACAATAATTCCGGTGAACAACAACGTGAACTGTCATCCGATAAATAATGTTCATACCATAATCATTGCTCTGATACCAATTTGATAAAGACTAAACAAAAACTATTAGGTTATTTTAGTTGGAAAACAATAAATTCATCTCCATATTACATATAACTGACAATATTGTGAATATCTTCTTTCGTACACACGATTACCATTGACGAACATCACATTAACCTGATAAGCTAAATATATTTGTAAAAATTAGTAATCTATTTTTATTTTAATACGTATTACATTAATTATATATTTTTTTGAAGAAGTTTGGGCGTGAGCCTAAATGGGGAAAACTTTATAAGGAAGCGCACATCATATAGTTCAAAGGTGGCATTGGAGTATGGAGAGATGGATGGGACCAAGTATGTTGAGTGGATTGCAAATAGGGTCTTTGGAGATATATGTAACTTTATCCTTTTTAGATATTTTGTGTGATGTATTCGTTTATTTTTTCAAATTTGTTTATAATAACACAATCTTTTTTTTGGTAAATTGTAGGCGTTGTATGAGCATGCCATGAATGAAAAGCATGGCGATGGACAACTTTTTTGGAAAGGATCCTCATATCTCCACTTGAACTAACGGGGACAACACCTTACGGGTGTAGCTTGTCCTTTCATGAGTACTCCCAATATCAGCAATATGTATACTTGTTTATTAAATGCATTTTTTATTTACATAAAAAAGAAATTATGGTGTTTGTTTTGGATAAAAATGTAAATACGTTGCATATTTGACACTTGTACACGATATCCTTGTCTCCTAGTTTTACATACATGCAATGAATATGCTTATACCTTGAGAAAAAGTAAAACGTTCTGATCTTCAGTTGTACAAAAATTCGAAGCCTGGATACTTGGCAAGCCCAATGGCAGGATTAACATTTGCAAAATCTTCTACTTGCAAGGAATCAGCGAGGTCATCAACAGAGAAATGTATGCTGGATTTTATAAGAACAATGTTAATTTGTTACATGCATTTAATTTGTAGTATTTTAATTTATTATTTAGAGATAAGTCACATATCCTGAAAAGGAGAATTTATCAAGTTAAATAACCACTCTATTCCCCATCTTCCAATAGCATTTAATTTGTTATTCATCTTTTCTATAAAAATCCAGTTTTTAATGTTTCTGTCGTAAAGAAAGAGACTCATTATAAATTTAACGGATGTTTAAAAGATTTATCTTTAATATGTTCTCTTGTACGAGGAATTTAAAGAAGATTAATGTGATCATGAGTGACTCCTATTTAAATTCTTAATTTTGGTCGCATTTAACATAACACTCCTAAAAGAAAACACCAAGCTTTATACCTGGAACTGTCTTTCAATAAAAGGGAATCACTTGAAGCATTATTATGATCTTCAGCCTGTATGGCAAGGCTTGCAATAACCTGCAGTTTTAAGATAATATAATGGACAGGGTAATTTATGGACCATATCACAAAAATAAAAATAAAAAAATCTTTTTAGTTCCATAATTAAATATGAAATTTCATATATTGCACTTACTTCATCAAATCCACCACCTAAGTAATTCTTGTCTTGGAAACACGCAGTTGTACATATTTTATGCAACTGCGAGACACTTAGAATCTGGAATTAATAGAGAATCAGAGTGGGAGTTAGAAACCACATATGTATATGCACCCAATCATATGTATCATTTCAGTAAAATGAATTGAAGTATCCAACTCATATTTTTCCTTTAAGAACTACTACCCCTTTGAAAAGTTCAGTACTAGACATCCAATATAATTCCTAAACAACACTTTATTCCTTCGTGAATTGTTTTAATCAGAAGTCGAAAGTGGGTTGTTAATTGCACTTGTGGAGTTGGTAGTCTAATCTCCAGATTTCGATTGCTAAGTGAGTTTTTTTAGCTTGTTTTTTTTGCTGATTTTTGTAATCGGGATTGATTTCTGCTTGCATGTGATGCTGATTTTTATAATTGTACTTGATTATTGAAATTGTTGTTGAGTTTTGCTACACTATAACACTATTTTGTTTCTGATATTTGTTATTCTTGTTTTAGATTCTTGTAATTGACTAATTGTTGCTGGTTTTTACATTGTTTCCGATTTTGTTACACTATAAAACTTTACCCTATATACTGTACTATTTCTGAATTTTGTTAATTGCTATACAATATATACTTGTTTATGATTTTTTTATTTGTTGACGACTTGATTTCTTTCTAATTTTTGCTAATTGCTAATTACCATAACACTATACACTATTTCTGATTTATTCCGTCACTTTTGGAACTACTTATTGTTTTGATATTCAAGATTCACCGGACTTGTTATGGCTTTAATGTTTGTTTTGGAACTACTTCTGGTTAAAGATAAATGTTTTTTTATTATTATTAAGTATTTAGAAGGTAAAATATGTTTTGTGGAATTAAATTGCAAGTATTTTGACAATAATCGATGCCTCGAGTGTGTGATGCAAGCACAACATGCATCACACATCTTGCCTTGACTTTTGGCCTCTTAATGCGTGATTTAAGATTCCCTATGACTCTTCTCGCTGCCAAAGCATCTCAACCTCTGCGTCACGCCTCCAACACCTCTCCTTAGTTCTTCTCCTAATTTGGCTTCTCAAATCACAACTCTAAATGTGGTCTTGGAGGCCGCCAACAGCAAGGTTGTCGCGGTGGGCGGGGTGGACATTCCAACAGAGGAAACGACAATTCTTAATGCTTGTGACATCTCCAATGACACTCGCATTTGACTAGACATCATGTTGCTTCGCTCCCCGTCGACCTAACTAAGTGACATCTTAGACCCAAAATTGATGTTGCATTTAAACCATTATCCTTAAACAATCCTTATGATGAGTATTATATGGAGTCGGGCACAAGTTTACATATACCATCTAACCAAGGTACGCTCTAAATCTTTTTAACTTATGCAATACTCATCATAAATGGTTGGATTGACCATTCCTAGTATTGCTTTTGGTGAAAGTTGACTCTTCACTCCTTATCCTCCTTTTTCTTTTAACAATGTTTTTCTTGTTTGAAACTTAGTCAAAAATCCTATTTTGGTGATAGTTTTTCTCAAAAGAATTTATCTCTTTAGTATATGTGAAGTATTTCTAGATAGTGATCAAACTAACGGGATGTTGTTAGGGAGACATGTTATGGAGACAGACGATACTTGTCAAGACTAGGAACAAATCTGATGTCACTTGCCAAATTATGATAACTCTTGTTAGGAAGTAATGCGGATAACAAGAAAAACCAAAAGTACACAAAGACAGTATTTATATGGTCCGGTCGAGTTGACCTACGTCTACGGGTAGGAGGCCTAGTTCCTATGTTTTAGAAAAGAAAATAAAATAAGGAGAAGGAAATTAAGAATGGAAAAAGAAGAAAAAGGAAAGGGAAATAAAATTGTATTTTGTGTTCCCGAGTTGGAGAAAAATGAAACGAAAAATTAAACATTTTGTTCATTTTTCTCCAAATCATTCCAAATTGGAAGGAAAGTTAGGATAAAAAGTTTTCCATCCATTCCCTTTAACTTTCTTTTCACTTACTTTCTTTAATGAAACTCAGGAACACTAATTTCTTCATTTCTTTAATAAAACTCGGGAACACCAATTTCTTCATTTCTTTAATGAAACTCGGGAACACCAATTTCTTTTACTTTCTTCTTATTTCCATCAATTTCCCTCTTTTTCCTCGTTAAGTTGAACTCGGAAACATAGTGGAAATTGGAAAAGCAAACGTACACTCCGTACCTTAATCCAATATGTCTCACACCCTTCCTTTTTACGCTCACCTTTATCATCAATTTTTCCATATTCAATCCATATGGCTACTTATTTAGACAATACTATTTTTCTAAAATCCTTAAACTTTCATCTCCTACATCACATATCTATCTAAAAATACCATCATGTGCTAATCTTAGAGTCTTTGGTTTCCTTTGTTTTCTTCATAATTCCTTTCCCCGGCACAAATTGTTTCTTATGTCTTAGACGTTGTGTCTTTTTTGGTTACTCTAGCCTTCTCATAATTGGGGTTATTGATGCTATACCATGGTCGTAAACATTTCCTTATCTCCATCCATTTCATATAAGAAAAAACATTCTTCTTTTTTGCCATCCAAAACTTGACACACCTCAAACAAGGAGGATAATCCGGTCACGCCTTCAAATCATTTCCCTGACCTTCCTCCTCTATCACATGATGCTTCCCATGAATACTATTATATGGCCCCTTCTTTGGTCTATAAAATGCCACCTCATAGTATCATAAAATAAGTGTCTTGCTAGAAATAAAGTCCCACATCTCCTAAAATCCAACAATGACACAACTTGTCCTTTCGCCTTAAGATGTCAATGTTACTCCCTATATATGGAATTTTACACACAAAATTTAAACTAACAAGTCTCTTCAGAGATACAAAGCACGAGTGGTTTCTAATGACATTACTAACATGTTGGCCTCGGTTTCATGGAGACTTTTATTGCAATGGTTAAGAATTGCTCTTAGAATAGGTCTCCTTAGCGTTTAGGATCTAGATTAACCATATATGTTAAGAATGCCTTCTTGCATGGGTATTTTTGTGAAACAATCTATATCCATCAACAAGGGTTTAATGATGATTAGGTCTTAAGCCATGTATGTTGACCGAAGCATTCTCTCTATGGATTGAAGCAAGCTCCATGAGCTTGGTAACAACATTCTACGATATTTATTGCATATATTGGTTTCACTCAAAGAAAATAGAGCAATAATTTGTTTATTTTTTAATACGAACCGAGCATTGCATATTAAAATTGTATGTCGACTTTATAATTCCCATCTCTTTATCCATTCATATTACAAACGACTATCACCATAGAACTTGGGATGTGAATGTGCAATGAAAGTTTGGGCCTTCATTATTTTTGGGAAGTTCAGTTTCACAAAAACCTTACAGTTTATTTTTCTTACAAGAAAAATATGATTAAAAAATTTTAGCACATGTCAACAAGCCATCATGTAACGCCATCCATACTCCGGTTGATACCTATTGGAAACTGGAAACTGAGTGCCACTTTCAAATCTCCTGATCCTATGGTACATAGAAGGCTTGTTGGAGCTCTTCAAGAACATACTTCTAGGAGACCAAAAATCAAATATAGGGCTCAAGAAATTAGTTCATTTAAGCATGATCACTAAGAAGAACATATTCAATCCCTTAAATTGATTACCATTATGTCAAATGTACTTTTTATTTTCAATAACAACTATGTACAAGAATTTCCCACTCATAATGTATACTGGGACACGAATTTGGGGGATGTTCGGTTACTTGGTGATCGAATTCTGAGTATTGTATCTTTTTTGGAGATAGCCTCGCCTCGAGGTATTCCAAACGAAAAGCAATTTTTTCCTAGTCTAGTTCCTATGACGAATATCAAGGAATAACAAGTGTAGTGTCTGAAACATTCTCGTTATGTAATTTTTTGTTTGAACTTTCAAACCCTCTTGGCAAAGAAATGTTGTGTATTGTAACAATGTGAGTGCTATTTATATGCCCAATAATTTGATCCGACACCAAAGTACTAAACATGAGTTGGATACTTTTTTTGACCGAGAAGGTTGCATGTGGTCAATGTTGAGTTTTACATCTTGGTTTAGAGAATGAGGCATGGGAGATTACCCACACAACCAAACTAGTGGAACATTGCATGGTGTCAACATTAATTCAATACTCTTTCCTTTATGCCATACCATCCCCGAAACAAAAGAACATCTTTTTATTTGTTGCTTCACGATTAAGGAACTTAGGTCATTGCTCGGATGGTGGTGACATGACTTTTCTATTATTGTTGATTATTTTTAACATGGTGATATTGGTGATGTTACGAGCATGCCTAATTAACCGAGTAAAATTTTGTGCCCAGGTGATCAATATTGCTCTTGTATGGACAATTTTGAAACAAAGAAATGAAGGTTTGTTCAACAACAAAACCCGAAGTAGCAAAGACCTTGGCGAGTGATATTAAGATTTTGGTATTAAACAGGATTAAATTAGAACTAGGAGAGTTTTGTTTTAGACTGATAGATGGTGTACCAACTCGAAGTTTAAATGTTGTAACCTTGTATATTTTGTTGAAATGTAATCTAGACTACTTGAAGGTTAGTTTGATAATTATCAATAATTAGTTATAGTTGGTAGTTAATTATTGGGTAGTTATAATTAGTTATTAAGGAAGTTAATTCTAGACGGAGATAGTTATTTCAACAGCCATAAGTTGAAGGGGGGTGCAATGTTGTATATAGATGTGTCTATATGTGCCTTTGTAATGTTGTTGATATTGTGTTCAATAAAAGTTCTGTTTTGATTGCACTCTCTTTCTCTCTTCATGTTTCAATGCCTTTCTCCATCGTATTTCACTAGCTCATCACTAGCTTATTTCGATGTTAAAAGTGTTTGAGTTTTACGTATTAAGGTACTAATGTCCATATATTTTCGACAAATGGATTTCAGTGTAAGATTGAGGAACTTACAGAGCATGTTATCATGTATGTGTATGAGAGTGAGAAACTTACAGAGCATAGATTGTTGATCCTTTTGTATGATATCTCCCATTTGCTGCGTATAATCTGACAATCATAAAAAATTTTAGTACTGTTGTTACATAGAACAATGAACCATTTGAAATAATTGATTTTGGAGAAAAGCAAACAATACTAGAACCTCTAATATTCAACTTAGAAAAAAATATACCAAGAATTGAGTAGCCTGTCTAACATGATTAAGTTCATCGAACAATGACCCTGCATACTGTAATACACAAAAAAAAATTAATACACAAAAAAAAAAAAAATTAGATCCTACAATAACCAAACGCTGGTGTAAGTGTTAAAAGTTAAGCTAGAACTCATGTGTAGCATATAACATATAGTAAGTACCTGTTTGAATCTTTATATTTTGAACCATTGTATTATTAAGAAATACAATGTTATTATTGTCATAAATTTAGGCACACAATGAAATTTTACAAGAAAAGGCAAGAAGATGAAAGTAACGATGCAAAGTTTATGAATGAGAATGAGTCCAAGGAGGTCGAAACAATATTTGGTCATTTTTTAGAGTGATACACTTGTGATGGATGACGTGCGGAACAATTTGACAGAAAATAAGGATATGTTTGTTGCTATGGACGACGCTTTCTATAACAATTTTGGAATTGTATGATGAAATAATGCATCGAAGAAAGGAGAATTCAAGAACTTGAATTCTAAACCCTTACAAGTTGGTGTCGGTTAAAAGAAAAGGTTAGAATGGATTGAGTTTAGCTTAAGTGAAATTGCTAAAGTTAAGCTAAACCTACTATGTAGAATATTGTAAGTATCATATAGTAAGTACTAGTGTCACGTTATATCTTGAACCATTGTACTGAGAACTAGGGCATCCACAATATATTGAACTCTATAGAGTTTAACAGATTGACACATCATTTTTTTTTTATATTTCATACAATGCTATCATTTTTTACAATGCATTGAACTACAAAGTTCAATAGAAAATTACAAAAAGCTAATTTATAGTATATATATTTAAGAATTAAAAACTTTCATTTATACGCATTGAAGAGTTCAATGTTCAAATCCATTGAATGTCAAGTTGGCATCTCACTATGATAGAGTTTAATCTATTAAATGACAAATAGACTTGCTACCTCATTCAACTTTCCGATTGAACTTATCATTGTGGATGCTCTTAGTAACTATCAAATTCATGATTGTCAACTGACAGTTATCAAATATATATATATATATATATATATATATATATATATATACACACTACGGATGAGTGTAGAATTATGAATAATCAAGTTTGTAATTACTGCATAAGAAATGTAGGGGATGAAGCTTCTTCCTTTGAATAAAAAAAACTCTTCAAATAAGGAAAAAAAGTGAAGTGTGATGTTCAAGAAAGAAAGAAAAGAAAAAAAAATATATGGAAAGACTGCAGGTTGCTTTATTAATTCATCATCCAAAAGTGCCTTATATAGGCTAACATCGACCAACGTACATAAGAATAAGTCACCAGACACTCTATATATTTCCTAAGGACTGGCAAAAGGAAAAATAAACAATTGACCACAACTTTAAATCTAATTAATATGCTGAAAATAAATAAACCCGTGATCCATTTACACATGTCAAGATTACCCAACAAAAACATCATTCTTTGTTTTTCAAATGTTCATCTATTCTTTGTTTGATCCAATGATAAGTTGCTTTCATAAAAGAAGTGACACATGAGCAACATTGCAAGGAACTGGATACACATTTATGTTTACTGTCACATTTTCCTTAGTTTGGTATAAAAAATGTAGTTGATAATGCTTGATAATATTTAACAATTTATTATGTTCCATAGTTTTTCGGAGCTCGAAGAAAATACCTCGGTTTCCATGAAATATGATGTTGCACGAAGCATAAATATACTAAACATGAGGAATGTCAAGAAAAATATATAGAATTACCTTTTCTATTGCCTCACGACACCACAGCTTTAACTCTGCTAAACCTTCATTCACATAGCGCCCATTGGCAATGGAACAACACTCTGGGTAAAGAAGAAAACTGCAAAATGAAGATAAAAAAAAATATATTTATAACAGGAAACCAAGAAAACGACTGGAGAAATAAGCAAAAGTTGAGTAAGCAAACACCTATTAAAGAGTTGCACGTTGATATATGAGAAAATTTCAGTGAGTATCTTCTTAACAATTGTGGTAGGCACCTGAAAGGAAACTATATGAGAAAGTTTGGCAAAATAATATCTTTTGAACAATTGCAACCCAATAAAATATTAAAAATTTAATCCAATGTTTTTATTCCAGTGAGGATTGGAAATGGAACTTCAACTGTTGTAAGTATATCCTAACATTTATCTAATGAACATGAGGCCATGGAAAATGCACATACAAAATTTTCTTCGAATGTTTTGAGAAGAGTGTTGAGATAGTCAACAATGCCATGCCAGTGATTTTTAGAACTATGATGTCCTTGTATTCCCGATTTTGAAGCCTGGAATTTCACAATTATAATACAGATAAGGTCATCATAGGTACTTTGGGAAGTCAATGAAAGGTAGAAAGGTATATATTAAATTGTTAATACAACAAGATTATAGTTGTGGCTGAATCAAATCAAAGTTCATATACCTGAATACTTGACGAAAGGAATGATCCCACCTCCTTCTTCGAGTTGTCACTAATAATGCCACACATTTTCTCTATGTATTCTGTTAGTAGGAGCTCGAAAAGCAAAGCTGGGTATTTGGCCTCAACATGTTGTACTTCTATAGGTGTAGCCTCAGTTTCAGCCTTAGGGGATGTGGATGAACGAAACTGATAAATATAAGTTGAAAAAAAACGTTATTTATTGAAAAGATTAAATAACAGATGACAAGAGTAAAGATCAATCCCATTATCATACACTTACAAAAGTTGGTGACATTGGTTTCTGAATTGAAGGTGCACCATCAAGTTTTAGACTTTTCCGGATTAAAAATACGAAAGTAGATGCACATGATAACCAGCATGCCATCTGATTATCAATTTGATCCTGCAATAAGGTTAAGTGTCATCACGATTGAAATAACATGATGAACTTCATTTTTAATTTATGTTAAGAAGATATAAAATAAGGTTTAAGTCAATTGAAGAAATATCAATTTAGTGGTCATTATGCTCCTTTATCACGGAGAAAAAATCCACTAAATCACCCAGAAACACAAGCACAACAAGATGGCATACGGAAAATATGTTGCAGATATGCACTCACGTCCTTCATGTTTTAGTTTGATAACAATTCCCCCACGTTTTTTTATCCCGATAAATCAATTTACTCTACCAAGTCGTTCGTATATTGCTTATAGTCAAGTAGACTAGATTAATGTAGATGGTAAATGAATAACTAATGTTATGTATTAACTTGATTTCTGACAATGAATAGCTTCACTTTGTTGTACTACCTGAAGTTCAGGGTCATGCTCAGCCTCAGCAAGATCATCCTCAGGAGATTGGGATGAATGAAATCCCTTAATAAAGAAATAGAAAACCATGTCATGGGACATAAATATATATATGCAAGTTAAAAAGATATAGCAAATGATAAGATAAAATATAATACCGTTGGTGGCAAAGTTAGAGGTTGATGAGTCTTATGGAGTAAGAATAACAAAGTAGATGCATTTGATAACCAATACGCCATTAGATCATTATTATCTTCATCCTGCATTGAGGTGAACCATCATTACAATAGAAATATATCTCAAATATATGTTGTTATTTAATTACAGAGACCAATTTTTATTTTGTTGTTTAATTAGAGAGGTCAAGTTTTAGGAAAATATGGTTCTGCTAGGTATCTAGCCATTAATCCTTTCTTACTAAGGTATCTTACATTCTCTCTCCTCCACCACTATGCCGATCATCATTTCCATAACACTATGATCGGAAAACAATGTCTGGTGGCCCCTCCTCCTCCTCTAGTCGATCGAGACACCCTGCAGCATCACCAACATGAAATCTTGCATACCCCTTATTCTTGATCTCGATTGTCACATTTTGATACATGCACACCCAAAATGTAATACAAGGGTCCTAAATCCTATATAGCAAATTTAGAGGACAGTCTAGTACTTATGCGTGGAACTTCTATAGAGTTAGTGATGCTAATGGCATCAACACAGATAAACATGTATAAGAGCCAAGGACGGTTTTGACTTGGTGACCGGTGTGGCACTGGCAACACCTAGTTGCCGTCTATGTAGTGGAAAAGTTTTCGATTTTTTTTACTTATTGTGCAACTACATAAAAAAAATCGGTAGCTACATAAAAAAACTGGCAACTACGTAAAAAAAATTTGCCATTCTATTGGATCAACCAAGCCTAAAAATTTACAATTTAAACTTATTAATTAATAGTCCAAAGATTCTTTTAGTTTTAGCCCAACAAAAACTAAAATAGCCCAATGGCATTTGGATAATTGGATATTTTCATCCAATTAGGAGAATTGGAGTTTGGATTGACAGAAGCAAAAGGAAAAAAAAAAGATCGAGACTAACTGTGTTCGACAATCTACGACTTTTGATATTACAAGAGAATCATACAGTTTTTTATGTACATTGTTTTGTACATCAACTTCAATTAGTGGTTGTAGCTGTAGCAAAGAAGCATGATGGTGTTAATGACTTTTTTGAGCAAATTTCGTTGGTGGTTAATGTTATTTGTGCCTCGTGTAAAAGAAAAGACTTACTACGGGAACAAGCAACAAAAACGGTGCAAAAAGTCTTGTGTAGTAGTGAACTTGAAACGGAAGAGGCTTAAATCAAGAGACTACACTTGTTCGAACGGAGATACAAAATGGGGTTCACATTTCGACACACTCTGAAGTTTGATGAAATTGTTTACGGATGTTCTTGTAGTCTTAGAATTTGTGAAAGTAGATGGAGGGTCATTGGCAAACCTTCAACAAGCGTCCGAAATCTTAGCATATTTTAAATCTTATGAGTTCATGTCTTACTTATATATGATGTATGACATTTTACGCCTCATGGATACACTATCAAAGCAACTTCAAAAAAAGATCTAGACATTTTAGAAGCAACTTCAATGGTTAGAGGGACAATGGACGCATTGCAATCTTTAAGAGACATGGGGTTTGCTAGCATTTTGCCAAAGGTATCATTTTCTTTTTGTCAAACACATAATATTGTTACTTTGGAAATGGAGGATTTTTTTGTTGGTGCGTGAAACTGCACGACCATAAAGACCGACGGATTTCATATTGAGGTTGAAATCTTCAACACGGTGGTGGATATGAAACTTATACATGGGTGCTTTGAGCCCTTGTGATTCGTTAGCACAATTTGACAAATCAAAGTTGTTGAAGTTGGCTAAATTGTACAAGTATGACTTTGATGATTTGGATTTCATAGATCTTGAAGGACGACTTGAGATATTTTATTACTCTTGCATCAAAGATCAGCGTTTTACCACATTTAAACAAAGTTCCGAGCTTTCTCGTTTGATGGTTAGTACGGGGAAACATTTGTCTTATCCTTTGATTTATAAGTTTTTAAAGTTGGCTTTGATATTACCCGTAGCAACCGCAAGTGTAGAAAGATGTTTTTTAAAAATGAAAATATTGAAGACCGACTTACGCAACAAGATTGGCGATGAGTTTTTTAATGATGCGTTGTTTTGCTATGTTGAGACCGAAGCACTTGTGAACGTTGAGAATGAAAAGGTAATGGAACAGTTTCAAAAGACGTCCGCATGAAGAGGACAAATTTAAATTGTAATAGATGATAGATTGTTGTTAGTTTTTAACTTGTATGTAATGGATCGCTTATTTATATTAGACGTAATGAATTATTTTTTGGTTTTATATTATGTTTATACGAAAAAATTCGGCCACACCTACTGTCGATTCCTATGTCCGTCCCTGATAAGAGCACATTACCATGGTCTTCATGAACAAAGAAGTGTCAATGTTTGAGCCGATAAATCAAAGAGAAAGTAAAGCATGTAAGAATCGATGGAACTAGGAAAGAGATGCACCTTTAAGTCCATGGAGAGGGTGGTGAAGGAGGTAAACAAGATATGAACAAGACTTGTCAACAAAGATGTGAGTTTTTACATCTAAATTGTCTTAGTGAAGTCACCATACAAGAATCCTTTCGAATATCTAATTGGCGAAAAGAACCTTGAGAAAAGAATATATAGAGAACATTTTGTATGGTGGTAGGCTTCGTAAAAGGACTAAAGGTCTATTTAGTCCTTTTACTGGTGGGAAGGATTAGAAATCGAAAACATTCAAACCAACATAATAAGGAACCAAATACCATGTACTATTCTTAAAAAGAGCATCGTAGTCATTAGTCATAGCCCTGTGTTGCTCAACAAATTTACCTAAAACATGTTTGTTTATCTATGTCAGTGGTAAAAGAGGTGTGTAAGGCAACAAGATATTATGGTATTTTTGCATTTTAGATTTGGGTAAAGAGATATAAGTTGGGAATAATCTTGTGGGAAGGACTAGATGAGATACTATCATCGGTTGTGGTCACATGTAGAGAGGGTTCCACAAAGGTCGTTAGGTTACTATCGAGATTGGAAGGAAGGAAAACAGTAGTGGTGAACAGTGTTGCTAGAGATTCTAGGGATCACATTTTGGGACCGACTGACGAAGGAGTAGCAATCATAGGATGTTATGAAATATACGAGACTTGAGGATGAAGGTGTTTCCGGAGGAGTGTGTAAATGGAATATGGACTTGTCAAACTAAACAATCTAAAATATATAAGCACAAGAAATATGAGGGTCAAGACACTGGTAACCATAAGGAGTGCAACAGGAATCCATTTTGTGAGAATTTTAGGGTCTCAAATGTGGAATGTATCCGAAGACCAGAAGGATTAAAGAGGCACTCAAATAGTGCATGATTTTGAGAACCATGGAGGGAAGTCATTTTATGATGTAGACTGCACTTTTGAAGGAAAAGTATGAGAAACACCATAGAACACCAAACTAAGCTAGTAGAGCGAGACCGGTCTCTACTACATGTTTTGTTAGAATGGTTAAATATACAAATCATTGTAATTGGTATTTATCATAATTAGAATATTGTGATTGATAACTATATCATAGTTAGTGATCAAATGTCAGTCTAGTCTAGTGTGTGTGTGTGTCTATATATATATATATATATATATATATATATGGCATTCTCATTTATCATATAATGTAACAAACACCAATTGCTTATCATCCAATTCTCAGTCTTAACTTAACTTGGTATCAAAGCCTAGTTTTCTCGGCCAACCTACTGCTGCCAACTGAAACCTAGCAATTCTTCCATTAATTTTTCTTCTGATCAACATCCTATCCCACAAACAACCAACTGAATCATGGATACTGTCTAAGCATTCACATTTGCAGAAAATATTTCTCACAATTCTCAAAATTCACTTTCACCCCATCACCTACAAATTATTGGTACTAGAAGGCAATGATTCTACCATTCTAAATTACTAACAATCTCTATGGCTATGTTGATGGTAGGGTTCAGGCTCTATCACCGAAAATTCCAAGAGATAATTCCACTGTAGATTACCCTAGTTGTCTAAATTGGACTTCTAATGATGCCCACTTTAGAATGTTTCTTACATACACCATCTTAGGAGCAGAAAACTCCACTATAGATAACCCTAGTTACCTAAACTGAACTTCTAATGATTCCCACGTTAGAATGGTTCTTACATCCACCATATCTGAAGCCTATTTTCAACATGTACAAGGTAAAACATCGAATGACTTATGGCTTGCACTTGAACGAGCATGTGCACCAAATAAATTTGATAGTAATACATTTTGAAGAAACAACTCATGAAGACTGAGAAGAAAGGAAACCAAAATCAAATTGCCGATCTGAGTCGCGCCCAAGAGTATGTAAATGCCCTAGCTAATATTGGGGAGCCAATTAAAGACAAGGATTTTGTAATGCTTGTTATATTCAGACTTAGAGAAGAATACAATGGACTGAAATCCTATTCTATAGCTTGTTCTCCACATATTGCTTTCAATGAGTTACAAGGTCTCCTTCATGATCAACAAAGTCACACTAACAATCACAACAATCCCTCAAGCCTTTACTGCATCAACTGGGGACTCTAACCGCAATTTAACAATTACAAAAAATAGCACACAACTTGGTTTTCAATTACACCCAACTTCTCCACAAAAGTTTTTCCTTTCTCAAGCTCCACCTCCAACATACTATGCAGCACAATCATCTAACAATTATTGTGGCAATCGTCGTGGAAATTCACGTGTAAACTACAAGGGTCATGAAGAGAACCGTGGTAACAACAATAATGGAAGGTCTGCCTATTCTCAGTTTGCATGGGCTTCAACTTAGTTATAAATTTTTTAAAGAACTTAGTTATAAGTTTGCATGGGCTTCAACTCAGAAAATGGTTTGCGGGCACTGCAATAGATGTGGTATTGGACATCTTTCGTCTCAATGTCCAAATCACTACACTAATCGCTCATCAGTCCATGCAAATTATGCAGTTAGTTTAGAAAGTGGATCTAAATTTGTTGCAAGCAACCTGGTTTCCAGGGCTAACAATCATGTTATACCAAACTTATCAAACATAGGCAACTTCAAAGCATAGTACGGTAATGATTAAATACGTGTTAGAAAAGGTAAGGCGCTCCCTATCTTTCGTATTGGTTCTTCCAAAATCCCTTTCACCACATAAAAGCTTTAACTTATCCCATATCCTTCATGTTCTTGAAATTAAAAAGAACCTATTATCTATTCAATAATTTTGTCAAGATAATAGTGTTTTCTTTGAATTTCATTCTTCATCCTTTGTTACGAAGGATGCCTTTACACACACTATCATATTCATAGGCCTGAGTGATAATGGTCTCTATTCCATTCGCCTTCCACAACTCAAGTCCATCTGCAAGATGCTTTTACAACCACCGGAGCGTCTTCTGTTATTTGGCACTAACGACTTGGTTATCCACACTAACACACTTTTAACTCTATTGTTACAAATTGTTCCTTACCTATTTCAAATAAATGTTTTCTATCATTATGTTCATCCTATCAACTAGAAAAGTCTTCCAAACTTTCTTTACGTGATTTAAATTTTCACAGTAATAATCTTCTTGATTTGATTTAGTGTGGTGTTTGGGTCCCACACCACAAGTATCCTTTGATGGCTTTAGATACTTTAAGTTATGGATCATTCATAGAATCCTGCCCACATACCAGTGAACAAAACGGTATAGTTGAGTGTCGCCATCATCACATTATGGAAATTGGTCTTAAAATTATTGCTAAATCCCACGTTCCTCAATGCTTTTGCCAGATTGCATTTGAAACAACAGTTTACCTAATAAACCGTTTGCCCTACCACGTCTCCTAACATAAGTCCCCATTTGAAATTGTAATCTAAAGACGACCCGATTACCCTTTTCTACGCATCTTTGACTGCCAATGCTTCCCTTATCTTCGACCTTATAACAACCATAAAATGGACCTCTGTTCCATAGAGTGAACATTGCATGACTAGATTAATGACTAGATTAACATAAACACTTATTGAATAGTTTGATTTTTGCAAGTGATGTCCATCCTAGCTAGATTGATGCACTAGGTTTGATACCCATGTGGGTTTGACGTCAAGAGTTTGAATCCTCAAACTTAATAAATTTGTCTCTTGCAATTATGACCCATATATGAGAAGTTTTCCCTGGAAATCCCCTTGAGGGTTGAGCTTGCCCCCATTAAAATATTGTGGTGAGGCTTCGACTAATTTGTTTGTCGTATAAAAAAAACAATTGATTTATCAATAGTTCTTTGTTTATCTATTTCTAAAGGACGGAAGGACATACCTCAATTGCTGAAATAATAATCTGAATAATTCTATCAAACACAATGGTTTTTTTAGCTTCAACACAATTCCAATGGAGTAGGCATTTGTATATAGTCCACGCTGCAACAGGTTTACCATAACTAAATCCAATGTCTCCCTCTACACATTCAATAAAAGCAGCAATCTCCTGCAGCAAAATTCAAACTCATGTCAACAATATATATATATATATATATATATATATATATATATATATATATATATATATATATATATATATATATATATATACAGCGAAAAGTGAATATACCCTTAAGGGTATATAAGCTTAGGTACCCAAACTCATCATATTACGTCGTTTTACATCATATATATATATATATATATATATATATATATATATATATATATACTTACAATTTAACTTCTAACTTAATTTACGTCTAATATTTTTATAAATTTCAATCTTCCTCTACATAATTTTCATTTTCAACTATAATATATATAACCTAGTAGGTGTTCAGCAAAAAGATGCGATTTAAGAGAAAGATAATAGTGAAAATTTGAAAATCTTGAAATTAAATCAAGTTAGGAATTAAAGTTTAAGAACTTTATAATGAATATATCAAACAAAGCGATGTATTACGGTGGGTTTGGGTACTTAAGCTTATATACCCTTAAGGGTATATTCACTTTTCCTATATATATATATATATATATATATATATATATATATATATATATATATATATATATATATATATATATATATATGTTTTGGATTAATCGGGTTTGTTGTAATCCAAACATGCAGCAAAAGATTTGGTCTTTATCTTTGACCATGTTTTATGGAAGATAAAAGTAAGTGGCTACATTTTAGCATAATATCGTGGGCTAGATGATAGCTATTAATCAGCTGTTTATTTAGTATAATTAAATAGAAGTATTTTGTTTTTGTTTAACATATAGGAAGATGTAGACATTTGTAATTAGACCTGGCAAAACATGACACGACATGAAAACCTAATACGAACCCGCCACGAAATTATTGGGTTAGGGTTAGAGATTTTGACACGTTTATGTAAACGGGTTGACACGACACGATAATTAAAAGGGTAAGGTTAGGGTCAAGACATTCAACATGAAGATGACTTGAATATGAACCGTTTAATTATATATTATTTATTATAAATTTCATATTTTTATAAATATGTTATATGTTATAGACTTGTAGTGGGTCAAACTCAAGAATTAGAAATAATATTCAAATTTTCAAAGTTACTGAATTTTATTCATACCCACCACTTATCCCCTTTGCTCCCCAACTTCAACTCTTTTCATTTTACCTTTTAAACTTACTAAATTTTTTTCATTCTATCTCCTAACTCCAGTGCTTAACTTTTTCATTTTTGCATCTATAACTCCTAGTTTCCATCCTTTAAAATTTTTCAAGCAGACATGACACAACATATTTACAAGGTCTAGATCTTAACCCGAAACTGTAACACCCAGGATTTTGAAAGCCAAGAAAGTAAAGGAAACCCTAAATTTAAGAGGGACTCGACGAGTCAAAGGAAGGACTCGGCGAGTCGGAGCGGGATCCGGGTCGATAAGAAAGTGACCAACTCGACGAGTCGGTCAAGTGGACTCGGCGAGTCTGTTCTGTGCGAGGAAAACCCTAAATCCGGGGCTTGGAACCTATTTAAACGTCTCAATCTTCTTCCTAGGGCTCCTTTACAGCCTCTCACACCCAGAACGCCGCACCTTAAGCCCCCATTGTGTTCATTCAAGTCTTTAGCCATTTTTGAGTGGTTTTAAGGAAGAAGAAGGAGTGGAAATCTTTGAAGCATTAGGGCGTGGCTTTGGATCTGAAGTTTGGGAAGCATTTCAGAGCATTGGAAGGTATCAATTCGTTTCCCTTCTTTAGATTTTCTTTGGTTATGAGTTTTGGGGCTTTTAAGCCATGTTTAAGACCAATCTTGAGCTTGAGGTCCAGATTTGAGGTTGCTACCTCAGATCCATGCTTGTTTTGGTATGGAATCCCATAAAGTATCAGCCATTGGGTGGAAATTGGAGTCTCTTGGTCCTAAACCCTAGCTATGGGTGTATTTTGCCTAGATCTCACTCTCTACGCGTAAAGTTTGCAACTTTACGTGGGAAATAGGCTTGGGGAGGGTAGATCTACAGTTTGGAGCTCATGCATGACTCGGAAGTCCTCTACATGTAAGTGGATCTTAGTGGACTCGACGAGTCCTTCGAGTGGACTCGGCGAGTAGCTTGAAGATGAGGAGGAACTCGACGAGTTGGATGAACAGCTCGTCGAGTCGGATGAAGATAGGCATGAACTCGGCGAGTTGGATGAACAACTCGGCGAGTTGGGTGAAGATTGTCGTGTGCTCGACGAGTCTGTTCTTAGACTCGACGAGTCAGGTCGAGTGGTCCCAAACCCTTCGAGTTAAGACTCGAGTCAGCGAGTCGAGCCAGGACTCAGTGAGTTGGACAGGATACGAATCGGGAATCAGTAAACTCGGCGAGTCAGGGGCTGACTCGGCGAGTAGAGTCGCGAGTGGAAGGACTCTGGATTTATGAACTCGGCGAGTCAGTAGGGTGACTCGGCGAGTAGGGTTGACCTGGAAGGTTGACTTTGACCAGGACATTGACTTTGACCAGAGTTGACTTGGTTGACCTTTGGAGGTCAGTTAGACTAAGTGTTGGGTTGTTATTGGTAGCTCGGGGAGCTAGCGGAGCAGCAGTTCAGAGTTAGCGGTCAGGTAGCGGTCAAAGGGGTTAGCAGCAGCAGTTCAGCAGTATCAGGTGAGTTTCCCTTTGTATAAATGGGTCTACGGCCACAATGCCGGCCCATGTAGTTATGAGTAGAAGACCCGGGGGTTAGCCCTAGGCACCGTATGCTAGTATGATATTCGGACGAGGTCCAATGATAGACGGCGGGTGCCCAAGGAGCGGTTTATGTGGTAGCTTATACTTGTTGTCTGTGTGATACTTGTATGTGCCTGGTAGGGAGGTGAGTGAGGGTGAGGTCCCGTATCTCACCAATAACAGAGTGTGGATGGTGTTCCACATCTCAGTAGCAGCAGAGCAGGGGCGAGGCCCAAGTCAGGAAATGAGTGAGGGTGGGCTGGGCCCGTATCTCACTATCAATAGGAGTATGGACGAGGTTCCATGACTCATCAGTAGCAGGACACGGGCGGGGCCCAGAGATAAGCGAGGCCTTAGAGCAAGAGTTGTTAGTATATGTTTAGCTATGTAATGTTATGTGATATGTTATGTGCTATTATATGTTAATGGGCGAGGCCCCATGACAGGCGAGGCCTAAGTGAAACAGATCTGTATCCGAGCGGGGCTCGAAGCCAGGCGGGGCCTGGAGCGGCGGGGCCGTTGTAGCGGGCGAGGCCCGAGGTAGAGGGCGGGGCCCAGGATAGCGGGCGTGGCCCAGTAATTGCAGTATGTGTTAGTTGCAGCTAGTTAGAGGGTGTGGCCCGGTATATGCAGTGCGCAGTTGTGCGCATGGTATGTGGTAGGGTGGGGAACTCACTATGCTTCGTGCTTACGGTTTTCAGTTTTGTTTTCAGGTACTTCCGGTAGCGGAGGGAGGAGCTCGGGGTGATCGCATGGCACACACCATAGATTAGTCAGCCTGGGAATGTTCACTCTGATAATAAACAAGTGTTTTGAAAACTTATACTCAGATTATGTTTTGGAATGACGTCTTTGTTTAAAGTAATGTTTTATTAAAAAGAAATTTTTGGTCTTGAATTTTGGGATGTTACAGAAACCCGACACGAAACCGGCACGAAAATAAACAGGTTGACAAGACACGGCACGATAATTAAACAGGTCGCGTTAGGGTCAAGCCCTTTCAACCCGTTTAATGTCTTGACACCACACGAACACAATACGACACGACACGTTTGCCAGGTCTATTTGTAATCAAGTTTTATTTTGCAAGTTTACTTTCAAATACATATTTATGTGACTAGTGTGTTGTGTGTGCGTGTGTGTGTGTGTTTTCAAGGGCATGTACCAACAATATATATATATATATATATATATATATATATATATATATATATATATATATATATATAACTCGGTATAAATCATTATCTAAATATAGATTGTACTAGCTAGTTTACCTCATATGGCGGTGTTTGAGGATTCCTGTCGAATTCTGTCTGCAAACTCCTAGCAGGCGTTTGGGGTTCCTGCAGAAAATTGTACCAAAATTTCGAAGTTTGAGATAATTATTCTAATTTTAACTATTTGCTTAAAAGCAAAAAATGCCATCTATGAAAAATGTTGGGGCAATTCATCTTGCTGAACACTTTATGATCGTTCTCATTCTTATAAAGTAAACTAGATTTCCTTTAAAAAGGTCAAACTATAAAAACTTACTTGAATATTCAATGCTTTCTCAAGCTTCTCAACAACCTTCCCCATAGTAGGGCGTTCCTTTAGATTGAAACTAATGCACTCATATGCAATTTCTTTAAACATATCGAAAGAACGACTATCAATTTGATCTTTAATAGCCGGATCAATTAACCTTTCTAGTTCATTGTCATAGTATCGTCGGACCAGATTTATAAGAGGTTGTGGGCTTTCACCTCCAATGCTCCTAGCATAATAAGCCAACATCCCACAAAGCATTTCAAACATTACAACCCCAAATGAGTATACGTCTGACGCTTTATTGAGGATACCGCTTTCATGGTAAGTGGGATCCAAGTAAAAGTGGGTACCCGCAACCTTTGTGTAGAGTTGGCCATTTGGCTGATTTTTGGGACCAAATTTGGACAAACCAAAATCACAAATTTTTGCTACCATTTTGTCATCTAACAATATGTTGGCACTCTTAATGTCTCTGTGTATTACTCTGTCGCTCTCCCCAAGACCCAAGTGTAGGTAATGGAGTCCTCTTGCTGCCCCTATACAAATCTTTAGACGTTGTCTCCATGTTATGAAACACCTCCTATTCAAATCTTGGAGATGCCAATCAAGGCTTCCATTACTAGCATACTCATAAACAATAATCATCTCATTGGCTTCATCACAATAACCAATGAAAGATATAATGTTTTCGTGGCAAAATCTAGCAATCATCTCAAGCTCGTTGCGGAAGTCCTCTTGTACTTGGTAGCTACCCGGTTTTAGGCGTTTGAAAGCTGCTGTGCGTTCAGAGAGTATTCCTTTGTAAACATCACCAAATCCACCGCTTCCAATACGTCTTTGGGGATTGAAGTTGTCTGTGGCATGGTTGATCTCTTCAAGAGGAATTAGATGGTTTTTAAGGTTTACCACTGAAGAAGACATTGCCTTTTGATATTGATCGTGATGAATGCGGAAGCACCCAAGTTGCTGTGAATTAAAGATTTCGATGAATGAGTGAAATGAATATTACAAGATGTGACGAATTTATATTTGTACATCAATGGACATATAGCTATATATATGTAGTATATACTAACATGTTGAGAGTCACAGCATGACATCCAAGCTGCTCTGAGTCACCCTCAATCGCTTTGTCAACTAACGGATTAAAGCGAATACTATAATTCCTAATAAATGACCAAATTAACCTTGTCTAGCTTAAACCATAAAAACAGAAATATAAAGAAAATGTCAAACGGAGTGACCTTGTCGCATGCTTGTATTCACTCTATCTCTAAAATAAATATCTACATTAAACTATTTTATATACGAGTTCTTGGGTAATGTAATTTTAAAGTATTTGCAAAAAATCATTGTAATTATATATTAACGCATGTGTTTTGTTTTCAGATATATATTTTCAGATTCGGGTTCTTACCATTAACAAGGACAACTTCTTCATCCAAGTTTATATAACAACAAAGTAAGTGCCAGAGAATTTGTTAAGATTTTTCATGAATGAGATTTTCTTGATTTATCCGATAGTAAAAAAAGGTCAACGAAAGGTGCTTGCAAACAAATCACCAAATTAGTTCTGAATTATCTACGCAGCCTGTTTCCTGAATCCAAGGCGTTGACTTTAGTCACCAGTTCAATCAAGATTGATCACATGTAAAGATTCTTTTTGTTTTGGTTCAGAAAAGCAGGAGCTTTATCTACGGGTGCTGTAAAACGATTGATATCACAAATATAGGAAAGGGATTTGTATATAGAAGTTGTGCCCAAAATTTTGAATATCCAAAAAGAATCGGATCCCCAACTAAAAATAAACTTAATTATCAGAAAGAATAGCAAATAATATTCACAACTCAAACGCCACTTTGTTTATACACTTTCCCAAATGCAGAAAATAAAAGGGAAACAATCAGATTTTAATGGGGTTCTTATTCACAGTTTAGAAAGCAAGGTGGTCGATGCACTCATATCAAGAAAAGAGGTACTAGAAGATAAAAGAAAGATCAATAAAAAAAGAATACCAGTTAGGCTTCGGTCACAACACACAGCAGTGAAGCAATGGGAGGACAGTAATCGCCAATGAGTAGTCGTCGAGTACTGTAAAGGAGGAGAAGGAGGAGGAGGAGTGTAGTGCGGAAATCGGAAATGTCAATCGTGTAGTGAATCAGAATACAAATTGGAAATTGAAAGGCAGAGTCTATATATAGAGCCCTTTCCTCTTAAGTTGTTAATAATTTTATTTTATTTACTTTTGTATTTTCACTTTTTTTTATTTAATACATTTGATTAATTTAAAATATAATAATTATATTAAATACAAATTGTCCTCTCGTCCATGGTATATGGAAAATTGTAGGTTTCGACAACTTTGTTCTTTGTTAGGCAGTTGTACGGGTGGTTGCGATTTTTGTTTCTTTTTGCATCTTTATTAACCTTCGTTAGGGTTGTCTAAGATGGTGGGCAACATGATCGATCGCCTAGGCCTATCTTTTAAAATCTAATAATTATATTAAACATAGATGTAACATCCATAAAATTTACGTCAAATTTAAACTTTTAATACTAACAAAAGAGTCAAATAGTAATTGTTATTACAAAACATTTCCAATTCATTTATCATCAGAGTGTCCCAAAATAGATCATGAGGATGAGGAGCGGTACGGTCACGCCTTCGCCTTCCCTCATTCTCCTGAAGTACCTGAAACAATAAACTAAAAATTGTAAGCCCGATGGCTTAGTGAGCTACCCCCAAAATACCAATACAACGCTGGCAGAAACCATTGCCATAACGATCAATCAAACATCATATATACTGGGTCATTGGCCGGACTGGTCCGCCTTACTGGGCCTACAGTCTATCTGAATCTATCCTGAGCCTTCGGCATGACTAGTCCGCCGTGTGGGCCTAGAGTCTCCCCGGACCGCTCAGAGGGTGTGTTTGCCTTCAGCACAAAGCAGGACCACCTCAACCCAGCCCACAAACAAATAACCATGTATGCATACTATCATATACTGGCACATGCAAATAGCAAACATATCTATCTCACTGACCATCAATCATAGAGTTTCACTCGTAACTAGAGCATCGACCTAACAGGTCACTAACATACCAATCTTTACGGATATTGAAAGCATAACATACTATCTATCCTAATTTTGATCTAACAGATCAGAATCATATGTATCATACCATGACAACCGATCTAACTGATCTCTAGCATAGCAACCATCCCTAACAGGATGAATTCTATCATAGCAATAACATAACACCCATCCTAAAGCAGGATGAAATCTAACATGGCAATAACAAAGCAACCATCCTAACCCATGATGTAAATCATAAAGGGTCGGCCTTGGTGTCGTAGACCCTATCGATATAGTGAGGATAAATCACCTCGCAGATGTCGATTCGAAAGGTAAACTCCAACTATCGGATCACTTGACACCGGCTCCAGCACCTATAACCATAGCACAATATACTCATAAGTTCTTACTCTTATGAGACACCCCATAACCTCCTAGTAAATTCCTGATCAAGGTCAAAGTCCTCGGTCAAGGTCAACAGTCCATGTTGACCTCAACTCGCCGAGTACACTCGGCCACTCGCCAAGTCCATGGAGCACATTCCAACTCGCCGAGTCATCGGAGTGACTCGTTGAGTACCCTCGAATCCCGATCAATCCTTAAGGCCACCCGTCGAGTTTCCTCCTTGCAACTCGACGGGTACACACACAACCATATCCTTGGTTAAACTCATCCGACTCGCCGAGTTGTTCTTCAACTCGTCGAGTTTCATGGCCATCTTCATCTAACTCGCCGATTTGTTCAAACAACTCGTCGAGTTCACGGCTTCTTTCATCTGACTCGCCGAGTTGTTCGTCCAACTGATCGAGTTCAATGCACATCTTCATATGACTCGCCGAGTCGGATATGCGACTCGTCGAGTCTTTACGGTCATTTTAACATGCAGACGTCTTTAAGCCATGGGAAGGCCCCAAATTGCAGATCCAACTTCCTTAGGCCTACTTATCACGTAAAGTTGCAAACTTTACGTGCATGCATTGCTTCACAAGCTCCTAATGCCAAAACCAAACTTTTAATGGGTGTTTATGTACCAAAGGAACCTTAATCTTGTCTAAAGCTGGAACTTTATGCTTGAATGCTCCAAAGAGGGTCCAGATCTGAAGTTACAACTTTAGATCTAGCCCATAGATTGCCATACCAACTTGATACCCTCTTAAAACCCCTAAACTCATTCAAAGATAAGGTCTAGACTGAAATAACTGAGGGTAATGGTTTAATACCTTCCCAAGAGATGTCCACAGCAGAAGAATTCGGATCTCCTCCCAGCTCCTTGCCCCAAACACTTGTTTTCCCCAAACTTTTACACCAAAATCTTCTCTCAAAGCTTCAACACACAAGGCATACACACACACATGAGTTAGAGATGCAAAGGGGGCTGCTAAGGAACTGAAAGAGGCTTGAGCTTCTTTAAATAGGGGTGCAACCCCGGGAATTAGGGTTTCACTTTCCAGCTCCTACTCGCCGAGTCCCACAAGGACTCGCCGAGTAGATCACTTAACTCGCGATCCAACCCGCTACTACTCGACGAGTAGGGCAACCAACTCGTCGAGTAGGGACAAAACCCAAAAATATTATATTTAAAGTACTACCTAAGAGTCAGGGCGCTACAACTCTCCCCCACTTGAACTAGACTTCGCCCTCGAAGTCAGCTGAGGTAAACAATGTCGGGTAATGCTCGCGCATCTCCGCTTCCGGCTCCCACGTCCACTTGGATCCCTTCCGGTGTTCCCATTGTACCTTTACCAAAGGTATTTCCTTGTTTCGCAGAATCTTCTTCTTCCTTTCCAAAATTGCCACAGGCCTCTCCACATAGTTCAAGCGCTCGTCGACCTGAATGTCATCCAATGATACCACTGCCTCCTGGTCCAGAACGCACTTTCACAATTGTGAAACATGAAATGTGTTGTGGATCTGGCTAAGCTCTTCCGGAAGCTCTAGCCTATAAGCCACCTTGCCCACCCTAGCAACAATCCTGAACGGCCCAATATAACGGGGACCCAGTTTTCCCCTCTTCCTGAAACGGATCACACCCTTCCAGGGTGAGACCTTCAGGAGAACCATGTCACCCTCCTGAAATTCCAACTCAGATCGGCGTCGATCAGCATAACTCTTCTGTCGACTCTGAGCGGTCTGCAGCCGCTGTCTAATCTGTTGTATCATCTCGGTAGTTTGCAGAACTACCTATGTCCGACCCATCACCCTGTGCCCAACCTCGCCCCAACAGATTGGGGTCCTAGACTTCCGCCCATACAACAGCTCGAAAGGCGGGGAGCCAATACTAGAATGATAGTTGTTGTTGTAGGAGAACTCTACAAGCGGTAGGTGGGAATCCCAACTCCCACCAAAATCAATGATGCACGCCGTCAGCATATCTTCGAGGGTCTGAATGGTCCGCTCGCTCTGCCCATCAGTCTGCGGATGGAACGTTGTACTGAAATGCAGCCTCGTACCTAGTTCCTCGTGGAAATTCTGCCAAAAATAAGAAGTAAATCAAACATCCCGATCGGAAACTATGGAAACTGGAACCCCATGGCGAGAGACAATCTCGCGGACGTATAGATCGGCCAACTTCTCCGCCGACGAACTCTCCTGTATAACTAGGAAATAGGCTCTCTTGGTCAATCGATCCACGATGACCCATATAGCGTCGAATCCATTTGCCGTTCTTGGCAATTTCGTGATGAAATCCATTGCGATTCGTTCCCATTTCCACATGGGAATCTCCAGAGGCTGCAGCTTACCATGCGGCCTCTGGTGCTCGGCCTTGACCATCCTGCAGGTCAAGCACCTCTCAACGTACCAAGCGATATCTCGCTTCATACCAGGCCACCAATAACTCAAACTCAAATCACGGTACATCTTGGTAGCCCCCGGGTGACTAGAAAAACGAGACTTATGAGCCTCCTCCATCACTGTCTGCCTAACTCCTTCGGTCATCGGAACCCAAACCCGACCATATCGGGTCAATAGCCCGCGGCTATCCTGAACAAACCGGGCGCTCTTGCCCTTAATCCTTTCCAATTTCCAGTTCTCCGGTTTCATACCCTCCATCTGAGCATCTCTGACCAAACCCACCAGCGGGGAATCCACCGTTATCCTCATACATCTGGCTGGGGTAAAAGACCCAGCTGACTTGCGGCTCAGAGCATCTGCAACCACATTCGCTTTACCATGATGGTAAAGGATCTCACAATCATAGTCCTTGACTACATCCAGCCACCTGCGCTGCCTCATATTCAGGTTCAGCTGAACCATAATGTGCCTCAAACTCTTGTGATCTGTGTGTATGGTACAACGGACCCCGCACAGATAGTGCCTCCAAATCTTGAGAGCGAAGACCACCGCTCCCAATCAAGATCGTGCATGGGGTATCTCATCTCATGCGGCTTCAACTGCCGCGATGCATAAGCTATCACTCGTCCCTTCTGCATGAGGACTGCCCCTAAGCTTATGATGGACGCATCACAATATACCACGAAATCCGCCACTCCCTCAGGGAGTGTCAACACTGGTGCCTCGCATAACCGCTGCCGGAGGGTCTCAAATGCCCTCTACTGCTCCGGGCCCCACCGAAAATCCACAACCTTCCTCGTTAGACGAGTGAGGGGTACGAAAACCTTGGAGAAATCACGAATGAATCTCCGATAATACCCTGCTAAGCTTAGGAAACTCCTGATGTCTGAGGGATATCTCGGAGTCTCCCACTGCATAACCGCCTCCACCTTGGAAGGATCGACCAAAATCCCATCCTGATTAACGATATGTCCAAGGAAGTGAACCTCTCGCAACCAGAACTCACACTTCGAGAACTTGGCATAAAGCCGTTCTCGTCGCAGCACCTCCAACAACTCCCTGGGATGCTCCTCATGCTGCTCTCGGGTCTTGGAATACACCAAGATATCATCTATATACTCAATGACCGAGCAATCGAGCATCGGTCTACAGACTCGGTTCATCAGATCCATGAATACTGCTGGCGCGTTGGTGAGTCCAAACGGCATCACCACGAACTCGTAATGACCATAATGAGTCTGGAACGCGGTCTTCTCCTCGTCTTCCTCCCTCACCCTGACCTGGTGGTATCCTGATCTCAAATCGATCTTGGAAAACCAAGATGCACCCTATAGCTGGTTGAAAAGATCATCTATCCTCGGGAGCGGATAACAGTTCTTCACCGTTAACTTATTCAGCTCCCTATAGTCAATGCATATCCTGTACGAACCATCCTTCTTCCTGACGAAGAGGATCAGTGCTCCTCAGGGTGAGCTACTCGGATGAATAAACTGCTTACCTAGTAGTTCCTGCAACTAAGATGATAGCTCCTGCATCTCTGGCGGTGCCAAATGGTACGCCGCCTTGGCGAGTTGTTCATCCAACTCGTCGAGTTCAATGCACATGTTCATATGACTCGTCGAGTCTGATATGCGAATCGCCGAGTCTTTATAGTTATTTTAACATGCAGACGTCTTTAAGTCATGGCAAGGCCCTAAATTGCAGATCCAACTTCCTAAGGCCTGCTTATCACGCAAACTTTACGTGCATGCATTGCTTCACAAGCTCCTAATGCCAAAACCAAACTTTTTAATGGGTGTTTATGGACCAAGGGAACCTTAATCTTGTCTAAAGTTGGAACTTTATGCTTGAATGCTCCTAAGAGGGTCCAGATCTGAAGTTACAACTTCAGATCTAGCCCATAGATTGCCATACCAACTTGATACCCTCTTAAATCCCCTAAACCCATTCAAAGATAAGGTCTAGACTGAAATAACTGAGGGTAATGGTTTAATACCTTCCCAAGAGATGTCCACAGCAGAAGAATTCGAATATCCTCCCAGCTCCTTGCCCCAAACACTTGTTTTCCCCAAACTTTTACACGAAAATCTTCTCTCAAAGCTTCAACACACAAGGCACACACACACATACGAGTTAGAGATGAAAAGGGGGCTGCCAATGAACTGAAAGAGGCTTGAGCTTCTTTAAATAGGGGTGCAACCCTGGGAATTAGGGTTTCACTTTCCAGCTCCTACTCGCCGAGTTCCACAAGGACTCGCCGAGTAGATCACTTAAATCGCGATCCAACCCGCTGCTACTCGACGAGTAGGGCAACCAACTCGTCGAATAGGGCCAAAACCCAAAAATATTAGATTTAAAGTACTACCTGAGATTCGGGGCGCTACAACAGATTGTCCTCTCGACCGTCGTATAGAGAAAATTATATGTTTCGTCCAACTTTGTTTTTTGTTATGGGTTGCAATTTTTTTTCTTTTTGCAATTTTGATCATTGATCTCGGTGGAAAACTCGGGCGTCGATCTAAAGTCCATCTTTTCAAGGGGCCTATATATTTTGGTTTGATGAATGAATAAGGAAATTACTGGAAGTATAAAAATAAAAATGAAGACAGGAACGACGCCAAAATCGGGGAATCAAAAGAAATTGCAAATCGAATCATGTATATGACCCTATAGAAGCAAGAGATTATTGAGTGTTGTCCAAAAGCTGCTTACGAAAATTATAAATCAATGTTTTTAGTTCTTAAAGGTTGCTCTGAAATTTTTACATCTCGATCTTGAATTAATAGATTATCTAAGGTTCAAAACAAATAACTTTCATGCTGATCAAACCATTCCAGGGAACTTGTTTATCAAATTAAAAGATTGGAAATGTGTGGTAAACATGCATGTTTTTAACGGAAATGATTAGTTTTGAGTTTCTTCTATAATCATAGGTTTTGTTTAAAGTTTGGTAGACCATTAGTTTAAAAGGATAAACTGTTGTGAATATTAACATCAAGTACACTATCTAAAAGCAGCGAAAACAAGCAAGAGATTTGTCTAAGTGCACATGCATCCTATAATCTAGGTTTTAATAGTTTTAGAAACATACTTCAAAAATCAACAAAAGAAATAACTACTGACCTCTTTATTGTTTGATTGTGATCTCGTAGCTACTAGTTCGCTATGGACGAAGGATCCAACATAGCAACATACAAATGGAATCGGACCCAAAATACCAAAAGCAAAAGGATTAAACCCAAACTAGGGCATACAAGAACTTATCCAACCCTTAGGAGAGAGGTTGAGAATTCGATTATGGATGGAGAGAGAGGGGGGGGGAAAGAGAGACAGACAGACAAACATACAGAGTATAGACGAGTTTAGAGAGGGAAATTAGTTCTCTAAGGTATTACCCCTAGCAGTCTATTTCTAGGTTGTAGATAGAATCCTAGGAGGATTGAAACTCTTAAGGTTAATCCTTATTTGATTCAAACCTACCTTATCCCTATCAGGAATCCTACCAAAACCGTTCATATCAGTGTCTCCAAGAGCTTATGGCATATTCCAATAAATCTTATGGATTAAAGTGATGGGTTTTGTAGGTTACAAAACAAAAGATTTACACAGCGGAATCATAAAACTATTTTATGGGCACATGCAACCTATAGATCTATGGCATTTTCTCATTATAGCAACATACTATGAAACCTAATCTAACATATGTGTTATCAAAAATCAAAAAGATAAGAATGCACGCCTTTAAGTATTATCGAAAATACTTAACCTTTGAACCACAAGTGTTTCTTGGAAAGCTAGAAGTAATAGTATGGACATCTCTAATGGCTCACACCCAATACTCTAGAAACCATATCAGGATTTGGAGAAAGAATGGAAGAAGAGTTTTTAATTTCTTTCTTGTAACATGTAATAACTGTCGAATTTCGATCAAAGGCGATCGATCAATCCCTGTGAACATTGCTAGGGAATAGCAATATTTTCAATAGTCGTGCACAACTTATATATACCCCTATGTATAAATATGTATATGGGTTAGAAGCGAATTTAGAAAATCCAAATTTATTAATTATCAAAGTCGATACACCCTAATATTATGAAATTCAATATATATATATATATATATATATATATATATATATATATATATATATATATATATATATCAAGGTTGTAGAAATCGCTCGACGTAGGCTAATCGGTGGACTGAGGTCAAGGGATTAATCAGCTAGGCGGGGATTAATCGGGGACCATTAGTTATTAAAAAAATTAATAAATATATCATTAATCCTAAGAATATAACATTAAATATAACATTAATAAATATAACATTATAGATTTAAAATAAAATATTAAAGATTTAATAAATATAACATTTGTAACATGAAACTATGATTAGAAAAAAATCCCTTTGATTCTTAATACAATACATCTAAATAACCAACCACTGCATTGTAAATGTTGAGGGAATAGGAACATTTGCAGAAGCTTTCTTTCTTGGTCTCCCTCTTGGCTTCTTTGGTTGATTTGTTTCTCCATTCCTTTTTGCTTTGATTCCTTTTTCTTTGACTTTGAAGACTGTAATGAATGAGCAGCAACAACAAGGAACTAGAATGCAATTCAGATGGTATGGAATTATATTCTTGAATTCAATGGAGCACATGGTATGTAAAGAACTAGAATGCAAGTCAGATGGTATGCAATTCAGATTTTTTATTTCAATGGTATGCAAAGAAAGCAAATCCAACAAAATCGTGATTCTCAGTGACCAAACAACCATTTGATTTCAATGGTATGCAAAGAAAGCAAAAAGGAACAAGCATTTACACAAACAATTGGCATGCTAGTTATCAAACAACCATATCAACAATATCACTTCAAAATCATTGAAATTGTGATTCTTAGTGACCAAACAACCATTTACACAAACATAGTAACAACATAAATCTGCCTTCAATCGAGTGTATGGGTTTGTCTAAATTTGTTTTAACATCGAATCAAGTGTATATGAAGAACAAACCTTCGTATAGATTGAAGAACACTAAGCTGATTTTACCAATTTGAGCCGAGAGAGAATCGATTTTACCAACAAAAAACACCCTAGCAACTCATCTAAGTATAGATTGAAGAACAAACCTTCGTAGATGATAAGGACTGGGTCAGAGGGCTTCCGGAGGGGGATGACAAACCATAGAAAAAGGCGATAGCATGAATGTAGGAAGAAGATTTCAACTTTTCGATTTTTTACTTCTTTTGTCTTTGAGTCGTGAGAGAATCGACTTTACCAATTGTTGCGTTCGATCTAGCAGAAAACGGAATCACAGATCGAGTGAGTTTTAATTGTATCGATGGAGTTGTGAATCAATAGACAACCATGAACAGAGATGTATAGAACTGTTACAAGTTCAGCATCCCACATCGCTGGTGGGAAAATAAACAAAGGCACTCATATCTTATAAAAGGAGACTTAGGTTCCCTTAGAAAATCAAACCCAAGTTCTCGGTGTGTTAACTGGTTCTTTTAAGCCTGGTTAGCTGGTCCGATTTGGCCCAATTTTGAGTCCGAGTTGGTCCGATTTAGTCCGATTTGGACTGAGTTGGACCGATTTTGACCGATATTGACCAAGGCTGATTATTTTACCCTCTAGCCCTTATTCGTGGGCGGATGGAGGTCGCCAAGCATCTTGGCGCCGATTAATCGGCCGCCTAGACCGATTTTTACAACCATGATATATATATATATATATATATATATATATATATATATATATATATATATATATATAATTCAAATAATATGAAGTTACTACATATGTGTATAACTAGATTTTGAATTGATATTATGTGTTATGTCTTGTGATTTATGTGCTTACCTGTGTAACGTGATATTATGTGTTATGTCTTGTGATTTATGCTGAGTATTATTATTATGAGCTTGTTGAGTTGGACCGGAGGGTTTACCTGAGTTATGGAGGCAGAGGGTCTCCACTGAGACACATTGACCAGAGGGTTGTATTGAGTAGCCTCGAGTGGCTAATGTGATGTGTATGGTATTTTGGGGAACTCACTAAGATTCGTGCTTACCGTGTTATGTGTTATGTGTTATGTGTTTCAGGTACCTCTTAGGATCACGCGAAGGCACCGACTTGATTTTACACACACACACACACTTGAGTTGAAGGTCCGTTTTGGGAGGATCCTGGATTTGTAAATAATTTGGAATATGTGTTGATAATTTGTTACCTGCAGGATTTTGATGATTTGAAATCTGGGATAACTATGTTATTTTCAAAATGATTTTTTTTTTGAAAAATTAAGGTGTTACAATTTGGTATTAGAGCCTTGGTTTGAGGGATTCGAATGCACCCCCATGTGTGTTTGGACTCTAACTGAGGATTTGAGAAAAAAAATTCAAAAGAAATGATATTTCTAAGAAGAGAAAGAGTTTTAAGAAAAAACAAGTTGGAGTAGTGTGTACAATCAGCCAGAGCCCGAACAGTGATTTCCCAAAATAACCTTACTTATTTGTGTTTTGAGATATTAGAAATGCATGCTAGAGAATAGGCTAGGTATTTCGTATTCTAGGGCTAGAGTTGCCTGATTTGTGATGCCTTAGCCTAGGAGATGCTACTGATCAGTGTTATCTGTTATTTTCCCTGAATACATGCTGAGTTATGAGTCGAGAAATAATCTAGGAGAGCTATCTAGATGATTCTATGAGGAGTTTACTGAGGAAATAGTGTATCATTATGAGAAATAGAGTACTTATGAATCGGGATCCTGGGAGGAGGACTTGGGGTGGCTACAGGATGGTGTGGAAGGTAGTATTTTGCTCGTACTGCTGAAAGCACCAGTTCTATATGCAACCCAACTAAGAATCTTTAGGATGCTAAGGATCAAGTAGGGGCGAGTGATCGAGTGTGAGTATATTCGAGCAAGTCTCCGATGATTTTGCATTTTGTTTCAAAGACATCATGGTGAGTACACGCCACAACCCAGGGAGCAGTGGGACTAACGATGATGAGATTTGTAGAATGATTCATGATAACGTGGCCACAACCATCCGAGAGGCGATTCCTGAGAAGTTTGGGTCTATTAAGACCACCCTGATCGAGACATTTGATGAGCGATATGCTATTGTTTCTGAGGCGGCTGCTGCTGCAGCCACTGTAGCTGTCGCTGCTGCCAGGCCACAGGGAGGTGACTCGTTGATGTTTCAAGAATTCAGCAACACAATGCCACAATATTTTGATGGGAATCAGGATCTGATCGCTGCTATGAGATGGATCTCTGATATTGAGGGATGTTTTTAGACTTGTTCATGCCCAGAGCATTTGAGA
This sequence comes from Lactuca serriola, assembly GCF_051521515.1. Lineage (NCBI taxonomy): Eukaryota > Viridiplantae > Streptophyta > Magnoliopsida > Asterales > Asteraceae > Lactuca > Lactuca serriola. The sequence continues at coordinate 110,515,924 of NC_136408.1, forward strand.
GTTCGCTTCGCGCTGAACCAGCTTCGCTTGGGAGCGAAGGACTGGTGGAAGTCTGTGACAGTCAGCTTTACTCATGTAGAGCTTACTGCAGTGACATGGGAGAGGTTTACGCTGATGTTCCATGATGAGTATGTTCCCCGGTGGAGAGGGAACGATTGGCCCAGGAGTTTCTGTCTCTCAAGTAGAAGACAGAGCCGATGACAAAGATTACGAGGATGTTTCACGAGAGGGAGATATTTTGCCCTGAGCATGTCGTTACTGAGTAGGCACGTATGAGCCGGTATTTGAGCATTCTAAGGAGGGATATTTGAGAGTTCGTGGCGAACTCGTCTTATTGGACACTTGTCGAGCTTCAGGAAAATGCCAGGAGGAGGGAGATCGAGCTGGAGACTCAGGTTAGGGAGGAGGCAGAGTCTTAGGAGAGAGACTAGAGGCCGGCATAGTCGTAGCCGGTAGCGAAGCATACTAAGATTGCTGATTCGAGATCAGGAGGCCAGAAGGGTTGCACTTGTGGTAAGTGCGGCAAGAGTCATGAGGAATCTTCCCGGGTGGGGATTTGCTACAAGTGTGGCAAGGAGGGGCATATGGCGAAGGATTGCCCCAAGGGATTTGTAGTCTGCTTTCAGTGCAATAAGACCGGCCATCAGAAGGTTGAATGCCCTCTGCTTGCTCAGGGATCAGCCCAAGGTTCCACTCCTGCTGCTTTGCGTGCTAATGATAGTCGGCCGGTGAAGGCCGAGGCTTCGAGGGCTCGTGGGAGAGCTTTTCAGCTGACAGCGGAGGAGATCCGCGCAACACCGAATGTCGTGGCTGATACGTATTTCCTTATTTATTTATTTTGAGATTTATTATGCTTATTCTGTGCTGTATGTAGGTACATTTCTTGTGAGTTCTGTACCTGCTTTTGTGTTATTTGACTCGGGTGCAAGTCGGTCCTTTGTGTCTTTAGCTTTCAGTCATCACATCAGTATCCAATGTGAGGCATTGAGTCGACCTCTTTCCATAGCTTACGAGCATGCTGTTTTTGCTACTGATGTATTCCGAGGATGTGTGCTGGAGATTTTTGGTGTCGAGTTTCCGATAGATCTGGTGTCGATAACGATGGGTGATGTATGCATCATCATGGGCATGGATTGGTTGAGCCACTTTGGAGTAGTGATCGACTACAAGCGTCAGTTCGTGACTATACGAGACCCTAGTGGGGGAGTGCTTACAGTGTATGGAGAGGGTACCAGATCTGGGTCCGCTTTCTACTCTGCTGCCAGGGCGAGGCAGAGTCTACAACAGGGTTGTATTGGCTTTTTGACGTATGTGATGGATTCATGGGTTGCCACAGAGAGGTCGAGTTTTATCGTCGAGGTTTCGATAGTGTGCGACTTTCCTGATGTTTTTCCCGAGGAGTTGCCCGGTGTACCTCCCAAGAGGCAGGTGTCGTTTCGGATTGATTTGGTTTCGAGAGCGGCACCTATTTCCAAGGCACCTTATCGCCTTGCGCCACCAGAGATGCAAGAGTTATCCACACAGCTCCAGGAGCTGCTGGGGAAGGGTTTCATCAGACCGAGTAGCTCCCCTTAGGGAGTGCCGATCCTTTTTGCCAAGAAAAAGGATGGTTCACACCGAATGTATATTGACTATCAGGAGTTGCACAAGCTAACAGACAAGAACTGTTATCCACTTCTGAGGATCAACGATTTATTCGATCAGTTGCAGGGGGAATCTTGGTTTTCCAAGATTGATTTGAGGTCTGGATATCATCAGATGAGAGTATGCGAGGAGGATATTTAGAAGACAGCCTTTAGAACTCGTTATGGGCATTACGAGTTTGTGGTGATGCCTTTCAGGCTCACCAACGCACCGACGACGTTCATGGATCTCACGAACAGGGTGTGCAGGCCTATGTTGGACCAGTCCGTGATCATTTTCATCGATGACATCTTGGTGTATTTGAGGTCCAAAGAGCAGCATGAGGATCATCTGCGAGTGGTTCTTGGGGTTTTGAGGTTGGAGAGGCTATATGCCAAATTCTCCAAGTGTGATTTCTGGATACGAGAGGTCCAATTCCTGGGACATCTCATTAATCAGAATGGGATATTGGTCGATCCAGCCAAGATTTAGGCAGTTATGCGATGGGAGGTGCCGAGATCCCCATCCGATATCAGGATTTTTCTGGGATTGGCCAGCTACTATCGAAGATTTATCAAGGATTTCTCCAGGATTGCAGTTCCTCTCACCAGATTGACCCGGAAGAGCGTCACTTTTGTTTGGGAGCCTGAGTAGCAGCCATCATTCGAGACTCTTCACCGTAGATTGTGCGGAGCTCTAGTGTTATCCCTTCCAGAGGGAGTGGAGGACTTCATGGTCTATTGTGATGCGTCCATTTCAAGGATGGGTGCAGTGTTGATGCAGCGGGGTCATGTGATAGCATACGCGTCGAGGCAGCTGAAGCCTTATGAGACGAGGTATCCCACCCATGTTTTGGAGTTGGGGGCGGTGGTGTTTGCCCTCAAGATTTGGCGCCACTATCTTTATGGTGTCTGGTGTACCATATACACAGACCATAAGAGTGTGAAGTACCTGATGGACCAGCCCAACCTGAATATGAGACAGAGGAGATGGTTGAATGTAGTGAAAGACTATGACTATGAGATCTTGTATCACCCGGGCAAGGATAATCTGCTAGCTGACGCCTTGAGTTGCAGAGCCGAGAGCGCTCCGATCCAGGATGTATGTATGAGGATGACAGTGATAACTCCAGTCCTAGATACCATCCGAGAGGCTCAGGTGGAGGCTGTGAGACCGGTGAACTGCAAGAGAGCGTGTGACCGGGCAGGTTTCTGCGTTTGTGACGGACAGTCATGGGCTTATGACTTTCCATGGGCAGATTTGGGTGCCTTATACAAGTGGAGCTCTCCATGTATTAATAGTGGAGGCGCATAGATCGAGATTGTCGATCCACCCAGGGGCCACTAAGATGTATTTGGACTTGAAGAGAGATTATTGGTGGCCATGTATGAAGAGAGATATGGCATGGGTAGTTGAGAGGTGCTTGACCTGCCGTCGGGTTAAGGCGGAGCACCAACATCCACATGGTCCATTGCAGCCTCTATAGATTCCTTCTAAAGGTATCCCCTTGAAAGGGGTGATCCGATTTAGGAAACGGGGCAAGTTGGGGCCCTGATACATCAGTCCTTTCAGAGTAACCGCCAGAGTGGGTAAGGTAGAATACCGGTTGGAGCTACCTGCAGAGTTGAGCCAGATTCATAACACCTTCCACGTGTCCCAATTGAGGAAGTGTGTAGCCGATGAGACGGCAGTGGTACCCCTTGAGAACATTCTGGTGGACGCAAGCCTGAACTACATTGAGAGACCGATTGCTATCGTGGATGGAAAGGTGAAAGTTCTGAGAAACAAAAAGGTGCCCCTGGTTCAGGTTCAGTGGCAACATCGGAGAAGGTCCGAGTTGACTTCAGAGCCGGAGTCTAAGATGCAATAGTAGCATCCAGAGTAATTTTCAAAGCATGACTGTGCGAGTAATGTCTGATTCTAGTGGGTGGAGAATTGTAACATCCCAAGTCCAGGTATTGCTTTTAATCCCTTGATCTTTTGGTGAATTTTCAAGTTTAGCCCTTATTGAGAAAAGGTGGTAAATGAGTACGCGGAGTGTACGCAACTGTACGCTCATCGTACTCATATGTGTGTTTGTGACGCGGAAGCCAACTAGTACACTGGGTGTACTAGACCGAGAGTGAAAATGCTAATTTACGGTGAGTCCCCTATATAAAGGATATTATGGCCTCATTCCTGGCCACCATTATCAGACAACAAACCCTCTTAAACCCTAAACCTTCGTTCATAGAGCTTGTGAGTGCATTTGAGAGCCTTTGAGTGATTGTGTGTGTTCTTAGAGTGAAGAAGAAGCTTTGGAGAAGAAGGAGTGAGAGTCCAGGCCCTTGGATCTGAGCATATCTGAGTTGGGAGCTTCATATAGAGGTATAAAGCTTCAAGCTTTCTCACTCTTTTGATTTATGCATCATAGTAGAGTATTTTAGGGTTTTGTCCTAAAATTTAGAGACTTTATGAGATATTGAGCTCCAGAGACTATGATCAACCCCCTTTGAGTGTATTTAGTGGTTTAGTGTCATAAAAATCAAGACTTGGACGTTGGAATCAAGCCATGCATGAGATATGAGCATTGTGAGTTAAGAGAGTGAGATTTTTGTGTGTTTGTGACCTTATCCACCATGAAAAGGCTTAAAGTTACTGACTTTATGGAGTAAGAGCTATTAGGGAGTCCAGATCTGTGATATGAGCCAAGGTCTTAACTGATTAAGACCAAACGAGTAGGAAGAGTGAAACCGGAACGTACGTTGGGCATAATCCTAGTACGCGTAGTGTAGGGGTCGAGCATCCCCGATACCTGCATGGCAACTGTGTACACCCAGCTTAGAGAGCTGGTATGTGCAGCGTACGCCCGAGTTGTGGAACTAGAGGGTCTCTACTGAGACACATTGACCAGAGGGTTGTATTGAGTAGCCTTGAGTGGCTAATGTGATGTGTATGGTATTTTGGGGAACTCACTAAGCTTCATGCTTACTGTGTTATGTGTTATTTGTTTCAGGTACCTCTTAGGATCGCAGGAAGGCATTGGCTTGATTGTACACACACACCCGAGTTGAAGATTTGTTTTGGGAGGATCCTGGATTTGTAAACAATTTGGAATATGTGTTGATAATGTCTTACTTGTGGTATTTTGGGAATCTGAAATTTGGGATAATTATGTAGTTTTTAAAATGAAAAAAATTGTTTGAAAAATTAAGGTGTTACAGGTACCTTCAAGTCTCCAAAATAGTTCTCAAAGGTACGATAATATTCACTTTACAACATTTCTTGTATAGAAATTGGTCATAAATATACCTCCCACTCCCTAATTGTCAACTGATACTTCTCATACACACACAACGTATACATACAAACATGGGGCATGGAGGTAGTACACTCAAAATCTAATCTTAACTACTCAAATGTACCATTTCTCGAACAATGAATTTCCCAAAGATATGCATAAGTGAGGAAGGGTGCTAAACACATACCTGTCAAAGCCCTCCACCCTTCCTCACGATATCACTCTTCATACACACATACGTCACACACGAAAATATTTAAGGAAGTATTTCATAGTACACTTATATCTTCCTTTGATTCAATTATACAATGAAATCATAAAGAAAATATGGCTTTATATCTATCTTCTACTTCAATCTTTCAAACTACAAACCTCATTCCTTTCACCTCCCATTGGACCTATCTTTCTCCCTATCTCTCTCTCTCTCTCTCTCTTGTTGTTTATGTGATCGTTGGAGAACCCAAAATAGAGGCCGGAGGCTGTTAGGGTATAAATGTTGTAATATGTCGAAGTGTTAGTTATGTTGTTACGAAGGATCTTTAGTCTTTGTAAGAAGGGTCTTCGGATGTAATTTTATATTTACTAAGGCATTTTAATGAATAGTCTTAATGTCTAGTCCTTAGTATTTTGTTATGCTTTTGTACTCCTATAAATAGGAGTCTGTACTGAGTGAGAACTTAACTTTTTCACACACTTTTTACAGAGAATTCCTTTGTACTCTGTAAAATTGAAAGCATAATACGAGCTGAACAAATATTATATTTACTCTCGTGTTCATCATTTTTCTTCTTTCTGAATTCTTAATTGAATTGATCTGAAACTCGATTGCAAATCTCATCAATTGGTATCAGAGCAGGCATCCTTTCTGTGATCTGATTTTCATACGTTCAAAAAGGTTTTTGAATCTACTGTTTGATTCAAAAAGTTTCCGTCCTTTTTGAAATTGAAAAATTCTTCTTGATCTCAATCTAGGATTTGATTCTGCAAAAATAGTTGTTAATCGAGTGTTCGTTGTGTAATTCTGAATTGAATTATACAATTTGATTTTCAAAATTCTCAAAAGTTTTGTATCATCTTGAAGTTTTTGTCCGTACAACAATGGCGTCATTCAATCTGAATTCAATGACATCATTTTCTCATTTGCTTGGATCATCCACAAAAATTCCAATGCTTATTCCAGAATATTATGATCAGTGGGCAGATCGTATGGAAGATTACTTGAACGGATTGGATGAAGAATTATGGAAATGCATCTCAGGAGAAATCAATCAACCTGCACAAGTTCAACCAATCGGAATGTCTTCAAGTAGTTCAGAAGTTGATAATTAAACTGATCGTTTAAAACGGCTGGAGAAGACATGCATGAGGGAATTAAGAGGTGCGTTGCCTCCTGGTGTGTACAATTATGTCAGAACATGCAAAACAGCTAAAGAAATCTGGAATAATCTCAAAGACAAATTTCAAGGGAGTGAAAAGACGAAAATCACCTGTGTGAAACAATGTCTGGTGGAACTTAAAGAGTTCAGACAAAAAGAAAATGAGTCTATTGAAGCATACTATGATAGGTTCAACGAGTTAATCTATCGTTGTAATCGTTATAGTATAATAAGGTCACCAATGGAGTACAATTTGATATTTGTAATGGGACTTCAAAAGGAGTGGAGAAGTGTGAGTATAATGGTGAAAAATCAACAGAGTTTTGATACTTCGACTTTGAATGACTTGTACAATCAATTAAAATCTCATGAAAATGAAGTTAATGAAATACCTGAAGAAGCTATAGCAAGTCTTGGTGGTCCTTTGGCTCTAGTTTCGAAGGATTCAGAAAGAGAGAATGAAAAATCAAAGTCTGATGAAGAAGAAGGTTTTTTGATGCATTCTAATGATGAAGCTATTACATTTTACTCAAGCAATAGAGTAAAGAAATTTTTTAAGAAACCTTTTAATCCAAAGAAGTCATCAGATTCGAAGGGTAGTTTTGAGAACAAAAACAAACTGGATGAAAAGAAGAAAGAAATGAAGACAGATTCGAAGAATGAGATGGAGAAAATGAAGATGTTATTGAAAGGTGATACAGGAATTAATTGCCATTATTGCTATGGAGCAAATCATTTGGCAGTAGATTGTTTGTTGAGGAAGAAAGAGGAAAAGAAAAATAAAACAAAGGATGAAGCTTACTACACTGAGAAACTGGAAGAAGTAAAAAAGAAAGCAAAGAATTTGTCATTGGTGGCTCATGGAGAAACTGAATCGGATGGAAAATATCAAATATGGTCTTCAGGTTCAGATGATGAAGAGATGAAAAATCCAACTCATGGAGCCATGTATGCAAAGATGGAAGAGGATTCAGATGATGAACAGACTGACGAAGTGTGTGGGCAATGCTTCGTTTCGAAGTCTACTGACAAGTCGCCCATGACTACCAAGGTACGTAACATTCTTGAATCTTTTAACATTCCAGTTTCTGCATATAATTCTGAGTTAGTATCTTTTGATGAAACTGTTACTTACTTTGATTCAATCGTTGTGTCTGCTAGCAATGAAGCGAAAAAGTTAAGTGATCAATTACTAGAGACGAGAAAAATGTTGGATTCAAAAGTCACTAGGATTGATTACTTAGAATTGCAAGTTTCAAATATCATGGAGGATAGAGAAAAATTAGCAAAAGAAATAAACTTGTTGTTAGTACAAAGAAGTATTTTCTGTAATTCTGCAAAGAGATTGTGTCACACCCCAAAACCAGCGGAAACGTTCTGGGGCGGAGGACGTCATGTATAATATCAACAACAATGTAAAGTAGTAAACAAGAAACAACATCATCCATTGCATTAATAAAATAATTATTATACAATTGTATTCTGTCATATTTTGATAAACACTAAAGCATAAATCAAAATGAAAGATAAGTCTTGAATAAGCTCCATCTTCCTTTCTTCTTGCATCGGTACCTATCTAAGATGACCTGAGGATACAAGAAATTTTGAAAACGAGTATCAGCTATAAAGCTGGTGAGATCATAAGTATTAATGTGTCTTAATTTGTAAAAACTTATAATTTTTAAGACATGACATTGTTTTGAAAGAAAGCTCATAAAAGTGTGAAAATGTTTGTAGATCAGCTGTAAATGTTTGAAAACCCTAGAATCCCTATGATTCCTATTAGTAACAAAAGGAGTCTTCTACCAAGACTTAACTGTGCTCTTTGTAGTCTTCTACCAAGACCTAATTGTTTTACTATTATTAACATTATAAGAAATTTTATCCTTTGGTACAAGGATACCTAAATATAATTTTACCTCCTTGGTTATGTGAATGAGTCACAATTATGGGTAATAATATAACAACCTGAATCATACCCTTTGGTACTGTAAACGTTAACTTTAAGCCATCCGTAGACGTGCTCTTTACCTCTGTTGCTAACAGCTGGGTATAGGAATAGTTAATCCCTTAATCGTGCACCTGAAAAGGTACCAACCGTTTGACATCCGTAGATGTACTTTTACCTCTGTAGCTAACAGAGATTCTAGGAATGGTCAATCCCCCAACTCGCATCCTCTGGTACTAGGATAATAATCTATTCTATCTCGTCGATTATGTGATCTTATCACAAGGAAAAGGTAAGAACACGGATTTAATAACGGAGTCGTTACATATAAAATGTAATAGGACTCCTACTGATGTATCTATGCACAAGTACTCCTATAAGTATAGTAATGTAAATATTATAGTAGTACAGTAAGGTTCTACGTGCTGCTAGCTGTAATGTGTGTTCTCTCTATCTAGCAAGTATAGTAATATAACCGTTCTAGTATAGATGTATATGTTCTCGTCCTAGTATAGTTTGTACATGTAATGTATAGTAATGTTTTAGAAAGTATTGACTCATGAATGAACTGACTCATTGTATGATATCGCATTCTAGTAATGGTTCTGGTATCTTCCTGAACTACCCATATGGTAGCTTACTAGTAATCTAAGTGGTATGTATGGACGTGGATGTATACCCTTGTTACCCAAGGGCATAAGATGAACTGGAAGGACCTTTTATGACTTTATATGTACACATGATGTATAACTAATATTTAAACGACCTTCGGACGAGTATCCAATATCCCACCAGACCACATCTCAAGGCGCGAAAAGGAAATAGGGTGGATAGCCTTCCTAAGTCTTTTAAACATTTCTTATATAACTATACATATAGAGGCATGCAATTTATAATATAAAAGCATAAATAAGTTTGGTAAAACATTTGAAACATAAATATTAGTTGAAGGAAAGATCGACTTGATGTCAATCTATAAAACAATTTGAAGGCATAAGTTTGATAAAACAATATAAGTATAAGGAACATTTGTTTGAAACACAGTTGTAAATGAGTTTGAAATATGATAAACAGAGTAAGAGGTACAGTGTAATAAGGAGTTTAAAACATATAAAATGTTTATAAAAATCATTTGAAGGAAACTGTATGGTACAACGGCTAATGAGTAGCCAAATCTTTTGAATGTTGTATATTAATCACATGTGATTGATGTAATACTAGCATGATTCTACTTGTATCCCCCCCCCTCATAAAACATTTAAAAGTAGTTTAAAACATTATTTAAGGGGTATGAACTCACTTGATTGAAGTGGTTGATTTGAAATAGTTGAGAGAAGAATCGAGCATAACTTCGACAGGAAGAGTTGAAAACGCGGGAAAATCTCAGGATTCTCGGGAATCTCGGGAATCTCGAGAACACAAAACCTTCCTTCGGGACTTGAAGGTGAAAACCGAGGCTTGGGGAGGGTCTCGGGGGCTTAAACGCAGAGTTTCGGCGCGAGAAAGAAAGGAACTGAGCAATGGAACTCGGAGCCCTTGAAATCTACTTATAGGGGCATTTTATGGGTGTGCCACGTCGTGGCAACCTTTTTCCATGTCGTGGGCTTGGTCGTCACTGCATGCGTCATCCCAAGTTGCATCTGGGGGCCTCCCGGAGGTGTCAGGAGATTTGCCACGTCGTGGCACTGCTTGCCACGTCGTGGTCTCTGACAGCCTCGAATATCGGGTCTCGAACTTGTAAAATCCGTAACTTTCGCATACGAGCTCCGTTTTCGACGTTCTTTATATGCACGCGTAGCTAAAAATATGATCTACAACTCTCGTTTAGACTTCATTGGCAAATTTTGACTTTATTTTTAATTATTTACTTCTAACGGGCCGGGACACGAAAAGTCCGTATAAAATCCATAACTTCTTCATCCGATGTCCGTTTTCGTCAGACTTTTCGCCGTTGTGCTACTATTAGATTCTCATTTAGGTTGTTTTGGTCAAAAGTCTCTCGAGCTCTATTTCGAGTTTTTTAGCTGTCTACTGCTATATCCAAATCTTGGAAAAATCATAACTTCCTCATACGAAGTCAGATTTGGACGTTCTTTTTATGTACGCTCACGGTTTGAGGTTATCTATAACTTTCATTTAGATACTTAAGGCTATAAACTATTGTATTGAAACTTCGCGTTTTTCGTTTAATTGGTGTTGCCGGTTTTGCCGAGAATCTTCAGTTGGTCATAACTTCTTCGTTATAACTCGGATTTTAGGGTTCTTTATATGTACGAAAACCTTGATACGATTCCTACTACTTTATATAACCCAAATAAGATTTTAGGAAAGTTATATTTTGACCTAAATTTGATTGGTTTTACATTACATTGTCTCGAAATATCGGGTTGTCACATCATCCCCCCGTTAGAGGGAATTTCGTCCCGAAATTAGAATTTAAGCAAGGAAGTATGCACGAATGATCGAGTCGTGAGGAGGAAACTTCCTAATCGATTGGTTCTAGCGCACCTAAGTGATAACGGGTTCTCGGTTGGCATTCCAACGAACCTTCACTAACTGGCGATGGCGTTTCTTCGTCCGCTTGACCTCTCGGTCGAGGGTCACTATGGTTCTAATACGAAGTTGAGGATCTCGAAGAGTGGACTTGCAAGAGTACTAACGGAAAGGTATGGCTTCACGATCGAGATGCGGAGAGTAGAAAGTACATTACTGAGTTCGCGGAGTAGGTCTAGTTTGTGTGAGGCACAGGACCGATTCTGATAAGAATCTCGGAGGTCCTGTCTAACTTGGATTTAGCTTCCCAGGCTTTACGAAGCGTATTAAGCCATTCCCAGAGTGAGTTACCCTAAAGAACTTGGTCACTCACTTGGAATCTCAAAGGTTCCTTTTCTTGCGTAACTTCCCAGTCAAAGGTCACCCCTTGCTGGGTCAAAGTCGTACGAGTTTCTGTATCTTGCGAGGAGTTCTGAATGAACTAAGGCAGTAGGTCGGTAATACCTAGAATCTGGCGAAAACTGTCGGCGTCTCTGGTGTCGATAAATGCTCAACGGTTTTGACAAATTGAAAGAGTACTCAAAATTTCTCACATTACTATCAGTGTGTCCTAGAAATTTGACTCTTCAATTTCAAAACTCGTGCCTAGAGAACTTTCTTAAAAGTTCCTCTGTAGGAATGTTACCATGGGCTTTCTTCTTACTACGAGGGTAGATAAGTAAGTCATTACATGGAGAAATGATGACTGATCCCAGTAAGAAAGACGTAACTCTATTTATTTAGCTCATGAGAACTATGGGCGTATTGGTCCTATCCGAAACGTATCACTATGAACTCGAAGTGTCCGTATCGGGTTCGGAAGATAGTCTTCCAGACATCCTTCCCTAACACATCGAACTGGTGATATTTGGATCTCAGGTCCATTTCTGAAAGTAGATTCTTTCCTTACGTCTGCTCAACCATTTAGTCTATGTGAGGCAGAGATAACGATTTCTATGAAAATCTTGACGGATTCCTTGATAACCGAGGCACATACGATGCGATCCATCGATCTCTGGAAGAATTGGACCGAGGTTCTCTAGGGTGAGAAACCTAGTCTTCTAATTCTATTTCTGTGTGGTTCGCCAAGTTGCTCGTGCTATTCTTGTATCTCCGTGGGTGTTTAAACTATAGGGTGATCTGTTTCGGGAGTTGTGCTGGGTTCTAAGTCTATTCACATGACGATGTGATTACTCGTATACTTAGGCAGTTTCTCCGTCCTGAAGTCCATTTTAGAATTCATACAGGGCTTCACGATCACAATTTCGTGTATACGAGTCGTATATAATTAAGATTGAAAAGGTAGTCGAATAACTGATTCTTCCTTACCCTCACATCCCAAGGAGGAAAAGAGTTAAGGCGGAATCATCAATTCTAAACCTGTAGAACCTTGATTATATAACACTCTTATGTATACCTTCCTCAGTGACAGATCATCTGCATGAATCCCTGGATTGAACTTGACGTACTGCACGAGTGGTACTTCGGGATTTCTTTGGGAAGAAAAATAACTAAGAGGTACTCCTGGAATGAGTACTTCGGTGTTCTGATATGACGGCTTCGCTGGATAAACGATCCAGAAGAAAGAGATGTACGCATGAAGCTGTTTTAGCGTCGATCAAATTGAATAAGATTGTATGCTAATGTCTGAATCATACAGAAACTTTAAAGACATTAGAATTAAACATAGACGATTACAGACAAAACACAACTGTGCAACCATGAACAGAGTTACAGTACTTTAGATTTACCACAAGACTATTGCTGCGAATAGGGTATACTACAAAAGACAAGTATACGCAGCACGAGCATCCCTATACTGACAGGATCTCGCAAAAGGTAAGACTCTAGTTGCACTAATTCTAGATAGTTTATAAGTCTGTTACAACGAACGCCCTTTAACGTGGTTCCGGAGTAGGCTCTCCTGCAGCTGTGATCCTGAGAATCTTCCCATCTGTGCCAGAATTCTGCGTTATCGGGCAATCCTTCTGGAGGTGTCCAATTTCACCGCATTGGTGACATATATGGACAGCACCCACATTGGTGGTGGTAGTGAAACGTCGAGTAGGAGTTATGGGGACGCGGGTTCTTTCCTTTTTCGGGAATTCTCTTTTATAGTGACCAAACTCACCACAGTGATGACAAGTCTGGTTTCCCTCGGCGTTGGGTGAGTTATTGGTCAGTCCTGATAAGCTCTTGCGGTATCGTTTGGTGTGCCTCTTTTTGTTGCAGTTTCAGCACTGCTTCCCCCGACACGGTCCAAGGTGGTGATAATTACATTTGATGCAATTTGGGAGATTTCCAGCATATTGTCGGGCTGGGTTTGGGACAACTGGTGTTTCCGAAGGGATGGTAGTAGGAGGTATAGATGTCGTAGTTGTGAAGGTCGTTACCCGTGGTTGTTTCTTGTTCGTCCCTTTACGCGATTTGTCCTTCTTTCTATCCCAAAACTTCCTTTTGTTACTCTTCGTCTTGGAACTCGGGGTGTCGTGGTAGTTTGCTGCTCGTTGCGGTATTTGATTGTTACTCGGATTGGAATTGTTGCAAACAATCCCGCTAACATTCGCATTGTTAGCGTTAAGGTGCGTCAGAAAAGCTGACACGACAGCCGAGACTGCAGCTTGAATGGTAGCTGCATCAATCTGGAGGGTTGGTGCTTGGTTGATGGGTTGCTCGTCCTTCTTTGGCGACATGATTCTGTTTTACGGAAAGAAAATGAATTTGTGAGAGAGCATGGTTGAACCTAGACTTAATTTGACTGTTTAAGAAAAGAATAGAAGTATGTTCTCGAGAGTTTGACCTACATCCCTATGATGCAGTCCTAGAACAGATTGGAGGTATGATTACGAAGGTTTGACCTACATCCCTATGATGCAGTCCTAGAAATGAGTAAAAGTAAGTTTGTAGAATGGTCTCAAGACGTTTGATGTTCGAGCTGAGGTATCGGGGTTAGTGAATAACAAGATCCAACCACTGAAAGAGACTTGGAAATGTCTCCGGAGATAAATCACCATAGTCCAATGACTTGACTAAAGCATGATTTAGATAGACTCCAATGAAAGTAAGATAAAAGTACTTGCATGAAGAATGACACAGAAGTTAGCCGGCTGTCAATATCTTTGATATTCACGATGTAAGGATTCTGGAAAATGACCTTTTAAGGTTTCACATCATATCCACTGAAGATAGTTCCTGACAGCTTAAAGACCTAAGTAAAGTAGTTACGGTACACGATAATTTCATAGAAAATGCCACATCGGGCATAGACAGAAAACGATTTCTTTTTATAAGGGAAATAAAGTAAAGCGTCTACTATTGGCGACGGTCATTCCTCTAGTGAACTCTTAGCTCAACCAATTGACGTTCCATTGTCAAGTAGGTGTCTTTCGCACACCATCTGGCGTACTCGGAGCTCTATGACCTCGGCTCGTGATTCAGCCAGTGCTTGCAGCAGGTTCTCATGGTTTTACTTTGATCTCTCGTGAGCATCTTCTAGATGAATGGTGCGGAGGGTATGCATTCTTGCATCTGCGACAACTTCGGCGATCTGATGTAGGGCTGTCCTGCCTTGAATCTCAATTCGGGCCTCTCTGCGGACCAAGATTGGCAAGACTATATCTGCTAAGCCCTCATTGCTCAAGTCATAAAAGCTTCGGTCGCTATTAAATGGCATAGGCTGATCTTGTCCTTGGCTCCATATTTCCAAGCACTCCACTCACTCAGGGTCGGGCCATGAAAAGCCGGACGAGGGTTAGGAATCGGATAGGAGCTGCTTGGGGTAGGTTCTCAACCTCTGGTTCGGAGTTAGCATCATACGAAAGGTCTTCATCATGGTGATCATCCAAGGGGATAGTGTGATCATTCTCTGGTTCTTCTCCAAACCAACCAGCTATGACTTCATTCGGAAGATACTGGTTGTCAAGGGGCTGGAGTCCAACTATGATTTCTATGCGAGAATTTAGGGTAAGAGAATAATTATTAGACGAACTATCTAGATAATTATTTAGAGAACCCTCATTAGTTACATCGCTATTTGTGAAGTGCATACCCGCTATGTGTAATCTAAACAGGATAGACCTTCGAATAAGTGACCTTATTTCCAAATTCACACAGAATAGGGGTAAGGCAAAATTATCACTGATTCTAAGTCTATAACATCCTAATTACATGTAGCCTTAGTGTATCCACTTAGCAACTATCAACTTAGTAATGAGGATCCCGTTTTAATTCTCAAGTATAAAGTACTCATAGTAACACCAAATACTCCTATAGTATTTTAATTTTAATGTTATGTTCTATTGTTCTCATTGTGGTAGGGTTGGTAAGATTTTAGCATTGTTGCGACTACACACTTAAACTTAGGCACATGCTAGTCAACCCTCGGATAATATAGGCGATCAGGCTATATCTTCCCAGTTTTGACCATATGTCTCTAAGCCCACTTGTGTTGCCCAACAATCGTAATTCTTTTGTACTGTCCTAGTGACACTGATTTTAGTATGAATACAGGCACGTATACTTACTTAAATATTTTATTATTTAAAGTATAAACACTAAATCAGAGTATTTTTAATCCCATTGTATTTATAGTTAGTATATCTTTTATGGGTTGATATACTCAATTCACTATAAACAATGCTCTGATACCAATCTGTCACACCCCAAAACCACGAACGGCGGAAACGTTCTGGGGCGGAGGACGTCATGTATAATATCAACAACAATGTAAAGTAGTAAACAAGAAACAACATCATCCATTGCATTAATAAAATAATTATTATACAATTGTATTTTGTCAAATTTTGATAAACACTAAAGCATAAATCAAAATGAAAGATAAGTCTTGAATAAGCTCCATCTTCCTTTCTTCTTGCATCGGTACCTATCTAAGATGACCTGAGGATACAAGAAATTTTGAAAGCGAGTATCAGCTATAAAGTTGGTGAGATCATAAGTATTAATGTGTCTTAATTTGTAAAAACTTATAATTTTTAAGACTTGACATTGTTTTGAAAGAAAGCTCATAAAAGTGTGAAAATGTTTGTAGATCAGCTGTAAATGTTTGAAAACCCTAGAATCCATATGACTCCTATTAGTAACAAAAGGAGTCTTCTACCAAGACTTAATTGTGCTCTTTGTAGTCTTCTACCAAGACCTAATTGTGTTACTATTATTATCATTATAAGAAATTTTATCCTTTGGTACAAGGATACCTAAATATAATTTTACCTCCTTGGTTATGTGAATGAGTCACAATTATGGGTAATAATATAACAACCTGAATCATACCCTTTGGTACTGTAAACGTTAACTTTAAGCCATCCGTAGACGTGCTCTTTACCTCTATTGCTAACAGCTGGGTATAGGAATAGTTAATCCCTTAATCGTGCACCTGAAAAGGTACCAACCGTTTGACATCCGTAGATGTACTTTTACCTCTGTAGCTAACAGAGATTCTAGGAATGGTCAATCCCCCAACTCGCATCCTCTGGTACTAGGATAATAATCTATTCTATCTCGTCGATTATGTGATCTTATCACAAGGAAAAGGTAAGAACACGGATTTAATAACAGAGTTGTTACATATAAAATGTAATAGGACTCCTACTGATGTATCTATGCACAAGTACTCCTATAAGTATAGTAATGTAAATATTATAGTAGTACGGTAAGGTTCTACGTGCTGCTAGCTGTAATGTGTGTTCTCTCTATCTAGCAAGTATAGTAATATAACCGTTCTAGTATAGATGTATATGTTCTCGTCCTAGTATAGTTTGTACATGTAATGTATAGTAATGTTTTAGAAAGTATTGACTCATGAATGAACTGACTCATTGTATGATATCGCATTCTAGTAATGGTTCTGGTATCTTCCTGAACTACCCATATGGTAGCTTACTAGTAATCTAAGTGGTATGTATGGACGTGGATGTATACCCTTGTTACCCAAGGGCATAAGATGAACTGGAAGGACCTTTTATGACTTTATATGTACACATGATGTATAACTAATATTTAAACGACCTTCGGACGAGTATCCAATATCCCACCAGACCACATCTCAAGGCGCGAAAAGGAAATAGGGTGGATAGCCTTCCTAAGTCTTTTAAACATTTCTTATATAACTATACATATAGAGGCATGCAATTTATAATATAAAAGCATAAATAAGTTTGGTAAAACATTTGAAACATAAATATTAGTTGAAGGAAAGATCGACTTGATGTCAATCTATAAAACAATTTGAAGGCATAAGTTTGATAAAACAATATAAGTATAAGGAACATTTGTTTGAAACACAGTTGTAAATGAGTTTGAAATATGATAAACAGAGTAAGAGGTACAGTGTAATAAGGAGTTTAAAACATATAAAATGTTTATAAAAATCATTTGAAGGAAACTGTATGGTACAACGGCTAATGAGTAGCCAAATCTTTTGAATGTTGTATATTAATCACATGTGATTGATGTAATACTAGCATGATTCTACTTGTATCCCCCCCCCCTCATAAAACATTTAAAAGTAGTTTAAAACATTATTTAAGGGGTATGAACTCACTTGATTGAAGTGGTTGATTTGAAATAGTTGAGAGAAGAATCGAGCATAACTTCGACAGGAAGAGTTGAAAACGCGGGAAAATCTCAGGATTCTCGGGAATCTCGGGAATCTCGAGAACACAAAACCTTCCTTCGGGACTTGAAGGTGAAAACCGAGGCTTGGGGAGGGTCTCGGGGGCTTAAACGCAGAGTTTCGGCGCGAGAAAGAAAGGAACTGAGCAATGGAACTCGGAGCCCTTGAAATCTACTTATAGGGGCATTTTATGGGTGTGCCACGTCGTGGCAACCTTTTTCCATGTCGTGGGCTTGGTCGTCACTGCATGCGTCATCCCAAGTTGCATCTGGGGGCCTCCCGGAGGTGTCAGGAGATTTGCCACGTCGTGGCACTGCTTGCCACGTCGTGGTCTCTGACAGCCTCGAATATCGGGTCTCGAACTTGTAAAATCCGTAACTTTCGCATACGAGCTCCGTTTTCGACGTTCTTTATATGCACGCGTAGCTAAAAATATGATCTACAACTCTCGTTTAGACTTCATTGGCAAATTTTGACTTTATTTTTAATTATTTACTTCTAACGGGCCGGGACACGAAAAGTCCGTATAAAATCCATAACTTCTTCATCCGATGTCCGTTTTCGTCAGACTTTTCGCCGTTGTGCTACTATTAGATTCTCATTTAGGTTGTTTTGGTCAAAAGTCTCTCGAGCTCTATTTCGAGTTTTTTAGCTGTCTACTGCTATATCCAAATCTTGGAAAAATCATAACTTCCTCATACGAAGTCAGATTTGGACGTTCTTTTTATGTACGCTCACGGTTTGAGGTTATCTATAACTTTCATTTAGATACTTAAGGCTATAAACTATTGTATTGAAACTTCGCGTTTTTCGTTTAATTGGTGTTGCCGGTTTTGCCGAGAATCTTCAGTTGGTCATAACTTCTTCGTTATAACTCGGATTTTAGGGTTCTTTATATGTACGAAAACCTTGATACGATTCCTACTACTTTATATAACCCAAATAAGATTTTAGGAAAGTTATATTTTGACCTAAATTTGATTGGTTTTACATTACATTGTCTCGAAATATCGGGTTGTCACATCATCCCCCCGTTAGAGGGAATTTCGTCCCGAAATTAGAATTTAAGCAAGGAAGTATGCACGAATGATCGAGTCGTGAGGAGGAAACTTCCTAATCGATTGGTTCTAGCGCACCTAAGTGATAACGGGTTCTCGGTTGGCATTCCAACGAACCTTCACTAACTGGCGATGGCGTTTCTTCGTCCGCTTGACCTCTCGGTCGAGGGTCACTATGGTTCTAATACGAAGTTGAGGATCTCGAAGAGTGGACTTGCAAGAGTACTAACGGAAAGGTATGGCTTCACGATCGAGATGCGGAGAGTAGAAAGTACATTACTGAGTTCGCGGAGTAGGTCTAGTTCGCGGAGAGTAGAAAGTACAGTTGAAAACAATCTTACAAAGAATACATATAAATTTCAACATCAAAAACCAAAAATAGTATGGATTGAAAAGTCAAAAGTTGAGAAGAAAGAAGTTGTCCCAACTGTAAATGTGTTTACAAAGCACGAAGGTGTTAAAACTGATGTTAAAACAATTGACAAAGCAGTAAAATTAAATTCAAAAGAATTTAAAGCTCAAGTTGAAAATTTTTCAAAGAAAAATAATATTTCGAAACGTCAAGCGAGAAAAACAAAATTTTCAAATAGAAGAAAAGTTTTTAAAGAAAAATCAAAGTCTCAAATTTTTGAAAAGAAAAGTGCTTCGTTTTCAAATAATAAATCAAAAGTTTCAAATGAAATAAAAACTACAATACCAAGAAATTTTTTTCAGAAAAAGGTTGGAACACAAACTTCAAAGTTTCAAAACAAGACATCTTATCATGAATCATATCTTTCAAAACCAAAAATTGATTATGTTCCAAATTCAGCAAAATGTTATAATCCTTTGAAGAAACAAGCTGACAAAGTCTCATATGCAAACGGAATAACAACAAAGAGAAATATTGATCATTGGTTGGAAGGAAAAGGAAAGATATACCAATTAAGTAAGTTTTCAAAAGAAGAGATACATGAGGCGTATGACAAATATGCTAATCGTTCAACGAATGGTAGTTCGTCATCCAAAGAGTCAAATATATCAGTTAAAGTTTGGCAGCCGGTCACAAGTGCAAAAAGTGAAAAATCACAAACTCAAGAGGTGAAGGGTGTAATTAGTGAAAATTTGAAAAATAATAAACACTCATATATCTGACCCTTCGAATGAAAATGTTAGATTTATTGACAGTTTCAAAACAAAAGTATGTGATTGGGTTAATGGTTGTACTTTACAATTGAATCACAAACCTAATATGAATGGACCCAACAAAGATTGGGTACCTAAATTTTTCCAATAATCGCAGGTACTTTGTGACGAGCAATATGATAACAAGTGGTATATTGATAGTGGTTGCTCACGTCACATGACTGGGAAGAAGGAAAACTTGCGTGATTTTCGAAGCCTAGAAAATGGAGGAGTGGTTAAGTTTGGTAATAATCACAAATGCAAAGTCAAGGGTTATGGAAAGATAACGAATGGAAATTTCACTATCAACAGAGTTGCATTTGTTGAAGGTTTACAACACAACTTGATAAGTGTTTCACAACTTGTTGTGGGCACTGGCAATCAAGTTCTTTTTAATGAAGAAGGAAGTGTCATTTCAAATGTTAAGACTAAGGAAGTTTTACTTAAGTCAAAACGAAAAGGTGATATGTTTACATTGGATATTGTTCCTATTGTAGGCAAACCTGCTGTGTGTCTACTTTCGAAGGCTGCTGCTGATGTTAGCTGGTTATGGCATAGGAGATTATCACATATCAATTTTCGAAACATCAACACAATTGTCATACAAGATCTGGTAAGAGGTTTACCCATTCTTAAATATGATAATGACAGTTTGTGTGCAGCTTGTGAAGTAGGAAAACAATACAAACAAGGTCATCCTATCACAATAGATTCGAAGATTGTTGAACCCCTTGAACTCTTACATATTGATTTATGTGGTCCTTCAACAGTTGCTAGTCTTAACAAGAAAAGGTACATTTTGGTAATTGTAGATGATTTTTCAAGATTCACGTGGGTTTATTTTCTCAGGTTAAAATCCGAAGTTCCACAAATGATGATTGATTTTATCAAGAAGATGGAAGTTTCATTGAAGAAGTCAGTTCGAAAAATTAAAAGTGATCATGGAACTGAATTCAAAAATCGTGTCTTCGATTCATTTCTGGTGGAAAAAGAAATTTCGCATAATTTTTCATCTCCTTATACACCACAGCAAAATGGTGTAGTTGAGAGAAGAAATCGATCATTATGTGAAGCTGCAAGAACAATGTTGGCTTATTCGAATTTACCTCAATATCTTTGGGCTGAAGCTGTTTCAACTGCTTGTTTTACTCAAAATCAATCATTCATTCATAGACGGTTTAATGTTAGTCCTTATGAAATCATCAATAATCGAAAACCTAATGTCAAATTTTTCCATGTTTTTGGATGCAGGTGTTTCATAATGAATCTTAAGGATAATATTTCGAAGTTTAAAACAAAAGCAGATGAAGGAATTTTCTTGGGATACTCACACAATTCAGTTGCTTATAGAGTGATAAATAAGCGAACTCGTAAAGTGGAAGAAACTTTTAATTTGACATTTGATGATCAATACATTAAAAAGTCTAATCATAAATTTGCGAATTATCCTATTTTGCAAAATTCTTCAAATATAGATGATTCAATTGAAATGGATGATGTTGATTATGATTCGATTTTTGGTATTTTAGATCAAGCAATTGATGCAGAAAGAAATGCAACTGATAATCAAACATCAGAAACTTCGAAGTATAACAATGATTCAACTTCGAATTTGAATCAAAACCCAAATGAACAAGCTAATGATCCAGTGGAGGGGGAGCACTTGGATTCAAATACTTTTGTTGAGGGGGAGAGTTATAGTGAAAGAGATAACTTGTCAACAAATGTTAATGTCGAAGAGGAGCAAATTCTTGATGGAGAGCCGATTAGTGAATCAGATCAAAATATCGAAACGGAGTCAATCATCGAGGGGGAGCCCATACTTGAGAATGATCCAATTCTTGAAGAAGAACATTTTGATGATGCTGATGATTCAATTTCCATAAATGGATTAGAAACAGATATTATGTTCGAAGATGCACTTTTGGATTTTGATCCTAATTATCCACCATTGGATAAATGGACAAGAAATCATCCAAAAGATCAAATTCTTGGTGATCCACAAGCAGGAATAATGACAAGAGCACAACTTCAAGTACGAAATGAGGTACTGAATAATCATCAAGAGTTATGCATGTTTAATGTTTTTATTTCCAAAATCGAACCAAAGACAGTTAAGGTTGCAATGGAACACTCTGATTGGGTTGTTGCTATGCAAGCTGAATTGTCTGAATTCGAAAGAAACAAGGTTTGGAGATTAATTCCAAAACCTGCTGATGTGTCAATTGTTGGACTCAAATGGATTTATAAAAACAAAATTGACAAAGATGGAAACATTATTCGAAAGAAAGCTAGACATGTTGTTAAAGGATATTCTCAACAAGAAGGAATTGATTACGAAGAAACATTTGCCCCTGTTGCAAGACTCCAGGCTGTTCGTATTTTTCTGGCTTTTGCAGCTCATAAAGATTTTGATGTCTATCAAATGGATGTCAAATGTGCATTCTTAAATGGAGAACTCAATGAAACGGTATATGTAGAACAACCTCCAGGTTTTATAAACATGAAACATCCTGATCATGTTTATATTCTAGATAAAGCTGTATATGGGTTAAAACAAGCACCAAGAGCATCGTATGCAACTCTAACATCATTTTTGAAACAATCTAAATTTAAACAAGGCTCAGTTGATCCTACTTTATTTCGAAAGAAAATTGGAAATCATCTGATGCTTGTTCAAATTTATGTTGATGATATAATTTTTGGCTCAACTGACCCTGCTTTATCTAAAAAATTCGAAGATCTGATGAAAAGCAAATTTGAAATGAGTATGATGGGCAAAATTAATAACTTTTTAGGTTTGAATATTCGTCAAAACAGGGAAGGCATCTTCATTAATCAAGAGAAATATACGAAGAATTTGTTGGAATAGTTTGGAATGACGAATAGCACAAGGTTACGAATACCAATGGCAACGGGCATAAAGCTAATTCCTTCGTTAGATAAATCTGCTGTTGATATTACTTTGTATCGAAGCATGATTGGTTCTTTATTGTATTTTAACTGCAAGTAGACCTGATATTATGTATTCTATTTGTAATTGTGCAAGGTATCAATCAAATCCACGTGAACCACATCTCACAACAGTAAAGAATATTTTCCGATATTTGAAAGGCACTACTTCGTTAGGATTGTGGTATCCTTCGAAAACAGGTTTCTTTGTACAAGCTTATTCGGATGCGGATCTTAGAGGATGCAATCTTGATCGTAAAAGCACAACTGGTGGGTGTCAATTGCTAGATGGAAAGTTGGTCAGCTGGCAATCGAAGAAGCAAACATGTGTGTCAATATCAACCGCTGAAGCTGAATATGTTGCTGCAGCTGCGTGTACATCGCAAATAATTTAGATTCAAAGTCAATTAAGAGATTATGCAATTAATATGAAAAAGATTCCTTTATATTGTGATTCACAAAGTGCAATAAGAATTTTTCATAATCCTGTGTAGCATTCAAAGACCAAGCACATTGCTCTTCGATATCATTTCATCAAAGATCATGTTGAAGAAGGAAATATTGAAGTTCATTTTGTAAAAACAACGGAACAATTGGCAGATATTTTTACAAAGGCTTTGGATGAAAAATCGTTTCTTCGGATCTTAGATGGATTGGGAATGATTAATGGAAATTCTCTTCAAACTGATAAAAGCGAAGAGTGATGGGTCTGAATCATTTGGAGTACGAACGAACATGATGATTCAGTGTTCAGAGGTTACTGTTCATGGTCAACGCTTCGAACGTTTCGCATTCGAAAGTTTTTGAAATAAACTATCAGAGGTTACTGTTCAAGTCAACGGTTCTTCGTATTTGTAAACATTTCAACTAAGGTTAGATTTGTAGTTTGTTTAATTTTTTTTTATGAAAAACCTGAAAAATCAAAAATATTTTCTTTTCTTGAAAAATTAAAAATCCAAAAAGATTTTGTTTCAGTTTGTCTTTAATTTTTTTTTGAAAAATTACAAAAATACCAAAAATATTTTTCATTTTTTAGTTTTAACATGTGTATTGTGAGTTTTGTCAAGTTTCAAATACGAAGGATTCATGCGTTTGGATTTGAAGGAAAGGTATGATCTCTATACATTTTCGATTAGTTAGGATGTCCCTAGAAGCATGCTGATGCATGTTGTCTCAAGCCTCGTATGATTCTATGTATGGGAAATGAAAGCCTTGATGAAATTATCTCATGAAAATTTCTTCCCAACAAGGCTTGTATTTGCATAAATCAACAAGAGCTACCTTACTCTTCTCAAATGAGTTAAGAGTTTTCTGTTTTGTCCAAAATAACAGAGGTACCCTTCGATTCTTATCCAATCTTTTTAAACCAAACAATTCTTACATTCCAAATATTCGAAGAAATTTGTCCTTGAGGTTTTTGATCAAACCAATCAAAACCTAGATTAATTACAAATCTGTGTTTGTGATCTAATATCATGAGTCCATGATAGAAGTGAAACCCAAAATATCATAAACCTTAAGGAATTGACGGGGAACCATGTTCCAGATCTTACGAAGCTTTTGCTTCAGTACCTTTTATACTCCAAATCATATTCATTTCTTTTGAGTGATCTTAATCAAACAATCGAAAACTACGATGTTTGTTCCCAACAAGATCCAGCATAAATGTTTTTATGAATATGATTTCCGTGTGAGTATATTTTCAAAATTCTAGTTACTTTGAATATCATTCACAACCAAGTTGTCACTAACTAAATTGGTTATACAACTAATTTTGTTTACAATTTCTCACCTTATTTTAAGGTTGATATGTAACGAAATTTTCGAAGCCACCCATTTGACCTATAAAAGAAACCCTTCAAAACTTCTTAACAAGTTATCGATTGTAATTCACGGGAAACCACACAAGCTGTTAATTATCTCTCTTGATAATTTTCGAAGATATCTTTGCCTGGGATAATATTGTTTTTGTGTCAAAAGAAATTGTTGACATCACAAGTTTTCAAAAAAAAAATTTCCTTGTTTCTCATCTAATTCTTTTGGAACACAGCACACACGAAATCCTTGAGGTTTGAGTAACACCAACTTAAACTGACGATTTCAAAATTCTGGCAAATGACTTCGCTTTTTAAACCTCAAAGTGAAAGAGCCTAACCTCTATTCCGAAGGCATCTGACGGTTACAATTCTTTTGGGGAATACCAAACAGTCCTATCTCTTGATGACGCATGGTGTATGATAAGCGTGTAAGGCGTGTTGACAGTTACGATTGTTACTTTTTGATGAGTACATTCTGGTTTTCAAGGTGCCATGTCAGCAAGCATTTAATGCATCCAGCTTCAAATTCAAAATTGTAGGGTTACATATAAAAGGGCAAATCAGAACTCAATTACACTTTACGCGATCAAACTCTCTGAAACACAAAGTTCTCTATGCAATTCATCTTCTTCATACGTTCTTTGCTCAAATCATCTTCAATGGCGACTACTTCATCACCAACTACAGATGAAATCATCAGTGGTCCAATTCTGAAGATCCAGGGTTCCAACTACCATGTTGAATCGGATTTGTCAAAATATCTGGAAGAACTTCACATGCTTGTGGTAGCTTTACAGAATTCTGTTCTGTCTAAAGCAATGTTTGATTCATTTGCTGCCCCGATGTCCTGGTTATCAAAGGCAGGTTCTACTGCATCATACAACAAGGAGACTGGGTGTGTGGAATTCACAATGGTTACAGATACAAGAATTAGGGTCTCCAAGCGGTTGTTTTGCAAGATTTTGGGAATTCCAAATTCTGGCCCGTATGATGAACTTACTTCTTCACAAGTGGTGTATATGTTCAATGAGATGGATCACCAACCTCCATTGACACGTATCAGTGATTTCAAGAAGTCAGAGTTACCAACAATTTGGAACTTTTTGTTTGGCATCTTTCTTAGATGTCTTACTGGAAGAACTGTGGGGCTGGATAAAGGAAGGATGGAAGTTTATGCAATGGTAGCTGGGTTATACTACGATTTGCAAGTTGATTATCTTGAGCAATTATGGACAGAGTTCATAACATGTATTTCGAAGACAAGTGCTAAGCAGGAGATTTCTTGTGCAAGATATTGGAGTCTGATAGTCCAATATTTCTATCAGAAGGAGAAAATCAAAGTTCCAGATTACGAAGAGAAATCCGTTTTCCACATGTATGGTAGTCCGAAGGAGGTACATGATGATCCGGATATTTTTACCACAGTTGCTCGCATTCCAGATGCAATGCTCAAGAAGGTGGATCCCACGAATAATGTGTTGGTGTTATATTTACAATCTATTGACACAACCGTTGTTACTGGGATATTACAACAAGAAGAGAAGAAGAAGTCGAAGAAATCCAAGAAGACAGAGGGTGAGTCTTCAGAAAAAGGGGTGAAAGCAGAACAAAAGAATCAGGAGCTAATCATTACATCTCGAACTATCGAAGAGGTGTCTCCTGTTTTAACTTGAGTGGCTGGTACACCTGTTATTAAAGCCTCTCCATCAAAAGAAACGATTCCTTCGAAGACGGGGTTTTTTCGAAGAATAAAAATCAAGAGAAAATCTCAATTGGTGAAGAAAACACAGGTTACTCATCAAGGGGTCACAGTTAGAGAAATTCTAGCTCCGGTGTCTCCATCTTCTAAGAAGCGAAGGGCTGAAGATATGGCTAAGTTTTTAAAGAAAACCCAACGTGTCGACGAAGTGGATCAAGTTCCTGAGACTCCCGAAGATGAAATTCCAAAAGAAGTAGAAATACGTCAGTCTACTGAAATTTCGAAGCCTGCTGACATAAAGATCATTGAACCAACGTCTTTACCTCAGGTTACTTCAACAACTGATTCTCCGACATTCCAATCTATTATGGATCAACCTTTCACCACTATCTTCTCAACACAATCAACCGATCCACTAAATCCATCATCACCTGTTGCTGAAACCATGGCTATGATGAGGAAACTGATAACGAAGGGTTTGGAGGAACATTCGAAGCTCTTTCCTTTGATAAAGCTGAACAAGATTTTCCTGACCATATGCTGTTGATGATGAAGCAGTTCAAGATATTGAATTCAAAATTGAATTCTATCTTGCAATCTCAAGCGGATGCGGGAAGTGCTGGAATCAATATCATAGAAGTTGATTCCATAATGAAGGAAATGGAAAGCATGATGATTTTGAAGGCATCAGGGTTAATACGTGATTCTGAAAGCCGCATTCTTGAGAAGACTGATCGGACTGATAGTTCTACAAAGAATATAATCAATTCTCTGAGATCTGATTTTATGAAGGAAGTGAAGGAATTGAAGACTGTTACGAAGGAGCGTCATGTGCTCTTCGTACAGGAAGTTAAGAAGGTTCGAGAAGACGTTAATATGCAGATTCGTGAACTTCGTGAAGAAATGACAAAGGAGGTTCGACATATTCAACAAGGGTATGAATCAGCACATCAGAAGATCGACATTATTTGTCATGCCGTTGTTGAGTGTGTTAAGATGTTCGAACAAGTCAATCCTCAGACGATCTCTCTTTTAGCCAAAGACGAACAACATTTTGTAGAGTTGGTGAAACTGCTGAAAGAAATCCAAGAAATATCTTCGAAATCATCTTCTCCAATTATTTCTCAAGAATTTCTTTCTCAGAAATTCATTCATTTTGAAGCCATCCTACAAAAACACCTTGCTCCATTACTTAGAATTTCAAGCGTTTTGCCAAATGTATCAGATGCCCCACCTGCTGTCACAGGGGTGCAAGGGGGAGAAAAGGTTGGTCAAGCAAAGGCTGGAGAACATGAGAGGACAACTGAAGATTCGAAGGTGGTAGGAAAGGTTTATCCTTCGAAAGTTGTTGTTAAGCCAACAATTGTTTCAGCTGCTCCAGTCATTTCGACTGTGACTACAACTGTTCCAATTCCAAGACCTATTACAAAAGGTATTGTAATTGAGAATGTAGCCCCTTTGAATGTATCTTCGTCAAAGAATGCAGCTCCTTCGAATGTTAAAGACAAAGGAAAAGGAGTCTTGGTTGAGAAGACTAACAAAGAGAAGAAAGCTGAGGTGGCAGCTGAAGTTGAAAGAATGAGGCATGTTGAAAGTATAATGCGTCAGAGAGCTCTTGAAGGTTCGAATGTTGATAAGGTAGATCCTTCGAAAGTATTCAATTACGAAACAATAGAATCCAGGGTGATGTTCGATCACATGTATTCGTTTGAAAAGATTTCGAAGAAGAGCTTTGTGGTGACAAATACTGATTATGGTCAACTTGATTTTCCTATCAACGAGATGATGTTCGTCATGCCACAGTTCAAAGCAGAGACAAAGTCTATGGATGTCGAAGAGGGAAAGAAGATGAAGATACGATTTCATGCTGTGTTAGCAAAGGCTCAAGAAGAAGTTTGGTTCTTGGAGAAGATTAAGAAGGTGATTTCCATAAAAAGGGATGTCATTTTCGAAGGAAAGTTTCAGAATTTGAAATATGTTGTGAGAAGAGCAAGTGGAAAGATACAAGAGTTCACTGTGGCTGACTTTCCATTGATGAACACTTACGATCTCATCAATGTTGCTCTGATACTTAAAGACAAGTCCTTCTCTTTTCTCCAAGAAAAGGAACAAGATGTTTTCAGTCTTGGGTGTAGGCACATAAAAAATTTCTTGGAGAATTATTTCGAGTGCTTAGCTCAAACTGATGTCGAACTTGCTACTGTTAAAGGCATCGACATTACTGCACCAATGGCACCTACGAAGAAGCAGGTTGAGTTGAAAAAGTTCGAAGACGGTGAAATATGTTTAAAGCTATTGGGGATAGTCTTTGCAGGAAAAGATAAAGCTGGAAGAGCTAAAAGATTCTTGTTTCAAACTTCTGAAGTGGAGAGATATACAAATTCACAATATACGAACTTAATTGTTCGTATGAATCATTGCAAGAAGAATTCAGAAGGAGACAAGCAGGAGATAAAGAAAGTTATCTCTTAGTACATGGAAATCCGAAGAGTGCTGATGTATGCCGTTCAACTACTAACTTCATGAAGACTTCGACCTTTATTACAAAGGGGGAGATTGTTAGGGTATAAATGTTGTAATATGTCGAAGTGTTAGTTATGTTGTTACGAAGGATCTTTAGTCTTCGTAAGAAGGGTCTTCGGATGTAATTTTATATTTACTAAGGCATTTTAATGAATAGTCTTAATGTCTAGTCCTTAGTATTTTGTTATGCTTTTGTACTCCTATAAATAGGAGTCTGTACCGAGTGAGAACTTAACTTTTTCACACACTTTTTACAGAGAATTCCTTTGTACTCTGTAAAATTGAAAGCATAATATGAGCTGAACAAATATTATATTTACTCTCGTGTTCATCGTTTTTCTTCTTTCTGAATTCTTAATTGAATTGATCTGAAACTCGATTGCAAATCTCATCAGAGGCTGCTGCCTCCAATCAAACCATCCAGCCCCTCCACTAGTGTGTCGACTAGCGAACTGAAACACCCTCTGATCATGCTCGATCTCTGCTGAAACATCACCAATCACTAGCAACTCTGTTTCTTTGTTCATCGGAGAAGAAAGGTAGTCTAGTGTCTTTGGAATTCCCTCCTGTCTCTCATGTTTCGATTCCAAGAAGCTCCTTCTTTATCTCCTACTTCATCAATCTAGTTACAAGTGAGATTTATATTCCCTCTCATTAATTTCAGCATATAAACCCACCAAGAATAGGCACCACCCGCCACCATGGCCGACAGAGTGTGCAGCTCTGACGAGATGGTCCTGGTAATGATTTTCGGTCCTAAACAGACTCATATATTTCCTTATTCTGTTATATATCTTTTTTGAGGTGTTTAGATTGACTCCCAGGATTTCGTTGCAAGACCCGCTTAGAACTTGGTCCCGTGAATTCCCAACACTTCCCGACTCTCGCATTAAATGTGAGTTTCTATGGCCC
The DNA here is from genome assembly GCF_051521515.1 of Lactuca serriola. Classification (NCBI taxonomy): domain Eukaryota; kingdom Viridiplantae; phylum Streptophyta; class Magnoliopsida; order Asterales; family Asteraceae; genus Lactuca; species Lactuca serriola. The sequence goes on from NC_136408.1 coordinate 110,545,439, forward strand.
CTCTTTCCGAACATTAAACCTTTGGGGGAGGATACATGCATACTTGTTGCTAAATTGATAAATTTTGAAGTATGATTAAGTTATAATGTATCTTATGAACCTAATATAAGTTCTAAAAACTTGCAGATTAACTAAATTTGAAACTATAGTTTACAAAACAATTATATAAGAATAAGTAAGATGCATGTTTCACAAAACATACTTTGTTAAGTAATGTGCTTATCATGTGTTGTATTTAGGTACATTTCTTGTGAGTTCTGTACCTGCTTTTATGTTATTTGACTCGGGTGCAAGTCGATCCTTTGTGTGTTTAGCTTTCAGTCGTCACATCAGTATCCAACGTGAGGCGTTGAGTCGACCTCTTTCCATAGCTGACGAGCATGCGGTGTTTGCTACTGATGTATTCCGAGGATGTGTGTTGTAGATTTTTGGTGTAGAGTTTCTGATAGATCTGGTGTCGATAATAATGGGTGATGTCTGCGTCATCGTGGGCATGGAATTGTTGAGCCGCTTTGGAGCAGTTATCGACTACGAGCGTCAGTTGGGGACTATACGAGACCCCAAGGGGGGAGTGCTTACAGTGTATGGTAAGGGTACCAGATCCGGGTCAGCTTTCTGCTCTGCTGCCAGGGCGAGCCAGAGTCTACAGCAAGGTTGTATTGGCTTTTTGGCGTATGTGATGGATTCATGGGTTGCCACAAAGAGGTCGAGTTCTATCATCGAGGTTCCGATAGTGTGCGAGTTTCTTGATGTTTTTCCCGAGGAGTTGCCGGGTGTACCTCCCGAGAGGCAGGTGGAGTTTAAGATTGATTTGGTTCTGGGAGTGGCACCTATTGCCAAGTCACCTTATCGCCTTGTGCCACCAGAGATGCAAGAGTTATCCACACAGCTCCAGGAACTACTGGGGAAGGGTTTCATCAGACCGAGTTGCTCGCCTTAGGGAGTGCCGATCCTTTTTGTCAAGAAAAAGGATGGTTCACATCGAATGTATATTGACTATCGGGAGTTGCACAAGCTAACGGACAAGAACCGTTATCCACTTCCGAGGATCGACGATTTATTCGATTAGTTGCAGGGGGCATCTTGGTTTTCCAAGATTGATTTGAGGTCTGGATATCATCAGATGAGAGTATACGAGGAGGATATTTAGAAGACGGCCTTTAGAACTCGTTATGGGCATTAGGAGTTTGTGGTGATGCCTTTCAAGCTCACCAACACACCGACGACATTCATGGATCTCATGAACTGGGTGTGCAGGCCTATGTTGGACCAGTCGGTAATCATGTTCATCAATGACATTTTGGTGCATTCTAGGTCCAAAGAGCAGCATGAGGAGCATCTGCGAGTGGGTCTTGGGGTTTTAAGGTCGGAGAGGCTGTATACCAAATTCTCCAAGTGTGATTTCTGGTTACGAGAGGTCTAGTTCCTCGGACATCTCGTTAATCAGAATGGGATATTGGTCGATCCGACCAAGATTAAGGCATTATGCGATGGGAGGTGTCGACATCCCCATCTGAGATCAGGAGTTTTCTGGGGTTGGCTGGCTACTATCGAAGATTTATCAATGATTTCTCTAGGATTGTGGTTCCTCTCACCAGATTGACCGGAAGAGCGTCACTTTTGAGCAGCAGGCATCATTCGAGACTCTTCGCCAGAGATTATGCGAAGCTCCAGTGTTAGCCCTTTAGAAGGGAGTGGAGGACTTCGTGGTCAATTGTGATGCGTCCATTTCAGGGATGGGTGCAATGTTGATGCAGCGGGGTCACATGATAGCATACACGTCGAGGTAGCTAAAGCCTCATGAGACGAGGTATCCCACCCATGATTTGGAGTTGGGGGCGGTGGTGTTTGCTCTCAGGATTTGGTGCCACTATCTTTATGGTGTCCGATGTACCATATACACGGACCATAAGAGCCTGAAGTACGTGATGGATTAGCCCAACCTGATTATGAGACAGAGGAGATGGTTGGATGTAGTGAATGACTATGACTATGAGATCTTGTATCACCCAGGCAAGGCTAATGTGTTAGCTGACGCCTTGAGTCGCAGAGCCAAGAGCGCTCCGATCCGGGATGTGTGTATGAGGATGATGGTGATGACTCCAGTCCTAGATATCATCCGAGAGGCTCGGGTGGAGGCTGTGAGACCGGAGAACCCAAAGAGAGAGTGTGTGATCGGGCAGGTTTCTAAGTTTGTGACGGACAGTCATGGGCTTATGACTTTCCATGGGCAGATTTGGGTGCCTTATACAGGTGGAGTTCGCCATGTATTGATAGAGGAGACGCATAGATCGAGATTGTCGATCCACCTGGGGTCCACTAAGATGTATTTGGACTTGAAGAGAGATTATTTGTGGCCCTGTATGAAGAGGGATGTCACATGGGTAGTTGAGAGGTGCTTGACCTGCCGTCGGGTTAAGGCGGAGCACCAATATCCACATGGTCCATTGCAGCCTCTGGAGATTCCTCAATGGAAGTGGGAACAGATCTCTTAAGACTATATCACCAAGTTATCGAGGTCTACGCGTGGAGTTGATGCGATTGGGGTGATTGTGGATCGGCTGACGAAGAGTGCTCACTTCCTCGCTATTAGTGAAAGCTCTTCTGCAGAGAGACTGGCTGAGATTTATGTGAGAGAGGTGGTAGCACGGCATGGAGTGCCGAAATCGATAGTGTCAGATGGAGACGTGCATTTTAATTCCAGTTTTGGAAGAAATTTCATGAGGAGTTGGGCACGCGTTTGTATTTCAGTACCGCCTACCACCTGCAGATGGACGGACAGATCGAGCGGACAATTTAGACGCTTGAGGACATGTTGTGTGCATGTGATATGGACTTCGGAGGAAGTTGGGACACTTATCTACCCCTGGCTGAGTTTTCTTACAACAATAGCCATCATTCGAGTATTTGTATGCCTTCCTTCGAGCTTTTATATGGGAGGAGGTGTCGGAAACCCATTTGTTGGGGAGAAGTGGGCAGAGAGTTATGGGTGGCACTGAGATAATGCTGAAGATGACTAAGCAAATTCAGCAGGTCAGACAGAGGTTATTGACGGCCCAAAGTTGATAGAAGAGTTATGCATACAGGCGACGATCTGAGCTAGTGTTCCAGGTCGGAGATTTTTTCCTTCTAAAGGTATCCCCTTGGAAAGGGGTGATCCGATTTAGGAAACGGGGCAAGCTAGGGCCCCGATACATCAGTCCTTTCAGAGTAATCGCCAGAGTGGATAAGGTAGAATATCGGTTGGAGCTACCTGCAGAGTTGAGCCAGATTCATAACACCTTCCACGTGTCCCAATTGAGGAAGTGTGTAGCCAATGAGACGGCAGTGGTACCCCTTGAGAACATTCAGGTGGACGCAAGCCTGAACTACATTGAGAGACCGATTGCTATCGTGGATGGAAAGGTGAAAGTTCTGAGAAACAAAAAGGTGCCCCTGGTTCAGGTTCAGTGGCAACATCGGAGAGGGTCCGAATTGACTTCAGAGCCGGAGTCTGAGATGCGACAGTAGCATCCAGAGTTATTTGCGAAGCATGACTTTGCGAGTGATTTCAGATTCTAGTGGGGGGAGAATTATAACATCCCAAGTCCAGGTATTGCTTTTAATCCCTTGATCTTTTGGTGAATTTTCAAGTTTAGCCCTTATTAAGAAAAGGTGGTAAATGAGTACGCGGGGCGTACGCAACTGTACGCTCAGCGTACTCATATGTGTGTTTGTGACGCGGAAGCCAACTAGTACACTAGGTGTACTAGACCGAGAGTGAAAATGCTAATTTACGGTGAGTCCCCTATATAAAGGATATTATGGCCTCGTTCCTGGCCACCATTATCAGACAACAAACCCTCTTAAACCCTAAACCTTCGTTCATAGAGCTTGTGAGTGCATTTTAGAGCCTTTGATTGATTTTGTGTGTTCTTGGAGTGAAGAAGAAGCTTTGGAGAAGAAGGAGTGAGAGTCCAGGCCCTTGGATCTGAGGATATTTGATTTGGGAGCTTCATATAAAGGCATAAAGCTTTAAGCTTTCTCACTCTTTTGGTTTATGCATCATAGTAGAGTATAATACTGACAGCGTGAGCTTCAAGTCAATCGGAACACAAAAATTATTATAATTTGTCATTACCCTAATACGACATTTGAATATGACAAGTATAATAAATCCAAGAAGTTATTAATATAGTCACATAATTCGCAGTACGCTTTGGTACGGGTACGCAATTCGCTAGTTCCTTGAAATTCGGTACCGGGGGGGGGGGGGGGGTAGGCTCATTTTGGTACGCTTCGGGACACTCTGGTACGATGTACCAACATTCAAAACATATTAGATGAACTTAAAACTTGCAATCAAACAAACATCAAAAATTCAAAATAGATTACATCAAATCCAACAAACATCAAAAGTCAAAAGTCAAAACAGAAAACATAAACTTAAAACTTAAAACACAAACATGTAACTTAATCCACTACTCCACCCTTTGTTTTTTCCCTTGGCCATTATCTTCGTCTTCCTCGAGATCTTCCCATTTTATGTCCTCTAGCCTTGATCCTTCCAAGTTTGTAGATTCGGGATCCATATCCGACTTTTTGTGTGGCCCTTTTTTATATTCTTTGGTAAACATTGAACTCAAACGAATATTTGAATGTACAAAAACAAGTTTGTCAACCCTTTTACAGCTTAGTCGGTTTATCTTCACTTTGTGAATATAGGAATAAGTGCTCCAGTTTCTTTCAGCTGAAGAGCTACTTATAGGTTGTGACACACCTTTTTTGCCACATCAGCTAACTCCGGTGTTTCCGTACCATAAGTAGACCACCGGTCAATTGCTTCCATAGTAACCACATCCATTTGAGCTGACGGTAGAGAATAAAGACCCTTCTTCATGTTAAATGTGGCAAATTGTTCTTGCAACAATCGTTCTTTGTCTCGATTTTCAGAAATGCGTTTAAATACTTCCATTACACCTTGTATAACTTCTTTATCAAGGTTTTCCGCTTTTCTACCAGTTCCACCCGGTGCTAATGTTTCAAGATAGCAGCTATCGTAAACTGTGGAGTTAAAGCAAATCCTAAATAGCGTAACGGGATGCTCAAATTTCTCCCACCTGTTTAATACAATTTGTTGTACTTGAGGGTAATATCATGCATACATATTTTCCTTCATCACATCTTGTATTTCCCCGACATATTATCCATCTTTTCGTAAATTTCGCCCATTTTCGGACCTTCACCATCGCAAAATTTGATCAATCGATAAATTGGCTTCGTGATACGTAAAATATTTTCAACTTCGACCCAAAAGTCATCATCTCTTGTATGATTAACAACAAGTTGTCCAATTGTTCTAGTGTGTTCATCGTCGTGTTTCACCCCAATCTCTCCATGAATTACGAACAATTGTTGTAGATAGTGCCTCTCTACAAATGAATAACCTCTTCAACAAAAGATAATGAGAAGCAAATCGGGTTTTTCCAACCCTTAAAAGCTCCAACTTTGAAGTCTCCCTAAAAATGGACAAAGCTTGTCCATGATTCAGAAAATATTTGACAATCGTTTTCCCCTTTTTATATGTGTCCTGTAACCAAATAAACTCGCTTGCAAAATCTATAAAAATAAGGTTTACGGTATGAACACAACATGGCGACCATAAAATTTACTTGTACATCTTTTCCATTTCCTTTCTAGCTACTTTACAGTTGACAACATTGTCCGTAACAACACTAAGAACATTACTTGGGCCGGCAGAATCAGTCGATTGGGTTAGAAATTGAGCAATTGCTTTACCTGTTTTCTCTACTCCAGAGAAGTTAGTGGGATATATAAACATAGAACCACGACTGTTTACAGGAAGAAGATTGAGCAATGGTTTATGTTTTATGTTTGACCACCCATCAGATAGAATAGAAATAGCATGTGAATACCATGTTTCTTTAAACAGTATCAAGTATTTCTCAAGATCTCTAACACATTCGTCTAGTAAAACAGTTCTTGCTTTCTTACTTGATGGCGCTTTATAATCTTCGGGTGTCTTTCTTAATGCGTTTACCATTTCACGGAATTGAGGATTCCACAAAACATTAAATGGAATCCCATTAGCACATAAGGCCCTCACCATTTTCAAATCAACTGCACTTCCCTCCATTATTGAAAAAAAAGGATATGTCGGTTTTTAGAGCTCAAACTTGGTTTTTTTGTTAAAATATAACATCTTAGGGATTTAGAGACTCCAAACTTTTCAGCCTCTTTCACTTTCTTTTGCAACCTTTCATAATTTTCTCGGTCTTTTAGTACAACGGGACACCTCTTAATTTTAGCTTTTTTTATGAGTTGGCCAGGCACCAAAAAAATGAGTATAAATGCGGGTATAAGAACTAGTGAATGTTCCATGACAATGTTTATAAACCCATTTTTTATAACCACCAGGATTTTTACTACTACCAGCACAAATAAAAGCAGCTTCATCATATAAAGGCTTAGCATCCAAACTTTGTGTTTTTGGTTGTGTACCTTGACTCCCATGACTTGTCTTAACTTCTGATTCTAATTGTGGGTGATTCTCTTCGTCTTCTTCATTGCCAAGATCAACATATTGATCTTCTTCCTCGTGGTATTGTTGTGATTGGGATTGTTTTCCTTTATCATCTTCCTCACAGGTATTAGTACCTTTTTTTCTTTCCAAAAACCATGATACTCTAAGTTCTAACTGTAATCGTTATTGGGTTTGGGATTTAAGAACAAAACCAAGCTATGAAATTTGAAATGTGATGTTCTGGATTTCAATTGAATGAAAAATATGATGAAATGGAAGCCTAATGTAGGCCTAATTATAGAATATGGAATCAATTTTGAAAAGTCGCTCATGAATTGTTCAGTTACTAGAAAAACGTAGTCGACACGATCGACTCTTCATAATTCCGACCCATGTTTCAAATTGATTGCAAACGTGTATTGGAATCAGGCGATTCACGATTGCTACATCATCTGGTATGTTTGAAATGAAGATTTGGAAAGTCAATTTCAAGTTCATGAGTCGCCACCCGGAGCACTTGGTACACGTTCGTATCGCGTTTTGGTACGAGCGATTTGGATCATATATCGTGCATACCCCAGCGATTTCTGTGACTATGGTTATTAATATTTCAAAATATTTTTTCCTATACGACATATATTTATAATAACTTAATGAACTCCTAACAGGAAATCTAGGACTAGGATACCTATGTACACTATTAGAATCCACCACATCCAGGTTTCCCTATATGAGTTGTGTTATTAGGTAAATCTAAGACTGAAATCCCTAATAGAAACCCTCCATTTTATAACCGTTAATTAGAAAAGAATGACTAACGACAATACTTTTGATCTTATACGGTTCGACCGTCCGTCTGGAGTTACTAGCTACAACTAACATCTGACGAGTCGAATTTAGGCATTGACATTAGTTTCATTGAACATTACCACATGTTATAATGGGGTGAATGCCTTTAGCATGCCTAACTAAGTAGCTGATGCAAAAAGTGTAATGGAATCGGAATAGTATCCACTCATGGATCAATTACCCCACAATTTGGATATGAATTAAGGATATTAAGAAGGATTACCTTACTGATCTCCTATTGGTTTTCAAACTAACAAAAATAACAATTAATAACAATGATTAAGATATGACAATTTGGCACCTAAAATCTCATTAATTAATAGTTTTTATATGATTTACGCAGTAGGGGAATAAAAACTCTCGAGATGGAAAATGGTCATTTTTATGTTTTGAAAAAGATAAAATTTCTCATTTTATACTTAACTCTTTACATGAAAATATATTTCATTATAAAGATTGATGGAGTCAAAACCTGTAGAACTCACCAACAAATATGTTGAAGTATCTAACATGTATTCTTAGGAAACTAAGGCAGGCTTCCACACGAAGAGAATGGGACCATCATCTCGTGTTTTAGTTATAAATTATGTTTTATGTCCTCTTTTCGCGATGCTGAAGATTTGCCGTGAATCATGTGATAAAGTAAGATATGATTATGTCATATGTGGTGTAAAACTTTAAGTGGCTGTTTTAATGTTCAGTATATGCTATTTTTTTATATTTGATTTACATCACTCGTCAGGCGATTCTGCCATCAGATGGGGGTGACAGATTGGTATCAGAGCCTTAGCTATAACGAACTAGTATATCTCTTAGGATATGCAACTATAGCCTAGGGCAAGGCATCTCTGATAAATGTTTAAGTCCTCCATACCTATAAACATACGAATATCATTGATAATAAGTAATATTACGCTTCAAAACAAAGTAAGGGAGTTATGGTATTAAACAACACAACATATTACAAACGATAAAACAAACTTAAAACTCAAAATTTTAGATCAAGTACTTAACTAAAGTTTTATAGTATATATGTCGTGCCACAACTAACCCTAGCTTGCGCACCTAAGTTTTATTATGTAGCGATCATATGTACCGTTTAACTTAAGTGAAGAAGTTGATACATTAATGTTTTAGATATTGAAGGGACATAAGATAAAAATATTTTTATCGGTAACAAATGTATATGTGTATATGAGAATATGTTTAATATTTTTTTAATTAACATTTTTTTATATAGATGGGTACTTGGGGAAACAAGGATAAAGTTATGTGCTTGCCCCCTCTACTGGCCACGGACCCCTACCACCCTGATCAAGAGATGAGGTATCAGTTGGTCACGTCAGAGGAAGAAGAGCCCATGGAGGACCCATCTGATGGCGAGGAGATGGAAGCGGAACCAGAGGAATTTGATCCTAATAAAGATGATGAGACCGCAGAAGATAGTGAGCCCATGGAGGCCTAGTTGGTCCTTCTTCCCAGACCCTCACCTCTGAGCCCTTATAGAGATATCCTGAGAAGGACTGGGAAACCTCACAAAATAGCTAAGAAGACTACTTTTGGCTATAGAGGAATTCAGAAGCCCCGACAAGGATTATCTGAGGGCATGAGGAAGGGTCTGCAGACCCTAATTGGATCACTGTATTTACCGAGGACAAAATCTGTGGTGGAAGAATCACCACCCTATATGAGGATGGGTAGAGCTCAGGAGTGCATCCTTCTACCACTGATGATAGTGGATCCTTGGCCCTGTTATTTGACCACACCCTAAAACTAGAAAAGCAAGCAAGAGTGATGTCAAGTGAAATCAAGGTGGTTGAGAACCACACCACTCACGTAGCATGGAGAGTAGGAAGAATAGAGACCCAAATGACACAATACCAGAATACATTGACGAAGATGCATGGACTACTCGGCACAGAGGTTGCTTCCAGGATGCAACAGGATACCCACATGATGGAATTTGATATGCAAGCCCAGACAACCCTCATCAGGGTGGGAGACAGTAAAGAAGAAATAATGGCCACTAATGGAAGGTTGCATGCAATCAGGGAACAACTTATTGAGGTCACAAGGGCATTGGATACCTATCTACGATTTGGATGAATCGAAGGAGACATGCGGTGACTAGGATGAACGAGAGTATAGTATAACCCATCAGATGCGGTGGTAGAAGAACATCTAGGATTAACTATGGAAGATTAGGCATGTAATGCTTTGTTTGTTCAGGGTTTTGGGAAGGCATGATACAAAGATGTATGTAACTGCATGTAGATTTTGGACCTTTGGGTTCATCTATGTAATAGTTAGTAGAATTTTGTTTTCATGAAAACCTTGAAAAATTATTGTAATGGTGAATGTAATCATACTATGTAAAATATATTGAAGCCTATTATGTACTATGCTGGTGTCAAACGAATGATTGAATTTTTGACTGATGAAATTTTATGAACAATGTAATGGTTGCAATGAAATACATAAAAATTAAATAATGTAATATTGAAATTAACGTCCAACAAAGTGCAACAACTCATATCCCACTTTTAAATGTAATAGGTTATCCAACATGCGACAAAGAAGAAGAAGCACCAGGTTGTACCCTAACCTAATGTTTGTTCTGGAAACAACCACTATGAGACCTAGAAGAGTACGACTAAGGCCAACAAAAACCCCCCATGACACCTGAAGCATGGCTGCCTAAAATTGCATCAGAATTAGAACAATTGATATTTGATTGACTCACTGTTGCATTAGCACTTTTAGAAAATGTTCTCAACACCATATGTGGAGCTGGTAATGGTGGAAATGGTAATGGGCAAGGTAGCAGTTCTCGAGGAGATGTTAGAGGACCACAATGAGCGTGTATATATAAAGATGTCACGAACTACAAATCCAAGAACTTCTATGGGAATGAGGACATCATCGGACTAACAAGATAGATCGAGAAGATGGAATCCGTTTTCGAAATAAGTTTCTATCCTGACGACAACAAAGTCCAACTTGAAGTGAGTATGTTTATCAAGTAGAATGACCAAGTAAAAACTCTAGTAATTATCCCTACAAACTCCCTGAATTGGGCAGAACTGAAAATGTTGCTGAAAGAAGAATATTTCGCGAGAGTTCAGATTCAAGCACTTGAGCAAGAACTATGGAATCTCAAAGTAAAAGGCCTGGACATCATGACTTACACAACCAGTTTTAATGACCTCGCTCTATTTTTTCTGGATCTAGTAACCCCATAATACAAAAAGAGTAATGTTTAGGGTTTTGTGCCACAAATAAGGGAAATAGTGATGGTGTCACGATCAACAACTTATGAAAGTGTTAGAAACTTGGCAAATCGTTTGGTTAAGTATGAGCTCAATTGGGGAATAGTGAGTACTAAGATTGAAACTCCCAAGCCCGAAAACGACAAACACAAGACTGAAGGTAGGGACTTTAAGCACACATCAAGGAAGAAACAAAGGGATTTGATCTGTATACGCAATAACTATGACCACTAGTCCAACACCAGTTCCTCAGTCAAAAAATACTGGTAGATACCCATAATGCAAAAAATTCCTCAAACATCATCTTGGTAAATGTTATTTCTTCACAAAATGCAGGAAGTTTAACAGATTGATTGGTTATTGCTAAAACACAGTGCCAATTGTGGGGAGCAACCTGATAAATGCAGGGTCGAGTGGAAATGGTGGTACGAATTGTTACGAATGTGTTGGATTGGGAAATTTTGGATGTGACTGACCAAAATTGAAAAATGTTGGTAAAAGGGCTTGTGGATGGGAATTTGTTATTGGAAGAAAGGGGCCGATTTAAAATCCCTCAGTTGTTACCGCTACGTTATTATCAGCAACCTATATGCTACTATTTTATTTGACTTCGGAGTTGATAATAGTTTTATAACACCGACATTTACACAACTATTGAACCAAAAGTCTAACAAATTAGATGTAGTGTATGAGGTAGAAGTAGCAAATGGCCAAATATGAAGTAGCACTGAAATCATAAGAAACTGCCTTCTAACACCAAACGACTACACGTTCCAAGTCGACCTTATGTCAATGCCAATCGAGAGCTTCAACATCATCATTGGTATGGATTAGCTGCCTCCTCACCATGTAGAAATCATGTGTTACAAGAAAGTTGTACAGCTAACTTTACCTGATGGAGAAACCCGACCATCTATGGTGATAAGTCGGGATAAAACCTCAAGCTCATGTTTGGCACAAAAGCTCAGAAATATCTACACAAGAAATGCTATGCTTTCTTGGCTCATACAGTAGATAAGAAGAGTAAAGTGAATAAATAAAGGACATACCTTAAGTATGAAAATACCCTGATGGTTTCCCAAAAGATTCATTGGGGCTATCACCGAACAAACATGTCAAGTTTAGGATTGACCTAATTGTTGGACTAGCACCAGTAGATAAAGAAATATATAGATTGGCTCCATCCGAGGTGTAGGAGCTCTCGTGCCAACTACAATAAATTATTCACAAGGGCTTCATCAGGTCAAGTTTTTTTCCTTGGAGAGCCTCAGTATTATTTGACAAAAAAGAAGGATGTGTCTTTTAGAACGCGCATGGACTACAGGGAATTGAGCAAATTGACCATCAAGTACCGGTACCCCCTTACTAGAATCGATCATTTCTTTTATCAACTCCAAGGATCTGGCTATTACTCAAAGATAGATTTAAGATCGGGGTATCATCAGCTCAAGATACTAGAAGAAGATGTTCTGAAGACTACATTCAGGAACCGGTACAACAGTTATGAGTTTCTGGTCATGCCTTTTGAGCTGACCAATGCCCCATGAGTATTCATCGATCTCATGAATCGAGTCTGCAAACCATATTTAGACAAGTTTATGATAGTATTTATTGATGATATTTTGATCTACTCATGGACTAAAGAAGAGCATAGTCAACATTTGTGTCTAATCTTGGAGTTGTTGAGAAAAGAGAAGTTGTACACCAAATTCTCTAAATGTGAATTTTGGGTCAGGAAAGTACACTCTTTGGGGCACGTTGTGAGTAATAAAGTAATTCATGTAGACCCTACAAAAATCGAAGCGATCAAGAATTAGGAAGCCCAAAAACTCCAATGGAAGTGCGTCAGTTCTTAGGCCTTGCGACCTACTACCGGAGATTTATTGAAAATTTATCAAAGATCGCAAAGCCTCTCACTGCTCTAATAGAAAAAGATAAAAAAAAAAATTGAATGGGTAGATAAGCAAGAAACTGCATTCCAAAAGTTGAAAAAATGTTGTGTACGCACGACCTTATCTTTTCTTGAAGTAAAAGAGAATTTTATTGTCTACTGTGATGCGTCGATGCAAAGATTGGGGTGTGTATTAATGCGAAGAGATGATGTAATCACCTACACCTTACGACAACTCAAGACCCATGAAAACAACAACAGACCCATGATATTGAGTTGGGAGCAGTAGTTTTTTGTATTAAAGATATGGAGACATTACTTATGTAGCATGATGTGTATTATTTACACTGATCAAAAGAGTCTGCAACATTTCTTTGATAAAAAAGAATTAAACATTAGATAGCGAAGGTGGATTGAGTTACTAAATGATTATGAATGCGAAATTCGGTATCACCCATGCAAGATAAACATTGTCGCGAATTCATTGAGTCGTAAAGCAAATGTGAAACATGAACAATATAAAGATAATCTAGTCTGAAGTACATGAAACAATAAACTAAAACTATAAGCACAAAGCTTAGTGAATACCACCAAAGTACCACCACATGAACAGATAACAACATGCATACTAGGTCCACAGCTAACATACTAGATTATCCCTGAGCCCATAACATGAGTCTGTCTTGCTTAATGGCCCACATCTCATGCATGGCTTGCTTCTGAGCCCACAAACAAGTCTAGCTTGTCTTACTGGCCCAGAAGTTATGTCTGGCTTGCTCCCAAGCCCACAACATAAGTATGGCTTGCCTTACTGGCCCACAACTTATGTTTGTCTTGCTCTCGAGTATGATGGCTTCCATACAGAGTAGGATTGCCTCAACCCAACCATACTATGTCACCATATTCATAATGGATAACATATATCCAGCAAACATATAATCATATTGACAGTCAACAGACAAACATACAGATCTACATATCACTACCGCATATCAGCATCCTATATGTCGAGACACAGATCTAATAGATCACTACAACATAGCAACATGCTCTATATGAAGATACATACCCTAGTGGGCCGACATTGGTGCCTTCGACCCACAACTCCACAAGTATAGTGAAAAAAACTCACCTGAATCGAAGAATTCTGAAGCACTAAGATACAATCCCTTTCGAGCACTTCTGATGCCCCACGAATCCGCCAATAACAAAAACCAGGTAGAATCTCAATCAATAGCACAAAATCTTCAAGTCTGAACCAAAGTCAAACTTGGTCAAAAAGTCAGAAGTTAGTGGTCAACGAAGGTCAATAGTCAACCACCCTTATGACGTGACCAACTATGGCTCACGTAGTGAGCCACTACATGACAAAATAGTTAAGTATTACAACCCTCGCGACTTGGGATACATCTCTTCATGTCGTGAGATCAGTCTGAGTATCATTTTGATCTAAAACTTCTTAATACATTAAGACACTAATCCATCTTTTTCAGGAGGCTTCCTAACACTCCTAGGATCATAAAAATCGATGCTTTAACGACTTGTATCTCCATTATAAGACTTTAGCTCAAACTTGGTCATTTATGAAGAAAAAATAGTTATGTTCTCAAGCATGGACTCAAACATCCTCCAAACTTTAGATCCATAAGATATAAGCACCAAGGGACCCCTTGGACCCATAAAGTTGCCAACTTTATGGAGTCCCAACACTCTAACTTTTAAACCACGGATAAATGTGCATAAAACCTTAGATCTAGAAATAAGGAAACATAAAGCTTGGATCTTGCTTACTCAAAATGGTCCAAAAGTGTAGCTATAGGTTGGAAACGGAATTTCCAAGGTTAAACTATGCTTCAATGGGGATCTCTTCCAAGCCACCAAAACTCCACCAAAAGCTCAAGAATGACAATGATAGAATAACGTTAGGGTATTAGTGAGCTTAAGGATGAAGGAGGTTGTTTTTGGAACCCTAAAATGAAGTTTATGGGGCTTAAATACAAAGCCATCCCTAAACGATCATGGGCATGGGCTGCAATGTGACAACCCGGAATTTTCTTTTGGTCAAACCCTAAAGTCAATTTCATTTTTATTTATTTTTAACAACTTTAAAGTCGTTTGAAGATTATAATAATTATTCTTTAAACGAACATGTAAAGGATGTGCTGTCTCGAGTCTTGAAATTTCAAAACCGCGAATACCACGTAGCTTAGAAATTCACGGCCAAACTTTTATGTTTGGGCCGTAAATTACCCTAAAAACTGTAAACTCATGCTTAAGCATGAATTTACTCCCCAAAACACTTCACTCCTCATTTCAAA